>NC_068349.1:25744252-26378474 GCF_014633365.1 Diospyros lotus
AGCATCCTTATCTCAAGACATCATTTCCTCTTAAGTTACACATTTTTCTCCTCAAGCCATCATTACTACATTATCCCTTGAATTATCTTCTAACTTTCCTCTTAAGTTACACATTTTTCTCCTCAAGCCATCATTACTACATTAACCCTTAGCTTTTAAGTTACCCCATTTTTCTCTTAAGTTACCCCATTTTTCTTCCCAAGCTATCATTACAACCCTTGAATTATCCATTTGATTTTATCTTCCAATTCAAGTTTTGATTTCCTTCCAATCTCAAGCCTCTAAATCTCATCTTCATGTGACTTCTAAGATAAGAATCCATTATAACCATTATCTCTTCCTTTCCAAGCCAATCTTATTCTTCCAAGCTAAGCCACCTTAAGACTTTTGGGGTAAAATTCATTATTACAACTTCCAAGCTAAGCCACCTTAAGACTTTTGGGGTAAAATTCATTATTACAACTTCCAACCTTTATATCAAGTTCCAGGGTATTACATACTAGCTCTTTTGTTCCTCCGAGCCAGGGAAACCTCCCATTCTTCAATCTCCTCGAAGTAAGGAGAGGCTTGGGCAGCTTTTGGTTGTACCACTTGCTGAGCCGCTTCCATCCATTGTGTATCCTCGGTTAGCCTGCCCAACATTATTCTTTCATATCGTTGCATCTCTATGCACCAAAAATAATAAATCATTAGTATAATCATCAAAATATCAAATAGGCTAAATAAAAAGCAAAAAACAAAGGGGCAGGGTGAGCACCCCGAGGGTTAACCTCCCATTCGCACCATTCCTCCTCCTCATCTCCTGTTGGATCCTCGTCCTCTATTACATCCACCTCTTCTTCTTCTTCTTCTTCTTCTGATGAAGAGAATGATGAGGACGCAACCCCTTGGGACTCAATTAGTCTTGATTGATCGACCTCATTGCCCTCCCCAACAACCATCCACCCAGCCTCAATGAGCCTCTTCTTGACTATTAAGTTAGACAAAGTCATTGGACCCCTCTGAGTCATTTTATTAATTTTATCCTAGTGTTCTTTCACTAACATATTTATGTTTGGCCATGTAACGACCCACTCCCATCTACGAGTGCTACTCGTGAATAATCGACCGGATTACTCATACACAAACCAACAACTGAAGGGTTGGACTTTGTTTCAATAGGAAATGCCCTAGGTGGGCACTAGCTAGGCTTCGTCCTTCCCTTCGCTCCACTCAAGGAATCGGTCCCAAAACATAAAAGAAAGCAAAATGAAATGGGACCCGAAACCCTAGTGAGCTTCACCTTTCTTCAACTCACTAAACAACAAGCCAAAGGTGACCCAGGCATAAAACTAGCACATCAAACATCCACTGAGCATTGGGAATTTCTGGAAACATACCTTTTCGATCCTTACCTGATCCAAAACTCGGCTCCACTAACTAAAGCCATATGCATCAAGCAATCTCACAATGATCTATCATACTATGATGATTACAACAACTAGATACCAACTAGTGCCCAGCAACATTTACATTCAATCACGAGAATAAATATACAGGAAACACTTGCAAATACATGCAAGAATATATATATATAACATACAACTCGGGCAACACCACTAGTCGCCACATCATCCTCCCAACATCATCCCTGCTTCCATCTGGACATGTATCAACTACAACACTAGGTAAAACCTCATGAATCATAAAGACTCAGTAAGGGTGCAATGCATAAGTAAATGAAGCATGAGAGAATATGTAATACAAAATGTGTAGTCTTCCATGCCCTCATAACCTCCATAAGTTAAGGCATCAACCAACCCTTCCCATAACACTAGTCCTCCATATGGCCATAACCACTACATGCAACTCATAAAGAAAAACATTTACAAATGCATGTAAGACCACCACCCTTGGGGTCATCCCTTACTTGGCTCAAAGACTCTCTTGCCAAGAGCAAGAACGCCCGCCTGAACTCCAAACTCTTCTAGGATCACTGCCTCCCCGGTCGAACCTAGATGCAACCACGCATCCCAATCACATCAGACATTTAATGCAGGGCTTATATTTTTGCCACACAAAAACCCTGCAACAACAAAAATTAAAGTAGGGTCTATGTTTTTGCCATTCACCGGAAAAATCCACCCTCAATAGTATCCAACCAACCCCAACCAAAGGCATCATCCAATCAACCCTCATTACACATTATCTCCCACATAATGAAAATTGCTTGAGAAGAATTAACTAGCATACTAAACGAATCCGAAGGAGAAATCCGACCAAATGCCCACACTGGCATCGCCTCTTGGGATGTCGTCTTGCGCTCAAAACCCCATTTTTGAGCCTCCAGCATGATCCTTGAGCCCCAAAATAATTTTTAAATTTTTTATTGAATTTTCTAAAATTTTCCCCCAATTTTCTCTATTTTTTTCAAAATTTCTTTATTTTTCTATTTTTTTCCTCTTCTTCTTCCCATCTTTTTCTTCCTCCCACGCACAGCTACTGCGCGCACACCAGCGACCGACCTCCACCTGCCTTACCTCCGCCAACTGTTGTCATGGACAATTATGCCATCGCCAGTCGCCCTAGCACCGCCGTGCGTACCCGCCGCCCACTCGCGCCTTTAGCCGTTACCCCTGCCACCTCTGCAACCAACAACCATTGCCAGCCAGCTGCTCGCCTCTGCTTCAGCCACTAGCAACCGATGCTCACCGCAACTACCGTCATCCGTCTCCACACAAGCCACCACAGCTCGCACCTCTAGCCGCTTCCACCGCTGCACTCCCCCCGCGAGCAAGCCTGCGCGTTGCTGCTTCATCCAGCATCGCCATTAGCCACGATGCTTCAAGCCGCCACTACCACCGGTCGCAACTACCGACCCGACCAGCCATCGGCCATTACTCTCTTTCTTTTGGTTTCAGGTGCCTATTCTCTCCCTCGTGATCTCTCTTCTCCCTATCTGATTTTTTATTTCAAATTTTGAAATCTTAGGAAGCAACTCACGCACCCGCATATATATATATGAGTATATACCACATTAATCCCTCCACTTTCCATAATTACACTTAAGGAGTCTACTAATTGCACTTGGGGATTCTGATAATAGCACTTGGATCCTCCCAAGGCTTTAAATTATTATCATCAAGCCACTTAAATTCTTGATTTTTCCAACAATTAATAATCGACATCTACTCAAGAATATCGATTTCATCCTTGCACCTACACGGGACGACCTCTAAAATTGAACCACCCTTAAGGTCCCCTCAACTTCCCAGAGGTCCCCTACAACTATTCGGTATCAACACCCATTTGAGCTTTACAGAATTTGTTCTGAAAATTATTCTCAGTTGGATTGCTTCCAGTGTCATTAGCCTCACCTCGAGACGCTCACCAATCTCATGCTCTCTTCCCTAGACATCCAAGTCCCAGGGCATTCCTTGCTTTTGATTCAGAAAATTTTATTAATTAAATTCTCAAGATTCACTTCTTGGGCTCTTCGGACCACCCAAGGTCCTTTAAAATTACTAAAAATCATTTTTTTTCGACACCATGTAATATAGGGTATTACAGGCTACTCGTAGGTTGGGATCCTTATTTATTCGATGTGCCAATATCGTGACGACCTCCAATAGCCTTAAGGCAGTAAAACCACCAACCACCTAGTTTCAAAATCATCCAATTTCTGAGGTCCACCCTTAAATAACCTAACCTTAATAGGTGTCATTTGGAGTGTGACAAACTCTTTTTCTTCTCTCATGGCTAGATGTGGTAAAAGTAGTATAATAGTGAGGTAGTGGGTTCTACCCCGGCTCTTTGCATAAAGTAAAAAATCCTACTAGCACAACCCAATCATTTGGATGCAATTGGGTTGGCAGTGACATCTCCTCGTGTGGAATCCTTAGTTCAATTCTTAGGATATCTGTTGTTGACAGACTACAACAATTAACATTTGTTTGTCTTCAGATCAACCAAAGCAAACTCCAAGCGAGAAGGCGAAGGTCGAGTACCACCAAAGGAGACGGACAATGGAAGGGCTTTGTTAGTGTTAGTACCCTAATGTTAGATTTAGATGACATCTAGTGATTGTAAGTATGGGATTAATGATGTAATTCTTTCAAATGTAATAAAATATGTTTTAAGGTCATATCTTCATTTATATCTCTCCAATTAATTATATGAATGAGCCCTTAGATTTTTTGAAAATAGTCTTATTCTTAAGTGTTAAGTGTATGTAACAAAAATTTTTGGGTTAAGGTTTTCTTAAAGGTTAATTCTCAATCCATAGATTTCTTAGAAGTGGGTTGTGATTAATTGATTACGGACTGGCACATGGGCTACTACATTTGATTAGTATGAGATGCTAATGATAAAGGATGATGAGTTACATGCCTTAATTTATGCGATAGATATAGTAGACATGTAGGTAAATGTTAGTTAAACATTTAAACGTGATGGATGACATAGCGGAAAAGATCTATGATCTATCATAGGCTTTGATTGTGTAACTAGGGTCTTTAGACAGAAGGAAACACAGTTATCTTGTGTGTCTGTGCCAGAGATTTATCATTGCTAAGAACCATCTAGTTACCGGGTGGGAGATGCATTGTGTAGTGCTTGTGCAATGGCGTATGGAGGCAAGTGATTGCTAATGGAATTCGTCAACCTCTTCTGTAAGGTGAACATCCTATGTAATCAGTGTTGGTTTTGATTGGAGAAATCCTTGGCTAGGGTACACTTGATTGAAAAGTGTTTCCGATGTGTCATCTTAATCACACCACACTGATTCTTGGCATTGTTATTGAGTTAATGAGTTTGATCAGTCCATGACTCTCACTTGATTGGGTTGTTAATCGATGGAGGGATTATAGTACATGAGAATTAGAAGCCCAAATGGGTTCTCAAAGAAGTTAAACTTTATTACTTGTAGGATCGCCCTAACATAATGCTAGTTGTCACTTAGGATCTTTGGGGGTACATCGAGGAGATGGAGAGATCCTCGTTGTAGACTAAAGTGTTTGGTCAGCATTAAAGAGTTTGACGTGTCTCAATTGTTGCTTAGTAATGAACCTAGAAGCTCACACACATATTCGGGTGTAGTGGTTGACTAAGCGATGAAAGTTGTAATCATCATTAAAAGTTATTGATGTTACTGTTAAGTATTAGCGGATCTAGTTTAATGATTAAACCAATATGAGCTATTGTTAAGAGTTGACAGCATGCAAATAAGAGTTAACGGGGGTCTCAGTTTCATCTTGAGATGATGAAAGGATCATTAAAAGTTAATGGCGTGTCTAGGTGCAATTTGCATAAACTTGACAAAATCGGCCGACAGTTCCTTAGAAGCTGTCGACCGATTTGTGCCAAGTGACCCTTTTTGTTGCACAAGGTCATGACCCGTGTTGTCGTTTCTACTTCAAATGAAAAAGATGGCTAATGGAGAGAATGATTAAGGGGATGGAATATGTTCTTTATGTTGTGAGCTTGTCTCCCACTTGTCCCCTATTTCTTTCCTTAGCTATTGACCGATTATTGAGCATATTAAGGTTGCTATGGCTTAGTATATAAGAGAAGAAGAAGAAGATGATGATGATGAAGAAGAAGAAGAAGAAGAAAAGACTAAGGTTAGTTGCGGTTGCATTTGATACTTGGTTATTCTCTCAGCCTGTGCTTCTTTTTCTCATTCTTTCAGAGCCTACAACCCTTCCTATTGCTCTCCTTCTTGCTCACTCATCTCTTAATTGCTAGAGTAGCAATCCCATCCAAATAGATTATCTATTAGATTGGGTAATTTTCTTTGAACCCATTTCCATCTTGAATCACCAACAAGAAGCCTGGCTAGGACATAGGCATTCTCGTTGGTTTCATCCTTTACTTGAAGCGTGGACCGATTAGGGCCCTTGTAGTTTCAAGGGTTGAATTATTCATTCGAATGAGTGTTCAGGAGCTACTTGAGAGCAAGTTGTTGCTGCCAAATGGAGGATTCTAGCCTCTACACCATATTTGAAACAACTGTGAGGTATACCTTCTTACCCCTTATGGTGTGGTTTCAATTCTAATGCATATGATCATTTGATACCAAGTCTTGCAAGGTGATTCTCACTTTTATTTCCACTGCGTTTGTATGGTTTTTCGAAAAAAATTTAAAAATCAATAAAACCCTTGCATTGATACACCAAGAGTTAGAGTTCCCTTTCTAACTCAACTCATTGCCTGGGGGAGCTAAGGGGCGGAGCCTTATAGGAGCTGTAGGGTTTGCAAAACATAGGGCAATCAGGGGGTATGCGGGGGTCTTCCCTATGCGGGCCCTCTGATGCCTAAGTTAAATACTGATATCTAGAAAATGATATGGAAATGTGTGTATGTATGATGTGTACAATATGAGCCTCTAGAGGAGTAGGATCCCGGTGAGGTCGGAGGGCTTGAAGGTATCTTCTGGGTGAAAGCGCCCCGATGGTATTCTCTTGGTGGGTTCGAAGAGCTTTTGAAGCAACAAAGTGACTAGGGCCTAGGAGGCTCTGGGTGAGCCCTAGTCCTCGACATGTAAAGGGTTGATCGGATATGTGTGTTGCTGCTGGAAGGGTTATCCACAGATACATGTAAAGGAAATACCCATGGGACGAAGCATGGTGCATCATGAGAGTACATGAGTGGGTTGGGGCATGCTATAACGCAAGTGGGCGTGATTGGGGCCTCACATGGTGTGCTGGGGCACAAGTGGGCGTAGCATAGCACAGATGGGTGCGACGAGGGTTGAGCATGGCTATGTGTGGCATTGGCTGGCCAGGCATAACTGAGGCCGCAGGGTAGTCTTTGAGGCTGGGTCACTAGATGACTCGGACAAGTCTTTGAGACCTAGGAGTATTCAGGGTTATAAGGGTCCCTAGGGCCTTGCATAGCCACGAAGGGCCACGCATGGCCAAGGATGGCTAAGAGGGGCACAATGATCGATGCTAGGTCTTTGGGGCCAAAAGGCTGGGAGGCTTCATAGCCATGTATAACCAAGGCAGGCATTGAATGGGTGTTTTGGAGAGGGGATCTTCGAAATGTCCGGAAGACATGAGCACTAAGGGCCAAGAATGGCCCCAGAAAGGTAAGAAAGGCTATGTATTGGGCTGTTAACCCCTTTTATAAGGTCACCCCCTGGCTTTCTCTCTCATTTCTTACTTGATTATATATACGATATATTTTGATAATTTTGTCTCTTTCCCTTGGCCCTAAAAGTCGATACCTCGAAGAACGAACGCCTGACATAGGCACACTTCTCTAAGACTATGGGCACACATCTTGAATTCTATGGGCACACCTCTCGAGAGTTATGGGAAGGCTTCCTATGGGCTATAGGGAACGCATCCCAAGAACATCTATGAGGGGAACTGTCCCAGAGGCTAGACCACAACACTATCCAAATGGATTACTACCCTATCTCCGTCCATAGTAGCTATAAGCTCTGTTGCGCTAGGACCCCTTAGTTTCCATGATTGTGGAACGCGGGAGGCTTGCGCAAAGGCATTAACTATATCTCCTTTTAGAACCGAGGGTTACATATGTAGAGAAATCATAATTTCGAAAAGGGGTTTGGAAGAAGCCGTTAGGGTTTTTACCTTAAAAGTGTTAGATTTTTAGAAGGTGGGATAAGTCTTCAGGAGCCAAGAGTCTTCTAGAGATTCAGAGTCTTCGAGTGCTCGAGAGTGCACACAGTGTTCGGGAGGATCGATAGATTCTTTGGGTGCTCCGGATCACTCTAGCTCTTAAGGAGAAAGGCATATGGTTGGCCCCGGGTCCACCTCCTATTTATAGTTCAAGTTTTCAAAGGTCCAAAAGTTGTCAAGAATCCCTCAGAGACTCTTCCCCGATGACTCATATTCAACACTTAATCGGGTTAGACCATATCATAATTCTCGAAGTATTAGAGACCCAATTTGTACTCTTTCCTTTGACTTTCAACTAAAGACAAGAGTGGGGAGCTCTTGTTGTGGGGTGTCCTAAGAAATTCAAAAAAACCTAAAAAATCCCAAGTTCTGGGATCTATTTTGCATAAAACCCATATGACGCCGAAGAGTCTCCTGGACAGTTGTCCCCCAGAGCCTCCTGAAAGTCTTTGGGGTAATTGAGCCTCAGCATTGCACACCCGAAGACTTACCCAGAGTGTTCTGGGCCCAATTTAGTTGGTGGCTCCGAAGAGTCTTCAAACCTACTCAGAGGATACCCATTAGGGTACTTTACCTCGAAGCAACTTTTAGGCCCTTCAGCCTCATCCAATGCATTTCCCCCAAAGAGATAGGAGACTCTCATCTATGGACCCTATGAAGTGTCTATAAATACCCATTTATTTCAAGGCAAACGAATCTTTTTGGATCCTTTTAAGAGAACTTCTTTCTAGACCTCCTAAGACCTTTCTGACCAAACTCTTCTGGGACCCTAGTCTTGAAGACTTGAGACTCTACACCTCATACAACTCATCGGGATCTTACTCCCGAAGACCCATACCGAATACACTACATACATATGAAAGAACATATAGACACCCAAGAAGGGGTGAATTGGGTTTTCAAAAACTCTTCTTAAATTTAAAGAATCTTTGAATAAAACAGTTTGAATTTTTTCAAGCTGATGCTTCAAATTTGTCCTTGACAAAAACTGATAACTATAATGTAAATTCAATACTAGAAATCTTATCCTTTTTAAGTTTTAGAAAACTTTTGTTGAGGTATGAAAACTGATCTCAGATTGTTAAAAAATAACTCTTGCTGAAGTAAGAAAAACAATGCTAAAAAGAAAGAAAATGAACAATGTAGCACAAACAAATTTTATAGTAGTTCATCCCAACTAGCCTACTCCACTCCCTTGGTTCTTTACCAAAGATTTAACAATCCACTATAGCCTTTTTAGGATTAGCTATAACCTCATCTTTTCACAAGTGCAACTGTAACCTTTGTTTTTCACATGCTCAACAGTAACAAAATACAACTGATTTTTCAAGAGTCAACCAAAACCACTACCTTTTAAAGGATCATGTGTAACCATTGCCTTTTTGAAAGATAAGGCGTAACCTTACTTTTAGGGCTCAGACGTAACCACAACAAGATAAGAAATTATTACAATTTAAACACAGATGAGAAGTTCTTACAAGATTAAGATCAAATACAAAATTTGCTTCTCATAAATTAAAGAGATATAAAAGGAATGTAGAGAATGTAAGCACTCTTTCTTTCTTTTTATTATTGAAGATGAAAGTTTGAAGAAACTCTTTGGCCCAAGGTAGTAGGAAGTATCCAAGAACATCAGCCTTTATCTTTATCTTCATCTTCATCTCCTTTTATAGTTGTTGTCAAATTGAATGAAATCTACAAGAACAACTTTCTTTTTTCATAAATTAATTATTAGAATATTCAAATTTCATACTAAATGATTTATAGTAAATCTAGAGCCTTTTTGAAGCCTTAACAATTCAATATGTGCATTCAAAGCACTTGCAACAACTAATTCAACGGTTATAAAATTTGACTTCAGCACACATTCACTACAAGAAAATCAATATTTAGCGGTGATTTTTTTCGCATTTAGCAACTGTTAAAAACCGTCGCTAAGTAATTTAGCGGCAATTTTCAAAACCATCACTAAGTCAGCCGTTGCGAAGCGTTTAGTGGCAATTTTCAGCAACTGCTGGAGTAATCGCCACTAATTATAATTTTTGCAGCGATTTTGAAATCGCCGAAAAATAAGTAATTTAATGGCGGTTTTTATAATATTTAGCGGCGATTTCAAAATCTCCGCAAAAATTAAAAAAAAATTAATTACAAGGGCAGTTTCAAAACCGCCCCAAAAATTTAAAAAAAAAATTTAATTTTAGCAGCGATTTCAAAATTGCCACAAAAATTTAGAAAAATTAAATTTTTAATTGTCAGGTGCGCCCGCAAGCGTGGGCAGCTCGACTTGCGCCCGACCGCCCAGGCCTAGCCCTGCTTGCGCACACGCCCAGCCTTTGCGCGACATGTGGCGGTGTTGGAAAATAAATCCCAGCCTTCCTCTCCCCAAGTTTCAAACCTAGGATCTCTCCTACGCGCGCGCACGCAAACCGCCTGATCTGCGAAGCCTCCTTGACATATACGCACATATATATATTATATACTAATCTAACCACTAATTTTTAGAATTATATTTTATATTTTTTAATATATATTAAAAACATTTTTTAATTGATTATTTTGTAAAAGAATAATGGAATAAATTAAAAATAAATTAATTGAGTTAAATTAAATAAATGAATTGATTAAAAAATAAAAAGAAGATTTTATATATTTTTTAAAAATTATTAAAATTTTATATATTAAAATTTTGTTAAATTTATTTTTAATTTTTTTAATTTAAATTTTTAATGAATTTTGCGATTAATTTAAATTTAATTTGAAATTTAATTTTTAAGATTTTATATTTGTTCTTATTAATTTAATTTTTAATTATTTTCTTAAGCAAAATTTAATTTTTTAATGAATTTTGCAGCCGTTTATAAAAACCGTTGCAAATGTTAATTTAATTTTAATTTTAAATTATTTAATTATTTTTTAATTTAGCGGCAGTTTCTCAAAAATCGGCTCTAAATTTAATTTTTTAATGAATTTTGCAGGGGTTTATAAAAATCGCAGCAAATATTAATTTAATTTTAATTTTAAATTGTTTAATTATTTTTAAATTTAGCGGCGATTTCTCAAAAATCGCCACTAAATTTAATTTTTTAATAAATTTTGCTGTAGTTTTTGAAAATTGCCACAAATGTTATTTTAATTTTAATTTTAAATTATTTAAATTATTTTTTAATTTAGTGGCAGTTTCTCAAAAATCGATGTGAAATTAAATTTAATTTTTTAATTATTTAATTATTTTTTAAATTTAACGAAGATTTTTTGAAAATCATCGCAAAATTAAATGTTTCATTGAATTTTGCGACAGTTTTATGAAACTGTCGCAAAATTTTAAAAAAACCGCCTCAAAAAACATATTTTGCAGCGGTTTGTAAACCGTCACAAAATATGGTATTTTGTGGTGGTTTTAATTCTTAAAACTGCCGCAAAAAATCAATTTTTTTATAGTGATTTACTCAAGTAAGTTTGGCTCTTACTCAACTAACATTGATCTCTAATCGAGTAAGCTTTGATAGCACTCAAGTAGACTTAGCAGATACTCAATTATACTTAACAGCTACTTGATTATGCTCAGCAATACTCGATTATGCAGAGACATGCATTCAGTACTCGACTTCCACTCACAAATAGTCGATTATCCATCAACTTACACTCGATTGCATATTAAAAATACTCAATTGAAACCTTATAATCCTTGCTCGAACACAATTACTCGACTATGGGACTCAAATACTCGACTAATACAAGATATTACTTGATTATGCTTATCTCTTAGTTGATTAACAAGGTATACCACTCAGCTAACACTTTGATCACTTAATTACTTTTGATATAGCCGAAACCTCACAATAAATACTCGATTAACAAGAGTATTTACTCAAGTTATATTCAAACACACTCGATTATCAACATATATTGTTTTGAATATCATCAAAACAATTTCTCATCAACAACATAAAAATATCATGGACATTGAACTTTCATATAAAGCTCAATTTTCTTAACATCTAAATATTATAAACCTTAAGCTCAAATAACTTTAGTATTGTTTGTGAAAGTTAGTAAAAACTAAGGTGGTGTTTTCTTCGTGTTTCAATTTTTAATTTTAAGTTTTGAATTCATTTTCAGTTTTATGTTTTGAGTGTCTATTTTGAGATTGCTAAAAATACTTTATTTTTGTCATTTTGAAAAACTATTTCTTAAAACAAAAAACTAGAAAATGCGTTTACTTTAGAATTTTGTGAAAAATTATTTTATGATAATTTATTTAATGAATTTGATTATTCAATAAATTAAAACAGTTTAATGTTAGTATGTTATTAAATAATATATACATTTTGAAGTTGACAAATCTTGCAATATTTTTCCCCATTACAAAAATAAAATACAAACAAAAAAATTAATTTCCAACTACTAGATCGATCTAGATCTGAAAATTAATTTCCAGACTTTCACCCACTGCCGATCGATAGGAATGTAATTTTGGGGCACACACAAAAAGAGGGGGTGAATTGGTTATTTTAAAAATAATGACTTTCAAAACCTTAAACAATGTAGAATGTTTCCCAATGAAAAATTTATACGAGAAACAAGTAAGGAATAGATGGTAGCTAAAGGAAGGAAAATGAATAATGCAAGCACACAAGACCACAATGATTTATAGTGGTTTGGCTTACCCAAGCCTAGTCCCATACCTTAGCTTCTCACAAATGATTTTAAACACAATCTATTACAAACACCTATTTAAACCAAATAGGTCCTCTAGTTCAAAGACTATGAAGGTACAATCTCTTATCAAATAGATAGGCCCTAAAGCTCTACAAGCTTGGAAAAAATGAACACGATAGTAAAGAGAGTTCTAAGAGTTTGACCTCTTAGTTACAGGTTCTCTCAATGAAAGATAAGGCTTGAAAGAAATTAAACAATAAATAGATTACAAGCCTTTATAATGAATGAGTGAGAGAAAAAAATATAAGCTCAATAAATTCTCTTGGACACTTGCTAGCTTGGTAGTTGAATCATCTAAGATCTTTAAATGTACTTTTAGACGAGCATTTGTAGTTGTGGGAGCTAGCATCCAAAAATCTAACCGTTGGGGGTTATTAGGCACTCATTTAATGCACTTCAGAAATAGCTATTAGGTTTTCTACGAAAACAACGGTAGACAGATTAGTATGAATTCAAATATCGGTCGACAGTTCAATTGCAACTGTCGACATGTCCTTGTGCAAGTATTTTGTTGGTCGACAGATGCATAAGCATCAGTCGACAGATAGCCTGTAGACTACAAAAGTAATAAGGCTTGAAATTCTCCCGATCGACAGATGCATGAGCATTGGTCGATAGATGAATAAAAAATTATAAGGCCAATCGGTAGATAATGGGGAGTCTATCAACAGATGAAGGTTATTCTTAAGACCGAGCATACTGCTAATCAACAAATGCATAAGGATTGGTCGATAGATGAAGGTCATTCTTTAAACAAGCATTCTGTCAGTCGACAGCCCAAGGGCAACTGGTCAACAACCAGAAACTTTGTATACTAGAACAGTTGATAAGTCATTACCAATTGTCAACAACCTAACCAAAATTTGAAAAATGATCGACAGGTTACTTTGACCAGTTGACAGATGACCTTATTTCCTTTTTAAAAAAATGCCTCATTTTGAATCCATTTTACTAACGGTTCATATAATCGTTTTGAATATAAGTTTTCATAAATATATGTATAAAGATTGATTTGATCATGATGGTTAGTTCTATAAGAATGTTTGTTTATCTAAATGACATATTGTTTTCGATAAGAGATACAAAAACTAATAAGTCGTTTTTCATCATCAAAACTATTTCTTGAATTTTTAAGCATAAAATTGATGACTTGATTTGAACATCATCGACTGGTTGTTCTAACAATTACGACTGACCATCGGTTTCACCTCACCACGGTGACCAACATATCCAAAAATGGGTTAGATCTGACAATTAAATCTTTGTATATCTAAATTTTAATTTTTGGCCCACACACCCCTGCAAATATATACATATATATATATATACAATGGCAAGAATGAACGAAGAGAGAGCCAATCTAGATAGAAAGGGCATAGAAGATGAAGAGGCAGTGACCGAAAATCATCGAAAAGGAGGAGATGTAGTGGTTATGGCACTTCATAGTGGTCAAGCATAATGGCGAAAGAGGCGGTGGTTATCGAGCGACGATGGTGACGTAGATGTGATAACCGGAAAGGCCTTGGTCATCGATGGCAGCGGCGGTGGCTGGCTGCCTAGAGAATGAAGATGATGATGAGATGGTGGAGTAGGCGGTGAGTGCACAAAGAGAGAGAGAGAGAGAGAGAGAGAGAGGGATTTTTCAACATGTTTTGGCTTAAAACATTATTGTTTTGAGTTTTCCTTATAATTTTTTTTTTTTTTTGAAAACATAAAAGTAAACATGTTTTCACTGTTTTAGAAAACTAAAAACTAAAAATGGCTTGAAAACAACAAAAAAAATAGACCCTAACTTTCCAAATACATCCACTTGGTTACATAGAAAGCTGTAGAAAACAAATAAGACATTCTTAAAGCACATGACTTTGAGAACAATATATGATACTTAACTAAAGACTTATTTTTTCTAAATTCAAAGAGAAATCATTATTCTAGACTCATACATCAACATAAAGATGCATTAATACACAACATGACATATTCCATGAAAATATTATTACCCAAATGATTTCTCATCCACATACACTTCATCAAATACACATATATGGAACACACATAAGTTAAATAGCTTACGTGTTACTTAATTGAGACAAAACCTATAATATGTTGAGCACCCTATATGTTACTCAACAACAAAACACAATTTTTAATCACAAAGATGCATCATATCTATTCACAATTACTTTATGACGCATACACATATAAAACATTCATAAGTGATCGAGTATCTCACTATTACTCAACTGAAATGAAATACATAGACCATTGCAAATATGTTGAGTTGCAAATATGTTACTCAATAAAAAAGCCTAACATATATCTCAAAGATGTCCTAGCTATCATCATGATATCTCATTTATATTTATCAAGACAAGAACACGTAAGCTTAACAAAGCTTATATGATTTCTATACTATAAGCTCTAAGCTATCATACACTAATACTACTAATGCATACATTGAGTAATTCTTGAAAGATTGCAACTTTAGAGTTTTATTACTCAAATCCATTTATCCTAAGTATGAGTAATACTAGAAAGTATTGCTTGGAACTCATACAACATTTAAAAAAAAAAAACTTTCAACTAATAACATACGTTCAACATGAAAAGTTCTTTAAGAGATCCTTCTTAGATTATAGGACTTGAGAACTTTATGAATTTATGTTCTATGAACTAGAGTTTAGAATCACTTTCCTGAGCATATATATACATTTACTCTAAAGAAAAGATGATAGATAATTATTTATCAAATAGAACACATTGCTCCTAGATTTAAAAAATGCTTCCACATAATTTGAGTGCTTAAAACATATTCCAACCATAAGCTTTCTATAAACATTTAAGGTCCTCATGACACTGAAGCAATATGGATACATAATATATCCCTTGAGATCCTAGAGTAACTTACTAACATAACAAACATATTGACAAATTAGAAACAACAACAAGATTAATCACACATAAAATATATTAAAGTTATTAGCACAACCTTAACATGAAGGATAAGGCAAAATAAGCCCTATGAATCAAAATTCAAGTACTACCACTTGAGTGTACAATCACTTATTCAAAACTCTTGATGTTTGACACTTAAACATCTTATATGAAATATAGAACACATTACTCCAAAACTTTAAGTAATGCGATCACATAAAACATCTAGCATATCATGAGCTCCATACTTATGCATTATCTTTAGGATAACCCTAAGGACTTTAGGATAACCTTAAGAGGAAGCATATTAAACTACATATCAATAAAGCTTATGGTAAGAACAAATATAACACATATGAGAACATTTAATAGATAAACTATATGAGACCTATCAAGGTTCCTTGACCATAAACATATTCAAGGCAACCTTAACATATATTCTATCAAGGTAAACTTGACATATCCTCAATTAATATTTTAAATAAGAATACAAAACATATTAATAAGCCTATGAGAACAAAACATAACAAGATTTCTTAAGATAAATCTCAAAGCATCCCTAACATAGAACAATCATTACATTAAAGTTTTGCATAAGATAACCATCATCAAAACATTCAACAACGTAAAACTCATCAACATACGTCTGCATCCCATTTTCCAGATATCCGTATCTGACGTAGGCATCGGAAGGTCCGTGTGAGGAAGATCCCCGCATGCCTTCTGATTATCATTGTGACACAGATATCCCCGAAGACCATTCCCCAAAGACCCTAAAGACTATTCCCCGAAGTCCCCAAAGACAGTAGCCCAAAGAACCTTTGGACCCTTCGGACCCTTCTAGAGGTTGATACCTGAAGACTCCTAGGATCAATCTTCCTCGAAGACTCCGTAGACCCTTCGGGGACCCCAAAGCCTCTGTCCTCTTAGTCCTCTAATTAAGCCCCTTAGTTTTTGTGGACCTCGACAATTTTCTCAATTTTCCCAAGGGACTTTGCTTTAGTTGTTCCCAAGACAAATAAATTTAATTGTTGTAGTTTGACAACAACTCTTAGAAGCTCACACGTATATTAAAGTGTAGTGGTTGACTAGTGATGAAAACTATAATTAATTAATGATCGTAATTAAGAGTTAATGATGATACCGTTAAGAGTTAACGGATCAGGTTTAAATTAATCAGAGTAATTGTCAAGAGTTGATAGGTGTTACGGGTATTTCTCGCTCTACTTTGCGCGGGCCCAACCCAACATGATGATTCGGCCCGAACATTCAGGACCCAACAAATTAGATCGAGCTCGTTAAAGCAAGCTCGGGGTCAAAGATCGGGGCCAAGCGAGCTCCCTGTAGCACCTCTAACTGTTTGGCATATTCTAACGGCCCCACGCTACACAATGGACAAGTTCCCAGCAGTCTTCATAGTTCATTGCCTTAGCTCGTTAGCTCGCATCACAGAAGAAGCGCGTATTGCGGTGATGTAACCCGCGATGGGACAAGACCAAAGGAACCCACAAAAGATTAAAACGAACCCCAGAAAAGCCAAAATCGGATAGAAGGCAAAGAATTCTCGACCCGTTGATTCACGAACCAAGAACCTAGACTATATTAAAATCTAGACCCGTTGATTATACGAAAGCAAGAACCAAGAATTGTTGAACGCCACAAAGACTGCCTAGATCTTTGATAAGTTCGGGTTTTGAATGCCACAAAGGAATCACTCCATTGATAAGTTCGAAGTTTTGTTCATTGAAGAACAAGATAAAAGAGATAAATCTCTCAAATTCAAAAATTCATAATAATTTATGTCCAATGTTTACAATGGAAAAGCCTTTAAATAGGCAAATAATTAAATCCTAATTCTACATGGAAACTAATAAAAATCCTAAATTACATAGAACATAAATAGATAATTAGATCTGGTCAATCAATCAATCATTCCTTTTATATTCCAAGATCTTTTCAATCAATCAATCAATCAATCATCCATTCCTTTTTATGCTCTCAAATCTTGTCAATCAATTAACCAATCAATCAATCAATCATGCGCCCAAATCTTGCAATCAACCAGTCAATCAACAACCATTCCTTTTTATGCGCAAATCTTGTCAATCATCCAATTCCGACATGGTTGACTAGGTTGACTTGTCCGATCGCATCATTGTTAGTCGGTCCTCCATGATTCTCATCATGCAGTATACCAGACAGTCAGGGGATGCCCTAATTAGACCCCTTAGGCCCATTCTCACGGCCCATTTCGTCGGCCCACGCCAGTCCCATCATGGCCTTCTGGCAACAACATCATTACAGCCGCATCCAGATTTCGAGATGCCCATCTCGGATCCCATCCGCATTAATGGGAGATCCCATCCTCATTAATGAGGGTCTTATCGGCACCTCGCCATGGCAGACATCCCCGCCGGCTACTCCATCACATCGCCTTTACACGTACGAGGCAAGCGAGAAAGCTTTCGGGCTAATATATATATCAACCAGCCCTCTTAAGGGCCAGGGGTATGTACTCAAAAAATGACTAAGAAAAGAACACCCAATATTTTTTACCTACTCGCTCACTAACTTGAGCTTCGGAGTATCTTGTAGGACGGGCCGTCCGCTCGACAAAACCAACCGGATATTTCACTATCTATCTCTCGGATGCACCATACAAGTGCGGGCTAAGAAATCTCCGTCAACATTTTGGCGATAGAAGGAGGGCCCGCTCTGGTAAAAACATCAATGCCGAGAACCAGAAACATGAGACGTTCCGGGGCTATAACTAACCGACCTGTAAATCACGCCAACCGTATGCTGGAAATTTCGCAGGTTAGGGGAGTTGTGGCGTCTGACTCCCTGCCTCCTCCGACCGAAGCCACCCTTGGAGCCCCTTCGCGGCGCCCCTACCCCCCCGTGACTCCAACCACCAATACGGAAGTAACGCGGATATGGCAGCAACGTCAGGAAACATTGGTGAACACTGTCATGCAGCTCGCTAATGCAGTGAAGGTGTTAGCCCAAACACAAGTTCAGATGGCGCAGACGCAGGCAGCTCCTTCCCAACCTCCAGATGGCAGGCTCCCTCTGGAAGAAAGAGAAGGTAGGAGGGACACGGGGTGAGCTGGCTCGGTTCGCTCCTCCAACCTACACTCTCGAAGGGCGAAAGAACGGCAATGCTATGACGGGGAGCCTGGGATGTACCTCGCCAAACAAAGGACCGGTGCCAGCCCTTGCAGAAATCGCCATGAACATGCCCACGAGAAGAATTGCCGACTTAGGATTCCGCTACATGGGAGTTCCTTAGTGGGGGTCAGCAGCAGCCATGGTACCCACCGCAGCTCCCCTGACCGTGAGGACAGGAGGCGGCCTTCCCCGCAAGATCGCCATCGTTCAGGACCAGTCTCCACACAAGAAGAGCAACCCCCTACTGGACGGTCGGCGAATCAGGACCCCATGGTTGGGGAACTACTGCTAAGAATTCAACAGATGGAGGCTAGACATGGGACGCACGACCGGAGGGAAAGCCATGAGGAAAAGACCCCATTCTCCAGGGAAATAGAGCTGGAGCCCCTCCCCCGCAGATTTAAGGTTCCTAGCATCCCTCAGTACAATGGGGACAGCGACCCCTTTGATCACCTGGACGCTTTCAATGTTCAGATGGACCTGCAAACCTCCAGCTCATTGGCCAAGTGCCGAGCTTTCCCCGCAACCTTGGGAGATATCCCCCGGGCATGGCTAAGGAGACTTCACTCCCACAGCATTTGTAGTTGGGAGGAATGCCAGAAGAAATTCATAGATCAGTACAGGTCGCTCCGAAGACAGCTCGCCCCTACATGCCATCTGACTACAGTTTTTCAGCGGTCTAGAGAATCTTTGAAAGATTATATAGAGAGGTTCAGACGTGAAGTTAATAATGTCGAGAGCCCTTCCGTTGAAAGTATCTTGACTGCGATCTCCGCTAGGCTTCGAAAGGATGGGAAACTCTATGAAAGCATCTATAACTCTCTAGTGAGGGATCTTAGTGAGTTCTACAAGCGAGCTACGAAAGAGGTTCGGTGGGAAGAAGCTTTCGGCCTAAAAAAGCAGGGCAACCAGAAGAAGGTGGTGGAGCACACCGGCCAGAGCAAGAAGAGAGCTGATGAGGACCCTCGCAAGGAAGGTCAAGAACGGAGCCCCAATGACCATGCGGCTAGAAAGGCAAGTCTCGGACAAGGAAACGAATGACCAGCACGCTAGAGCCGGTATGAAAATTATAGTGTCTTATCTGACTCCCAAGATAGGATCTTCGCCACAGAGCGTAACAAGGAGGATTTTGGAAGGCCTAATCCCCTGAAGACCCCCGACAAGTACAAAACCAAGAGCAAGTTCTGCGCCTACCACAACAAAGTAGGTCATACCACCTCTGAGTGCTGGGCGTTGAAAGATGCCATCAAGGAGCTGATCAGGAGAGGTCGGCTGCATGACTATGTAATGCGTCCAAGGGATCAGCAGCCCAAACAGCTGGCTCAACAGAACCCTGGTCAAGCTCCCGAACATGACCAAACGCCTACGGTGAGAACTATCTTCACTATACATGGGGGCCCCACATCGCAGGGGCTTCCAACAGGTCACATGAGTGATATATTCGGGAAGCCGACCACCTTCTGCTTGTCAGGGAAGGCAGCCGAGAAGGACCCTCCAAGAAAGCCAAGGCAGATTTGGAATATGTTTCTTTCACTAAAGATGATTTCAAAGGCGTACACTTGCTGCACAATGATGCCCTCGTGATCCGAGCTCGGATTGGCAATATGAAAGTACGGAGGGTCATGATCGACACAGGTAGCTAGGTAAACGTCATGTACAAAGGATGTTTTGATCAGATGAGATTAAGGCCGGACCAGCTGACACGCTCTCCAGAGCCACTATACAGATTCACTGGCGATGCAGTAATACCGAAGGAATGTATAAGGCTCCCGCTAATAGTTGGGGAATCAGACCTCCAGGCCACAGCGATGACAGATTTCCTCATCAGTGACAATCCCTCCGCATACAATGTCATCATGGGGAGGCCTGCCATGAATGACTTGGACCTAGTTGTCTCAACCAAGGCCCTGGCCATCAAATTCCCGACCCCGAAAGGGACTGGTTGTATAAAGGGTGAGCAACATTCAGCGACACGCTGCTACGAGGAGGCACTAAAAATAGGGCTCAAAGGAAAGAAGATAAACATGGTTTCTAGAAGGGAGGCCCGAGTCTCCACCAACCAGGGAGTTAGCCACGACCTGGACCCATGCGATGTGGACTGCGACCGAACCGCCAGCCCGGCGGACGAACTGGAAGATGTTATAGTTAGCAGCTCAGACATTGAAAGACGCCTCCAAGTGGGCAAAGGCCTCTCCCCCGAAGTAAAATCCCAACTGACCGAATTCCTTAAGACCAATCTGGATGTATTCGCGTGGAACCACAATGATATGATGGGAATAGACCCGGCGATAATGCAGCACCGGCTCAATGTCAACCCCAACCATAAGCCGGTTCGACAGAAAAGGAGGCCAATGACAGCCGAACGATATGCGGCCTTAAAGGAAGAAGTGGATAAACTCTTAGCCAGCAGGTTTATTCGGGAAGCTCAATATCCGACATGGGTAGCGAACCCGGTCCTGGTAAAAAAGAAAAACAAGAAGTGGAGAACTTGCATCGACTTTACTGACCTAAACAAAGTTTACCCGAAGACAGTTTCCCTCTACCAAGAATTTACCAGCTCGTGGATGCAATAGTCGGCCACCAGCTTCTAAGCTTCATGGATGCCTACTCGGGGTACAATTAGATCCCAATGAACCCCGATGAAGAGGAGCATACCTCTTTCATGACGGAATAAGGGCTATACTGCTACAAGGTAATGCCTTTCGGACTACAGAATGCAGGGGCGACATACTAACGGCTAATCAACATGATGTTCAAAGATCTAATTGGAAAGACCATGGAAGTTTATGTTGATGATATGTTGGTAAAATCCAGGCAGGTCACCGACCATGTCAACAACCTGCGGGAGACATTCCAGATTCTGAGGAAGTATCAGATGAAGTTAAATCCGCTCAAATGCTCATTCGGTGTGGCTTCTGGAAAGTTTTTGGGATTCATGGTAAACGAAAGGGGAATCGAGGCCAACCCCGAGAAGATCCAGGCCCTACTTGACATGCGATCGCCCACCAAGACTAAGGAAGTGCAAAGCCTAAACAGACAGGTCGCGGCCCTTAGCAGGTTCGTTTCCAAATCCTCTGATAAATCTATCCCGTTTTTTAAAATCTTGAAGAAAGCAAATAGCTTCGAATGGACGGAAGAGTGCAAGACTACCTTTCAGCAGCTGAAAGACTACATGGGGCGGGCTCCCCTCATGTCAAAGCCGAAGGAAGGGGAGGAACTGATTGTCTACCTGGGGGTATCTGAGTATATAGTGAGCACCACCTTGATTCGAGAAGAAGACTGAGTTCAATACCCGGTATATTATGTAAGCCACAGGCTATTTGACGCCGAAACAAGATATTTCCCCATGGAAAAGCTCGTTTTCTCCCTAGTAGTCCCATCCCGGAAACTCCGCCCCTATTTTCAAGCCCATCAGATCAGCGTATTGACTAAACACCCACTAAAGCATATCTTACAGAAGCCTGATTCATCCGGCCGCCTCCTCAAGTGGGCAATCAAGCTCGCCTAATTCAACATATAATATAAGCCAAGGATGGCCATAAAAGGTCAGATACTAGCAGACTTCATTGCAGAAGTCACAGGGCCAACGGAAGAACCAGCCCCCCAAACCTCGCCAGTCTGGGAGCTGTATGTTGATGGCTCTTCTAGCGAGCATCGGTTAGGAGCTGGCGTACTCCTGGTAAGCCCAGAAGGACACAAAATCCCATACGCATTAAGGTTCGGGTTTAAAGCAACCAACAATGAAGCCGAATACGAAGCATTACTAGCCAACCTCCATCTAGCGAGAGAAGTCAAGGCAGAGCGGCTAAACATTTTTAGCGACTCCCAGCTCGTGGTCTGCCAAGTTCAAGGAGAATATCAGGCACGAGGCCCAAAAATGGTAGCATACCTCCAGGAAGCTCGGGAATTGTTATGCCTTTTCAACGAAAGCGAGGTGAATCAAGTCCCGCAAAGTTAGAACTCCCATGCCAATGCCCTAGCTCGTCTGGCTTCCGTTGGAGAAACTAACTCATTAGGAACCATCCCCATAGAGTTCCTCGCAGTATTGAGTACAGAGAGAAGAACTGAGACATTGACAGTCGAGCTAAGGCCGTATTCATTGATGAGACCGATTGTAGACTATTTGCAAGGGGGATAGTTGCCAAACGACAAACTCGAGGCACGATGCCTTAGAGCTCAAGCGGCCATATATTGCATCTACAACGATATGCTATACAAGCGAGGGTTCTCAGTCCCGTTACTTAGGTGCATCGATGAGCCTGATTGCCAAGCGATTCTCAATGAAATTCATGCCGGCCACTGCGGCAATCAAGCTAGGGGGGTATCCTTGGCTCAGAAGGCATTCCGTCAGGGCTTTTACTGGCCCACCATGAAGCGAGATGCTACGAACCTGGCAAGGAGGTGCGACGCATGCCAGAGGTTTGCAAAGGTGCCACGGGCTCCCCCCGCCTATCTTCAGCCAATGAGCAGCCCGTGGCCTTTCGCCATATGGGGTATCGACCTGATCGGGCCACTTCCGACAGCTCGCAACGGATGTAAGCATGCCATCGTGGCTGTGGACTACTTCACCAAGTGGGCAGAGGCAAAGGAGCTCGCACAAATATCCGCCACGAAGGTAGAAAACTTTGTGTGGAATAACATCATCTGCAGGTTCGATGTCCCTCAACAAATAGTCACCGACAATGGGACCCAATTTACCAGCGATCAATTCGTACAATTTTGCGAGTCTTTGGGGATCAGAAAAAGCTTCACAACCGTGGATCACCCACAAACCAATGGTCAAGTCGAAGCAGTCAACAAGATACTCAAGCAAATATTAAAGACCAGGTTAGAGTCAAAAAAGGGAGCCTGGGTGGATGAACTACAAATCGTGCTCTGGGCTTACCGTACCACAGCTCGCACAACCACGAGAGAAACCCCTTTTTTTTATGGTATATGGGTCTGAAGCAATGATCCCGGCGGAAAATGAAGTAACAAGCCAGCGAAGAGCTACTTTCAACCAAGAGGACAACGACCAACTACTAACCTCAAGTCTTGATTTGCTTGAGGAAACAAGAGAAATAGCTCGCTTGAGATTGGCCACTTACCAACAACGAGTGGCAAGATACTACAACCGAAAAGTTCGAGTCCGGTGCTACAAAATCAACGACCTCGTACTGCGCCTTGTCCTTCCTGGAGCTCGAAAAAGCAGCGAAGGCACGTTGGGTCCAAGTTGGGAAGGTCCCTATACTGTGAAGGAAAACCTCGGCAATGGAGCATACCACTTGGCCGACATGGACGGAGCAGCTCTCCCGCGAGCTTGGAACGCGAAACATTTGAGACCATATTTTCGATAAGCAAACAGCTTCTCCCTCTCCCGCATTCTCAATTGTCAATCGACGCCTCAATTCTGTTGATATTTGCTTCATTAAAGTAGCAAAATTCTGTTCGGATCATATTAATGTGTCCTTTATGACTGATAATTTCTTTTCACACACATGTTTGGGATAATTAAATTATTGAAAGCTTAAAAGACTATGGTTTGCGAGCTAGGGCCCATTCAACTTGGCCAACGTGCCATGGTTTGTGGCTTATCTGAGCAATCATCTTAGTCTTCACCCTAGGTCGTGGTTGGCAAAAGCAAAGCCCATTCATCTTGGCCTCAGTGTCATGGTTTGGCGCTGAAACGAGTCACCACCCCTAAAAGGTCATGGTTCACTGGCTGGGATCCTGCTATCTTGACAAAATGCATGAACTATGACCCGCCTGCATGTTCATCTTGACCTCACCGAAGCCCTCAAAAGTCACGGTACGTTAGCTGGGGGCAAAACCATGACCCACCTGGGCGTATAACTTGACGACAAACTTCGAACTAATTTAACAAATATCATGCTGCTGCATGTTAGTTTGGATTTTATCCTGTGATCGTAACCTACCGAGCATATAGCTCGAGCTAACAATGCCTTACTTAACGTGTTGTTTAAGGTCGCTCGTTCTCAAAATTTTCTTACTTTCGAGTTAAAGGTATACCTGAGTTAACTGAACCTAAGCTTATTTCGTAGCAAATAACACGGAGAAACAAAAAGTCAGTCCGACGAAAGGAATGTATTACTCCCGCGGTTCAAGTACAAAAAAAAAATAATAATATATATAGTCTAAGGGACTAAAGGATCTTGGCTTGGGGTCGCCGCGCCTTGGAAAGTTGGGTTGATGGCGTTCTCAGCAAAAAGATCGACCACGGCCTGGTCAGGCTTGGGCACGGGGACGTCAGCTTCGAATTTCGCAGCATCGGCGGTATATTTCTTCACCGCCTCCACCGCTTCCTCGCCAAAAAATGAAAAGTCAAGGCCTGGATGCGCTTTCCATAAAGTAAAAGGGAACGCGCGGTAGACATCAAACTCGACCTTTGAGCACTCCCTAGTGACCCAGACCTCGACATTGTTTTTTAGCTACTCGACCTCCAGCCGACCCCGGTCCAGTTCGCCTCGCACCGCTGCCAAATCTGCCTCCGCTTTATTTAACTTCGAGGTGGCTTGGGAATAGGCTAAGTCGAGTACCTGCTTCTGACGATACAACTCATCCTCGACCTTCTTCTTGGTTCTCTCAGCCTCCCTAACTCGATCCTCTAAGCCTTCGGCTTGATTTCGATACTTTCGGGATTCGGCGATCACGAAGGCCAAGCTCTCCTCCAATTTCATCTTCTCCCTTTTCAGCTCCCCCGGAAGCAGCCTCGAGCTTTTCTATCTCTATTCTAGTGCGAGTTCTTTCCTCCTTCAGCTTGAAGACGCCCAAGGAAGCCTGGAAAATCAGAATGGTCAGCACGCTCGAAAAAGGTAGGATAAATAAAAAGTGCGAGGTGGGGAAAGGGAACCTCACCAAGAGACTGTGGCAGGCAACGTAATCCTCGAGCGCCTCACCCGATACTTCTTTTCTGTCCAGGCTCTTGGCATAATTTCCAAGGACCCGGTCCATGCTGCCAAGAAGGGGGTGAAGTACGTCCCACCGGCCATGACATCTGACGCGTCTGGCCCCATGGAGGCGCTTGATTTTTTCCTCTTGTCTGCCTAGGTCCTCTGATCGAGCTGTGAGGTCAGAGGAATCTTTCTCTTGCTCCCAGAAGCTTCCTCGCGAGCCATTGTTTTCCCACGACTCGCGGCGGTCTCGGCCCCCACAGGCTGTGAAGAGGTTCCTCTAGGGATGGACCTTGAGGGAACCGTGGCCACTGGTGCAGGCTCAGTGCTCGAAAGACCGGGGGGGTCGCGCCTCGGATCAGTTGCTTCAGTACGGGCTCCAAGCTCCTGGGCCTTCGCAGGGGAAGAGGATGCACGAACGGCCCTGGGAAAACTGGAGAGGGGGGAAGAACTGGTCGTTCAAGCTGGAGCCTCATCGCCTCAGATGCTGTTGGTAGCGCGGCGACTGTAACCTCACCGTGAGCTCTGTTCCCCCTAACCGGACTCCCGTCGAAATTAGCTTCGTAAAAAATCGACCTTATATCCCTCTAGTCGTGTATTCCGATATCATTTTTTCTGACTTCCTTGATGCCAAAGGGAGGGGCGAGCTGATAGTCGCAAAGAACGGACTCGTAGAACTCGCAGTCGTCTTCGTCAGTCTTTAAGTCCGAAGCCGCTTGAAGATTTTGTGCTTCGGAAAGAGTTAACTCAAGCTGCCCTCCTGTGACGTCTGTAAAATCAGAAAGGCATATGAAGGAAAGGTAAGCACAACCGAACTAATGATTACAGAAAAAACAACAACAAAAACAAAGAGTGGGGAGTGGGAAATTACTACTCACTCGGCACAAGAACGAAGCTGAAGTTGTTGAGTGACCGGCTATCGAACCACTCCAGAATTAGAGATCTATGTTTGCATCTCTTCTCTAGTTTGCAGCAAAGTGCACCCTAGGTCATCTCTCACAAGGAGCCTCACTTTCTTCTACCAACAAAGGAGAACCAACATAACCAACAGTTTGTTTAGGGGGGGGTTGTTTTGACAGAAAACTAATTGGCAAAACAGAAAGATAAAGATGGATGAAAAATCAGTAAAAGATATGCAACCGGCTGTGTATTTGTCTCCTATGTGAAATCTTCCTTGTCCAATCTATATATCTTGGCTTGCTAGATGCTTTGATCTCCGGAAAACAAACTCAAAGCATCCCCAACAATCGTCCAAGGATTAGAATGATTGGAACAACAAAATGAATACAGAAATCTCTTGTAGACAAAATGCAACCATTCACTCTCTATTCAACCTATCCGGACCTATGCAAGAACAACCGTTCAAGCACATAATATTCATTTCCGAGATGTTATACCAACCGGCTATAACATTCTGTTCTCTTAAGCATTTAACAGAAAATGAAACCATGCAAATTCACACAAACCTGCCATGAACTCCATGCATTCACAAATCTGTTCAAACTAAACCAAATAGAAATGAATAAGAAACAAACAACAAACCAGATTCTTGTAGCTCATCCGGGACTCAAATTCCACATGGATTCAAGACACACAACCGGTTACAAATGCTCTAGCCTATCATTACAGCAAGGAAAACAAAATGGAACAAAAGATGTAGAAAACAGAAAAATGCTACAACAACAAAAACGGGCAGAATCCTCTCTATTTTCTCCTCTCTTTCTATCTCATGATCTTCTGGAAATTAATGCTAAGAGGCCTTAAATACATGGCTAAGAAAGGAAAGGCTAGGGAGGCTAGGGTTGGGCCTAGCCCAACAGAAAACAAGTGAGCCCAAAAACAGCACAATGAGTAGCCCAAGTCTGCTCCTTGAAAGTAGGCCCAAGCTCCTTTAGTTGAGCCACTTCTCTAGCCCATCCAATATTCCCTAAAGCCTGGATCCATAGAATAGAGGTAAGATAGAAAATAGTGTAAGGACAATTTGAAGCATAATAAAATAGAAACAATGAAATATCAGCAAAAATTACTTCAAATGGCCTAATAAGAATGAGGTGAAATGCCAAAATATGGTATAAATATGCATGCTATCATTGAGGTCTTTGAGAGAAAAATAGGACAGGTAGAACCATTAGGACTTGTAATCTCCAACGTTAGACCTGCCCTTGGCTCTTCCCTGAGGCAAAACTCTCTTGCAATCAGAGGAACGAGCTGCCATATAATACAGCCCATTCTTGGTGCCCTTGAAAGAATAAAGATAGCTAAGTAATCTAGGAGTTGGAAGGGGGAGTTTGTTCTTTATAAAAAGAAGGGCAAGGGAGGTTATTTGGGTGTACGAATTGGGTGTCAGCTGGAAGGGAGCGAGCTTAAGGTCGTTCAGAATATTTATGAGGTAAGGCTAGAGTGGACACCTAAAACCGAACTCTAAGTGTTAGGGGCTAATGGCAACAAACCCCATAGAGGGGAAAGCTGTGTCGTCACTAGGGGAAGGGACCATCAGACGAGTCCCATAAGGGAGATGATACGTGGCGGCATGTGACGTCAGTTCGCCGATCGTCATCCTCGAGGGATACCGCTTGAAGATCCCACGAGCCGCGTGCTCCTTGGTAGATCGTTGGGTTAAAACGGGTGTGGCATGATGAAGAGCTCTCTCAGTGACCTCTGAGCGAGATGAATCCACGCCTTGAACAGTTCGCGGCTGCATCCCCCCCTTTTGCCTCGAAGAGCTGGAGCCTTCGTCACTTTCTACCCTGTGGTTGCGATGTTTCTGACCTGATGTCAACATCTAAAAAAAAAAGAAAAAGAGAGAAGGAAAAGAAAAGAATTAGGGCGTCGAATCAAAGCTCCTAAAGATGCCTTTTACATGTCAGGTCGCGCGCTTCACAATAGGGCATGACTCGAAAGGAAAAAATGGGGGGTTTCCTAGGTCATCGAAGCTCCCGGAATAGGAGAAGCCCATTTCCATAAACTGCCCCGCCATTGCTGAGCAACAAGGTACAGAGGCGAAAATAAAAAAAATAAAAAAAAAAAGAGGGAGAGAAGGACGAAAGCAGAGCCGAAGCATACTGAAGAGATGCGAAAAACTCACCGTTCTTAAGTTGATTGCTGCGAAAGACACGAGCAGGGGTCGGTCGAGAATCTGAGGCAGATAGGCTTCAGGACCAACAGCAATGGAGTCTCGAAATCAAGAGAAAGCAAGTTACAGGAACGAGGGAAATATTGGAAGAAATAAGGTAAAGAGGTGGCCAAATGACCCCCTTTTTCCTTTTTATAATCCAGGGCACCCGCAACTGAATGAAGAGACCGACGAGCTTCCCCAGATCTAATGGCGGTGCGCGAAAGCATGGGAATACGGACATAATGATCAGCGGTTATGGGAAACGTGCACATTAAATGCGCCACAGACAAGATGTGTAGCGCGAAACAGTGTAATTTGAAATGATTGGGCGGAAAGCTGAAAAGACGTATGGAAGACCGAAGCAGCCGAAATATGTCAGCTACCAACCCGAAGGTCGCGCTGCAAGCTGGGGGGCTTAATGTTACGGGTATTTCTCGCTATGCTTTGTGCGGGCCGGACCCAACATGATGATTCGGCTCGAACGTTTGGGATGCAACAAATTAGACCGAGCTCGTTAAAGCAAGCTCGGACAGTGCTAAAGCTCGGGGTCAAAGATCGGGGCCAAGCGAGCTCCCTGTAGCACCTCTAACTGTTTGGCATATTCTAACGGCCCCCCACTACACTCTGGACAAGTTCCCAGCAGACTTCATAGTTCGTTGCCTTAGCTCGTTAGCTCGCATCACAAAAGAAGCACGTATTGGGGCATACCGAACAGCCAGGGGATGCCCTAATTAGACCCCTTAGGCCCATTCTCACGGCCCATTTCGTTGGCCCATGCCAGTCCCATCCTGGCCTTCTGGCAAAACATCATTATAGCTGCATCCGGATTTCGAGATGCCCCTCTCGGATCCCGTCTGCATTAATGGGAGATCCCATCTGCATTAATGGGAGATCCCATCCTCATTAATGAGGGTCTTATCGGCACCTCGCCGTGGCAGACATCCCCGCCGGCTACTCCATCACATAGCCTTTACACGTACGAAGCAAGCGAGAAAGCTTTCGGGCTAATATATATATCAACCAGCCCTCTTAAGGGCCAGGGGTATGTACTCAAAAAAAGACTAACAAAAGAACACCCAATATTTTTTGCCTACTCACTCACTAACTTGAACTTTGGAGTATCTTGCAAGACGGGCCATCCGCTCGGCAAAACCAACCAGATATTTCACTATCTATCTCTCGGATCCATCATACAAGTGCGGGCTAACAAATCTCCGTCGACCAATTACGAACGTCGACAATATTCATGCCATTAAGAGTTAATAGGGGCCTCAGTTTCATTATGAGATAATGAAAGGTCCATTAAGAGGTAATGAAGAGCCTAGATGTAATTTACAAAAATTGAAACGAAAGGAATAGAACTGGTCAACTGACCTTGGAGGCAGTCAACAAGACTGTGGCCGAACCGGTCCTTGATGACTAGTGCAAATCGATTGACTAGCTCCTTGAAATTGGTCGACTATTTTCTTGCAAAGAGGTCATGATTCGACATGATTTCTTTGTTATTTCTGTAACTGTTTTCGTGGCATGCATGGAAGAGGAGGATGACATGCTTGGGGTACACTTCTCCTTCCTCGGCCTTGTCCCCTTTCTATCTCTTAGTTGGTTTGTTTGTCTTCGAGGTATTTAGGGTTGTAGAATTCATATATAAGGAATGGTGAAAAGAAACGCCCAAGCTTTTAAGGAGGTACCCTAACGAACGCTTGTTCGGCCATGAGCATACTTTCCAGGGACTTATTTGGGAGAAACTGTCTAAGATCTAGGCTACAACAACAATAAGGGTGTGTTTGATTACAAGCATAAAACTTGCATGAAAAGAAAATAAGTTCTAGGTAATTCAATTGCCTAGAAATGATTTGCATGGAAAATATCAATTAATGGTGTTTGATTGGCTTAATTTTTTACCTAGAATTTGTTGTACTTTTCTAGATTTTGGTGTTTGATTGTCACTATTTTCTATGGAATTATTCGTCTTTTCTAACTTTTGTTGTTTGATAACCTTTGTTTTCTAACTTTTGGGGTGTAATTGGATGTCATATCTTATTTTTTGCAATATTATTCTCCAAAAAATGAAGAAAAACTCACATAATTTTACACCATTAAATCCCAAATAAATGATAACAATAGATATTGAAAACCAGAAAACAAAGGGGAAAGGTCGATGGACGAAGACTCCAGATCGGTGGTCGAAGACCAAGATCACTCGCCGAGTGGGAGAGAAAAACGAAGATCGGTGGACAAAGATGAAGATCGCTTGCCGGATCTATAGAAATAATGTGGCCGAAAACCTTATTGTGGAAGAAGATGAAGATGCGCTGGTGGTCTGAAACTCAGAGATGGTGACAAACACGAAGTTGACAAACACGAAGTCCGACCTGGACTTTGGCAGAGATGGCGACGAACACGAAGTTCAACCTGCACTTCAGCAGAGATGGCGACGAAGTTGAAGTCAGAGCTCGTCTTCGATGGTAGATGGCCATGAACCGCAAGTCGGAGCTAGTCTTCTGCAAAGATAGTGATGAACACCAAGTCCGATGCTTCCAACCTCAGCTTCACCTACCACCGGCCTCTCTTCTTCTCTTTCGCGCTTCCCCTCAGCTTCGCGAGTCTTCAATGATTTGTAGAGAGGAGATGATTTCCAATTCCGTAGAATTTCTTTTCCAACCCCCACCTAAGAATTCCTTTTCCAGCAAAAGTGAGAAAAGACCATCATGTGACCATCAAGTGAGAATATAATTTACCTAGAAAATTAGGCAATCAAACATTACAAAAGCTAGAATTTGGGTTGGAAAATGATCTTTTTTCATGAAAAATGTGGCCAATCGAACAGTCCCTAATAGATAAAATTCATGTATCGAACTCTAACAAGGATTGGTATGTTGTTTAAATAAATTTGTATGGATTTGATTATTTAAGCCAACATTCCTTTTAATATACTAGAGTTTTAAACTTTTTTAAATACCCTTTTCTAAATTTTTATTTTAGAATACCCCATCACTTATTTATTAGATATTGTAATAAGTATCTAAATTAAACAAAGAATTATCATTTTTTTTTAAATACGTGAGCTCAAGTAAAGTAATGAAAGCAAAGAAGATGTACATCAATGACCTGGAACAAGAGAGTTCCAAACAAAACTATACCACCCAACCCCCTCCCCCCAACACAAGCCATTAGGGGGAAACGACAACCCAAAACTGACATTATAGCTAACAAGCCTAGAAAAGGGAGAAGAACTTAGTGGCCAAGAGCAGAGGCTGACATGATGATCTGATCCACCGAGTAAGGGAAAGATGGCTCCACAGTCGTCACCCATGCCACTAACCTAGCAAGCACCGAGTTAAAGATATTAACTGCACCTGACTCTCGATGTTTGAAAATTAGGTTATTCCGCTCCAGCCACATTGTCCATAGCACTGAATAAAAGAGAGACTTCCATACCTTCCTTTGACCTTTACCTCGAGCAAAGAAATCCCTCTGCTCAAATAGACCCCCAACTGATATCGGACAAACCCACTCATATCCCCACCAACTAAAGATTTGTCGCCACAAGCACAAGACAATCTCACAATGGACAAAAAGGTGGTTCATAGACTCCAAGGCAGAGCCATAGAAGACCAGATCATCCCCCTACATAATTCCTTTCCTACCCAAATTGTTCTTTGTGTTAATTTTACCCCATATGACAAGCCACACAAACAACTCCACTTTTGGAGGAGCTAGACTGCCCCAAACACGAGCTGTCAGTGAATTAATTTGAGGGACATTGGAACCAAACATTAGGGAGCAAAGCCTCTCATTGAATGAGTGCGACGAAAAGGAACCAGCCACTTCAAGTGACCAAAATACCGTATCCCTCCTCCCTCTCACCAAATGAACTTGGGAGATAACTCTCAGCAGCTCAGCCCGAATAGACTATTCTCTATCAAGAGGCAACCTTCTCCACCTAAGGCTCCAACACCATTCGTTATTGACCCAAAACCCCAAATTTGCCATTCTCTTCCCTTTATCTAGGGACACCGCATACAACCGAGGGAACAAACACGACAGGGAGGAGGTACCCACCCAAGTGTCTTCCGAAAACCAAGCCAAACCGCCCTTACCTAGCCGGATTTTAACCCCTTCCATAGCCACAACCCGAACATTATTACTACTAGAATAAGAGTCAACAATGCCCCTCCACCAAGAACTAAAACTTCCCTTAACCTCCATATCATTGATTCCAACGAAGATACAATTATGCTTAGCCGCAATGACTTTACACCAAAGTTGATCCCCTCCACGAATCATCCTCCATAGCCATTTAAAGAGCAAGGCTTTGTTTTTGGCCAACAAGGACCCCACCCCTAGCCCACCTAACTTCTTAGGCAACTCAACCAATTCCCATCTAGCAAGAGCTAGTTTAGCCACACCCTCATTCCCACACTAGAAGAACTTTCTTTGTAGCTTACCAATTTGCTTCGCCACCCATATAGGAATTCTGAAAATAGACATGTAGTAAATTGACAAATGGTTCAGAACAGATTTAATCAGTGATAATTGGCCAGCCATAGATAGAATCCCAGCCTTCCATGAAGCCAACCGACTCTTAATCCTATCCACAACCCTCTTTAGATTAATTCCTAGCTGGAAACCCAGGTATGGAATTGGGAAATAAGCAGATTTACACCTCAATAGAGTAACAGCCTCCATCAACCAATCTTGATTAACATTAACTACAAAGAGAATGGACTTTTTAAAACTAATATGCAAGCCAAACATGAGCTCAAAGCATCTAAGAATTTTCTTGAGGGCATGCATACATCCTAGCTCAGTTGGGCAAAAAATTAATGCGTCGTCTGCAAATTGGAGAAAAGGGATTTGCATAAGAGGAGACCCCACTGGGATACTAGTAAACAGATCCAGATCCACGGCCTACGAGAACAACCTATTAAGACCCTCGGCTGCAAATAAGAATAGGAGCCGGGACAACGGATCTTCTTGGTGAAGACCATTCTCCATATCAAACTGTCCCGCTATAGAGCCATTCACTAACACCGATTGAAGCCCAAGCAAGAGACTCCTGGCCGTTTGAAGCCCAAGTCCTTAAATTGACCTGCCAAGCCATCCACGATGGCCTCCTTAATCAACTTCAGGTCTGATACCATAACAACTTTAATTCTAAGAGCCCTGATATAATTTTTCCTAGGCCTAACTGAGGCTGTCAAGTGAAAGAATTTAGTGTTCTTATCCCCTTTAAGAAGCCAGGTGATCTTGGATTGCTAAAACCAGTAAGACTTAACCTACAAAAATCGTCTCCTACATTTTAGGCTTGTATTAGAAGGACCTGATTCCAGCTCCAGGTTAACCTTATCAATGTCAACCTCAATCGCTTCTATTTGCTTCGGAAGATTACCCCCCGAGGACTTGTTCCATTGCTTTACCATACAATGTAGAGCCTCTAGCTTATCCACAAAACAGCAAGAGCCCACAAACTTAGAAGCCAGGAGGACCACCAGGCCTCCACCATCTTCCCAAACCCCGGGACCATGAGCCAATAGTCAAAGAATCTATAAGGCCTGGGGCCCCAATTCACTGTACCAACCTTAAAAACCAACGGACAATGTTCAGACAAGCCCCTTGGCAGCCCCCATAGTCTATAATCTAGGAAAGCCATCAGCCACTCTGAAGATATAAAACCTCTATCAATTTTCCTAGCATTGATGTTGTTTACCCAAGTAAACAACCTCCCCTCCAAAGGAACTTCTATTAGAGCAGCACCGTCAACAAAGCCAATAAAATTAGTCATGCCCCTTACCGATACCAGCCCACTTAACCTCTTTTCTTTTCTAAGCACTTCATTGAAATCCCCAAAAAATACACAAAGGCAAGCTACAACTTTGCAAAAACCCCAGAATTTGGGATAGTACCTTTGCCTGAACCCTAACATCTATAAGAGCATAGACTACCACCAACATGCATCTAACCCCCAAGCACCTCAAAGTACATTCAACTACAATCCATGCCCCGAACTTCCACTGCTGATGGACTTCTAGCCTATCATTATTCCAAATAACCAAGATACCCCTCGACAAGTTCACTGCCTCAACAAGACACACCCAAAATTTGAGAACCCATACATCTTCTTCACCTCCCCATCCGAAACTAAAGCCAACTTGCACTCCAAAATCGCAACAAACTCTATGCCCCTCATTTGAACAAGCCTAAGGACTGATCGTTTTTTCAAGTCCGCCCTCAATCCCCAAATATTCCAAGACATAATCTTCATTGGACAACGTCCCTCCCCTTCTCCTACTCCCAAGCCTCCATTTCCTCAGCATCCTAAGTCACCAGCACCTGAATTAATTCTTCCTCATTACTATTAGCTTGTAGCCCCAAGGCCTTTCCCAAGTTCAGAGTGTCCATCACATTTGCATAGGGATCCAAAGATACCCTATCATGGGAATCATTCCTTTCTTCCTCAGTTTATTTAGAGCCACCTTAATCGTGAGTAAGAGCACCCACACCTGGTTTCTTCTTCTTTTTGGAGTACGCAAACCTCAAGTTATTCCTTCTCCGAGCCTTATTGGGAAGAGCACCTGAAACAATCTCCATCTGAGGGGACCGAAACCTCTGCCTAGGCCGATCCAAGGCCGGAGATTAAAGAACCAGCTCCCTTGAACCCCCTACAAGAGGATGGGGATCCCTGCCGGGAGGAACAACCTTCGCATCAGCTTCACCATTGGCCCCGGGGATGAGATGCCCACATCTGCTGTAGAAACTTGACCTCCAATAGCTTGAGCCTCCTCGCTAGAGCCCACCTCCCTACACCCTTGCATGAAGCCGAGCTCGCATCCAAGGGGGCCATCCAACTGGCAAGAAAGACCATCTAGATCATGCCCATCCAAGGTGACCATCGCTCGAGGGTTATACTCATCAATCCCCTTAGGCATCTGATTATTCAAATTAGCAAGTAATCTTTCCATTACCCCTTTGACTCCAACCAGAGTTTTCACGCGAGCAATTCCCACATGTCCATCCGCCTCACCCACCTCTCTTTGACGCCAACCAGAGTTTTCCAAGATGCACCCCACAACTTCAAATGGAGTGGATCAATCCTCTATAATACCCACCAACTTCCCGCCAGCTGGAATGTCAAGAATTGGAAACTTTACATGGGCATGCGGAGACTTCATCGAAAGGCCCAACAAATGATGATTGATTTTGTCCCAATCATTCCACACAACGATTCCTCCTCACAATGCACAATAAATTTCTTGCCATCCATAAATATCGACACCTGTTTGTCCTTAATCATTGAATGCCTTGTTGCAACCAAGAACTGAGCAACATCCAGAAGCCTCTTTTCTTTGGAGTCAGCGTGTATTATAATGAAATCCCCTTACAAGGTAACCAGCGACTTGAGGTTTTCCTTTGTCTAGGCAGCCACTGGAAAACCCCGGCATTTTATCCACGAGAGCCTCTCATCGATCACATAGAGCTTATCACAATCAAAAACTCGTTCAAACCAATGCTTAAACCACTTAGAATTCTCCGACAGGCAAGACCTCTTAGCTTCAGGGCTCGAAAATACAATAAGGAAACTCTTCACCCCCATCGGCCTAAGGCCATATGGAATGTCTTAGCATTGATGCCTTCCACATAGGAAATCAGCAAGTACCTTGGACTGAACGTGCCCAACAGAGCAAGATTGCAACCAGTCCTTCAAACTAGCGCCGATAAACAAATTAAGGGAAGTATGCGTGAGAGGTACCACCCCCTCGAATGCACACTCCAGGCTAAATCACCACTCCTCTGCCTAACCACATTTGTAAAAGATCGGTTAATGGTATCTGAGTGATGAACTAGTGAGGATGACCTCCTTCTCACGCCCAGGCCTCTACCATTTCCGCTACCAGCTTGGACATAGTCTACCCATTTAATGAACAACCTTCTTCCATGTAGTAGCCTACCATTTTCAGCCTTAACTGCCCTTTCAGCCTTCAAATTTGACTTGTATCGCATGAATCCAAACCGGTGGTCTAATCGTGGCCTTACTTTACTAGGAATGATGTAATGCCCCGCTTTTCCGGGCGCGTTAATTCTTGGGACAATTTTGGGACGATAATTTTTTTTCTTTCAAACTCATACCAAATCGCATCCGTCCCAAAATTTCCCTACATTATTTTATCTCAAAAGAGAGACATCATATACATACCTCAAATGCAGAAGCTAGAACGGAACCTGACATCTTACTTTAACATAAATCATAAATCAAATCTTTACATCACCGTTTCTCGAACTTAATCCTCAACATGACTTAAAACATAACATATGTTCTCATCTAACATTAACCCTAACTAGGGTTCTACATCATCATTAATCATAAGGTTATACATCATCATTCATCAATCATCAATCATCAATCATAACTCATATCTTACATCATGGACCTTTCAAAGCGTTCAGATTTCAAAGTAGTAGAACTTAAACACATGGGCTACGTATGCACATTCCATTCACAATCAATTCATCATGAACTTAGCTAAGTGCCATTTCATTTCAAATCAATTCATCGTGCACTTGAAAAATGCCGTTTCATTCCTCATCCATCCTCGTTTCTGCTACTATCTCCATCTGGAACGTTTGAATATTCCAGGGGCAAAGCCCAAATTAGATGATGAATCATCTAAGTAAGCATACAAAAATCATTTTCGTGCATGTATGCAATATGCAAATGTCATCATTCATCATTTCCTTCCGTGAACCGACCGCACCTTATGCTACCCCCATTGCTACGGCTTCCTTTCCATGCCAAGGTCAATGGTGCAGCAGTGACGATCTGCATTCTCGTTTGCACCTTAATGCTACCCCCCATTGCTACGGCTTCCTTTCCATGCCGAGGTCAATGGGTGCAGCGGTGCCATCGTAAACTCATATGAAATGTATGATCAATAACATCATCATGAATATATGCACATTTCATCATCAATACATGTAAATGTAATTTATATGACATATTCACATTAAGACATGACAACATGATAAAATCATTTACATCAATTTGGGTTTTGGAAGAACCATTTTTAAATCAAGCATTTTCCATAAAACTAAATTCATTTGGGTAGTACTACTTACAAACAAAGCATTTTCCATAAATCCAAATCCATATGGGTAGTACTACTTACCTCATTCGCATCTCATAACATCTCGATCCTCGTGCCAGGCTTCTAATGTAATCAATTCGAATTCTCAATGTACCCTGGCCATCATATTCATTTAATAACATCAATATTCCATTTCTCATAATTTCCTCATAATTTTCCTCTATTTCTTCCTATTTTCCTCAATAATTTCTTAAACATTTTCCTCACTAAATAATTTCTTAGTAAATCCATACTAAGCATTTCTCAAATATTTATCTATAATAATTTATAAAATAATTTTTCTAATTTACTGAAATTTTCTAAGGAATTTCTACTTATCTTAACTTAGCCTCTCAGAATACCTCGGTATGCGTGACCAACCTCGATTGTCGCACAAATCCTCGATTCTTGCACACCACCTCAATGTCAAGCACTACCTTGATTCCTGCACATTTACCTCGATTTTTGTGCGACATCTCAATTTTTTGCATCGCCTCGATTTTCGTGCACAATCTTGATCACCGAGTCTTACCTTGATTCTCACGCTCGACCTTGATTCTCACACCCTACTTCGTTATTTGCACCCACATCAATTTTTGTGCAATATCTCAATTTTTGTGCATCGCCTTAATTTTCGTACATCATCTCGAAACGCATGCTCGAACCATTTTTCTCTCCAAAATCTCTGAAATATTTCTAAAACACCATTTCCTATTTTTCAAAATTTTTTCCAGAATTTATTTCCATTTTTTTCCTCATTTCTTCATGTTTCCTTTTCCTTCCATTTTTCTTTATTTTCTTTTCTTTCTTTTTCTTTTCTTTTTTTCTTTTATTTATTTCCTATTCATGTTCCTCCTCATTCCTCTGCAACTTCTTCTTCACCGTTTCTTCCTCTCTGCGCATGCTCATGCGTGCGAGTGCTTCATCCACGCACCAGCCCCGCCGTCCTCGCCGTGCGCCGCGGCCGCCACCACCGGTGGTCTTCATCGCAAGCCACCGCGCCAAGCCTCCTCTGCGCGCACCAGCCACTGCCATGGCTGGTTTCACCCGACGCCGCTGGACACCGAGTCGCTGCTCACCACCATCGCAGCTGCAACAGCCGAAGCTCGCTGCTGCACCCAACGTCGCGACTGCCCTGCTCCGCCTCGCTCGCTTCGCGCGGCCATTGCCGCGCCTGGTTGCTGCAACAGCAGCCTCTGCTCGCCGAGCTTGCGGCCATGGCTGCCGCAAGCTGTTGCAGCCAACTTCGGCTGCTTCCTCGCGCCACCAACTCCCCTCCTCAAGCTCTCTTCTCTCGTGATCTCTTCTCCTCTCTCTCGCATTTTCTCTCTCTGCAACTCTCGGTTTTTCTCCCTCTTGGCCATGGCCGATTCGGCCATCTCTCCTTGCTCCCTTCTCTCGGCCACTCCCTCCTTCAACTCTCTCTCTCTCTCTCTCTCTCTATATATATATATATATATAATCTAAGGAAGTTTGGGCGCCAATCTCCTTCTCGACAACTCTCAGCCCAATTCCACGGTTGCAGAGCTTGCTCCCCATGCCTCACAGACAACCATCTCGAAGCCCTCCACGCGTGCATATGAATTGCACATTATACATACATTACACATTATATAATACATATCTTATATTTATATCACCCAATTAATCCCCATATTTCTACCTTATTACACTTTGGGGATTTCTTAATTACAAATACACCCCACGACCTATTAAAATTGCATTACCATGCTTAAAGCCCATAATTAATAACTTTAAATATATTTGATAAGGATGATTTTACCCCCCGGGTCCTCATCGGGCTCTCGATTCATCCCGCAACCACTAAAGGATTGATCCTTACGAAAAATCGGAGTTTTTCTAAGATTCCGTTGACTTTCCAAAAGTCTCCTATGACAATTCGGTATTTCAGTCTCAATCATAGTTGTAATTTAGTTGTACTGAAAATCGTCTCAATTCCGATTTCTTTTACTTCAATAAATCTTATCTCAGAACGTTAATCGAGACCGTGTCATTTTTCATAGCCAATTACACTACGGGGTATTTTCTCAAGTCGATTCGACGATTATAACTATAATAAATTATACTTAAGCCCATAATCCTTTAATAATTTCTTCAATGGTCCAAGCTCAAATTACTCTTAATCACTTTAAAAAATTTGGGATTTCTACAAATAAACATGCCATAACAAAGAATTATCATTTGCATTTTGAATTTTAAATAACTCCTGGCATAGTCATCAATTAAAATTTATTTAAAAATAAAAATTAAATTACAACTACAAAGTGAAATCGCTGCAAGTGAACTCTTATTTGAAATTTCTATTTCTTCTTAATTGCATATACATATCACTATATTACATGTCAACTCAACTTAGGTCTCCAGTTAATCCCATTTACATATTTATTTAAATAAACCTTATCTTCTTTCAACTTATGAATTTTAATAAGGTAAATTATTAAAATGGTAACTCTAAATATAAGATGAAAGTATAAGAAAGTCGGTGACTTTTAATTTATTGCAAATTGATTATTATATTTTGATTTTGTTATATTTTAAGTCATTCATACTGATTATCATTAAATTTTAATAACGAAATGTTGATGCGACAATATATTCTTAAAATATAACCCAAAGTTCAGTGACCATTATAATAATTTATCTTTAATGATGGATTTTTAACTACTTGAAATATTTTAAAAATCTTATCACATTAGTATTTCATTAATAAAATTTAACATTAATTAGTATAACAAATGACTAATTTGTAATAAATTAAAAATCAATGACCTCTTTGTATCCTGACCCTAAGTTTTGTGACCATTTTGATAATTTACCTAATTTTAGTAGTTATTTATGTGGGTTAATTGGGATTCATTAATGCGTTGTTTCAATTCATTTTCCCCAACCAAACAAGACTTAACGTCTCCCACCGCGAATCGGAGCTCCGACGTCCGTCGAATAATAAAATTCAGGTTAGTTTAAAATGCAAGTGAAATCCACGTGACAACCGCTTCCCAGGTCTGATTTGTTCAAAGATTGAACTCTCGCACAAACCCCACGTCTACGAGAACGACACTACTCTTTGGGATCCAACATCAGCTGAATCAGAGGTAGAGATAATTGAGGACAATGCCGCCACCAAAACCTTCCCTCGGATTCTCCTTCTTCGGTTCCGGCTCCGGCGCCCGCGATTCGGCCAAGAAGGTCAAGAACCGAGGCCGTTCAGCGGCCGTCCCGCCGTCGCTGAAGCTAAATACGGACAGAGATGTCTACAGGCCCGGTGATCCGGTGCTGGTCACTGTCGAGATCTGTAACAATTCGCCAAGTTCAAGTCCAAGTTCGACGGTCCAGGGCAACGATGCGCCGACTAGTAGTGGTGATACTAATGCTGGCTATTCGCTTTTGATCGAAAGCCTGACCTTCGAAATGAAAGGGATCGAGAAGTTGAATACTCAGTGGTTCACCACGCAGAAGCCCTCTCCCGATTCCAAGCAAAGGAGAGGTTTATATCTCAATTCTGAATTGAATTTATTAATTCTCCTCGCTCTCCATTTTACCTAATTTTATTTTTCTCTATTATTGCTTGAACCGTGGTCGTTCTATGATCATGCTTGCCTGCACAAATCTGGCTGCTGCCAATCCGGTGTTTGAAAATTTTGAATAGCTCTTATTTGTGAAATCCCATTTATGTTTAGCATGACATCCTGTTTTCCAGAAGCGTACTCGAGTGTAAAGAAGACAATTCGATATTGTACAGTAAATTGACCCGACTGTTAAAAGATTCTTCCTTGCAGTTGGAGAATGGAGTGAGAACAAGTATTTCATTTTATTTTCTGTTGTATTCCGTTCTGACTTAGTTTTATTCTGTATGCCAAACATGACCTGATTCTCTTTCCCTGCAACTCTTCTGTAGGGTTTTCTCTAAGAACACCCATTCAGCATTGATTTTTGTATTACTAATTTCCGCTCCCTGCCGTTAGTGAAGCTGGTTTTTTTTTTTGTCAAATCCATCTCTTGCACACTTTACTTGCAACAGGTAATTAAAAAGTATAGCCAGATAAGCAAAACGAAGAATTAAAGAAAAATAAATAATTGGAAAAGGTCACCTAGGTTCAGTTTTCTTTTATATGTTATTAACTGTCCTATAATTTTTTTTTTTCCAGGTGAGTATGTTTTTATGGACTGCTCAGTGACTTCTATAGTTTCAAATCAAATTGTTTCCTCAGGGGCCACTAAAACTTGTAAGCCAGATTATAATTTCATTTCATTCTGCTTTTTTGGTTCTATGTTTTTTTTGGGATACATGTTGCTTAATTTAAATGTCCGAGGAATTCAGGTGGCTTCATTCCTTTCGTTTCTTTTTGTCCTTCGGGTGAAGGTATGTTGATCCTTAAGTTGGTTTAAGTTGAAGGTGCTGATGCGCTTTTAAGTGACAGAAAAGCAGCTTCAATACTTACACCATTGGTTTTATAATTGCAACATATTCATTTCAGAACTGACTTTTGTTCTCCAAGTCATCAGACAACATGTTCCAACTTTTATAAGATGTCAAAAAGTAGTTGAAGCAGAATGATTAACCAAGAGATAGCAATAATACCAGTTGATGCAGAACCAAGAGAAGGACAAGAACAAACCTAAAAACTAAACTCAAATCAATTCTCAAATTCAATATGAATAATCAAGGCTACCTTCAATGACAACCTATACACTATATATATGCACCAAACAGCTACAATTCTACCCTAATCAGGATTCCAATAAACATAATCCTAATCTAATTAGTGTTGTAATGGAACCTAATCAATAAAGGATTATCTAAAAGATAAATAAAAGAAATTAGGAAACAAACTAAAATAGAGAAATAAACAAAAGAAATGATACTAATTCCTAATATCTACTTTTTGCTCTACATCAGTAGTGTTTTTTGAATGATTTTAACTAGAAATTACCAGCTGCTTCTCTCCTCCCACTTATGAGGTTGTGAGGGTGAGTGAATGCTAAAATATCTGTTTTAGAATCTTAAATTGTATGCTAATACTATTATCCCAGACTTTCTTCCATATGACTAATTTTTTTGTATCCATTGCTCAATACCTTTTATATTTGAAACATGGAACTGGGGATTAGGAAGATCATGAACTGCTTCTTTTTTTTTTCTTTCCTTTTCTTTTTTCCCCCTATTAAATTTTGAGTCACATTTTAAAAGAGAAATGGGATAATATTTATGCAGATGTTACTCAGATAATAATAACTTATATTATTATAAGTTTGTTTTGTTAATTTTATGCTATTAACTCTCTGATTATTGACATTTATATGTACAGTGAAGATCATTGGGAAATTGAAAAAAATTGTAGGCAACTGTAGTTTCCTTTGTTTTCTGTGATAGACATGATTAAGTATTTCAGAGGGTCTAATTCTTACATATGCAGCATTCCTTCCATATTTTTAACTTGACAATGAGACACTAGGCGCTTTTCTTGGAAAAAGAGGGGATATATGAAGGTAGAGGAAGATTTACTTAGGTCTTTGGTGTTGTCAAGTTGTTGATGTTCTTTATTGGGATTTGCGATGATTTTTGGGGTCAGCATACTTCCTTGAGGAGAGGCACAAAAAGGCTGGAATCTCTTTATGCATTTAATTTGTGATGTACATGGCATTTAATGAGATAGAAAAATCTTAGTGAGCCTGGAAAGTTTTGTTTTGGCTACCAGATGATTTATGTCCTCTCAATTTCCATGTTAGAGTAAAGTGGATGGTATTGTCTAGAACTGAATATTGAATGTTCTCTTGGATGGAATATATGTATATATATATATATATTTCAGTTGTAGCTGATCCCCCATTGTGGATAAAGGCTTGATAAGTTGTTCTATATATATATTTCAGCTATGGTTTTCTGCTTTCTGTGAGGAGGTATAGAAAAGGCAGAGCTATGGCAATGTTATAGTGTTGGGTTCTTTATGGAATACTTGTATGAGAAACCTGAGTTCTTGTACCTGTGATGTTTGGCAGTATTCTGGTTTTCAACTTAATTTTAGATGCTGTAGCCTGTAGGCACCCTATCTACAACGTACAAACAACTTGGTCTAGTAATGTTCTGACTTTCAGGTGTTAGGTTTCTCAAATCTTCTTTGTATCTTCATACAGATGCCATTGGAGTGGAACTCTGGGAAAAGATGTTATATGAATGAGAGAAGTCATGGAATTGCCATTGTGAAACAAAAGTTTGTTGGAAATTTCTGGAACTTCATCCATTCGTCTTGAGGGTAGAGTTCCTACATAGATTGGTGTTCATGGCATGGTAATGACTGAAATTTGGTATAATAGCAGGTTGAGAACATGTACTAAATCATGATACTAAGATTTTGGTTTACTTTTGGATGGTTTGCATAAAGCTCTGGGGATAGGCTGGATTGTGCCAAATTTATTTTATTTTACTTTATTTTATTTTTTTGTTAGGTAAATGGATTTAGGCCAAATTTATTTGTTCTTGGTGATCAAATGCTTTAATTGGTAGAATTATTTAGGAATAAAAGGTCTCAGGCTTATATCTCGTTCCTTCAGATCTTGTCTAAATATATCTATTTACCACAGTAAGTACCAATCCAGAGAAGATCCAATGCTTTTGTTGGTATCACTATTTACAGAAAATAGGTCTTGGGATTGCATCTTGTTACTTCAGACTTTCTCTTAAAATATCTATTTACTGGAGAGTTTTTCAATCCCGAGAAGATTCAGAGCAATAATCATTTCTTACTTAGTCAAAAACTTACCCTAAGGCTTTTATTTCTACTTTGTACAGCATGGGTACCAGTACTGAATTCGTTTTTCTGGTTGCAGCATTCTTAGTTTTTGAGGCCTATGACTTACAGGAAAGAAAGCATGACATTCTAAGTTGGCACTCTATCCTTAAAAACGAAAGAAAACAATGAACACTCCCTGCTGCCACAAAGCATAAAAGATGAAAAGCAGAGAAAGAGGAATATTAAATATTGTCAAACCTAGGAAGAAAACCTAGCTTTTAATATGTATATTCCACTTAATTAAATTCATAGACTATACACCTATATATATATACAAATACAATGGGCCATGGGCTATGGGCTCTAACATAGGATTAACCCTAGACTATAACTATATAACTCAACACTCCTCCCAAGCTGGAGCATATATATCATATGCACCAAGCTTACTACAAATATACTCAATTCGAGGACCCCTGAGAGACTTAGTGAAGACATCTGCTAATTGGTCATTGGAATTGACGAAATCTGTGGTAATACAACCAGATAAAATCTTCTATCGGATGAAGTGACAATCTATCTCGATATGTTTGGTCCTCTCATGAAAGACTGGATTGAAAGCAATATGTAATGCAGCTTGATTGTTGCAAATTAATTTCATCTGTGATATCTCCCCAAACTTGAGCTCCCGAAGCAATTGTTTTAATCAGATAAATTCACACGTTGCCAAGGCCATAGCACGATATTCTGCTTCTGCACTCGACCTAGCAACAACCTCCTGCTTCTTACTTTTCCAAGATACTCCAACCAGAACACAATATCCTGACGTAGACCGTCTATCAGAAGGAGAACCTGTCCAATCAGCATCAGAATATCCGACTACTTGCGTATGGCCTCTGTCCTTATACAATAGTCCCCTACCTGGAGCTCCCTTAATATACCTGAGAATTCGGACTACTGCATCCTAGTGGCTATCACAAGGAGACTGTAAAAACTGACTGACAACACTGACTGAGAAAGAAATATCTAGGCGAGTGATAGTGAGATAATTAAGTTTTCCGACTAGCCTGCGGTATCTTCTAGGATTAGTAAGAGGTTCCCTTTGTCCTGGTAAGAGCTTTACATTAGGGTTCATAGGAGAATCTATAGGTTTACAATCAAGCATCTCAGTTTCTTCCAGAATGTCTAACACATACTTTCATTGAGAGATAACAATACCAGAACTGGACTGAGCAACTTCTATGCCAAGAAAGTATTTAAGTAACCCCAAGTCCTTAGTCTGAAAATGATGGAAAAGATGTTTCTTCAACTGAATAATACCATCCTAATCATCTCCTGTAATAACAATATCATCCACATAGACAATCAAGTATATACACCTCTCTTATGATGTGTGTTTATAAAAAACCGAATGATCAGACTCACTACGAGTTATACCAAAGTCTCGAATGACAGCACTGAAATGACCAAACCAGGCTCGAGGAGACTGCTTCAACCCATATAGTGAGCGACGGAGTTTACAAACCTGCTCAGACTCCCCCTGAGCAACAAACTTAGGAGGTTGCTCCATATAAATCTCCTCCTGAAGCTCACCATGTAAGAATGCATTCTTAATGTCCAGTTGATACAACGGCTAGTGGCACATAGCTGCTATAGAGAGAAACAAACGCACAGAGGACATCTTAGCAACAGGGGAAAAAGTGTCACCATAGTCAAGGCCATAAACTTGAGTATACCCTTTGGCAACCAAACGGGCCTTAAGGTGATCAACATCAGGACCCACCTTGACAGTTTAGATCCACCGACAGCCGACAAGAGATTTCCCTGGGGGTAAAGGAACCAAATCCCAAGTACCATTAGAATGCAAAGCAGTTATCTCATCCACCATTGCTTGTCGCCACCCTGGATCAGAAAGTGCCTCACTAACAGTCTTAGGTACTGAAACAGAGGATAAGAAAGACACAAAAGCACAAAAAGGAGACGAGAGACGGTGATAGCTAAGAAAATTATAAATGGGATGAGGATTGCAAGAAGAACGGGTACCTTTCCGAAGGGCAATAGGAAGCAGATCCTCAGAAGGCAGGACCGCGGCAGGTGGAGAGACTGGAGCAGGATGTGAGGCAGTAGGAGTCGCCGAAGTACGAGGAGATACGGGAGAAGGTGTAGGAATAACATCTCCACCGGGAGGAGATCGAGGCTGATGACGCCGATGATAAACCTGCAATGGGGTAGAAGAAGGAATAGGGAGAATAGGAGCAGGAAGAGGGATGGCCTCAGAAATGGGATGACACTCGGAAGGGGGCAAAGAGTAGAAAGGAGACGACTCAAAGAAGGTAACATCTGCCGAAAGAAAATAACGGCGGATGTCAGGAGAATAACACCGATAACCCTTCTGAAGGCGAGAGTAACCAAGAAAAATGCACTTGATGGACCGAGTAGACAATTTATCTTGACTGGGAGATAGGTTATGGACAAAGTAGGTGCAACCAAAGACACGGGGAGAAAGAATATATAATGGTTGATCAGGAAACAAGATAGAGTGAGGAATCTGGTGTTGAAGAACCGAGGAGGGCATCCTATTAATGAGATAGCAAGCAGCAAGGACAGCTTCAGCCCAAAAGCGAAAAGGGAAATGATGATGTAGAAGAAGAGTGCGAGCAGTTTCAATCAAATATTTGTTTTTTCGCTCAGCAACCCAATTCTGCTGTGGTGTATATGCACAAGATGACTAATGGAAGATCCCTTGAGAAGACATAAAGGTAGTAAAGGGAAGAGAAAAATGCTCAGGGTCATTGTCACTGCGCAATACTTGGACAGAGGTATGAAATTGCATTTTGATTTCAGCACAAAAGGATTAAAAAATTGAGAATAACTCAGAACGATTTTTCATTAAATATAACCATGTGCAACGAGAATAATCGTTGATAAACGTTACAAAATATTGAAAACCCAAAATAGACACGACACGACTAGGACCCCAGACATCGAAATGAACTAAAGCAAACGGGGACACATCCTGATTATTGACACGCTTTGGAAAAGAAGTGCGAGACTGTTTTCTAAGTTGACAAGACTCACAATGAAAAGATGACAAACTAGATAAACTGGGGACCATCTTCTGAAACTTAGCCAAACTAGGGTGTCCCAAACGATTGTGGAGAAGAGCAGGAGACTCAGTCACCGAGCAAGCAACAGGCGATGCAGGAACGTTGAGATGATAGAGACCCTGTGACTCACATCCGATGCCAATCATCTGTCCCTTACTGCAATCCTGGATAGTAACAGAATGATCATTAAAGGTGATAGAACAATTTAAGGCACGCGTAAGTTTACTAATAGAGACAAGATTAAAGGGACAATGAGGAAGATAAAGGACCGAATCTAAAGGCAGAGAAGGTAAGGGTTTGGCAGTGCCAATAGCTTTAGCAATCACTTTGGACCTATTGGCTAATGTTACAGAAGGTAAAGAAATAGAATTAGTAAAATAAGAGAACAAATGTGGAATACTAGAGATATGGTTAGAAGCACCTGAGTCCAGGACCCATGGTCCCAAAGAGGATGACTGAGCGAGACAGGCAGTGGAATCACCAGTGTGGGCAACAAAAGCAATTGTGGATGAGGTTTGTTGTGACGTCTTATACTTGAGATACTCATCATAGTCAGCCCCAGTGATAAGGATAGATTGCGGTGGATGACCATCAAAGGACTCAGATCGAGAACCATCAGCATGAGCAACATTAACACGAGGAGGGCGGCCGTGCAACTTATAACACTGTTCCTTAGTATGCCCCCACTTGTGACAGTAGTTACACTTGGGGTGTTTGCCCCAATTACCACGATCTCCTCCCTATTCGCCACTACTTTGAACCTGTGAAGCCATGACTGAATGATCACCTGCAGAAGAGGGAGGCACTGTAGGAACAGATGAAACTCGAAGAAGACGAGAATACACTTCATCCATAATAGGTACAGTAGGACTAGCAAGAATCTGATCACGAACAGGAGCAAGCTCAGGACCAATGGCAGCAAGAGTACACACCATGAAGAACTTATTCCGCTGAGCTAGATCCTCTGTAGTAGTCTTACCAGCAGGTCACAATGAGTTAAATTCAGCTTTAATAGAGGCCATCCGACCAAGAAAATCAGGAAGAGTCAAACCCTGTTGTCGTAAACTGAGCAGATTAGATACCACTGAATACAGGCGTTGAATGTCATTAGTGTATAATGCCTTGGCCTGAGCCCACAATTCACAGCACGTGGTATAGTTAGTATAGATTGGATGAAGAGATGGATCAGTTGATTGCCACAAGAGACTGCACAACAGAGCATCAGCTCTCTGCCACTCAGATTTATTTGTGGTCACATTCTCGGCCTTAGTAGTTAGATGATCTTGTAAACCTTGACCCATACACCATAGTTCAACTGCCTTGGACCAAGAGATATAATTGGAACTGCCTATCAACTTTTCAGTAGCAATGGCTGGAGAGGGAGACAAAATACCAGAGAAAGAGCCAGATTTACTAGTACCAGCCATGTTGGATGAAAGAGAGCCCTACAAGATCAACAAATCTGAAACAAAAGGGTGAAATAAGCCAAAAAATAAGGGCTGGATGATCCAGCACAGAGAACAGGCGCGCTGGAGCGACGGTAGATGGCGGATGCCGGTGACCGGTAGCAACGGATGGTGACAAAATCACCGGGGCTGGAATGGACTGAAGGAGCCGATTCCAATGGTGAAGATGGCATTGCGATCGGAGCATTGGTGAGAGAGATCGGAGCAAAAACGTCTTCGTGAATAGTGTGAGAGAGGCGGCGCGTGGCAGCGGCAACAGTGACGATCCTCCGGGGGTCAACAGATCGAAGGCCGGCGAACGCAACGGCGGCGGCGGTGTGCGTGATCGGTGACCGGACGGTGAAGACCCGTTGCTGAACAGTAGCGCGTGCGCGGTGGAAACGCAGTGGGCGGCAGGCTGCGGCGGTTGGTGGCGACGCGGCTGATGGTGGTTGTCGGTGATGTGGGTGGCATCGGCGGCAGCTAGGGTTTGTATGGTGGCTGCTAGGGTTTGTACTTTGGCTCTGATACCATGTCAAACTTAGGAAGAAAACCTAGCTTTTAATATGTATATTTCACTTAATTAAATTCATAGACTATACACCTATATATATATATACAAATACAATGGGCCATGGGCTCTAACATAGGATTAACTCTAGACTATAACCATATAACTCAACAAATATATATGTATATATATATATGTAACTTTATAACTGCCCTGCATCTTACCCTATTGAAGATAGAGTCAGTGACACATCATTCATAATGTCAAGTGACTTCTAAAAGTCACGTTGATAAAACAAAACTTTGAAATCCTATTCCTTCAAGGATTTCTTCATGGTATCATAGCCATGTCTCTAAACCTCTTCTAACCCTTCGTCTGCTCAGCCTTCATTGTTGTTCTAGCTCTTTCAGTTTACTTTAAGTTCCGGCTGCACTGCTGCTTCAACTGATTTGTTCAGTGCTTGTCTTGATTGCAAAGTTCCGCCTTGATTGCAATAGTCCTTTTCATCTCTTCCTCCAGCCATGTCTGAAACATCTGAGAAAGACCCGTCATCTCTAGAAGGACCCAATATGGGTGATACTCCGATAGGAAGTTTGGTCACTGGGGACTTACCAGGGCTGCACCAATCTTATCGATTGGATGGGCGCAACTATCTATAGTGGGCTCAATTGGTGAAAACCTTCCTGAAGGGTAAAGAGAAGCTGCATCACCTAACAGATCTAGGCTTTACATCATGGGATATTGAGAATTCCATGATCATGTCATGGCTGTGGAATGCTATGCAGCCGGAGGTTAGTAGAAATTATATGTTTTTATCTAATGCTAAGGATGTATGGGAGATTGTTAGGGGTACGTATTCAAAAGTTCAGGATACTTTAGTTATCTTTGAGATTAAGATGAAATTAAGTAGCACTAAACAATGATCACTAACGATTACTGAGTATTACAACAAGATGAATGGTCTATGGCTGGAACTTGATCATTATCAAGACATTAAGATGGTCCGTGGAAAAGATATAAAAACTCTACACTCAATTCTTGAAAGGGATAGAGTTGTGGAATTCTTGGCAGGACTTAATCCTGATTATGACCAAGTAAGGTTTCAGATACTTGGAAGGGAAAGGTTGCCATCTCTTAATGAAGTTTTTGCAGTTATCTGCAGTGAAGAAAATAGGAGAGTTGCAATGCTGGGGGAGATCCACTTTGAAGGATCTGCAATGCTGACTAATAAAGGAGAGAGGATGCAGTCCAAACCACAACAAGGAAGAGTTGATGAAGAAGGGTCACGGTTTAAACAAGGAGGAAAAACTGATGGACAGTCTTTCAAAACCAAGGCATATCCGTGAAACTTGTTTTAAGTTACATGGCAAGGAAGCAGTCCTTCAAAAGATAGGGGGATTTCGAAATATGCCTGCTCGAAATCAGGTCTATCTTTCAAACAAACTGGAAGAGAGAGTCGAAAAGACTGACACAGCGAATGGAATGGAACTAAATCAACTAAATGCTAATGAAATCAGCAAGCTTAAGCAGTTTTACAAACAATCCAGGATAGATTGTGTTCCACTGCTCAATCAGGTGTTAAACCAGGTGACTGCTTCAATTTCTGTTCTTTAACAGCCTCTAAAATCATTAGGGATGATACATGGATTCTAGACTCAGGTGCAACAGACCATATGTCCCATAATATTACTGTCTTTGATTCTTATAAATCCCTTCTAACTCCTAAACAAATTGTTATTTCCAATGGCACATCCATTCCCATCAAAGGACAAGGTAAAGTCACTCTTAACCCTAATTTTTTTGTCAACCAAGTCCTTCATGTTCCGAATTTGTCAACCAACCTGCTTTCTATCCATCAACTTACTAAGGATCTAAATTGCCGTGTTATTTTCTCTCCTCATTCTTGTCAATTTCAGGACTTGGCAACAGGGAAGATGATTGGTGCGGCTGAGGAGAAGAATGGACTGTATGTTCTAAACCAAAGGACCTTATTACCCACCCTAGCCTGCACATCTCAATCTTAACCATTGCATGCTAAAATCTGGTTTCACCATTATTGGCTGGGCCATCCACCATTTCTTTTGTTAAAAACAATGTTTCCTCAGTTATTTTAGCAAATAGATCTTAGTACTTTGCATTGTGATGTACGTGAAATTTCCAAACACCATCGAGTTTCATATCCTATTAGTAATACAAGGTCTTCACACCCTTTTGCTTTAGTTCATTCCGATGTTTGGGGGCCATCTAGGACTCCTAATTGTTCGGGAGCTAGATGGTTGATCTCTTTTATAGATGATTGCACTCGAATGACTTGGATCTTTCTTTTAAAAGAAAAAGCTGTTTTTAGCATGATCTTGTCTCAATTTTGTTCAATGATCTTAACTCAATTTGGATCTTCTATTCAAAGATTTAGGACTGATAATACAAGGGATTATTTTAATCATCACTTGCATAATATTTCTTTAATGAAAAAGGAATTGTCCATGAATCTTCTTGCATCAACACTCCACAACAAAATGGAGTGGCTGAAAGAAAGATGAGACATCTCCTAAATGTCACTAGAACTCTCCTTCATCATTCCAATGTCCCTAAACTTTTTGGGGAGAAACAGCCCTCACTGCAGCTTATCTCATTAATCGAGTGCCCTCCAAACTTCTTGGCTATAACAGTCCTTTCCAATGTCTCATCTCTCACTTTCCTCATCTTAGCTTGCATACTCCTCTTCCTCTTAGGATCTTTGGATGTGTTGCCTTTGTCCACATACCTCAACAGGCTCGGGACAAGCTGGATCCTAGGGCTCTTCGCTGCATTTTCCTTGGCTATTCCCCTACTCAAAAAGGCTACAAATGTTATCATCCCCCTACTAGAAAATTCTTTGTTTCTAAAGATGTAACCTTTATAGAATCTCAATCCTTCTTCCCTTCTACTCACCTTGGTCTCCAGGGGGAGAAATACTTGAATGGCGACCAAGGTTTGCTTAATCTAGATCTTCCAGCACCTGTTCCTGAAATTCCAACCACTATCTCCACTGTTCCTGAAATTTCAGCAATACCAACCACTATCCCCACTGTTCCTACTGCTGTTCTTGAAATTCCAGCTTCTGTTCCAGCTGAAAACCCTTCGGAAAATCCTGGACAAGATCAACACCTGGAGACATCCTCCTCGGTCAGATTTAAGGGATCCCCTTATGTGTACCATCGAAAACAACAGAAACAACATCTCCTATCTACTCCTTAGCCAGGATCAACATCTCCTTTACAGTCAAGAACTAATATGAACCAGCCTCCCAATCCTGCTCATATGTTCTCTACTGAATTGGATATCCCTATTGCTATCAGAAAAGGGGTTAGAAGATGCACTCAGCATCCTCTAGCCAATTATCTAACTTACAGGTTATCTCCAAAACATTCCAGCTTTCTAACTTTTGTAGACTCCATTATTATTCCTAAAACGGTTGAAGAGGCCTTAAAGGATCAGAAATGGAAGCTTGCCATGGAAGAGGAAATGAAAGCCCTAAAGAAAAATGATACATGGGAGTTGGTGCCTAGGACAAAGGGAGTAAACCTAGTGGGCTGTAGATGGGTGTACAACTTAAAATATAATTCAGATGGATCTTTGGAAAGGTACAAGGCCCGATTGGTTGCTAAGGACTATACTCAAACATATGGGATAGATTATTTGGAGACTTTTGCTCCGGTTGCCAAGATGACCACAGTTAGAATTTTGCTATCTTTGGTAGTCTTTTATGGATGGAAATTGCATCAATTAGATGTGAAGAATGCATTTCTTCACGGTGACTTAGAAGAAGAGGTCTTTATGGAACAACCACCAGGATTCAAAGAAGGACACAAGGGTGAGGTATGCAAACTTATAAAGGCTCTTAATGGTCTCAAACAATCTCCAAGGGCATGGTTTGATAGGTTCTCTAAGGCTATGAAGCTCATGAGATATCAATAGAGTAGGGGAGATCATACATTCTTCTTCAAACATTCTAAGAATGGAAATCTGACTGTATTATTGGTATATGTGTATGATATTATTGTAACAGGAAATGATTTGGAGGAACAACAGGCATTGAAAGACAATTTGGTTCAAAATTTTGAAATTAAGGACCTGGGATCAATCAAATATTTCTTGGGAATAGAAGTAGCCTATTCTAAAGAAGGTATCTTCTTATCTCAACGCAAATACATACTTGATCTTTTAAAGGAAATAGGATTGTTGGGTGGAAAAGGAGTATGTACTCCAGTAGAACCTAATGCAAGGTTAAGTGAAGATAATGATAGTCCTCTAGTAGACAGGGGCAGGTATCAAAGATTGATAGGAAGATTAATTTATTTATCACACACTAGGCCAGATATAACCTATGCGGTGAGTTTGGTAAGTCAATTTATGCATTACCCTATTGAAAGTCATATGCAAGCTGTAAGAAGAATATTGTGCTATTTGAAAACAACCCCAGGCAAAGGAGTTCTATTCAAAACAGGAGGAGATTCATTGGACCTACAAGGATATACAGATGCAGACTATGCTGGGTCACTTATGGATAGAAGGTCTACCACCGGCTATTGCATGTTTTTAGGTAAAAATTTGATTTCTTGGCAAAGCAAGAAGCAGAGCATAGTGACAAGGTCAATTGCAGAGGCAAAGTTCAAAGCCAGCACTAGGCTTATGTGAGTTGCTATGGGTCAAAATTATTCTAGAAGACTTCCAGATTTCAGTCAATGAGCCGATGAAGTTATTTTATGATAACCAATCAGCCATAAACATTGCTCATAATCCTGTGTAACATGACAAGACTAAACACGTAGAGATTGATAGACACTTTATAAAGGAAAAGATTGAAAAAGGTATAATCCAAATTCCTTATGTTCCTTCTGAAAAACAGGTAGCAGATTTATTGACAAAAGGATTGGCAACTAGAAGATTTGAAGATCTAGTATGCAAGCTGAGAATGATCGATATTCATTCACCAGTTTGAGGGGGAGTGTTGGCGGAAAAGATTTAAAAGAAGATAAAGATCAGCCACAGCAAGTCCTAAAAAATAGGAAAGGATCTAGCTGCATTATCTCCTAAATTTTAGGAGATGATTTTAGAGAAAAATTCTCTAACTTAATCTATTGTATTTTGTATTTCTAATTCCTAGTTTTTAGGAGATAGATGATAGAATTTTCTTGTATTTAAAGACATAGTGTATTCATAAAAATTCAAGTTCTGTTTTGTAAAATTTTCAGCCAATATAGAAAACTTAGAAATCCTATTCCTTCAAGGATTTCTTCAAGTATGCGTTATGTCATCGTTCATACCCATAAGTTGGTGACAATTATTGGAGATATGGAGTTCATGGATGCTAAGCAGCAATTGGAAAACTGAGGGAATTTTACCAAGAACGCAATTTATTGAATTTATTAATCTCTAATCTGTGCTTATAAAAGTTAAAATGATTGGTGAGGTAGAATTTATGTTGCCAACGCCACTAGTGGTATTTAGGTTTGGTATGTTGTAGAGTGCTTATAAATGTGAAAACACTCACATAATATAGAAAAAAATTCTTGTTTTGTGTGAACATCCTGAAAAGGGAAATTTAAGGGTCTACTCCCGTATGGACTGTTACAATAAAAAATGCAAGTGTGTCTTACTACACCAATCAAACACAATGAACTTGTGGATGTGTTTTAACCTTTTTATGACTAACCAAGTTCTATGGTTTTAGTAAGGAATTCCACGACATGATTCTCCAACCGTTGCTTGAGTATTGGAAAGCCAATGATACATTTGAATCCACCTAGAATTGATTAGAATTTTCATAATATTTAATTTAATAATGATTGTTGGTAAATGATTTAAATTAAGTAAATTAGTTTAAATTAATGAGTTGGAAACTTTGGCTATCCGAAAGACATATTAAAATATACATTAAGTAGAGAAGTTACACATTAATTAGGATCTCAGAAGACATAAATGAATTAAGAAGTCCAGATGGTTTTCCGTTAATATTAAAATATTCATAAATCAAATGGAAATATCTGTGTACAATATGATATATTGGGCTCTAGATAAGAGGTTGAGTGGTACTCGGTTCCTATTTGTTGGTGTAAAACCGTGAGGGAATGGGATTGAATCCAAGCTAAATTGAATCTTGGTGGTAGAGTTGCTGGATCCCTTGCACAGTGGGAGACTCCAACTATCTTTAAGAAGGGTCATTGCACCTCTTAGCAAGATATTTGATATTTGGTTCAGTTCTGGTATTTTCTAACAGCTCTCTAGTTTAACTATTGTTTGTCAACAATGATGGAAGGTATATCTGAGAAAAGGTTGAATATGAACTATGAAGATTTCATCCTAAAGACCTCTTTATATAAGCTCTTCAGAATCAAATTAGAGGCTGGATTATTTTTCTTTCTGCTGGAAATCCTACTCGTGTTCTTTCTGGTTTTATTTTTGCCCTAGCTGTTTCATTTCATGGTATCAAAGCCAAGACTCGAAATTGATGGCCTCCAATCAAACTCTCGATTCTTCCTCGTCTCCCTCTCCTCGTTCTTCCTCCTCGTTATCAACTGGATCTCAGTCAGATTTCTCGTAAGTTGCTAAGGCGTTGAATTTTGTCCTGATTAAACTCAATTCTGACAATTATATCTTTTGGAAGGCACAAGTTCTTGCTACGGTGTGTGCCTTCGATCTGGTGTTGTTTCTCAATAAAATGACACCTCCTATGAAGTTTCTGGTTGCATCCGACGATGAAGAAACGGAAGTTAATCCAGTATATTTGAGCTGGATTCGATCCGATCAGCTTCTGTTGGGATGGCTGTTCTCAACAATTGATCAAGAGGTACTTGCTTAGGTGATTCATAGTGAGTCATCAGTTGAGGTATGGAGTATTCTAGAAAATTTGTACTCTCGCCAAACTATAACTAAATCTTTTCAATTAAAACAGCAGTTACGGTCTATGAAAAAGGATTCTCTGTGTATAAATGATTTCATTCTCAAGATTAAAAGAGTTGGACACACTTTGGCAGCAATAGGTGAACCACTGAATGATAAAGAATTGTTACTTGCAATTCTTAATGGCCTAGATCAGGAGTATGAGACAGTTGTTAGCCTTATTACATATCAAATGGATGAGATAGACTTGGAGAAGGTACAATACTTGTTGTTGATGCATGAACCGTTAGAGTTCTGCCCCACAAGTCAATTATTTTTACATGTAATTGATCATACTTTACATTTTGATTCTTTATCTTCAATCAATTATTATTGCAAGGCATTATGTTTTTATTTGTCAGTGATGGTTGTCATCATTATTTATTGTAATCCATACTTGACAAAGTCCATAGATCAAATAGGCTCATGGAATATGGTCGTGTATAAAGATGATGATCATGGAACATATTCCTTTCAAGCCTTGATCTTAAATGTTCCTAGTCATAGAGTTATTAGGATTGGACACTAATAACTCGGATAGACTAGTACATATGACGCATGCTCAATTAGGAGAATGTCTCGTTTCATGGACATTGGTGTGAGGACACTAGTGCATATGTGGGTGCTTATTATAAGAATAAGTACACTGAACTGACTCGCTACAGAATTCTTAATGGTTATTATTTAATGTCGAATTGGAATTCCTGTGTTGCAATAGTGTAGATTAATCCTTAGACTTGAGACATCATGGTAGTCTTATATTTGACTGGTTACGTTTTGGTTCTTTTTTGGATTCTAATGGAGTCATTAACAAATTACCACTGGGCGTAACCTTATCACATATGAAGGCTTGTGAATGTCGAAATAGAATTCATCACTTATCGATAAGATAAGAAGATGTCCTATGTATTTCGATGATTTCATGACTGAGGAAATCCTTCGCCAAGGTGAGGTGGAAATCAAAACGTTTTGATTTCACCTATCAAGTCATAAATCTGGAATGGATACATAGTTATTGAATCATTAGGGTTTTGTCATAAAACCATACCCTAAATTCAATTGGGATATAGATTGATGAAAGGATTTTACTGCATGGTAATTGCAATTGAAAATGTCCGTGTTTTTTCATCGTTGGCTAGGTATTCATGGCGTGTTGCTAGACGTTAACCATGATATGTAGGGTTTTAGAATTAATTTGATTAATTCTAAAACTGTTAATTAAAGAGTTTAATTAAGAAGCCCATGAGATGTGCTAATTAAGGAGCCCATAAGTTTAATTAAAGAGTTTAATTAATCTAATAAGTTGGTCCTTAATATAGCCCAATAAAATTGGCCCTACATCTAGCCCAATGATGGACCTAAGGGGTCACACACTTAGGTTGAGCCCGTTCCACAATTTAAAAGAGAGATTTGGCTCAATGTGATTAAGGGCCGAGCCTAAATTGTTTAGGGGTTTTCCAAGGTATGATTAGGGTTTTTTAACTCTATAAATATGCCGCTTAAGAAGCTGGAAAAACGAGAAGAAATTCGGATCTCTCAAGAGGCGCCTAGGGTTGCTAGCACTACTTGAGACGTTCGTGGAAAGGGTCGATCGTGTGGACCGACTTGGAGGAGTTTGCATTTGCGACTCTACGGATCATAATCGGGCAGAATCGAAGCTTCACAGTCGCTGGTTTCCTAACATGAACAAAGACTTTCAGTCAAAAACTCCACTGTCAATTTTGATTCGGTCTCTATTATGCATGTAAATGTGGCTTCAATACCTTCTGCTCAGAATTATAATTTTGGTAGCACTCGAGGGGGATCATCTCAACGAGGCAATGGATATGGTAATAGAGGAGGACGAAGAGGTCGAGGTAGAAATTCTAATACGATAATTTACTGTCAGTTGTGTGGTAAGCCAGGCCATTTTGTGGATTGGTGTTATCGTTGGTTTGATAAAAATTTCCAGCGGCCATCAAATGCAAGTTTTGGCAGATCTGATGGTGGTAATCCACCACAGTTTGTTAATCAGCCTCAATTTATGAATCAACACCCTTCTAGAGCTTACTTGGCCTCCTTTAGTGATTCTAATGGGGTCTACACTAATGACATGGCTTCAACACAAGGCTCTCACTATGGTAGTTCTTCTAATTCTTTCACACCTGACAACTTTACAGCTTCTCCTTCTCTTCCAGATTCAAACTGGTTTGTTGACTCTCGGGTAATTAATCACATCACCTCCAACCTAAATAACATTTCTTTGCATGCTCCCTATACTGGTGGAGACAAAGTTACTGTTGGTAATGGTAAGCAACTTCCTATTACTCATGTTGGCACCAGTTATTTGCAGTCTCAATCACATTTAATTCTTCCATTACCTAATGTTCTCCATGTTCCTATTATGAAGAAGAATTTGATTAGTGTATCTCAGCGTACTCATGACTATAATGATGTGGCTGAATTTGATTCAAATGTTTGTTTGATTAAGGAAAAAACTTCCGAACTGGTGCTGCTTCGGGGACACCTTAAGGATGGGCTTTATCGGTTGAATCCAGCCTCTTGTTTTGCTGGTGGCAGCATTCTTGCTTCATCCCTAGAAACTTCTTTGGTTCCTTCTGCGTTTCCTTCAAATACATGTAATAAACTAGATACATGTACAAGATCAAACTCATTTTGTTATGAGTCCCTACATGTTGTAAATGCTGTTTAGCATACTCAAATTTGCCAACAATGGCATGATAGGTTGGGACATCCTTCTATGAATGTACTCATATCTATATTGAATAAAATGGGAATTTCTTGCTCAGGTTTAGATTTATCATTTGTGATTCTTGTAAGATTGGAAAATTAAGTCAGCTTTCTTTTACAAGTCATGATATCATTGCTGTTAAACCCTTGGAATTGATTTATTCTGATCTCTGGGGACCTGCCCTTGTTTTGTCTATAGAAGGCTATAGGTACTACATCATCTTTGTTGATGCATACACTCGGTATACTTGGATCTACTCTCTAAAGCTTAAATTAGATGCTTTGTCTGTCTTTACTATCTTTCATAAGTTTGTAGAACTTCAATACAACACTAAGCTTAAGGCTTTGCAAACTGATAATGGGGGGCGGGAATTTCGAGCTTTCTTACCTTATCTTCGAACTCATGGAATCCAATCTAGATTTACTTGCCCACATACTCATCAACAGAATGATGTAGCCGAACGCAAACACAGACACATCGTTGAAATGGGTTTAACATTGTTGTCTCGTGCTCATATGCCTCTTCGATTTTGGGTGGAATCTTTTCAAACAATAGTTCATCTTATTAACTTGCTTCCTTCTTCGTCTCTCAAGTCTTTAACACCATTTGAACTGCTATATAATAAACAACCTAATTACTTCATTCTTCAACCTTTTTGCTGCGCTTGTTTTCCCTTTCTTTGTCCATATAATCGACATAAGTTTTATTTTCATTATGCCAAGTGTATTTTTCTTGGCTATAGTCATACTCAAGCTGGTTACAAGTGCTTGCATCCATCTAGGAGAGTATATGTGTCTCGGCATGTCCAATTTAATCTTAGTGATTTTCCTTATTCTTCTTTGTTTTCTACTTCTTCAGTGTCTACGTCATCTTTTTCCCTCACGGGTATTCTACTGCCTTTCTGGAACCTATTTTCACTCACTCTAATTCTTCATGGTGTCCCTCGGTTGCACCAGTTCCGGTCTCCACACAGTCTAGTAGTCAAAGAGATGTCTCCTCTTCGTTTGCAGAACACTTACAAGAGCTGCAATCTAATCCAGCTTTTCATCTGTATTTATGCCCCATCCTATATCTACTTCCGCACCTCAGTTTAAACCTAAGCCATCTAAAACTGTTCCTGCTCCCTCTCTTCATCCCATGGTCACCAGATCCAAGTCCAAACAGTTAGTTGCTCCTTCTCCTCATGCCTTAGTGAGTTTCGTTGAGCCTAGTTCTGTTAGTGAGGCCTTTTTAGACTCACGATGGGTTAAGGCCATGAATGAAGAATATATAGCCTTGCAGAAAAATCATACTTGGGACTTTGTCTAAGGATATGAATCTAGTTGGCTCTAAGTGGGTGTTTAGGGTGAAATACAATGCTGATGGTTCCGTTCTTAAGTACAAAGCCAGGCTGGTTGCTAAGGGATTTCATCAAACTCCGGGGGTAGATTATGCTGAAACCTTTAGCCCGATTGTTAAGGCACCAATCATTAACTCCCGAATGGGTGAAGGAAGTGGTGAGAAGTTATGACCAGACACCTTGGTTGCAGACATTGTTATAGCAGTTAGCAATAACGACTACCAGACAACAGGGCTATACTCTTGTTGGGGGACTTATCCAGTTCAAAGGTTGAATTGTGGTAGGAGAGGATAACCAGCTGAAATTACAGATTTTGAGGGCCATGCACGGATCAGTAGTAGGCGGACATTCAGGGGTAAGAGCCACTTATCATAGGGTAAGATGTCTTTTCTATTGGCCAGGATTAAAGAAAACTGTGGTGAAATATGTGCTGGAATGTGAAGTATGCCAAAGATGCAAGCATGAAACAGTGGCTCTACTAGGGTTATTATCGCCACTACCAATTCCGGATCAAGTATGGGAGGACATCTCAATGGATTTCATAGAAGGCTTACCGAAATTAGAAGGAAAGGATACAATTTTGGTGATTGTAGACTGTTTAACTAAGTTCGCTCATTTCCTTAGTTTGACACACCCCTTTACAGCTCCAGAAGTGGCCAAAGTATTGCTGGATTCCGTCTTTAAAATTCATGGAATTCCCAAGTCCATTGTGTCCGATAGAGACAAGATATTCACTAGTAGATTTTGGCAGGAATTATTCAAGAATTTGGGAGTGGGTCTACACTTATCTATAGCCTATCACCTGCAAACGGACGGACAAACGGAGAGAGTAAATCAGTGTTTAGAGGCCTACCTTCACTGTATGTGTTTTGCTAGGCCTAGGAGTTGGCACCGTTGGCTATCACTTGCTCAATGGTGGTATAATTCTACATATCATACAGCTATTAAACGGACCCCTTTTGAAGTTGTGTTTGGGTATAATCCACCTTTACTTCCTGCCATTTCCAATTCTACTGCTACAATGGCAGATGTAGAACAATACTTTTAGAAAAGAAGAGAAGTCTTAACAGAGTTAAAAAGAGAATTAGCAACTGCTAAGAGTAGAATGGTTCACTATGCAAATAAAAAGAGAAGTGAGTTGAAGTTCAATGTGGGGGATGCAGTATTTTTGAAGGTTAGAAGATTTTTGTAGCCTGCTTTTACTAAGAGGGCAGTATCCAAATTCAATCCAAAATATTTTGGGCCTTATGCAATTGTAGAAAAGGTAGGGGAGGTGGCTTATTGATTACAACCACCAGAAGATGTGAGAATACATCCGGTATTCCACGTATCTTTATTAAAAAAGGCTAAAGGAGTGACAGCCACTAATGGGACTTCACTGCCACCAGTGGAGGAAGGAAATGAAGGCCTATCACTTGCTGTCTTACCACTTATAGAGGAGGAATCAGAAGAGCCCATTGAACCTAGGGCAATTCTAGATAAAAGGGTGATCTATAGAGGAGCTACCCCTATTACTCAAGTGCTGATTCGATGGTCCCATTTACCGCCAGACCAGCCAACTTGGGAGTACCTGCCAGATGTACTGACAAGATTTCCCTATGCTATCAGCTTGCTCTAAATTCTTGAGGACAAGAATTAATTCATCGGGGGGGGGGGGGGGGGGGGGGAATTGTTAGGACTTGAGGGGTATTTTTGTAATAAGTAGAAGGAGAATGGAAGGCGAGAGAGGGGGTTAGAACTAACTAACCTACCTATGAATAAATAGGGGAAGGATGAAACAGGAAGGCAGTTTTTGGAATGAATAACAACTCTCTTATTTCTTAAGTCTCTTCTCTTGTCTCTTCTTAAACTCTGTTCTAACGGAATTTCTCAGAAATTTCGATTCAACTCCAGCCCATTTTAGGGGCTGGACAAACCTTTAGCCCGGTTGTTAAGGCACCAACCATTCGAGTTTTGTTTGCTTTGGCAGCTACCTATGGTTGGGACATCCAACATGTTGATGTAAATAATGCTTTTCTCAATGGAGACTTAAATGAAACAGTTTATATGGTCCAACCTGAGGGTTTTGTTAATACTCAGTTACCTACACATGTATGCAAGTTACAAAAGTCTTTGTATGGGCTGAAGCAGGCTCCTAGAGCCTGGTATATGAAGCTGAGAACAGCCTTACAGTCATGGGGTTTTGTTCGTGCTGTATCGGATGCGTCTTTGTTTGTTAAGAAGACTGCTGGTTGTGTGCTTTATGTGTTGATCTATGTTGATGATATTTTACTCACTGGTTCTGATAATGATGCACTTAAGTCATGTATTAAAGCTTTGGACACTCATTTTGCTCTTAAGACTCTTGGTTCGGTGAACTATTTTTTGGGTTTTGAAGCTTATAGAGACAACAATGGTATCTACCTAACTCAAACTAAGTATGTTCTTGACTTACTGAAAAAGGCTGCTATGCATGATAGCAAGCCATGTGATACTCCTATGGCTGCTGGAGTTTCATTAACAGATGAAGGAGAACTATTTTTCAATCCTTCTTTGTATAAAACTCTCATTGGCTCACTGTAATACTTGACATATACTTGCCCGGACATAGCTTTTACAGTTAACAAACTGAGTCAATTTTTGTCTTGTCCCAAAGTGCAGCATTGGTTAGCTTGTAAGCGTCTTCTTCGATACCTAAAGGGCACAGTTGGCTTGGGCTTGGTTTTCTCTCCCTCATGAGATGATTTGTCCTTACAAGTGTACACTGATGCAGACCATGCTGGTTGCAAGGTGACTCAGCACTCTACCAGTGGCTTTTGTGTCTATTTTGGCAAGAATCTTATTGTTTGGGGTTCCAAGAAACAAACTGTTGTTGCTAGGTCCGTAGGAGAGGCTGAATATCGCGCTATTGCCTTGGGTGTGACTGAATTAATGTGGCTGAAAACATTGTTTCAAGAGTTAGGCTATCCATGTGCTGCCATTCCTATTGTGTGGAGTGATAACTTAGCTCCCAAAAGCATGTCCGAGAATCCAGTTTTTCATTCTCGAACCAAACATATTGAAGTTGATGTTCATTTTGTTCGAGAGAAAGTGAAAAATGGTGAAGTGGAGGTTAGATATGTTCCTACAACTAATCAGGTGGCTGATGTTCTTACAAAAGGACTGCCTAGAGATCGATTCAAGTTTTTACGAGCAAGACTTGGTTTGACATTATCTCCTGTATGTGCTGGTTCTACAGATGGTGAAAGATTGTCTACATCTAATCACTCAACTTCAATGGAGTCTGATTTGAGGGGAAGTGTTGGAGTAGTTTAGTTTAAATGTCATGCGCTTCTCTCTCTGTTTTATATATGTTGTTCTTTATTCTTCTTAGTTAGCTTTATGTTTTTATAAGCGGTAGTTATGTGTTTTGTTATGAGCTGTCTTTGTCATGAGCTGTCTATTTAAAAGCAGCTCATCTTCAGAATCAAATTAGAGGCTTGATTATTTTTCTCTCTACTGGAAATCCTACTTGTGTTCTTTCTGGTTTTATTTCTGCCCTAGCTGTTTCATTTCATAAGCTCTCTGATATCTGAGAAAAGTTTGAATATGAAGATTTCATCCTAAGATCTCTCTATATAAGCTCTCTGATATCTTTGGTTTGACTGAGGCATCATTTGGAGTTGTGTTTATAGTTGGTGAAGTATAAGGAAGGGAGATTGATTACATGTTTGGGTGGAACTCCTTATGGAATTGACTTAAAACAGTCAGACTCTGTCACAATGTCACCTGATGCATTCTATTCAAACAACTTCGGCTTGAAGTTTGAAAATGTGGTTTGAAGTTTGAACAACTCAAAATTTTGAATGAAGTCCATTTGAAAACATAAATTGACAATGTACTCTTCCTTATAGGAGAAATGGACAATCTAATTACTTGTTTGATGGATTGTACGCTTCCGTTCCAAACTCACTTTATGACCCAAAAATTGTGATCTGAAATCTTCATAAAGTGCAAAGTTGTAAATTTTTTAAGTAGTCTTTCTAACATCATAGGGGTCGAACAAATTTGATGTGTAGCATAAAGTTATGGTAAAAATATTGGAACTTTGTTAAGTCTATTCTTTCCATTTTATTCAAATTTGATCCAAACATGAAGCAGCTTGTATCTCATCTTAAACGAAGCCTAAGATGCACATCAAAAGTTACTACTCAACTATTATTGTTCAATGAATTAGTTAACATTAAAGTTCTAATAGAGTGAATACTTATGAGGCGGGGTGGCAGTAATGAATGCTAAATTGTTTTAATTGATTTCATGTTCATGCGATGACATGTCTGATTTTAGATGCTGTATGAATCATACTCATCATCGCATCTCGCCTTGGTAATCGTGATCTTACAAATTTCCTTCTGTTGAAAAGTAGATTTGTCCCAGTAAATCTGACAGTGCATGACTGATTTGTTTTTATGGGAAATTCCAGGGATTCAGCCAGAGGGAAACTCCCGTGCCTTTTCTTAGAAAACAAATTCTTGAGTACAGCTACTACCGCTGTTTCTTTGCATTATACCTTTATCCATGATAGGGCTATCTATGCTTTGTTTCCTTTTTCTTTTACCCCTCTTACTTTGTTCCTTGTCCTGATTATACCAAATTTTAACTATGGCTTATTATATCTTTATGGTGGAATAGCTTTTGCAACAAGAACATCACTAATGTAACACCTGTCTTTCATTTCTGATTGATATATGAGAGAGAAAATACGGGATAAAAATTTCTTCAAAAATATTCAAGATAGTACTTATTTCCCATATTCAAGTGTGGGACCGAGTTGCCTAGTGGAGCCATATATGGGAAATCCTGTGGTTTCCCTAGTTAGCCGCCTGTTCATACTACTAGATCTCCTGTCAAATTTTAAAATTTTAAATTATCCAGGCCATCATGTAAAATCTTGAAAATTTTACAGAAACTAGAAGATCTATAAATCAACATTGTGTAGAAATACCAACTTCAAAGGACATCACTTGACCCTTTAAAAAATTTCAAGAAGCTGTTGTTCACAACTAAGTTTCTGTTACAGCACACTACTGTATTTTAATTATTTTACTAACCAAATCTTCGTTGTTTATGTGAAAACTAAATATGTTCTTCATTACTTCATTCGCACAAAATACAAGTCCTCTTATAGAGATGAGGAATGTACAACATAGGAAGGATTTACAAAAGCTAAATAATAGGAAAGATTTGACGATACACAAATAGGAAGTTTCCTAAACAATAGGAAAGTTTCCTAAATACTGATTTAGAAATTTCCAAAAGCTGAAGATATGATTGGCTTCTAAATCAAGGATAACTTAACTAACAACTCTCTTTGAGATGCTAGTGAAGTTTTCTTATTTCTTTCTTCGGGAACCAACACTTCCCCTCAAACTGGTAAATGAATATCTATCACTCCTAGCTTGCCTACCAACTCTACAAACCTTTTAGTGGGCAGCCCTTTTGTCAAAAGATTAGCTAGCTGTTTTTTTTAGGGGACCTATGGTACACAGATCAGGCCAATTTCCAATTTCTCCTTTATGAATTGTCTGTCTATCTCCACATGCTTGGTTCTATCGTGTTACACGGGGTTATGTGTGTTGGAAGAATTTGAGGCGTGAAATGTGGCATACATGGTGCGGATTAAACTCCTAGATTAAGAAGGAGTTCTGGAAGATAATGCTAGCTAAAATCTAGGAATGTTTTTAGATATTTATCATGTATATTTGTAGTTTAAATGTATATTATCTACTACTGTAAAGTAAGAGAGATTTTAGGAGATATCTTAGGAGAGATTGTAGGAGATTTTTTAGGACTTTTGCTGTATAAATTTCTCCCTAAAGCTGATATATCATTTATGGGTGAAAGATTTATTTTACCCTAGCTATTTCTTCATGGTATCAGAGCCATCTCCTGTGGCGCTTGATTTTTTCCATTAATCCATCTCAAGAAGTCGGGTTAATACTCTGAGATGGAAGACGACTCCAATAGTGAGGTGACCACCTCTAATCCTCCTGCGGTGAGGACTTTTCCTTTTGTTCCACCTCTCTCAACAACCTTAGACAATCTTTCTCTCCAAATTACACAGCACAAACTGAATGGAACTAATTTTCGAGAATGGTTCCAATCAGTCTTGTTGGTTGTTAGAGGCAAAGGCAAGGAAGGCTACCTAACTGGAGATACAACAAGGCCAAGTTTAAAATCTGCTGCTTCAAGCGTATGGGGGGCTGAGAATGCTATTGTTATGGCTTGGTTAGTTAATTCAGTGGAGACCAGCTAGAATTATGAGTTGACTTTGGCATTAGTTAGTAAGTGTAAGGCCTCGGCTACAGAATTATTGGAAGGTTGGATGGTATTATTGGAAAGTTGGAAGGCCTATTAGGGAAAATTGATGAATCTTTGATGATGTCTTTTAAGAAGGATCAGGTCGGAGATGAGGGCTACAAAGAGGAGCTCAACAAGCTGAAACAAGAGGGCTCGATTATGGAGTACTTGGTCAGGTTTGAGGAATTGAAAGCACTTGTGCTTAATTCCTATCCAACCTTGACTGAGTCTTATTTTGTATTGAGATTCGTTAATGGTCTTGATGATGCATTGAGGCTTATGGTGAAAATAATGTGTCCTACCACGTTACAAGAAGCAGCTAAGAGGGCTAGGATGCAAGAGTGGGCGTTGGAAGCCATGTACAGAAAGCATGGACTGCCGCCTAAAAGTTAATACGATGGAGGAGATCTCTATGGAAGTTGAGGAAGTAAATGATGTTGTGAAATTGAGAAGGGATATGATCACAACAACTGTGGATATTGAAGACTTCATGTTTGTTTCTCTTGACGAAATAGGTACTCCTCCAATACCTGATGACAATACAAAGCTAATTTTTAAGGATCTATAGAATAGAGCCAAAGAGGAGGAGGACAAGGCAATTCAAAAAGGTCAACATGTGGCAAAAGATTTGTCAACGTGTGGCAAAAGATTTTGTTGATCTTTTAGGCACTACTAAGGAAATCACAACAGATGATATTGTTGGGTATTTCTTAGTCGCTCAAGATGCAGAGGAGTTGGTGTTGATTTTAGCAGGGGAAAATAAAGGAGGTACTTCAAGAGAGCTTGAAATACTTGCTGAACAAAGGGATGTTGTTTCCTCTTTCATTCATCAGATAAAGCCAAGAAGGAGAAAGAAAAAGTGACCAAAGCGAGTAAGAGAACAAAATAAGAAAAGGCGAAGAAGAAAGCAGATTGTGAAGGTTGGAATTGGATGAAGAACAGGGTCAGTAATTACAAGTTCTTGGGGACAAGAACTCTCTCGAGGAAGGGGCAATTGTCATGACCCTAGGGGTAAGAAGGAGATTTATCAATAAACAACAACTATATCAGTTAGCTGGTAGTTAAAGGGGATAGACAGTTGGCAGTGGGTTTGTTAAACAATTAGGGAGTTGAATCGCTAAAACAGCCTAACCTCTTCTATTATACCTGTTAAGAGGGAGGCTATATATGTAACCAAAGGGAGTGGAAGAAAGGCATTGAATGATACAAAAGTTTCTTTCTTGTCTCTCATCTCTCTCTCTCTCTCTCACATTATCTCTTGTTCTCTCTTTTTCTCCCTTCCTCATTCTATCTGTTCTTCCTACATTCATTTCTTTCTTGGAATTCAATCTGAATTCCTTCAATTGTCCAGCCACAATTTGAGGGCTTGACAATAGCATTGGCAGTGGCTATGCTTCTTGGGGTTCTAGTCTATCCTATTTGCCCGAGGGAGAAGAAGATGAGTCGGTACATCTAGGTGTAACTCAAGAGGCAAATCTTAGATAGGAAGACCTACCACCTTGGTCACCACTAGGAACATTCTCCCCCTGGTGACTAGGACTAGAGAACACAAAGAATGATTGAGTTTCAACAAATGTAACATCCTTGGACACAGAATTTTCTAGTGAGAGGATGATAACACTTGTAGCCTTTTTGAGTAGGGGAATAACCAAGAAAGATGCACTTAAGTGCTTGGGGGTCAAACTTATCCCTTTTGTTGGAGAGTCCTAAGTGAAATAGGAGTGTTACAAAGAGATAAAGAAGATTGCTAAAGTGCTAGAAAGATAAGCAGAAAGTTTAAAGATTGAAACTCCTAGAAATCAGGAGAAATAATAGGATTAGATTTGATTGTTATCTTTTATTGTTTATTACTTAAAGTTCTGTTATAGTTTATCTTATTGCTGAATATTATCTCTTAAATATTAGGATTAGATAGCTTAGAACTTGTATAAATAGATGTCTATTCATTGAATCAATTAACAAGTTTGAATTCTACAAACTTAGTTGAAGTTCTCGGGTGTGTTATACCCTTAGAACAAAATCTGTTCATGGTATCAGAGCTCGGCTCTATCTAGCCTCACGATCCAAGACAGATGGATCTGCAAGGCCGTGGGAATACAGCTCCAATTGCAGCGGAATCATCTGATAGTTCTGCTCTTCAGCAATCCTCAATTCCAGCGACTGTGGCGTCTCACAACACCTTGTCATTAGACAGCAACACCTTGCAAATCACCCAACATAGGTTAAATGGGAGAAACTTTAGAGAATGGTTTCAATCTGTAACCTTGGTGATAAAAGGCAAGGGAAGATATGGCTACCTAACCGGGGCAATTCCAGCACCACTAGAAGATTCAGGAGATTATCAAAGATGGGAGGTAGAAAATTCGATCTTGATGACTTGGATCATCAACTCTATGGAGCCAAAGATAGGTCGACCCTACCTTTTCTATAAAATGGCGAAGGAAATTTGGGAGGCTGTTCAAGAAATCTATTCCGATCTTGAAAATACAGCCCAATGTTTCGAGGTTAGAGCTGCAATTCGGACTACCAAGCAAGGCAGCCTCGGCGTGACAGAATACTATAACAACCTAATGGAGTTATGGCAAGAGATGGATCTGTTTTATGAACCTGACTGAAAGTGTGCAGAAGACAGCCAAAAGCATAGCAAGATGCTGGAAAAGGAGAGAATTTTTGATTTCCTCCAAGGGCTCAATCCAGATTTGGATGAGGTAAGAGGCAGACTTCTAGGCACTAAACCATTACCATCCCTTCGAGAAGTATTTGCAGAGATAAGACGGGAGGAGAGCAGAAAAAAAGTAATGCTGCCATCTACAACGGAACATAACTCAGGATCAACTCTTACTACTACAAAGAGGGAAGATAATTCTAAGGAGAAGCAATGGTGTGAGCACTGCAACCGACCCTATCACACCAAAAGTACCTGCTGGAAGTTGCATGGAAAACCCCCAAACTGGAAACCTAGGTCTAAGAAGGAGAAAGAGAGATTAGCCTATGCAACAACAAGTGCTCCTACTAGTGAAAACAAAACAGGTATGAGTCTAACTCATGATCAGCTTGAGTTTCTACAGAAGCTGTTACAAAACTCTCATATTACAAGGGAATTGGAGGATGTTGCACCAGGTCACTCGGCATCTATGGCACAAAAAGGTAATCAGCCTTTGTCTTTGACCACTAGAAAAATAAATAAGGATTGTTGGGTGGTAGATACCGAAGCATTCGATCATATGACCGGATCTGCTGCCACACTTGATATCTTTCAGATTGAAGAAAAGGGGCTAAATATTTTGATGGCTGATGGAACACAATCATTGGTAAAAGGAAAGGGAAGTGTTTATGTGGCTGATTTATTGCTCAAATCAGTGTTATATGTGCCAAACTTAGAATATAGTCTGTTATCAGTGAGCAAATTAACAAAAGACTTGGATTGCATTGTGACATTTTTTCCTTCATATTATGTTTTTCAGGACCGACTTTCGGGGAAGACGATTGGCCGTGCTGAGGAGAGGGATGGACTTTATTGGCTTTCCAATAGCAAGAATTCTCCTAGTCAACCTCCACATAGGTTTTCTCTTACAGCTAGCTTAGATTCTGAAATTTTATTATGGCATAGACGTCTTGGTCATCCTAGTTTTCCATATTTGAAACGCTTGTACCCCAATTTATTTATTAATAAAGAAAAGTTGGTACTCAAGTGTGATCATTGCATTCTTGCCAAACAAACTCATAGCACTTATCAACCAAACCCATATACTCCCAGTGTTATTAAAGGCGCAAGGCGCACTAAGGCGCACAAGGGTCTTGGAGCCTGAGGCACAAGGCGCAAGGCAAGGCGTGAGCCTGGTGGAACTAGGCGCAAATTAATAAAAATAAAATAAAATAAAAATATATGTCCTAGTTAAAGAAAAAGGTATAAAATAAGTCATAACTTCTAATAATATTTTAACAAGCATGTTATAAAAAAAATAAAAAATTCAACATATGCTAACTACTAAGAAAAATAAATATTAAAACAAGTTACATACTTGTGAATTCCAGCACAACAAATCCAAACATATTTCAGCAACCAAAATATAAGTATCACGGAAGTTCAAAAAATTTGTAAGAAAAGTCTTTAACTAAAATTAGATTAAATCCAAAAGAGGTTTGTAGATCTTAAATCCTAATTAAGATTAGATAATCTAAAAATCAGCCTCATTGTCAACATCAAGATCTAACATTTCCATATTTCCATCATCAGAAACATCATCTCCAATATCCTCTTCTTCCACATCATATCTCTCTTCCTCTTCATCTTCATCAGGTTCAATTGGAGCATTTGAAGTAGAAGTAGCCCTTCTTCTACTCTTTGTCAAATTTGGAGTTGGAGCATTTGATCTAGTTGCATAGTGAGCTTTTTCAACACCAGAAGCTCTAGAAACATCAGCCCATGTTAAATCATCGCCCTCATGTACAAGTTCATTATCTGAATCATCAAGTTGGTCAATTGTCCCAAGCAACCACTCATTACTTTCATCAATTTCATCCAAGGAAATGGGATCTATTGATTTACGTAAATTGAAGCGACGTCTCAAAGCTCTATTATACTTCACAAATACCAAATCATTAAGACGTCGTTGCTCCAATCGGTTTCTCTTTTTGTTATGAAGCTGCCATAATAATTAAATTAGAATTAGTAAGTTAAAAGATATAAGAAATCATCTAGTTAATACTTAATATTACTAATAAGATTGAAATGCTTACATGCTCAAAGATACTCCAATTTCTTTCACAACCTGAAGAGCTACAAGTGAGACTACAAATCTTCATGGCAAACTTTTGCAAATTAGGGGTTCCAGTGCCAAATTGAGACCACCATTCAACTGAGAAAAACACATACAAATTAGCAATTAAAAATATAGATTATTGATCTAATTCTAATCTAAATTAGATAATTTAGAAAACCGTGTTACCTGGTGATAATTGATTCCTTCCTCTAATACATATTTGTTTGCCAAATAACCCTTCAGAATTCTTATAAAAGCTCAACTCCTTCGAAAGTTTGTCTTGCACTTCTGCGGTGGGAACCAGCCTCTCTATGCAAGCATACAACCCTTCAATAACCTCGTTGTCTTCTCTAATACTTTCATTTGAGTAAAAAAATGCTGGATTCAAATAATATCCAGCTGCATGTAAAGGACGATGCAACTGAAGATTCCATCTCTCATCAATGATTTCAAATATTTTCTCGTATTTGCTCTCATCATCAAAAGATTTTGCAATGGCTTCTTTTGCCCTATCCATAGCCTCATAAATATAAGGCATAGCAGGTTTGTCCTCATTATCCACTACTCTAAGCACCTTGACAAGAGGCCCAGACACCTTGAGAGCAAAAAGAATATTTTTCCAAAATGATTCCTGGAGCACTGTTTGAGCTGCTTGCTTACCTTGTATTTCCTTTGCAAATCTAGAGTTAGTCCACTCTTCTGAAGTGAACATCTTCCTCAAATTAGCTTTTTGTTTATGAAATCTTGAAAGGGTGAGGAAAGCTGTGGCAAACCTTGTTTTTCCAGGTCTTAGCATCTCTCTTTTTTGTGTAAATGATCTCATCATATTTAATACTTGTGCAGAGCTATATAGGTACCCATTGACTGAACATGCCTTCTGAAATGTGCTCTTAAGTCTAGGAATTTTAAAAATGTCCTCCAACATCAAGTCCAAACAGTGGGCAGCACACGGTGTCCAATACAAATTCTTGTGCTTAGTCATTAAGAACTCTCCTGCAAGACATTAATTCAAGGAAAAAAATAGTCCTTAATTTCAGTAAAAGTTAAAAAGAAAAAAATAAATTAGTAAAAGTAAAACTTACCAGCTAGAACATTCGCTGAAGCATTATCAGTTACAACTTGAACAACATTTGCTTCTCCTATCTCCTCCACAAATCGGTCAAGCAATTGGTAAAGTTTCATTCCATCTTTAGCATAGGAAGATGTATCAATAGATTCAATAAACACACTCCCCTTCGGACTATTTACCAAAAAGTTGAGTAAAGACCTATCTCGCTTATCCTTCCAACCATCACACATGATTGTACATCCATATCTTGCCCATTCCTCCCTATGACTCTTCATAATTTCTTTTGTGTGTTCCACCTCTTTCTTAAGATAAGGTACTCTAACCTCATGAAAACTTGGGGGTTTCATTCCCGGACCAGCTCGCCCAACAGCCTCCATCATTGGCTTAAAACTAGGGTAATTGACTGCATTAAATGGTATACCAGCTTCATACATCCATCTACTAAACCAAACACATGCATTCTCTCTCAACTCTTTATTGACATGACTTTCTATTGTAGTTTGCTTTCCTTTTGCATCCTTTTGATTACTCACTTTAGGTTTAGCAGATAAAAACAAATCAAGAGGCCCTCTTTGCTGTTGCCTTTGTTTTTTTTGTTGCATAGATGATGCTTGTCCTTGCATAGGCCTTTTACCACGGTTTTGGAAGGCCCCTACGTCCATTTCATCATCAACATCATCTCCTAGTGTGTCTATATCATCAAAATCTGGCATATCATCAAAGTCATTCTTCCCTTTCTTTTTTGACATAAACTCTATAATTTCGTCTCTAACATGAGGAGGACATTTTGAACAAATTTCAGCATTCCTATAACCTCCAGCAAGGTGCTGTTTGGCTCGGTATACACCTCCTTTGGTTAATTTCCCACAAAAATTACATTTGAAAGTGTTAAGGTCATTGGGATTTACCAAACTATGATATTTCCATGCTGGATCTTTTCTTCTACTAGCAGAACTACTATCAGGATTAGGATCAATAGTGTTAGATGTCATTTTAAATTTTTGATTCCTGCAAGATACACAACATGTCAACAACAATACCACTCACTCTAAAGACCATCTTAAGGAAAAAAAAAATACCGCAAAGGGTCATTTGTCATTGCAGCTATGCAGCTCATGGGGCTGAGTGCTAATGCAGTTGACGTTGACCACTGTTCTATTTATGAACAGTATTGAACTGGCAGAATTGCTAAGGCCTAAGGGTCATTGGAGCCATGCAACTCATGCTGCTAAGAGCTGCTGACCACTATTCTATTTATAGAATAGTAATAAACTGTTAGGAACTTAGGAGTAATAAAATAACTCCTCCAAGAACAAATAAATATCCAACAACAATAAGAAATCAGCAGTTTGGTGGCAGCTGGCTTGCTGCCCTTTGTGTTGAACTTGAAACTTGTAACTTGAAACTAGAAAATAAATAAAGAGAGGAGACAACAATGAACATACCTGGAAACCGTTTGTTGTTTCCTTTGTTTGATGTTTGTTGTTTCCCGTTGCTAATAGCTATGCTGAGAAGGGAGATGATGCAGTAGGCTAGCCGCTAGTAGCTAATAGCTATGCTGTCGGCTGTCCGTTTGAAGAAGAGATAGTAGAGTCAAGAAGGGAGATAAGTTGTGTAGCAGCTATAGCTGTGTTGTCCGTTTGAAGAGGGCAAGAATAGCCGAGAAGGGTGTTGTCCGTTTGAAGAGGGAGAGGAGAGCCAAGAAGGGTGGTTGTGCAGCTTGTCCTATCTGTTTGAATAGGGAGAGGAGAGACGAGCGAGAAAGGAGGGCTATGCCGTTGCAGCCGTCCGTTTGAAGAGGGAGAGGAAAGCCGAGAAGGGGGGAGGAGTTCTGGTTGTCTTGGAGCTGTGTCGTGACTGCCGTGGAGAGGAATAGTCGAGAATAGAATAGAAGGGAGAGGAGAGGACAGCAGCAGACTTTTGGGATTTCTTCTGTTTTAAGTCTCTTTGAATTCAGCTTTTCAATATATATTGTTTTCTTTTATTTAGGTATAATTTGAAATAAGATTAGATTTGATTAAAATATTGCAAGAAATACTAAACTTAAACTAAATTAAACTGAAATTCAATTAAAACAAACTAGGCGCAGCCTTGGGTGCCTAAGCCCAAGGCTGCGCTTGAGGGCTTGGATGCGCCCAGGTGCGCCTGGGCAGATCTCGCTCGCCTGGGCGGGTTCTAGGCGCCAGGCTTGCGCCTGGTATCAAGGCGCGCCTAGGCGCACGCCTAGGCGTGCCTTTAATAACACTGTATACTCCATCAAGACCATTCCATTTGATTCATAGTGATATATGGGGCCCAACTAGAATTCCAAACTTAAATGGTGCAAGATGGTTTATAACATTCATTGATGACCATACAAGGTTATGCTGGGTATACCTAATGAAAGAAAAATCCGAGGCATGTGCTATTTTTCAGATTTTCCATAAACTCATTTTGAATGTTTTTCAGTCCTCTATTTGCATTCTTAGGACTGACAATGGCCGATAATTCTTTTCTTATCCATTCACCCAATATCTAACTACTAATGGGATCTTTCACCAAAGTACTTGTCCTTACACCCCTCAACAAAATGAAATAGCTGAAAGAAAAAATCGACACCTACTTGAAGTGGCTAGATCCCTTATGTTCACAAGTTCCATTCCAAATAGATATTGGGGGGAGGCAGTTTTAACAGCCGCTTATCTCATCAATAGGCTGCCTTCCAAAGTCCTAAAATACCAAACCCCCTTGCACAACCTTACATCTATTTTTCCTCACGTTCGGATTCTAAACAATCTTCCTCCCAAAGTATTCGGATGTGTAGTATATGTCTACCAAACCAGTCCAAATTGTCATAAACTTGAACCAAGAGCCTTAAAGTGTATATTCATTGGGTATCCTCCTACTCAAAAGGGGTATAAATGCTTTTGTCCAACATCACAAAAAGTTATTATCTCATGTGATGTAACCTTTGTGGAGAATGAGTTATACTACTCAAATACCACACCTCAAATGAAGGACAACCATTGGGATCCTACTATTCCTATGCCCATTTTATTTCCAGTTCTTCAACCCATTCCTAATCATGATTCAAATCCAACAACTGCTGCTGATTGTCCTCAGCCAGCCTTGTTTGAGCCTCACTGTCCGAGCCTTCCTCCCTCTCAAGAATCTCTAAACCCAGCTGGACCTATGGAAACTGATATAGCAGAAGACTTGAACATGAAAAAACCAATAAAAGTCTATCAAGGCAAGGTAAAAGTTCAGCTCCTTAATTCAGCCAATTGTTAGAACCGAGGGAAGGTCCAACAACTGAGGGAGAAAATAATGCTGCTAACAGTGAGTTAGATCTTCCTATTGCAATAAGAAAGGGCATTAGATCATGTGTGAAGCATCCAATCTCCAATTACTTGACATATTCCAGGTTATCTCCTAAATTCAAGACCTTTATTACTACTTTGGATGGAGTGAGTATACCTCGAAACATCCAAGAAGCCCTAGCTGATTCTAAATGGAAGGAGGCAGTGATGGAAGAAATAAGGGCACTCAAAGGCAATCACACATGAGAAGTGGTTGATAGTCCGAAAAATAAGAAGATCATTGGCTGCAAATGGGTGTTTATAGTTAAATACAACTCAGATGGGAGTGTGGACAGATATAAGGCTAGGCTTGTTGCCCAAGGTTACTCTCAAACCTATGGAATAGATTATGAAGAAACCTTTGCTCCAGTTGCTAAATTAAACTCCATTAGAGTATTATTGTCTATTACGGTGAATTTAGATTGGGAGCTATTTCAATTTGATATCAAGAATGCATTTCTAAATGGAGAATTAGAAGAAGAAGTGTATATGAAAATTCCACCCGGGTTTGAGAAAGAAGAGAGGATTGGCAAGGTATTTAAACTTCATAAATCTCTTTATGGTTTAAAGCAATCTCCTAGAGCATGGTTTAAGAAATTCAGCTCTACTTTGACTCAATTCGGGTACACACAAGGGAAGGTTGACCACACTTTATTTATTAAACATACCAATGGAAAAAGATGCATTTTGATTGTGTATGTAGATGATATAATTGTTACAGGGGATGATGTTCAAGAAATTGCAGCCCTAAAACAGAAGCTAAAGGCAGAATTTGTGCTAAAAGACTTGGGAACAATGAAGTATTTTTTGGGGATGGAAATTGCAAGGAGTAAAGAAGGTATGATAATATCACAAAGGAAATATACTCTTGATCTTCTAAGAGATACAGGAATGATCGGATGCAAACCAAGATACACTCCTCTAGAAAGAAATTGGAAATATGTGAAGAGATAATGATCCTCAGGTGGATAAGGAAAGGTATCAAAGATTAGTTGGAAGACTAATCTATTTTTCTTTAACTCGTCCAGACATAGCTTATTCTGTGAGCATCATAAGCCAATTTATGCATGCTCCAACACAATAAGATATGGCAGCTGTATACTACATTTTTGAGATACTTGAAAGGAACACCAGGTAAGGGATTATTGTTTCAAAAGAGTAATGAAAGGGGGCTGAAGGATATTCTGATGCAGATTGGGCAGGATCAGTGATGGACAACCGGTCTACATCAGGTTTTTGCACAAAATTGTGGGGCAACCTAGTCACATGGAGAAGCAAAAAACAATCTATAGTGGCAAGAAGCAGTGCTGAGGTAGAATTCAGGGCCATTGCCCAAGAGATTTGTGAGCTAATTTGGTTAGTAAGATTAATGGAGGATCTACAACTACCTCTAACAAAGCCAACAAAGCTTTACAGTGATAGTAAATCAGCTATATGTATTGTTAACAATCCAGTACAACATGATAGAATGAAGCATGTCAGGATTGACCGAAGTTTCATTCAATGGAAAATTGAAGAAAGAGACATCAAATTGACATATATTCCTACAGCAGAATAGAAAGCGGATGTGCTCACCAAATCCATGACAAGATCAAGCTTTGAGACTCTCATTAACAAGCTAGGAATGAGAGATATCTATTCTTTAGCTTGAGGGGGGGTGTTGGAGAGTCCTAAGTGAAATAGGAGAAAGTTTGAAGACTGCTAAAGTGCTAGAAAGATAAGCAGAAAGTTTGAAGATTGAAACTCCTAGAAATCAGGAGAAATAATAGGATTAGATTTGATTGTTATCTTTTATTGTTTATTGCTTAAAGTTCTGTTATAGTTTATCTTATTGCTGTATATTATCTCCTAAATATTAGGATTAGATAGCTTAGAACTTGTATAAATAGATGTCTGTCTATTCATTGAATCAATTAACAAGTTTGAGTTCTACAAACTTAGTTGAAGTTCTCGGGTTTGTTATACCCTTAGAACAAAATCTGTTCACCTTTGATGCTTAGAAATATGGACAAAAGACACACAACCAAAGACTTTTAAAAGAAGAGAAGTTTGAAGACCAATATCAGGGAAATAGGATGACAAACACTAGAATGGATTTTGACGATTTAGGAGCTTAGAAGGAACCCGATTGATCAGATATGCAATAGTTAAGATTGCTTCTCCCCAAAAGAATTTAGAAACAAAATGATGATGGAGAAGAGCTCTAGTAACATTAAGTAGATGTTGCATTTCCTTTCAGTCACCCAATTTTGTTGAGGAGTACCAACACAAGATGACTCATGGACAATACCTTCTTGCTGGAAAAACTGTTGCAAGTAGTGATTAAAATAATCTCTTGCATTATCAGTACGAAATCTTTTAATGTGGGATTCAAATTGGGTAGAAATCATTTTATGGAATATAGGCAAAATAATACTAATAGCAGCCTTATCCTATAAGAGATATACCTAAGTCATTCTTGTATAATCTTCGATGAAAAAGATGAACTATCTAGCCCCAGAACAATTAGGGATTCTAGATGGCCTCTAAACATCAGAATGTATCAAACAAAATAGAATAAAAGACAATTTATTGCTGATGGGATAAGAGACTATGATGTTTAGAAAATTCACACACTTCACAATGAAGATTAGTGACACTTAAACCCTTAAATAAAGTGGGAAACATAGACTACAACAAACTAAAAGGAGGATCTCCTAAACGATAATGTTGAAGTCATATCTCAGTCATAGGAGTAGGTAGTGATGAACAGGCATGGATATGCTGATCCCCTTAAGTGAAAGCATTGCTTTTCTTCAAATGGTACAACCCATTCCGTTCCTTAGCAGCACCAATCATCTTCCTCGTGTCTGGTGCCTAAAACTCACATGTATGAGGAGAGAAAACAACATGACAATTAAGGTATTTTATATATGTGAAATTTTCTCAGATTTTTTCATGCCATCTAAAATTTCCAGCCACTTATTGAAACACACTGATGTATGGGCATTTCATCTCGGATTATTTAGATGGGGCTTATGAGAAAATTCATAACTAATTATAGAAAAATCATTTCCCCATGATTGTTGAGCTGAAAGTTCCACAACACATTCTGGTTTCTGGTAAAAGTATATTTTAAGACATAAATCCATAGATAACAATCCTGTTCAAGCCCTAAACAGTAGCATCAAGATATTGCCGTACACCAATTATAGAAAACTACAAGCAGCAAGATGTCTCCATTCATAAACATAAATGATAATCTTTTAACAGGTTTCTAGGCTTGTAATCTCTCCATGAGCATCATAACAACATTGGGAACCAACAAAAGACTTAGACTACCCCTTTAGCCAATCATGATGGTAAACAATTCATAATGGTGTTAGTCTCATTAACTTGATGAGAGACAATCCAACTCCGAATGACTCTCAAGAATATACCCTCAAGCTTATCCTCTCCCAACTCACTCTCCCTTGACTTGCACTTGCACTTACACTCACTTAAGAAAAAAAAAAATGAGAGGATGGAAGGGCCATCTCCTAATCATATTGCACCCTTAATTTTGGTATTTTCCCCTTGAAATTTCAAAAAAAGAGAATAATGGTAACTTGAGCGGGAGGGGACCCAACTGGTTCCCTTGACCATTTTGCTAGCAGTGGTTGTCCTTACCAATTGCATGCCTGGCCCTTGCGCCAGGCTGTGCTTAGCCATAGGCCACTTAATTAATTTCTTTTCCACTAGTTCATACATATATATATATATATATATCAATCCTCATCTTCTTCCTAGCCTTTGCACATACCAATATTTGTGTATATTTTTAGTTATTATTTTGACCAATAATTTCACCATTTCTTAATCTTAATTTAACTTCGCTTTTAACTAACTCAATTAAATTAAATTATTGGGATCTAAAAAAAATCACCAGTCAACTCGTAAAAGCACTTAATGGGCCACTTATATCCATTGGAAGCTTGGTTTCAAAATCCTCTACTTTCCAACCAGCTTTCTTGTTTATTATTTATTTAACTTGTTTAGTTATTTTCGGATAATAGATAAAAATTATGGATCAACTAGAGGCTTAGGGTGGCATTACAACAATTCTTGGCTAGAATTTTCTAAGACGTAAAAAGCTTGTTTCATGTAGATTTGAGAAACATTTGCTACACTCAACTTATGTTCTTATGTTAATTAATTAATTATTTATTTTATCACTTACCAATTGATTTGGTTGGTTAATCTTTTTGCTATGTGATGCAATTGAAGTTGCAGCAGCCGTACTTTTTACTGTTATCTTGATTTGGTTCAAGCTAGTGAATGCCTAATGCAATTGTGCTCTTGTGCAGATCTGGTGCGAACTTTGCTTCCAGACATTATACCACCATCATATAAGGGTGCCACCATTTGTTATTTGTATTACGTTAGATGTACATTATCTGGAGAATATCTGATTCTGGATAATGGACATTCACATGGAGAATCAAGTAGAGATCTTACTGAGCTGGTTAGTTTACCCATATTTCCTAATTTCTCCTTTGAGCCCTGGATGTTCTTTTATGATCTACAGTGATATCCCAGTGTTCTCTGTTCAGACCATCTTCAAAGCTCTGTATCTGTATCTCAATGGCCAGTATCTATTTGGCTATGTTCTCTGTCCAGTATCTAATATGGATAAGAATTGTGGCTGAATGTCTCATGTTGGTCAGTTTTACATGTATAAACTCCTTCTCTGTATGAATTAATCCAAGTGTCAGATGTTTGTTGTATCTGTGTAAATACAGTAGCTGACTCACTATGTTGTACGTTTTTCTTATTTCAGTCATTAAAAGGCACAGAGGAAGCAAGCCATTTGATGATTAGTTATTTGTTCCTAGAAATAATGCATTTTATGTGTCAAACTGCCGATCATTGTGAAGGCAGTTCTAGCTGATTTCTTGCAGTTCTTGTTATAATACTTTAAATGAATCATTTTCTGACTACTAAATGCATAAGAAAAAAATTGAAAAGCATATTGTGTTACCTTATTTGAGATTATTTACATGCTAAGAGACATCAGTATTGCTCTAGGATATTCCCTAACACATGCTGCTATACTTCTTCTCAAGTTGGTGCATGCATAATTCCGTACAAATAAATCTGACTTGTGAACCTCTAAAAGGATGTTTTCAAATCTGTGAGTTGAGTCTTTGATGTAACAAAAGTGAATCAATTTTAATGTGATTTGCTAATAGTTGTCTTTCTATCATAGATTGATTTTATAGGATCTGTACATTGGAACCAAGTTCTTCTATATGTTCTTCAACCAAATCACCTGGCAGGTGGCCTGAGCCATGATTGCTCACTTGGATCCATTGCTTGATGTTGAACCTAGCTCAGCACAGACTGGTTTGACCTCTTTCAAGATATTGGATCACCTCAGACATTTACATAGTTTATGACTAAGATCTTGTTTAGCAAACATTGAACAAATATGAATTTAGGAATTCTCAAAATGGGCACAACTGCCCTGCATTAATTGTTGCAACTATAAGAATAACTAACTACACTCACACAATTGAAATTGTTGAGTTGTTTTAAATAATCCAAGTTCTGAAATAACCTTCTATACCTTCTGAAATCTACTGTTACTTGAATTTTGTCACCTTGAAATTTTGTTAGGAAATGTAGGAGTATTTGTGGGTTTGAAGCACGTCATTTATGTCTTTGACTGCCCATTATGTCATCCTCCAAGAGAAGGCAATACCACAATGTGCTTTATTGGTCTTAAGGCCCAATGTCTTTTCATGATAAGTCAGACTAGTTGTACAACAATACCAACAATAATGACAACAACAATAACATATCATGCCTTAATCTCTCTTGGTGGTGTCGACAGATCAAGCATTACACAATGAAGATGTTTCTTGTCTTTCTCTGCTCTTTTACTACAATTTCTTCCCTTCCATCCACTCTCCTAAATATGTATTGGTCTTCTTCTCACATGCCCAACCATCTTCATTGTGTGTCTACATCTCATCCTCAATAGGAGGCTTAAAAGCCACTTCAATCTAATTACACATAAAGAAATGGGCGTTTCTAGTGCACAAGGGTTGGGGGAGGGTTTTTCTGTATGCACCATCTGATTAGTCATAAGATTTTTTTTCCTTAAAAAGTCCTTTAAATGTCCAAAGAGGTCAGGCCCACTAGACGGGTAAGTCCCCTACTTACTCTTTGCAACTCAAAAGAGTAAGGTAACAGAAATGGGCTTTGGCCAAACTATCTCCATCATGTGTGTTTACCACTTATAACCCAATACCATGTACTGTGCCAATCCTCACACATATTGAAGATTTTAAGGCTGCAACCCAAACAAGGCAATATCAATACTGATGCATGCCACAAAGTAATATGCATAATGCAAAGAAAACCTGACAATGTCCATTACAAGGCCACATGCCAATGGAGCCTGCTAAGGTTTGAGTTTGCAAGCATGGTCTTTGGCAACATTTTAAGCTGAAGCCTCACACAAGCTGTTCACTTCCACAAGCAGTAGCAAGCTAAGCCAACCAAGTTTGAAGCCTCACACAAGCTGTTCACTTCCACAAGCAGTAGCAAGCTAAGCCAACCAAGTTTGCCTTCCCATTGGGCTAAACCATGCCTTGAAGTCTTTCATATGCATACCATAACTTAAATAGAGACCGCCAATGTGCAATCAAGCATGTTGGTATAACACACTTTTGTTAGCACAACTTCTAGGACAAGGTCAAACTGAAGTAAAGTCCTTGCATTGCGTACAACATGCAAGATAGCATGCCAATTCTATACGTAGAACGTATGTCACTAGCAGTATAACAATAGCCAACATACTTGTATGTGTTACGACCCCAAGGACATTATTGAAATTTTCTTGTAATAATTGTAACCACATGGCCACCTGTGTAAGTAGTTGTAGAACGCTCCTCATGGTCATGATAAGAATTCGTGGGAAGGGCCTATATAAGGCCAAGTGTTGGAGGATGGGAGTTATCCGATTTAATGATAATCTCTTTCCCTTTTAATTCTCTCTCTCTCCCTCCCTTCAAAACACTTCTCTCTCCCTCTCGAAATTTCTAAACTCTCTGTGAATTGTAGTCTCTTCCTAGAGACTTGACAATTGGTATTAGAGCCGGTCATCTTCGATTGTGATTTTGGCGTATGAGGTAGTGCATTTGGTGGAGTAGATCGGTGGAATTGAGACTGATCAATCGGTAATCCTATAGCGGAGGGGACTCGATTGAAGCAGTTGGAGAATCACATGGAAGCAATGGAGTATGGAAGGACTCAGACGCAAGAAGTAGTGTCACAGAGTAGAGAAGAGATCAGGGCAATCAAACAAGAATTGCGAGAGGATATGGCGTTGTCTCGAGGAGTCCAAAGAGAATTGGCGAGATAGAGGGAGACGTTAGATCAATTTGGGCAACGAATAGGCAGTGTGGTTAGTATGCTGTCCGCTTTATCTCAATTTTGGTTGCGGCCAGAATTCCCTCCTCGGTTAGTTCCTGAAGTCGGTATGATGCAACCAAGGATCCTTCCCCGACCCCAAGGAGTACCAGAAATGGGGAGTTCATCGTATGAGGAAGCGATATAACCAGTAAGGGACTTCAATTGTCCTAGATCTCATCAAGGCTCTATGCCAAGATTGGAGATCCTTTTATTTGAAGGATCCAAGCCTAGGTGGTGGATCTGGAGGTGTGAGAAGTTCTTCCAATTTTATCAAATCGCTGGAAATCAGTGGATCAACCTTGCCACAACCTATCTAAATGATACGGCTAATGCTTGGTTCCAGGGGTGGTGTAGATCAAGGGGGATGGATGCTAGATGGATTGAATTTGCAAAAGAGTTTTGTAAGCGTGTCGGGGATGGCAGATGTGATAGAGGAGTTTAACAAACTCAAACAGGAAGGGTCAGTGACTAAGTACCAAGAGAAGTTTGAGGAGTTAGGAGCCTTGATGTGGAATGCTCAACCAACCCTTACCGACTAGTACTTTGTATCTAGCTTCATAAGTGGCCTCAACGACGGGTTAAGGTCTATGGTGAAGATGATGATGCCAATGATCGTTAGGCAAGCGGTAGAAAAGTCTAGGTTGCAAGAATTAACGTTGGAGGCTATATTCAAGGGGGACAAGGTTGTGGTAAAGCCAATTCCACCCCACAATTACCTTGCAGGAGGGAATAGTTGACCTTAGTGGTTAGGGGAGCTTCAGGAGGACCTAAAACTAATCCTCCACCTCTCAGGTCTAAAACTGTGGAGTAGAGGTGACTGATGGGATTGTGCTATCGGTGTGGGGAGAAGTTTGGACCGGGGCACTAGTGCAAAAGGTAGCTTCTGAACATGGAAGGAGAAAAAGAATACAAGGCTGCTGTTAACCTAGGACTATGCGGAATTGCCCTTAAATGATATAGGCCTCTCTCAACACTCCTAAATCCTCCCGGTGATAATAGGAATTGAAATAGAAAACTTAAGCAATCAGACATAAAGAAAATAAGAACAAGAAACAGAAAACAAACTACACAAACGCAAAGATTTATCCTGGTTCAGTTTCCTTTAAGGAAATCTACATCCAGCCTTCAAAGAGCACCCCGAGCAGTCTTATTTATCAAATAAATCCGACTCGAACAATAGCAAGATCTCCCCCTATTCTAGAGTACAAACAACAACTTCTCTCACAAGATTACAAAGCTAAATCAGAACTCTAGCCTTCATCTCAGAGAATACAATGCACTCGTTACAATAGAAGAGAATAAAATGGCTGCACACACCCTCTAGCACTCTATTTATAGAGTGGGCGGTTATCCCTAGAGAAGACATTAGATATTTACAATTTAACCCCCCCCCCCCCCCCCCCCCTCCAAAAAAAAAAAATTTCCATTAATTATAGTTTGAGATATAAACTTCTATCTAATTCTTCAATGGCCCTCTAGCACACTACCATCATTCACTTATACCATATACTCGAGACAACATTTCAACAAATCTCCACCATTGTCTTAAGTATACTTCAACCTTCATCCATCAAGCATTTGCCTTTCATAGATGAACTTCTCCTGCTCTCATCTTGCTCTCATTTGACCTGCTGCATAAACCTGATCACTCAAAAAACACAAACACATCAAACAAAACAATGCTGAGAAAACACAACAATCGACCACCTTTGAATAAATTTCAGGTGCAATAACTTGTTACGCTAATTAGTGTTAGTAGAAATAATAGCATTAATAGAATGTAAATAAATCCTTGTGCTTAGCTAGAGAAACGGTTCCAGCATGCATAATCGCGTGAAAGCGTACTCAACGCACGCGGAGACCACTTGTAAGTGCACATGGCCACTTGTGCATTCGCATGGGCGAGCCAACGGCTTTTGGCGCCTAATTGATTTTGATTAGTATATAAATTGATCGAGGCGCTGGGTTTGAATATGTTGAATGAAATCAGGAAATCAGTTTCCTCCTCAATTCTATTTCCCTCTAAATTTCTCCCTATTCTCCCTTCCGTCTCTCTCGAGTCTTCTATTTCCTTTCCCTAGCTGTTCTCGTGTTAACCGGTCAAATCGGAAATCTGACATAACTAAACTTGCAACTCTCATTAGATATTATCCTCCTCAAGAGAAATCCTAATGAACATATTCCTAACACTAATATGATTGATATACTACATGGTGGGACTAAAAACTAAGCCAAATGGACTGCCCATTGGCTATGCCCCATTTGGCTATGCCAACTTTCTCTACCTAGACATTCCTTTTAGGGTTCTAGTTATACAACCAGCAACCTAAAATACATAACTTTCTGTCTAAGTACACTCCACCATAAACCAAATCCATAATTAATGTTATTCCTTAATCCCAAAGGTTCCATCCTTTTACACAGCATCACAACACAGTGAACCTTACCCGGATTGGCCTTAACTTTGCTAGACTGTCTCCTAGCTCCCAAAACCGGGCTTTTAGGATTTACCACTGACTTTCTCTTATGTTTGTTTCAAACTTTGAGAATTGCTCAACTCTCTTGAGACTCATCTAACTACCAACCTACTAAAATATGCTTATGATTGGGAGACCTAGGCTGCCTCAAGCTGTCCATTTCTATTCCAATCTCTATGCCTTAGATTTCTAGCTTATCCTTTCTCCCACACTCTCAAACACTGATCTAAACACTCAGCTGCACCTTGAGAGTTCTATTAGGAGAAAAATATCAATAAAACTGCCTCTCAATATACTAGGTATACCACTGGAATACACACAGCTTTTCCATGCACTCATTTTTAACCCCTTGGACCATCATAAGAGACTCCAATTCTTATAATATTTTGGCTTAGGAATTACTTAACTCATAGAGAGACCTTCTAAGCAATAAACCTTGCTTACCTTTCCCTCTAACCTCTAATCCCTTGGGCTACTCTATAAGACTAATTTCTCTGTTAATTTTCCATGGATACTAGCTGATTAGTGACACCTATTTGACCCAAATTAAGCCTTCATGTGCTGCTATAACCAATGGCCATGTCTAACCATTTCCCTAGATTTTTCCCATTTCCCAGCACGCACTTAATTTACAAATAGACACTACAACAACACTCCACCCCTTTAACCTAAGGGATATTCCATTTAAGTCCAAGTTTAATTTTCTCCCCAAATTTACATGGCTTCATGTCATTCATTTGGACAAGAGTGCATCCCTTCTTCTTCTACGAGAGATTCTATTTTCCAGCCTATTCTTTAGCACTCAAAAAACAGTGCATAAGACTCCTTAAACCCAACATTCCATACCTCACTGGTAGATTACTTGTGGTTCTATCTTTTAGCCATCCTAGGCAACACTAGTCCTTCTATTCCCTTGCTCATTATCTACAAGATGATTCTATTTCCCTTTCCTTGCTTAATCCAGATTTTGATCAACATGGGCTTCACCATACAAGACAACCCTTGTACACACCCTTTTTCCCTCACTGTTCACAATGACCCTCATTGCAAGAGCCAAAGCTATACACTAGCTTCCTCCCTCTCACAATTTAGCCCAAGCTTACACAATGAATATGACAAATTTTTTTCTAAATTTTTCTATTGCTATACTCTGGTTCACAGGTTAGTTTAGAATATTCCCAAAGGATAATACATGCTGTTTTATTTTTCAGCATCCCAGATTCCATCTCTTTGCCCTTAGCATCTGCTAATTTTATGTCCTATTGGTAGAGTTTTCCCACATAGGTAGGAACCCTAGCTTTAGAAGTCCTAGGCATACCTATTTCACAACTCTAAAGCACCTAACCTTTTCATACCAGAAGCAATTTCCAGCAAGCTTATTTTAATTCCCGCAAGCTCATATACACTTGGGAATTTCTTAGGGACACACCATCTCCACTAGGATCACCTCACCTAGCTCCACCATGAGACAAGGCCTTGATAGGTCCTCCTAGATCCTAGAACTGATCTCTAATGGGCTTTTGACATATGCAAGGTCTGATTTGGAGATTTTTACTTCGAAGATCTTACCAAATCTACATGATTCCTATTTCCCTTGCATCTCCAATCCCTTGATACTTTACTCTTGATTATTACCTAATAACACCTTATCACCTACTATGACTCTATAGATTGAAAAACCATTTCCTATGATGAGTCCACCCTAAACTTAGAAACTATGCTACTTTTCCAACATTTCTAGACACTCAAAAGACATCTGCTGTAATACCCCTAGAGAAATGTTTTGTAAACCTTGTGTATATAAAGGAATGAAACGTTTTTAAGGAAATATGGAGCTTGATTTGAAAAGCAATTTTCAAAGGTAGAAAGTGAAAGCGTAATATCTCAGAATTATTGGGGTGTAAGCGTAATTATTGGAAACGTAGGGAATAATGGTAGAAATCCTTTTCTTTGGGGGAGCTTGGAGGAATTAAAGGAAAGTTAGGAGGTTTTAAGGAAGGGCCAAAAAGTAGTTGGAATGAAACTTCGGGCCAAAGGCGTAATTTCTAGAAACTTGCAACTAAATCGTTGGAATAACTAAACTGGATGAACGGCTCGTTAGGGGTAATCATGAGGCACACTTCCCAAGGCATACAAGTGGCGAAAGGTGGCAAGAAGTCATCATGATGGCACAAATCCCAAGAAAGAGGTGGCGATCATCCAACGGCCAATGAAGTCTATAAATAGGATGAGAGATTCATCCAAATCTTTCAACCAAATTAGAGAGCGGAAGGTAGAGTATCATTCTCTAGAAAGTAGGGAAGATTCTGGTGGAAGAAAGAGGGAAAAACAGTAAAAAACGAGGGAGATCCAAGGCCTGCCAGAAAATTTGAGGAGGTGCCCGAAAACTGGTATAAGCTGCTGGAAAACGTCGAGGTAAGTTCGATATTTTTGGATAATCACATAGAGGACAGAAAAAGGAGTATGTGGGTCCAAACGGGACCCAAAATGGAGCTAAAATGATCGAGATATGAAGTTTTTAAACTTCGGTAGTGAAAGTCCGGCAAACTAGATGCAAGGAAGAAGGCGGTGCACGCATCGCACGCGCCAGCTGCTGCGCCGCGTGGCCACCCTTTTGGTGGCGCGTGGCGGTGCGTGAAAGGGCCTTTCCCTCTGAAATTTTCCATAATTCTCCCTTAATTTATTATCTATTATCTTATGCAAAAATATTTGGAATTGGTGACATGAACTTTGTGAAACTGTAGCAAAACTGAACTGAAAACCCTGTGAACAGTACTTCGGCGAGGCTAACGACCAAGGTGAATGGTTTCTTGCATGTTCCTTGCTACATGTTGATCATTTATTGAGTCATTTGTGCTTGGCTGTGAATCTACTCACTTGATTTCCTTATATAGCATGTTTCTTTACTTTTTCTTCACTACATGGCATGAGGCGTTGTGGCAAGCTAGTGGCCGTCATGGGTGGCTCTGTGGGGTCACATACCTGTGTTTGATGTGAGCATGACGTGCGTGGGGGTGATTGCAACACCTTGGCATGGTTTTCACAAAAGGGGATTTCACTTTGCATATGTGCATAATATAAATGTTTTACTTCTTTCATGAAACCAGTTCACTTGGATACTTGTTATCTAACTTGGGTTGATGCCCTTGGAACGTTTCACGTTCTAGGTATGTTTAATGTGTCAGGAACTGAGGAGGCAAGCAAGGAAGTTGTGGACGCTTAATGTTATTTATAGAACTTGTAACTTAATATGTAGTATTGTTCAAGATGTATTCAAAGCATTGTATAAGTTTAATGGATGTACTATTTAATGTTAAACTTAGATACTACCTGAAAGAAAAGACTTGTATGTGCTTATATTAGTCTAGGAAACCCTTTCAATTCTCTTGGCAGGTTCGATCCATAGCTTTCGTTGATCGGGGTTTCCTAACACCCCTTAGGTAACTTATGTGTATATGCCTTCATGTAATACTTGAGTTGAGGGGGTGTTACATCTGCACTATCATAGTTAACCTCACACGCAGATGAAGAAATTCCAGGGTTTTTCTCTAGGACTTCACTCTTTCTTTTGGGACAATTCTTCTTAATTTGTTGCTCATCATGGCAGTGATAGCATCTTATCATTTTCCTTCCATTCCTAGATTTTGACCTAGACCTACCCTTAAATTTAGGGTCCCGGTTTTTTGGTCTAGTCCCAACTGTCAGAGCATCATGTATAGAGTTCTTTCCTTCAACCTTATGTTGTAATTCCTTGGAACTTAAGGCTCCAGTCACATCATCTAGAGACAACTTGTCTCTATCATGTTTTAAGATGTCAATAAAGGTTTCATATGTGACTTTGGTAGAGAGTGCAATAAGACTAAGGCCTTATCCTCATCATCATATTTGATGTCTATGTTCTCAAGATCCAAACATAACTTGTTAAACTTATATATGTGCTCCTGCAGTTTCTTACCTTCATCCATTCTAAAGGAGAAAAATTTGGTTTTCAAATATAACCTAGTAGACAGGGTTTTAGTTAAGTAAAGGGTCTCCAATCTTTTCCAAAGGTTTGATGCCGTGGTCATTTTGGCCACTTCCCTCAAGACTTTGTCCCCCAAACATAAAATTAAGGTGTTAAAAGCTTTCTTGTCAATATCTTTCTTTTCTTTTGATTTTTCCTTTTTTTGTTCTACAATGGAGGTTTCAAAAAGTGTTTCTTCCTCATCTAAAGCCTCTTCTAGTCCTAGATTCCCTAGTAATGCCCTCATTTTCATCCTCTAAAGGCCGAAATCGTTCTGGCCATCAAACTTCTCAATATCATACCTAGTGGTCAACATCTTGGACACTGTTCTATGATAGAGAATAAAAATGGATGAAATCTTGACAGTTCTTGGACTGTTTTTGAACCTAAAACCTAGCTTTGATACCAATTTGTTAACCTTGGACTATGCGGAATTACCCTTAGATGATATAGGCCTTTCTCAACACTCCCAAATCCTCTCGGTGATAATAGGAATTGAAACAGAAAACTTAAGCAATCAAACAGAAAGAAAATAAGAACAAGAGAGCACACAAACACAAAGATTTATCCTGGTTCAGTTTCCTTTAAGGAAACCTACATCCAGCATTCAAAGAGCACCCCAAGCAGTCTTATTTATCAAATAAATCCGACCCGAACAACAACAAGATCTCCCCCCTATTCTCGAGTACAAATAGAAACTTTTCTCCCAAGATTACAAAGCTAAATTAGAACTCTAGCCTTCCTCTTAGAGAATACAATCCACTCGTTACAATAGAAGAGAATAAATCAAAACTCTGCCATCATTCACTTATGCCATATACTCAAGACAACATTTCAACAGCTGCCGACCTGGAAAAGGAGGATGAGGAGAAGCAAGAGGCAGCAAGGCCTATTTTTGAGGAGGAATCAGAGTAGGAAGGTGGGGAAATTTCTTTCCATGCCTTGAAGGGGTACCTATCGGCCTACCGGTTAAATCATTAAAGTGCAAGGGCAAGTGGGGAAGAAGTAGTTGTTGGTACTGATCGATAGTGGTAGCACTCGCAGCTTCCTTAATGAAGCTACAACCATGGCATTGAAGTGCAAGTTAACGGCCACAACTCCCCTATCAGTGACTGTGGCCAATGGGAGTAAGATGTATAGCCACAACCTAAGTTACATGGAAACGAAAACGAGAAACATTTCTGATACGAAACGAAAATGTGAAAATGAACATTCTTTTATAAAAATAGGCATAAATAGGGTCCGAAATGGGAATGAGAAATGTTTCGAAAACATTTTGGAAACGGGGAAACGGCTCTAAGCCGTTTCCGTGCAACATAGGCCATAACAAGTGTGAGGGTTTTTGTTGGGAGATGCAGGGGCATGTATTCCAAGCTGACCCGAGAGTATTGGAATTAGGAGGTTGTGACATAGTGATGGGGGTGGATTGGATGAAGACAGTCAACCCTCTCACTTTTGACTTCAACAAATTGGAAGTCACGGTGAAGATGGGTAACTCAAGGCTCATTCTCAGGGGAATTATGGAGCAAGGGGAATGCAAGTTGATAAGGGGAAAGAAATTACAGAGGTGGATGAAGAGTAAAGGGGGTCGGATAGCCCAAATGTATTCTATTCATGCATTGGAGTGGCATGAACCAGAATGCAGAGAGATAGAGGAGGATCTTCTAATGGGAGGTAGCTTGGCCATGTTCCCATCCTCTACCAACGTAACACTTCCCAATAGCTTAAATCTACTATTAAAAGAATTTTAGGATCTATTTGTTGAACCTCATACCCGGCCACCCCAAAGAACCTTAGGCCATTCTATATTCCCCAAACCACACTCTGTCTTAGTGGACGTGAGAGCATACAGATACTCTCCCATACAAAAGGCTGAGATTGAAAAACAAGTTGCTAATATGCTTTCCACTTCCATCATATGCCCTAGCTAAAGCCCCTTTGGATCCTCTGTTTTATTTGTGAAAAAGAAAGATGGATCTTAGAGGTTTTGTGTTTGACTATTGTCAACTCAATTCCAACACCATCAAAAACAAATTCCCTATTCCCCTCATTGATGACCTTTTAGATGAATTATCTGGGGCTAAAATCTTTTCAAAACTGGACCTAAGATTCAGATATCATCAAATTTGGATGACACCCTTTGATATCCCAAAGACCTCCTTCTGTACTCACCAGGGGCTGTACAAATTTGTGGTGATGCCATTTGGGCTCACCAATGCCCCAACAACCTTTCAGGCCCTAATGAACCAACTGTTTCAACATTGCCTAAGGAAATTCATCGTAGTCTCTTCGATGATATCCTTGTGTATAGCCAAGACTTTGATTTGCACTTATCCCACCTAAGAACCACATTTGAGGTATTGAATTCTAATAAACTGTATGTTAAGCTATGAAAGTGCACCTTTGCTAAAAAGGAGGTGGAGTACCTAGGCCACATCATTTTGGGGGAAGGGATGAGAACTGATCCTAACAAGGTAGCAGCTATGGTGAAGTGGCCTAGACCACAGTTAGTAAGGGAGCTAAGGGGATTTCTTGGATTGACCGACTATTACAGAAAGTCAGAAAGTTTGTATAGAATTATGCCCTTATCAGTAAGCCTCTTACAGAGCTCCTTAAGAAGGATAGCTTCCAGTTAAATCCTCGGGCATAGGCAGCTTTTTTGACCCTTAAGAAGGCTATGATAGAGGCTCCAGTGCTGGCCCTTTCAAACTTCTCTAAACCCTTTGTGGTGGAGACATATGCTTGTGAAAAAGGGATAGGGACAGTGCTCATGCAGGAGGGAAGGCCCCTGCCTACATCAGCCAGGCATTAGCTCCCCGACACTTGGGCCTAAGTGTATATGATAAGGAGTTGCAAGTAGTATTGGGAGCTATTGAGAAGTGGAGACATTGCTTAGAGGCCAACCCATTTATAATTAAAATTGATCATGAGAGTTTGCAATTTTTGTCTCAGCAAAGATTGCATTCCCGGTTGTAGAGAAAAGGGGTTTCAAAGTTGATAGGGCTGGATTACACCATTATGTACTGTAGAGGGAAGGAAAATGTTGTGGCCGATGCTTTATTGAGGAAGGAAGAGAATGGGTAATGTCAAGCCATCTCTGCTGTAGTTCCAAAATGGGTAAAAGAAGTGGTTGGAAGTTATGATCAGACACCATGGATCAAGGAGTTATTGGTATGACTGATAGTCATTAGGGACATCAGGGTATACCCTTTCTAATGGGCTAATAAGATTCAAAGGGAGGATGGTGGTTGGTGATGATGAACCACTGAAGAAAAGAATCCTAACTACCCTACATGGATCACCAGTGGGAGGCCACTCAAGAATCCAGGCAACCTACCACAAGGTGAAACAATTATTTTTTTGGTCAGGGCAGAAGAAGGAAGTAGTGGACTTTGTGTTGTCTTGTGTGACTTGCCAGAAATGTAAACACGAGAATGTGGCCTATCCCTGGCTTCTATAACCCTTGGAAATTCCAAAGCAAGCTTGGGAGGGAGTATCCATGGACTTTGTTGAAGGGATGCCCAAATCAGAGGGTAGAGATGTGGTGATGGTAGTGGTGGATAGGCTGACTAAGTTTGCACACTTTATTAGCCTAATCCATCCTTTTATAGCATAAGAGGTGGCAAGGGTGTTTATGGATGCAACGATGAGGCTTCATGGGGTACCGAAGTCAATTGTTTCGGATAGAGACAGGATCTTTACAAGCATGTTTGGGCAAGGGTTGTTTAAGAGTTTGGGAGTCGGATTACACGTCTACGGCTTACCACCCCCAAACAGATGGCTAAACGGAGATAGTCAACCAATGCTTGGAAGGGTACTTGAGGTGCATGTGCTACACTAAGCCTAAGAGTTGTCATTGATGGCTATCTTTAGCCCAGTGGTGGTACAATTCAAGCCACCACAGTGCCATTTATCGACGCCCTTTCGAAGCAGTGTTTGGGTACAAACCCCCACTGATTCCAACCCTATCAAGTGCTACAACAACCATGGCCATTGTGGGACAATATATATAGCAGAGGTAAGAAATTCTGAATATACTTAAGAGGGAATTAAACGTAACTCAAAACCGGATGAAGTAGAGTACTGATAGAAGGAGTGACAGGACTTTTGAGGTGGGAGATTGGGTTTTTCTGAGGGTGAAAAGGTTTTTACAGCAACCCCTTACAACTATATCAACATCTAAACTAAGCCCCAAATACTTTGGGCCCTATGCAATAAAGTCACGGGCAGTGTTATTAAAGGCGCGCCTAGGTGCATGCCTAGGCTCAAGGCGCACGGCGTACCAAGGCGCACTCTAGGCGCCTGAAAGCATCCCAGGTGAGCGTAGAACTACAAGGCGCGCCTCAACCCAAGGCTCCTTAGGCTAAGGCGCGCCTTGGGCTTTTTAATTGTTTTTTAAGGTTTTTATTTGACTGTTTGTTACTTGATTTAATTTTTTACTGTTTAGGATTTATATTTATTACTTCAACTATAAATTTGACAATAAGTAAAAAGGCAGTCTACTTCAAATGCTCTAATTGAATTTGAACTAGATGAAGATGGATAGGGAGAATTGAATAAATTCAAGGCATGCAATAACAAAATGTAACATTAAGTCACCAAAACAACACCCCCATACTTGCAACCATCTTTCTTAGGCATATATCATCTATTATCTCCAGATGCAAGAAGTGGACAAAAAGGGACAAAGAAAATTATATTTTCATAGGCCCAAGTTAAATAGTGGCTTTTCCTTATTTTCCCATCTTCTTTTATTGTGTTTCATTTACTTCAACAATGTTTTGTTAAAGTTGTTCAAGTTTCCATTTTCTTTAAAATTATATTATTCCAGTAATAAAAAGTCAAACTACACTCAATATCCAATGATCAACATTCTATTGGCGTGATCAATATTTATAAACACCACAGAGGCTGAGTTTTCATTATACAAAGAAAGATGCAAATTTAAGTCTTGTATATTACCTACCAAAAAAATGTATGAAACTATCATCACACTTCTAAACCATAGAAATCATCCAACAAAAGGAGTAGATGATGTGGAAGAAGATATTAAAGATGATGCTTTTAATGATGAAAATATAGAAATGTTTGATCTTGATGATGAGGATAATTTTTAGATTATTTAAATTGCATAATTAGTCAATCTTGATTAAGATTTAAGACCTATAATTTATTTTAAGATTTAATTTAAGTTGATTTAAAGATTTTTAGATTACATCTTTTGGCATTTTTTTATTGTTCTTTTCATTAGTATATGTTGAATTTTTTAATTTCCTTGATAGCATACTTGTAAATATGTTATTAGGAGTTATGACTTATTTTATATATTATTTTTCAACTAAGATATTTTTTTTCTTTTCTTTAAGTAAGCATGCGCGTAGTTTCATCAAATGCGTGCCTCACCTTGCGCCTTGCCCCTCAGGTTCCAACACGTTTTTGCGTCTTAATGTGCCTTGAGCCTTTAATAACACTGGTCATGGGTGGGAAAAGTGGTCTACAAGCTGAGATTGCCAGAGGGAGTGAACATGTAGCCCATGTTTTACGTATCCTTGTTGAAGAAGTCCATTGAGCCCCATGCTACAGTTAGCTTAGACTTACCCCCTATGAACGAGGTGGAAGGAGTGGTGGAGCCTCAAGGTATATTGGACAAGAGGGTGATATATCGAGACTCAGTGCCCCTAACTCAGGTGCTAGTTTGGTGGACACAAAGGGACCCCAACCATACAACGTGGGAGTAGCTACCCGAGTTGCTCACTCAGTTCCCACGAGCTACAAGGTTACTTTAGATTCTTGAGGACAAGAATTGTTTCTAGGAGTGGGGAATGTTACCACCCCAAGGACATTATTGAAATTTTCTTGTAATAATTGTAGCCATATGGCCACTTGTGTAAGTAGTTGTAGAACGCTCCTCACTGTTATGATAAGAATCCATGGGAAGGGGCTATATAAGGCCAGGTGTTGGAGGATGGGAGTTATCCGATTGATGATAATCTCTTTCCCTATTAATTCTCTCTCTCTCTCTCTCTCCCCCTCCCTCCAAAACTCTTCTCTTTCCCTCTCAAAATTTCTGAACTCTCTGTGAGTTCTAGTCTCTTCCCAGACTTGACAGTATGTTGGAACTTCTGCATGTTGACACTTAGGACTCCCTTATACTCTTGCGTCTTCACTATTCCTTGCTTAGTCATGCATGGAAATTTGATTCTGAGTGCAAGTCTAGCATTCTTGAATGCTTAAATTTGCAAATTGTGTAGTATTATTGTTTTGAGGTAACAATGATCTATACTTATGCTTCTTAAATTATGAAATATCTCAGCAGATTATGCATTAGAAATGTCACTTCTATGGTTCCTCCACCCCACTCTTCCATCTTGCCCTTGAGGAAGGTACTGATTATTTAGGTTCCTTTTTCATATCTTCATTTTCTAAGCTTTAACCTAGAACATCAGGGGGAGTGAAAATACTCTCTGTAGTCCTAGGATTTAGCCCCATGCATTCACAAGTGCTTGATGAAATGTTTATTCATTGGCATAAGTGGATTTTCTCCAAACTCTCAGCCACTTGGGTATATCTTGTCTTCTAAACAAAATTATTCCCTGTATTGAATAGATAAAACCCAGGGCTTTTTTTTTTTCTCTTCTAAAACATTAGCATGGTTTCTTGTTTCTCGATTTGTATGTTTTCCTCCCATATACTTCATCTGCTAGCTATAAGGTGAAGGTCTTGTCATCTATCTCAACTACTCAAAAAGCACTTTCTTGTAATGGTAAACATTATAAATTAATAATAGCTTGAATAGCAGCAACTATATGCCCTCCATGTGGCAGAATTATTTTGGGTTATTGTTAAACTGCCTTCCTTGTGGTTCATGCGAACTACTCTCCTCAATTTTCTTAAAGTTGCATTACTCAGTTGTAAGATGTCTTGCACATGTTTGGTAGCTGGATATGCTTCTTTTACTACATTTAAGCATAATTATTGTTAGTGAATTTTCATGTTTTTTTCAGAACATGTCTCATGGGTTTCAGTTTCTACAGGAAGCCAGAATTCCATTGCAAATATGGGTCACTCAGAAAACCAATGGCTTGCCAATTGAAGATGGTCAGAGTGATGGTGAGATTTTGCTTTGGTCCTGCTTTCTTGAAGTGGTAAATTTTTAGTGTCTTGCTTAAAAATGTTCCTTTTTGTTTGGATGGAAAATAACCATTCAAGGGTTTCCTTCATTGCTTGAATTTGATTTTGAGCAACTGATATGTTAGGTTTCCAGCTCACACACAGGCGTTGCCAAAGGTTCATGGAAGGCAGTCTCCTTCCACAAGTTGTACTTTTTGGATTTTGTAAATGTCTAACTAGGGATGATGCCAGGCCAAGGCTGGTATCTAAATATTCTAAGTCATGATAGATTACAATGTGATTGTTAAAGCAAACCAGAAAGAATAGGAATTAATCTTGCCGGCTTTAGTTCGTTAAGAACTTGAGTGACTGTTCACCTTACATCCGGGATCTTAAGGCGCTGTAAGAAATTTATACCAAGTAACTGACTAGAGGTATTGACTTCAAGTTTGGGAATCTAAAAGTAAGTTTGTGATAGAGTTGCTAAATTATTTGCTTTATGATTAACAAACAATCTAACATCTCTCTGACTATCTTTTCTTCATATTGGGATTGTAGTGACATATGAATTGAATATTGGTGATGGATTATAGGAAGGTTAATGATGACTTCATTATTGATTTGCCACAGCTCTGTTCAAGAACATTCCATCGTAGTGCAATCTCCTAGGTCTTTATGAATCATTTGATTGTTTATTAAGCTCATGAAATACATGCCAAAAGGAAAGATGTTGGTGGATTTGTCCTCTTATGTTGAAAGTTAGCTGTTTTTTTGTATACAATCAATATTTGGACCATTGCTTTCATGTCTGATCAGAAGCTTACTTTATTGTGTATTTGTTACTTATCACATTGAAACCGCAGAAGCATGTAATACCAGACGAAAAGTTTGTCCGGGAAATGACCCTGTGATTATCTCTTTGAAAGGGAGCTCGTTAATTATATCTCTTATGAAGGGAAAGGTATTTTGGATTCATAAAACTGGCATTCACAGAATATCCCACTTGCGAGTTCTTGACAAATTTCCTTGCCAATGAAGCTGCTTTAGAGATGATATGACTTGACTGGATCCTACTGATTATATTCATGTCATCGTTGAATATATTAGATGATATGTATTTTTTCAGAAAAGTAGTAGTAACTCATAAAGATATTCATGTCATCGTTGAATATATTTGATATAACCAAGTTACACCCTAGGTACACCAAATGCACATGAACTCTACGTGCTCCTATGATGTTTATACCTTGTTGACAATAAAATTCTTCAAATCTTGTGATAGTTTTATCAACATGCAAATAATATATCATCAAATATCTGAAACCATAGGGCCTTTGGTTTTCTGAATGCAGACTTTGGTTGATTTCATCACTGCCTTTCATTTGGTTCATATGGCTAAAGAATCCTACTTAGCCTGATTTTTAAGTTATTGTGCAATTTGATGGACTGAAGTGAGAGCAGACTGGCTCGTGAAAAGAATAAGAAAACAAATCTCATCTAGATGCAGTTCTGTAGGAGCCAAAGAAAAAGTTCTAGTTATTCTTTTTCTTTTTTTTCCCTTGCTCCACAATTTACTTTTGAATGTCATCTAATTGCTCTTTTCATATATCTACTTGTGTACAAGCCGACTAATAATTGAACTCTCAAGTGAATCTTTGGTTATTGATTGATTGTATGCAAATAGCTAACTGTTTAATTTTTAAAGGTAAATTGCGTCGGGCCTCCTTGAGGTTAGGCAAAAAGACACGGACATTCCTAACATATCAAAAATGGCAAAAGCCTCCCCTATTGTTAACTTGTTGGGTAAATTGACTCATTTTAAAATTCACTCTCTTTCTCTTTCCTCTCCCTCTCCCATGCATGCCAATCGGGCTCCTCTTCTTCAATGTAGGCCACATTTTCTCCAGTTACAATGTCAATCCCATATCTCAGCCAACCCCTCACCCATAAACACTTTCTATAGGTTCTACCAAACCTTAGTGGGGTTTAATATTCCGAGAACAACTCTGCAAATCGAATCCCAATGTGGGGGCTGATGGCAATTTTGTTGCCCAATGGTGGCCTAGGACAAACCCTTCAATTTGCTTGCTGATGGGGATGAAGAGAGAAAGAGATAGGAACTCTATAGCGGCAGTGGTAAGGTTACATCTCTCTTTCTCTCTCTCAAATCCTTTGGCTTTGTTAGAGGGAGGGGGGAGGGGGGAATGGAGGAACATTGTTTGGGTTCCTCCATTGAAACAACTGCTTTGGTGGTGAGGAACTCGTTTAGGTTCATCATTGGTGGTGGTTGGGTGCTCGCGGTTGGCTGCCCTGGTTGCCTTTTTTTATTATTTTTATTTCTCTATAATTACAACAAAGAAAGAGAGTAGAGAGGGTATTTTGGGCAATGGGCATTTGTGAAAAATTAATGGTTGTTTATTCATGGTATGGGGGAAAGTGATGCACGGTCTATAATTTCATACGAGGTCTTTGTCATTCCTGATATGTCAAGGGTGTCTATATCATTTAACCAAATCTCAGGGGTGCCTAGTGTAATTTATCCTTTTTTCAAATAGGCATATTGTTAACCAAATATCCTCAAGGGGCAAACCACCCATGACAAAGAAATAAGATGTAACTGAAAATTAATCAAGACTAAATGGACAATCTTTCCTCAATCTTAGAAATAGGAAAAAGAAAGATGGTTACTTACAAAAAAGAAATAGATTGCTGAGCACCTTGAAAATCTCTTATATTTTTTCACTCTATTTTTGAGCACCATAGTGCGCATAGAGTAGCAACAAGCTAGGTGGCTCTTTAACATGTAGCGACTCTTGCTCAAACCCAGGTGCATATGAGATGAATAATTAAAGTTGTCACAAACCCACTTAACACTATCATAACCTACATAACCTCCTGCTAGAACTTGCTCTAACATGTTACTTCCAAAGTCTTTTCATATCTCTACTGTACATCGTAAGATTCTAGTGTTCTCTGACTTGTTTTATAAAGAAAATTTGTTAAAAAATATTGAGATTCCCATCCATATTTAGGGATTTATATGCTTGATTTATGTTTCCATATTTCCTTTCTATTTCTTTCTCCTAGGAGATTCTATCTTGACTGTATCTTTCTAGTTGTATTCTATGTAGTAAATCTTTCTTAATTTCAGTAGGAGCTAATTAGGAAACTGCCTATTATAAAAGACTAAGATTAGTTTGTCCTCATTTACCAATTGAATATAATCTTGTAACCCTACAATGAGGAATGTGATTGGTATTTTTCTCGGCTAGTTTTGACATGGTATCAGAGTCCTAAGTTCATATTCCTAGAGTTAGCCATGGTGTTTTGGTTTGTTGGCTATAGCCAATATTGATATCCAATCCACTTTCATAGCTATCGAAACCCTACAACCATGACAGACTCAACTGAATCTAGTGGTACAACGGAGGTACCTTTTTCTGGAAATAATGGTACGACTTATAGTGGGGAATTGCAGAATATTCAGGCTGCCTATAGACTAAATGGTAGGAACTACATGAAATGGTCTCAGTTAATCTGGACGTTTCTGAAAGGTAAAGGGGGAGGCTGAGTCATTTACTTGGAATCGGGCTTAAGAAGGATGATCCTACATATGTAGCCTGGGACAATGAGGATTCGTTGGTCATGTCTTGGTTTTGGAATTCCATGCTACTAGAGATCAGTGACACAGTTATATTTCTAACCATTGCTAAGGAGATTTGGGATGCTGTGAAGCTCATATACTCTAAAGTCCATGATGCTAGTCAGATTTATGAGATCAGGACAAAGGTGGTAGCCACCAAGTAAGGATCTCAATCAATCATCGAGTATGCGTTGCAAACTTTGTGGTAAGAGTTGAATCATTATCAATGCATTTAGATGAAGTGAAATGATGATGCAGCTTTACAAAAACGATTTGTTGAAAAAGAGAGAATCTATGATTTTCTTGTTGGGCTAAACTTGGAGTTTGATGCAATTAGAATTCAGATCCTTGGAAAGGAGGATCTGCCTTCTCTAAATGAGACAATCTCAATTGTGCGTGTGGAAGAAGGATAGAGAGGAGTGATGCTTGATACTTCTTCTACAGAAAGTTCAACACTTGTAATCGTGGTGGTAGTCGGGGTGGTGGTCGTCCACGGCCCCAATGCTCTTATTGTAATCGCCTTGGTCACACTTAGGGGTGTTCACGGTGCAGTTTGGCCGGTGTGAACCATTTTCAGCAAGCCAAACCGCTAGTGCGATTTTCTGATCAAACCAGACCGCGGTCTGGTTTGGGTGCGGCCAAACCGCACCGCATTTGCGGTCTGGTTTGGTGCGGTTTACCGCCGTTTGAAAATAACTATTAACAATATATAATATAGTATAAAAATATTGGAAAGAATAGTTATATATTATTATAAACTATTATAATTTGTTGGCAATTATAATAGTTATATATTATTATAAACTTGTTATATATTATTATAAAAATATAAGGTGATTTTTATAATAATAAGGGTTGTAGGGGCTGTCGGGGTGATTTTTATAATAATATATTTTTATATATTTTTTTATATTTTCTTGGGCGGTTTGGTTTTAAACCAAACTGCCAACCATACAAACCGCAAACCGTGCGGTTTGTACAACCACCAAACCGTTTTGGACCGCAAAAAAAAAAAAAAAAAACCGACCGGTTCGGTTTGGTTTGGTTTGGTTTGGCCGGTTTCCGCGGTGCACAGGTTTTTTTGAACACCCCTAGTCACACTAGAGAGACTTGTTATCGCCTACATGGACGTCCACCTTATGCAGCCAGTACTGCTAACATGGTTGTGGGCATTTTAGAGGGTCATGCATCTATCACACCCAGTGATTCCTCACCAGTGACTATCTTCGAGGGGGAGTATGCTCAGTTTCTTTAGTTCCAGGTAGCACAACAGGCTACTTCACCTGTCACATCTTTTGCTGACACTGGTAACCCTACTGCCTGCTTTACTAAGTCTTCATCTTCTCTTGGCCCATGGATCTTCGACTCCGGTGCCACCAATCACATGTCTGGTAATCGTTCTCTCCCATCTCATGTTCAAACTTCGCAGTCTCTACCTCCTGTTACATTGGCTGATGGCTCTCAAGCCTCAGTCACGGGTATTGGTACCGCATTACCTCTTCCTACTTTACCATTATCATCTGTTTTACATTTACCACAATGTACCTTTAATTTGCTCTCTGTCAATCAACTCACTCGTAGTCTTAATTGCTCTATAACTTTCTCGTCTGATTTTGTTCTTGTGCAGGATCGGGGGACTGGGCGGACGATTGGCACGGGGCTTGAGTCTCACGGTCTCTACTATCTGTCTCTCCCTGCTTCTTCAGCGGCGTGCATGATAACATCTTCCCCACTACAAGTCCATTGTCGGTTGGGACAGCCATCTCTTCCCATCTCAAGAAGATGGTTCCCAATCTCTCTAGTATTTCTTCCTTAAGAGTGCAAGTCTTGTCAATTTGGGAAACATGTTCGTAGTTCTTTCCCAAGTAGAGTTACTAAACGTGCTAGTTCTCCTTTTTCAGTAGTCCATTCAGACGTATGGGGTCCTAGTCGTGTCAGTTCACAAGACGGTTTTCGTTATTTTGTAACATTTATTGATGATTTCTCTCGGATTACATGATTATATTTAATGAAAACGCGTTCAGAGTTATTTTCAGTCTTCACTACATTTTGTGCTGAAATTAGAACACAGTTTAATTTGCCTATCCGTGTTCTTCGTAGTGATAATGCTCTTGAATATTTGTCTCTCCCATTTAGATCTTATATGGCATCCAATGGGATTCTTCACCAGATTTCGTGTCCTGGAACCCCACAACAAAATGGGGTAGCTAAACGCAAGAATCGTCATTTAATTGAGACAGCCCGCACACTTCTTCTTCATATGCATGTTCCTCTTCAATACTGGAGTGATGCTGTCTTAACTACATGTTACTTAATTAACCGCATGCCATCTTCTGTCCTTAATGACCAGATTGCTCATTCTATTCTTTTTCCTCGGGTTGATTTATATTCTCTTCCCCCTAGTATCTTTGGGAGCACGTGCTTTGTTCACCATCTTGTCCCAAGTCGTGATAAGTTATCTGCTCGTTCTGTCAAATGTGTTTTTTTTGGATTATTCTCGCTTTCAAAAGGGGTATCGTTGCTACTCTCCTCAATTAACTCGATATTTTGTTTTAGCGGATGTTACCTTCTTCGAGTCATCTTCTTATTTCCCTTCTTCATCTGCAATCTCCGATTTTGTGTCTGTTGGGTTACCTTTGCTTGTTCCTTCTCTTGACCTCACATCACCTCCATCTCCAACGTTTTCACCATTTCCACCATCCTTTGCTTCTCGCCTTGACCGCTTTGATCTTCAGGTCTATCAACGGCGTCCACATCTCGTGGCCCAACCAGCACCGACTGTTGTCGCTAGTCCGCAGGAGCCGTCTCCTGACTCATCCTCGGTGCCAATTCGTTCTTCCTCCTTTGGTCCGTCGCCTTCGACTTTTGATCTTGACTTGCCTATTGCTCTTCGTAAAGGTACTCGCCATCCTATCTCCCATTTTGTTAGCTATGATTATTTGTCCCCTGGATATTCTACTTTTGTTTCTTCTTTATCTTTTGTTTTACCTTCTAAATCTGTTCCCGAAGCTCTTTCCCATCCAGGGTGGCGGGCTGCTATGGTCGAAGAAATGTCTGCTTTACATTCCACTGGGACTTAGTACCTCTTCCCAAGGGTAAGTCTACTCTTGGTTGTCGCTGGGTTTACACTGTTAAAGTTAGCCCTGATGGCCGGATTGATCGTCTTAAGGCTCGCCTTGTTGCTAGAGGATACACTCAGGTTTTTGGTCTTGATTATGGCGATACATTCTCTTGTTGCTAAGATCTCCTCTGTTTTCCTTTTCTTATCCCTTGCTGCTATGTTTCACTAGCCTCTTCATCAATTGGACATAAAAAATGCCTTTCTCCATGGCGATTTACAGGAGGAGGTGTATATGGAGCAACCTCCTGGCTTTGTTGCTCAGGGGGAGTCTGGACTGGTGCATCGCCTTCGAAAATCTTTATATGGTTTAAAACAGTCTCCTCGAGCTTGGTTTGGTCGATTTAGTTCCGCTGTTCTTGAGTTTGGGTTAACTCGAAGTGAAGCTGATCATTCTGTTTTTCATCGTTCTCAGTGTGGCCGCCACATTCTTCTAGTGGTGTATGTTGATGATATAGTACTTACAGGGGATGATGATGTTGGTATCACTGAATTGAAGGCACATCTTCACCAACAGTTTCAGACGAAAGATTTGGATCCTTTGAGATATTTTTTGGGTATTGAGGTAGCTCGGTCAAAGCAAGGTATCTATATTTTTCAAAGGAAGTATGCCTTGGATATGCTAGAAGAGACAGGATTGCTTGGATGTAAACCTATAGATACCCCTATGGATCCAAATATCAACCTGTTACCGAGACATGGGGAGCCTCTTTCTGATCATGGGTGCTACCGTCGATTTGTTGGGAAACTTAATTACCTCACAGTCACTCGTCCTGATATTTCATTTGCTATGAGTATGGTAAGTCAGTTCTTGGATTCACCTTGTGATAGTCACTGGGATGTAGTGATCCGTATTCTTCGAAATATTAAGGCTACCCCTGGTCGGGGTATATTGTATCAAAATCATGGGCACAGTCAGATTGTGGGATATACGGATGCTGATTGGGTAGGATCACCTAGTGACAGGAGATACACATCTGGATACTGTGTTTTTGTGGGTGGAAACCTAGTCTCTTGGAAAAGTAAGAAGCAAACTGTTGTTGCCAGATCCAGTGCAGAGGCTGAATACAGGACAATGGCCGTAACAACATGTGAGCTAGTGTGGTTGAAACAATTAATTGAGGAGTTAGGAGTTACGCAGGTTAAGCCTATGCAATTGGTTTGTGACAACTAGGCTGCAATGCATATTATTTCTAACCCTGTGTTTCATGAGAGAACCAAACATATTGAAATTGATTGCCATTTTGTTAGAGAAAATGTGCTCTCTAGGGATGTAGTTACAACATATGTGGGTTCCAATGATCAACTAGCTGATTTACTCACCAAGTCGCTTAGAGGGTCTCGTGTGAATTATATTTGTACCAAGCAAGGCATGCTCAATATATATGCTCCAGCTTGAGGGGGAGTGTTAATTAAGATAAGTATGGGGGTATTAGTGTATTTATCTTTAAGTAAATGTATGTATATATATGCTTATGTTGTACTCTTGAGAATAATACAAACTGTTCATTTGTATACATCTAACACTACTCATTGAAGACTTATTAGACGAGCTAAAGAATGCCATCATTTTTTCTAAACTCGACCTCCATTCAGGCTATCACCTGATTAGAATGGCCCCCCAAGACATACCAAAAACTATCTTTCTAACCCATAACTATGAATTTTTGGTAATGCCATTTGGCCTTACCATTGCCCTAGCTACATTTCAATCCCTAATGAACCAAATCTTTGAGCCCTATCTTAGAAACTTTATGTTGGTATTCTTTGATGACATATTTGTGTATAGCCAAACCTTTGATCAACACCTACAACACCTAAAGGTTCCCTTTGAGATTCTCAAGGTCAACCAATTGTATATTAAGAAGTTAAAATGTGCTTTTGCCCGAAGGCAGGTGAAGTACCGAGGCTACATCATTTCAGATCAAGGGGTTAGCACAGACCCAAAGAAGGTGGCAACCATGTGGGCATGGCTAAGGCCAACCACCATTAAAGCTTTGAGGGGATTCCTTGGCCTAACAGGGTACTTCAGACAATTTATCAAGAATTATGGGTGATCAATAGGCCATTGACGAAGTTAGTGAGGAAAGAGGATTTCAAATGTGGCCCTGAAGCTGAGGCAGCCTTTGAACAGTTAAAAAGGGCAATGAGTGAGGCCCCAGTGCTAGGATTGCCAGTCTTTAGTAAAACTTTTGTATTGGAGACTAATGCCTGTGGAAAAGTAGTAAGGGTTGTTCTAATACAGGAGGGAGGAGGGAAGAGCTCTGGCATTTATCAGCCAGGCTATAGCCCCGAGACATGAAGGTTTGAGCATTTATGAGGAGGAACTATTGGCGGTGTTGATTGTAGTAGAGAACTGGCGGCATTACCTAAAAGGGACCGCATTTGTGATTAAGATAGACCACAAAAGCCTGAAGTTCCTATTTACAACATAAACTTCACACCTAGTTGCAAAAGAATGGTATGACCAAGTTGATGGGTTTAGACTATGTAATCTAATACAAGAAGGGGAAGGAAAATGTAGTTGTTGATGCTCTATCCAGGTGCCAAGAAGGGGGAGAATTATCTGCCATTTCCACACTAGTGCCTAACTGGTACCAGGAGGTGGCTAGTAGTTATGAATCAGACGAAGTGTTAAAACGTTTGTTGGAGCAGTTGGTTTTAGACCCTACTAGCAGGAGGGGTTACACACTAAGGAGTGGGCTGATTAGATAGATATCAGGGATGAATTGTAATTGGAGATTCACAGGCGCTTAAGGAAAGGATACTTCAGACCTTGCATGAGTCACCACTAGGATGGCATTCAGGGATACAAAACACCTACCATAAGGTCAGACAACTCTGCTTTTGGTCTAAATTGAAGGAGGTTGTGATTAGGTTTGTGATGGCTTGTGACCCTTGCAAGAGGTGCAAGCATGAAACCGTGGCTTCTCCAGGGTTATTGCAGCCCTTAGCCATACCAGGGAAAGCCTAGGAGAGTATATCGATGGACTTTGTTGAAGGGTTGTCATGGTTAGAAGGGAGGAATTGTATATTAGTAGTGGTGGATAGGCTTACGAATTTTGCACACTTCTTAAGCCTAACTCACCCTTTCACAACTTAGGAGGTGGCGAGAGTGTTTCTGGACTAGGTTGTTAGGTTGCATGGAATTCCAGCACCATAATCGTTGACAGAGTCAAAGTTTTCACTAGTCTCCTATGGCAAAATTTGTTGAAGACTTTAGGGTCCAAGCTAAGTATGTCTTCAGCTTACCACCCCCAAACCCATCGGCAGATGAAAAGAGTTAATCAGTGTCTGAGGAATTACTTGAGGTGTTTGTGCTTCCTACACCCTAAGGAATGGCACAAGTGGCTAGCCCTAACCTAGTGGTGGTACAATTCTAGCCATCACAGCTCAATCCGGATGTCACTTTTTGAGGCCCTATTTGGTTATAAACCAACCATACGCGACCCTACCAACATGGCAGCTGTAGATGTACACCTCCAGCAGAGGCAGGAGGTCTTGCAGCACCTTAAAAGGGAGTTGGCCATGGCCCAAAATAGAATGAAGCAACAAGTGGATAAGGGAAGGAGTGAAAGGGAGTTTGAGGTTGGAGAAGAGGTTTATCTGAAGTTGCATCCATCTTATCTCAAGGCAATGATGGCCGACCTTGTCTCCAAACTATGTCCAAGGTACTATGGACCTTTCCCCATTATAGCCAAGTTGGGGAGTGTGGCTTACAAGCTCTAGCTTCTCGAGAACTTCCAAATTCATCTAGTCTTCCACGTCTCCCTACTCAAGAAATCTATAGGGAACCAAGCTATGAGCCCCAACTTACCTCCAAGGACGAGAGGCAGTGAAAAGGTGGCATAACCGACAGCTATATTGGACAGGAGAGTCATCTACAGGCATGGCGCCCCTATTACCCTTGTTCTAGTGAAGTGATCTACCTTTCATGCAGACAATAATACCTGGGAGTACCTCCCCAATCTAGTAGCAGTTCCCTAGGGTCGCTAACCTACTCTGTATTTCTCGAGGACAAGAAATTCCTCAAGGGAAGGGAAATTGTTATGTACCTACTTAATATGTTGTACACTGGAATAAGGGGGGAAACACGGGTTTGCATTGCTTGATTGTACGTAGATGATTATTCTTTTTGTACTTAGTCGGTTGCCACTTTTGGCGGGAATGAGTTCCCATGTGACTTGGGGAGTCAGTATAAATAGACTAATCGCCCCCAAGAAGGCACGAGAAGTCTTAATTCAAATTCTAAAAATTCTCCCTCTCGATTCTCTAGATCTCCCTCTCTCAATTTCCCTCATTTCCCTGTCTTTTTCTCTCTCCCTCTCTGTTCTTCTTCAAATTCTTCCCTATTCTCTAGAATCCTCCCCTGAATTCCTAAGAACTCTTGTCAGATCTCTAAGATCTGATAGATAGTGGCCTAATTTGCACATCCTTTGTACCTACTGGTGATTAACTTATAGATATTCTTACAAAAGGTCTGCCTAGTCCTGTTTGTCAAAGATTATTTAGAAAGATTAGAATGCTAGACATTTACTCACAATCTTGAGGCGGAGTGTTAGTTAATACCAAGATTCCCATCCATATTTAGGGATTTATATGCTTGATTTATGTTTCCATATTTCCTTTCTATTTCTTTCTCCTAGGAGATTCTGTCTTGACTGTATCTTTCCCGTTGTATTCTAGGTTGTAAATCTTTCTTAATTTCAGTAGGAGCTGATTAGGAAATTGCTATTATAGAAGACTAAGATTAATTTGTTCTTATTTACCAACTGTATATAATCTTATACAATGAGGAATGTGATTGGTTTTTTTCCTGGCTACTTCTGATAAAATTAACTGTAAACAATGGTTTGGCAAATCAGCATAGCAGTATGTGATTGTAATCCGATTTGTGAACTCATCCCTGTGGAAGTCTTTGTAACTTATTTGTCATTTAGCCATTGTAGCTTATGGGTATTCCTCTTTTTCCCCTCTGAATAATTTTCCATACATATTAAATGAACAAAACCTTTTACCATTATTACCAGGAATTGTTCCTGTTTCTACTGTCCTTTTGGATGTCTATTGGAAAGAGATGGATGCAGATTCTGATTGGGTAAGCTGCTAAGAAGTTTCAATGCATTTTGTGTGTGCGCCTGGTCTTTCTCTCTCTGAGGGGAGGATTGGGGAGGTTAGGGAGTAGGGGCTGTCTAGTTCTGGAAAACGATTTTCAGTTTTATATCTCCAATTTTCTATAAGATTTGTAGTTTTCATTTTCTGTGGGAAATTTGTAAAACACGTTCAAATGTTATAACACAAAAAACTGATTTCCAATCTAGAAAATTGTAACATATTTTGAAAGAAGGAAAAGATACTTTAGTTTCTCTTGTTTAACTCGTGTTAGAACAGAGATGGAGATAATTTGGGAAAAATTTTTGGAAAACCATATTTTCCAATTCTTCAAATTAATAAGGAAACCTTAGAAAACTCATTTTGGGAGTTTTCCAAGTTCTGTTCAATTTTGGAAAACTGCATTTCCCAAATCTCAGTTTTCTATTTGAACAATTTTTTCTAATTTTCTGTTTTCTGGAAAACGGGGGTGTATTTCCCACAACTGAACTGCCCCTTAATGTTTCCAATGTTTAGGATGTGGTCCTCCTCTCTAATATCTATCAAACTAACCCAATTTTCTACCAATTCAAACATTAGTGGATTGTGACCTTCATTGTGCAATAATGTAGTTCTACATCCTTCCAGGCTAGAGCTAATGAACTAGATGGAGATGATGAAGGCTATGAAAGCTCAAGGGATCAAATCTCACCTGTGTCTTCCAACAACCCCATCAAGGAAAGCATACACAGAGCCTTTGGGAGTTCATTATCCTTGCAGTCATCGATTGGAAGGTCTTCAAGTCTAGATGCTTCTTATTTCAAAGAACGCAACAGCATATCTTCATACATGCCGCTTTCTCAGCTTTCTGTGGCTGAGGTCCTATATGATACAAGTGGGGGTAAGCTATTCATGGAGCACCTTAATTTTCATTGTCTTATTAAATTTATTTCACCTGTTCTCACTCCACAAATTGTTAATGTGATTGGCTTTTTCAATGTCTTAGGTTGCTATATAGTTTTATTGCAGCTTCCTTACCACGTCAAATTGAATGATGAAACCTTTAATCTGTTTTAAATTATTAAAGCTATTCTTTTGAGTGATGGAAATCTTTTTGAACAGATGTCTCATCTCCCAAGAAATATTCAACCATGTTATCACCAAGACATCAGCTAAAACATTCAAAATCTCTCTCCACAGATGATGACTTGAGAGTATCACCTGTCCCTGTGGCTGCTGAGCCCGTAGCGCGTAAACCATTCTTCTATTGTACTTTTTGAATATGATTTTTTACCCGTTCTTGCTTATACCTTAATCCTAAAAAATTAATTTTGTTGCCAAAATTTTCTGCAGCAGAAAGCTTCGTTCGAGGACGATCTTATAACATCAGACTGGACGACCAAGTTCTGCTGAGATTTTCACCCAAAAACTCTGACTCATCTTATTACTTTAGTGATATGGTAATTGCGCTTCGCCTTATATTTTTTCCCCTTCATTTCTGCATCTTAAATTTCTTTTTTTATTACTTTTGCAACAGATTGGTGGCACTCTTACATTTTTCCATGAAGAAGGGCCACGGAGATGCCTTGAGGTAATTGAAGATTTTAAATGACAAAGAAATTACTATTAATCTTTGATGTATCTTGTTTTCGTTATTGATGCCTTATCAGATTGACTTGGAGCTTTGTGATTTTCAGCTTTCAGTTACCTTGGAAATGTCTGAGACCATAAATCGTCATCTTGTGCACCCTTCTTGGAGACATTCCCCAACAATTACTAAGGTATGGCACACTAAAAGCCATGGCTATAATTGATTTTGTACATGTACTGATTGTTGCACAGAAAATGTCTAGTTAAAAATTACATTCTTTCTGTAATCCCACCCAAAAAAAAATCTTTCTTGCCGATGATTACTTTTCCCCCTAGCCTCTTTTATGTGTATTGGATATTGCTTAAAGTAAACTGCTTATTTCTAAGTAATAAATTACTGGGATAATTACAGGGACCTAAGTAAGGTTTGGCATAACATTCACTTTTTATTAAACTTCTTGTCACTTCAAAGAATTCTACTTGGACTATCTCTGACCTAACAGATGCTTCCCTAATTCTAGATCCTTATTCTTTCTCACTTTGAAATCTTGCTAATGGCTCTAAAATGATATTTGAAACTCACATGCTATTTTTATTGATTTTTTTGCATGCCTCTAATGCGGCACCTCATCCCTATCCCTGGATACACCACCCAACGCCTTACCTTGGCATGTGTTAGTGTGGCCATGACTTGCCACACCCTATGGACCAACTTGTTTCATGAGGGTTGAGATGCCCTTTTCTTAGCATCTGACTGATATATGGAGATTTTACTGGGGCATGCGTGCAGAACCTCCACCACTAGAAAGCCACCAGTCAACTCTTGGCTCAAAACCAATCTTCAAGCAATATTATGCATTCAATGTTTTGAGAAGCGCTAAGCGCACTTAAGCATGAAGGCCAATGGAGCTTAAGTGCAAAGCAAAGCACATGCTTAAGCCAAGTGAAATGCATATAAAGAAAACAAGGAGTATAAACTTTTATATGCATACAAAGTATAAACTATTAAAAGCAATCATTAACAAAAAAACTAAAAAGAATGAGGGCTGCAAAAATGCATAGGGGAGGTATAAAAGGATTCAATTTGGTTGGTCATTGGTCCTCATGCAACTTGGAAGGCAAACTGGTCTGAACTCTTAATTGAAAGGATTTGATTATGCTAAGGCTTCTTTTGTAATTTTTTGTTTTGCTAAGTTGCCTTTTGGTTTTCATAGAAGTTTGGCAAAAAGGAAAAAAACCATTCTATTTCATTAAGAATATATATAGAGGATCACATGGAAGAATAAGGGAAAAGGTTCATCCTAATTTACAACAATCCCAACTAATCAATCCCTAATTTACGATAATTCGAAATCTGTTGTAGGGTGCCCTAGGAAAGTCAAAGCCAAAAATCCCAAAAATCCTAGGAGTATCCCGAGAAGGCCAAAGGCCCGAATGACCCCAAAGAGTTTTTTAGGTAAGAGTCTCTCGGAGCCTCCGGAGAGTCTTTGGGGAAGCCTAGTCCTTAGCATCCCTGAAGCCCAAGACTCATTTGAAGAGTCTTCCAGGCCCAAGCCATCTGATGACTCTGAAAATTCTTTGCACCCTTCCAGAGGATACTCATCGGGGCACTATGTCCCTAAAGATACCTCTAGTCCTGTCTGCCTCATCCAAAGCCTTTTCACTCGAAGAGTCGGGACACACATCAGCATGCCACATGGACCCCACCACCAAATGTCTATAAATTTCCGCCTATTACATGAAAAATGAACCATTTTGGGATCCTATTGGATTCTATCTCACACACATTGATACTCGGACCCAAAGACTTTAACCCTAGTACACATAGAACCCTTCGGGAGACAACCCATCGGAAAACTCCCATTCGCATACACATATACAAACATTCATACTTGTGCTTCATGGCTTCATCATCTGGCTTAAGCATTGGAGAGCCTGCATGGGGAAGCTCCCCACGTGCCTTCTAATTGTTCCTTTGTTGTAGACCCATTTGATGCAACTCTTCTAAAGACCCTTCGGACCGTGCAGAAGACTAGCCATCCGAAGACTCTTTGGGGAGCAAGGCCCTCGAAGACTCTCAGAAATCACCCGGAGACTCCTTGCATCCTTTTAGCTCTCTCGGACAACGAATCGAGCCCGACACTTGTTGACCCTCCTGTGGTGCCTCGGACCTTGAGCTCTACCAAGCTATTCCCTAAGACAAATAAATTTAATTTTTGTAATTAGGCAACAACAATTTGGCGTCATCTGTGGGAATCGAATAAAAAGTCACCCCCCATGGCTAAAGACACAAGGTTTACTCAAACAAGGGGATCCCAGCCTGAAGTTACACTTTCTAGTTCGACCATGGGAGGCTACTATTCTGGAGCATTTGCTAACTCTCTACCCATAACCCATGACATCCCAAAGGAAACAGGGGAGTTGGGTGGCAAGTGAACGATGCCCCAAAGAGTAGGACTTGTCCACCGAGCAAAAATCTCCTGCACCTACATCCCCTACATGCCTAGCTTCTAGATACCCTCAGCGGCCCTGGGCAACAAGGGTGTCCCACTAGATAGATCCTCAAGTACAGAGCTCAAGGTCCTGAGGATTTGTGAAGCTGATCTAGAGGCGAATCAGGGGCTGAGATAGGTCGATCACAAGAAGCAGTGCCGATTAGGTCACAAAAGGTTTTGGATTCACTATGCACAAAGCTCATGCTCCTTGGTCTTCGACTTGTCCTGCTCATGAGATTTCTGCCATGGCTAACAAGGCATGTGTGAAACAATTGGGGTCTCAATTGTAGCAGAAGAATGTTGTAGTTTTATTGGGTTACAATAGAAATCATGAGGAGTTTAGCTAGAATCAGGAAACATGGGAAAAGAGACTAGATAATAAGTTTAGTCAAATGTGTGAGGAAGTAGGTCGTGTGATACAAGAGGAGATGCAAGAGTTTTTCATAATGCTGTCTAAGGAGTATCAATTCAGTATCCCAATTGAATTTTTCCATAAGTCAGGTGGAGATGCTACAAATTATATTCTCGAAAGTCCAGAACAAGAGATGATTGTTGTAGTCAATCAAGGGATAGGAATGAAAGGAGACAACAGAGACATTCTGGAGTGGGGAATAAACACATTTAGATCTTTGGCATATGAAATTCATCTGGTTTTTCTCAAAGAGACACAGGCTCAATCAACTTTTGAAACCCGTAGTGTTGAGATGAATTTTGTTGCAGTGTTGAGAAGTTAGAAGAAGAAATAATACCTCAAGATGCATCTACTAAAAGGTTGCAAGAGGAAAATGGGAGAGTATTTGATGAAGTGACTGAGGTAACTAAGGCCAACACGTTACCCCTGGTGACTAGTGCCTAGATTGGAGGATTGGATGGTGTACCGGATTAGAATTTTGCGAAGAATGGAATTGATATTGGAGTTCTTAAGGATATTGTTCCATTGCCTTTGATTCCGAATAATGTTGAGGACTCCTTAGCTTTGGCTAAAAAAGGTAACGAGAAAGTGAAGACGACACCAGTAGGGGAAAATCTTACTTATCCTAAACCCTAAACCCTAAACCCTCAACAATGTGACAGTGTTGTTATTTTAGAAGATGCAAGCCAGATTTCAGAAGGTGCGACCCAGCTTTTTATGTTAATTTTAACAAAGGCAATTGACGCTAATGTCTCAAAAGATGTTCTTAAATTGGAGACCAATCTTGATTGGATAACTATTGTAGGAGCTGGTTATATTGGGCTTGAACTCTATGAGATTTCTTCTATTGAAGTTTTGGATAAACTTATGCTTGGAATTGATCTTGAGAACCTAAGAACGAAGAAGAATAGGCCTAGAAGGAGAAAGAAAGAAAGAGGAATAAAATAGATAGAAAAAGCTGGTATTGGATAAGAGCAGTGGCCAATTACTGTAAGTTCTTGGGGACAAGAACTCTCTCAAGGATGGGGGAATTGTCATGCTCCTAAGGGGGGTATAGTAGTAATAGATAATAGATGTATTTCTTTTGTTCTATCTGCTGTTAGTTTGGATCGAACCTGTTGTACTTAGAAGTAGCTCGCAATTGTACCTAGAAGGTAGCAACCTTCAGTTATACTTGGTTTGAATATTTGGAGCCCTATTGGCGCCAAATCACTACTCTATGGATTAGTATATAAGATTGATCCAGCATAATTCATAGGCACGAATGGATACATTTGAAATATTTCTGATTTCTCTCTTCCAAATTCCCTCCATCCCTCTCTTGATGAAACCTCCCTCACTTCCTGTTCTAATTCTCCCTACACTTCTGCTAAATTTCCCCCTTATTCTTCCAATCTCCTATCAAAACCCTAGGTACATGACATCCTCCTCCTGTCACCTAGCACCAAGTTGGTCCCCACACTCAATCTGTTGCATGGTCCAACATGGTAAAAAAGTGAAAATGCATTGTGTTGGAATCATGGTATAATTGGCTATGATCTCAAGAGATTCATTAGTTAAATCATGCTTGATTTATCACTAATCTAATTTTCAGTTTTTTGGAAAGTATTGTTTGTCCAGATTTAGATACTTTCCTATCCTTGATATAGAAAATCCTTGTGTACATTGTATAGCTTAGCTTTCCTTATTGTTAGCATGTGTAATCTTTCCTATGTTGTAATCTAGTTCTCTATTAATAGGATTGTATCATTCATATGGAGAGTTTTTAGTCCATTTTTCCACATGGTATCGGAGCCATAACCCGATCTTTCTGATTTGTCTATTGTGTGCCTTCATTGCCACAGTTGTCTCCTTTTGTTGTGTCTTTGCCAGCCCTTGTAGCCTTATACCATGTTAGAAATCTTTCAAACAACATCTCCTATCTTTGCAGTAGATGCTATTCCTTTCGAACAATCAACTAGTGGTGCTCCTACTGGTGAGCTACTAGGGATGCATCACTCATACTATTTGGATGGCAAAAATTATCTTCAATTGTCACAATTGGTGAGAATATTCCTGAAGGGTCGAGGGAAAATAGTGTATCTTATCGAACTAGCACCTAAGACCTCTGATCCAGCATTCACTTCATGGGATATCGAGGACTCGATGTTGATGTTTTTGCTTTGGAGTTCTATGCTACAGAGGTAAGCAAGAATTATATATTTCTATCTACAGCCAATGATATTTGATAAACATTTAGGTGGACTTATTCTAAGGTGGAAGATACATCTGTTGTATTTGAGATTAAAACAAAAATTAGTATTACTAAGCAAGGGTCACTGTCGGTAATCGATTACTACAATCGGATGAATGGATATTGGCTTGAGTTAGATCATTATCAGAACATTAAAATGGTGTGCAGTGAAGATGTTGTCATTCTCACTTCCATGCTTGAAAGAGATAGGATTGTAGAGTTTTTGGCTGCACTTAATCCTGAGTATGATCAGGTAAGGATACAGATTCTTAGCAGAGAGAAGTTGCCATCTCTAAAATTAGAAATTAGGGCGAGTTTTTGGCTGCACTTAATCCTGAGTATGATCAGGTAAGGATACAGATTCTTAGCAGAGAGAAGTTGCCATCTCTAAAATTAGAAATTAGGTTATTAGCCCTAAGGCCAAAGTTGCACCTATTGAAGATAAAATGCGGGAAACATGTTTGAGATGGTTTGGTAAGTGTGAGAAGTAGACCAACAAAAGCTCCTATTAGGAGAGCAGATGGAATGACACTAATACTTAGCAAAACAGGTAGAGGAAGACAAAAAAAAAAAAAAAATCTTGGTGGGAGACTTAAGTTTGATATTTAATTATATGGGTGTTACAAAAGATAAGTCCATATGTGAAATTGAATGGAAAAACTCAATAATCTTTATTCACATATAGCCCTAGTTATAGGGTTGAATATTTACAGCTTAGGAAAGATTACAACAAAGAAGATTACAATAAAACACATTAGGAAAGTATCCTAATTTGACATTAGGAAACTATCCAAAAGAACAAGATTTAGAATTTAAAAACTTCCTAAAAGGGCATAGCATTCTAGAAGCAGACGTATAAGGCTGCTTTCCTTTTGTCCTTAAATGTTGCTTTCCTTTTCTCCTTGATCTTCACATGTCAACTATAACATTCCAAATCGAGGGATAGGAAGGACCGAAACAACTTACCCTGATGGGCCTACACGAACTTCTCAGGGGGGTCACCCATCCTTGGATTACCCCAGGTCAAGCACGGTTAACTTGAGAGTTCTTTGCCAACATTCAGCCCAAAAGGTATCCAGCTGGTGTTGTTTCCTTTCTTACCTATCCTCGATATATACTATTCTCTTTTGGGCTCCCGGGGTATTACATCAACAATCTTTACATGTCAACATTTCCCCTTAAGATGGTGAATGAATATCCATCATTCCCAACTTGAATGCTAGGTCTTCGAACCTCTTAGTTGCCAATCCTTTTGTTAGAAGATCAACCACCTATTTCTCAAATGGAACATAAGGTATTCGAAGTATATCTTTCTCAAGTTTTTCCTTTATAAAATGCCGGTCAATTTCAATGTGTTTAGTCTTGTCATGCAAAACAGGATTATGAATAATACTTATGGCTTATTGGTTATCACAAAATAACCTCATTAGCTCATTAACATCAATCTTTAGGTCTTATAGAACAATCCTTAGCCATAGCAATTTGCATAAGCCGAGTGCCATAGCCCTTAATTCAGCTTCAACACTTGAACTTGCCACTATACTCTGTATCTTACTTCGCCAAGAAACCAAGTTCTTACCTAGAAACACACAATATCCAGTAGTGGACATTCTATCCACTAATGATCCAGCATAATCTGCATCTGTATAGCCTTCTATATCCAAGATACCACATGTTTTGAGTAGAATTCCCTTGCTTAGGGTAGTTTTCAGGTAACACAATATCCTTCTTACAGCATGCATATGATGTTCATTAGGATTATACATAAATTGACTCACCAAGCTCACTACATAGGCAATATTTGGCCAAGTGTGTGACAAGTAAATCAACTGGCCCATCAGCCTTTGATACCTCCCTTTGTCCATTGGTGGACTGCTGGTACCTTCTCCTAATTTAGTATTAGGCTCCACTAGAGTGGCCACTCCTTTTCCTCCTAGCAAACCAATCTCCTTTAAAAGGTCCAATATATACTTACATTGGGATATAAAGATATCTACTTTGGAGTAGGCAACCTCTATTCCCAAGAAGTATTTGAGTGATCCCAGGTTTTTAATCTCAAAATTCTGAGCTAACTGGCTTCTTAGCACTCTTTATTCTTTCATGTCATCTCCTATTATAATGATGTCATCCACATATATTAGGAGTGCAGACACCTTTCCCTTCACTGAGTGCTTAAAAAAGAGAGTGTGGTCTCCTCTACTCTGTTGGTATCCCATCAGCTTCATGGCTTTTGAGAACTTATCAAACCCTGCATACTTCATCTGCTCTTTCTTCCTTGAAACCTGGTGGTTGTTCTATAAACACTTCTTCTTCTAAATTACCATGAAGAAATGCATTATTCACATCTAGCTATTGTAATCTCCATCCATAGTGAGTTTCCAGGGATAAGATAATCCTCACAGTAGTCATCTTAGCTACTGGAGCAACAGTCTCCAAATAGTCAACTCCATACGTTTGGGTGTAGTCTTTAGCTACTAATCGGGTCTTATACCTCTCTAAAGACCCATCAGCATTATATTTTAAGTTGAAAACCCATCTGCAGCCCCTTGGAACTACCCCTTTTGGTCTTGGCACCAAATCCCATGTGTTATTTTTCTCCAATGCTTTCATTTCCTCTTGCATGGCTAGCTTCTATTTCTAATCCTTTAAGACCTCATCCACTGACTTAGGGATAACAATGGTGTCTAGGGAAGTCAAGAAGCTTTTATGTCTTTGGGACAGCCTGCGATAGGAAATATAGTGGGTTACAGGATGTTGAGTGCAGCTTCTAACCCCTTTTCTAAGGGAAATAGGCATATCCAAATCATTTGGTTTAGAATAAATAGGGTCAGGATTGGAATGAATAGGCATTAAGGAAGAAATAGTCTCAGTACCTGGCTGGGAATCAGGCTGATCTTTGCTGAGAATGACGAATGGGTTGTTGTCTTTTGTGATACACAAAGGGAGAGCCTTTCAACCTAACTGGGGTGGATGCCTCAGTTTTACCTACTTGATCAGGGCTAAGATGATGGTTGTGATGATTAGTAGCAATCTGATCAGAATGGTCAGAGACAGGGTCTAATCCAGTAGATGCAATAGGTGTCGATGTCTTCTTAGAAATAATCAAAGACAATTTATCTTAATTGATACAAATGAGCAAGAACAACATCCTCTTTTAAGGAGAGGATTATAAACAAAAAACGAAGGAAATAATCTAAATATGGGCAGCATCCTAAACTACATCCTTGACTTACTATATTTACATATTAAAAACTTAAATCCTAGAATATTCTAGGATCAAGGACAAATCTTTCTTGATTTTAGCATATTTCCAGCACTCCCCCTCAAGCTGGCTTGTAGATGTCTTCCATAGCTAGCTTGCCAATAAGTTTATCAAATTGCTTCTTATGAAGACCCTTAGTTAGAACATCAGCAATTTGTTCAATTGTTGGAAGGTATGGCATGCATATTATTCTAGCATCAAGCTTCTCCTTGATGAAATGTTTGTCCACTTCTATATGTTTCGTACGATCATGCAACACCGGATTATGAGCAATAGAGATGGCAGCCTTGTTATCACAATAGACTTTTATAGGTTTTGATTGAAGAGATTTCAGCTCTTCAAGAACCCTTTTGATCCACATCCCCTCACAGATTCCATGAGCAACAGCTCTGAATTCTGCTTCTGCACTATTTCTAGCCACCACATTTTGTTTTTTGCTTCGCCAGGTGACAAGGTTTCCCTCAACAAACAAACAATAGCCTGAAGTAGATCTCCTATCATTAACACTCTCTGCCTAATCTGCATTAGTGTAGATCTCAACTTGTAGGTGGCCATGTTTCTTGAATAGTAAGCCTCTTCTAGGAGTCCCTTTCAGATATCTTAGGATTCTGTAGACTGCTTCAAAATGCTCTGGCCCTAGTGAGTGCATAAATTGACTCATCACACTCACTGCAAAAGCAATGTCGGGTCGCATATGAGACAGGTAGATTAATTTGCCCACAAGTCTCTAATATTGTTCCCTATCCTTTACCTCTTTAGCTTTGACAGCATATAGTTTCACATTAGGCTCAATGGGAGTTTCTGACACCTTGCAGCCGAGTAATCCTATTTGTCCAAGAAGGTCAAGAACATATTTTCTCTGATTGACAAAGATGCCTTCTTTGGATCTTGCAAACTCCATTCCAAGGAAGTATTTTAAGATTCCCAGGTCCTTGATTTGGAACTCATTTGCAAGTTTCTGCTTGAGGACTGCTAACTTTGTCTCATTATTACCAGTTAAAATAATGTCATCAACATAAATAATCAAAATTGCAACTTTACCATCCTTTGAGTGTTTATAAAATATAGTGTGATCTATCTGACTTTGAAGGAAGCCATAACTGGTAACTGCCTTTCCACAGCGTTCGAACCATGCTCTTGGAGACTGTTTGAGACCATACAGGGATTTCTTCAGTCTACATACTTTGTCACTCCCAAGTTTATTTTCAAATCCAGGAGGTAAACTCATAAAGACCTCCTCTTCAAGATCACCGTTAAGAAACGCATTTTTGACATCAAGTTGGTGTAGAGGCCAATCTGAATTTACTGCAAAAGACAACAGGACTCTGATAGAGTTTATTTTTGCCACAGGAGCAAAGGTCTCTTGATAATCAATCCCATAAGTCTGGGTGAAGCCTTTAGCCACCAGTCTGGTTTTGTACCTGTCAACATTTCTGTCAGCCTTACATTTTATTGTAAACACCCATTTACACCCTACTATTTTTTTTGTCTCTGGGCAAGTTAACTATCTCCCAGGTACCACTTCTTCTTAGAGCATTCATCTCCTCTATGACTGCTAATTTCCAGTTTTGATCATCCAAAGCTTCCTATATATTCCTTAGCACAAACAAGTGTGAAATCTTAGATGTGAAAGCCCTAATTGACATTTGCTAGCCAATTTAATTTATTGAGATTTTCCTTCAAAAATTTCAAATCTTATTTCCCAATTGGGCTCAGCCCATACCGTGGGCCATTCCATGGCCCAACTCATTAACCCAAATAAATTATCATAATCTAAGCCCATTCATAATATAATTAAAATTTCAAACACTTCTTAATGGCCCAATCTATTTGGACCTTCCTCACATTTTGAATCCCAATTGGATGGCTACCAAATTATTATTTCCACTACACTTCATTCCAAAAAAAAATATATATATATTTTCAATCCTCAATTAATTAAAGTAAAAATTTTTAAACCCAAAATAAAATACTTGAAAATGTCCAGACCCCCTAACGGGTCGTTACACTCAGTGTTGAGTCCAGCTAAAAACTCTACAATTCTATCTCTTTCAAGTATAAAATTGAGAGTGACTGCATCTTTATCACATACCATTTTAATGTCTTGATAGTGATCAAGCTCCAGCCAATACCCATTCATCTTGTTGTAATATTAGTGACAATTAGGGCCCCTTGATTACCAAAAATAACCAAAGCATCCTGGGACTTTAGAGTAAGTACGTCTAACTGTCTCCCATATGTCTTTAGTAGTGGATAAAAATATATAATTTTTATTAACCTCTGACTACATAGCATTCCATAACCATGACATGATCAAAGAGTTCTATATCCCAAGTAGGAAATCCGGGATTTGATGCATTGGGGCTTGGAGCAGTTAGGTGATCTATCTTTCCTCTTCCCTTTAGAAAGGTTTTTATCTTTCAACACTGCTGTGCACACCATTAATCTCTTACCTTCTTCTCCTCTCAATTTTTGCTCTCCATTTGAAGCCCTTTTTCATAAGCAGTCGAATTATCTTAAGCTACAGTCTTTTGGTTGTACATGTTTTCCTTATTTTCAGCCTTATCATAAACACAAGTTTGATTTTCACTCTACTAAGTGTGTTTTCATTGGGTATAGCTATGGTCAGGCTGGATACAAATGCTTGCATCTTTCTGGAAGAATCTATATTTCTCGTCATGTAGAATTCAATGCAGCTGAGTTCCCTTATCCTTAGCTGTTTTCCTCACCTAGGATGGCTTCTTCTTCTTCATCATCTTCTACCTCTGGTGGACTTTCCACCATTGTGTTTCAATCTCTTCCGTTGCATAAATCATCTAGAGCAAATTGGCCTGTGGAGTCTTCTCCTATTGGTTCACATGGTTCAGCCACTATATCATCCTCCAGCTCAATCTCGAATTCAATCCCTATGGAGTTTTCTCCTATGGTCACCCGAACTCAATCCCGGATTCCTCATCCTTTACCTCCATTAGCTCCCTCTATTCATCCTATGCAAACCTGGTCCAAGACCAGATTTCTTGCTTCTTCCCCTCATGTTCTTGTTAGTTCCATGGAACCTACTTCTGTTCGTGAGGCCTTGTTAGATTCCCAGTGGGTTCAGGCTATGATTGATGAATTTTCAGCCCTACAACGCAACCATACCTGGGATTTGGTTCCCTTTTCTCATGATATGAACTTGATTGGTTGCAAATGGGTGTTTAAAATAAAGTATAAATCTGATGGTACCATACCGAAACATAAGGCTCGGCTTGTCGCCAAAGGATTCCATCAAACACCCGGCATTGATTTTGAGGAGACTTTTAGTCTTGTTGTTAAGGCCCCCACAATCCGAGTCTTGTTTACTCTAGCAGTGACTTATGGCTGGGATATTCAACAAGTGGATGTGAATAATGCTTTCTTAAATGGAGATCTTCATGAGGATGTGTTTATGATCCAACCAGAGAGTTTTATTGATGATCGCTTTTCTACTCATGTTTGTAAACTTAGGAAGTCACTCTATAGCCTTAAACAAGCGCCTAGGGCTTGGTATACAAAGTTGAGATTAGCCCTGCATTCTTGGGGTTTTGTTAGAGCCATTTCTGATGCTTCTCTGTTCATTAAGAGGACTGATCAGTTTGTTATGTATGTTTTGGTATATGTAGATGATATCTTGATTACCGGATCTAAACCATCAGCTCTTCAAGCTTTCATTCGTGATTTGGACACTCACTTTGCTCTTAAGACCTTAGGGTCGGTTCATTATTTCCTTGGGTTTGAGGTGCTTCGTAACTCCACTAGAATTTTTCTTTCTCAATCCAAATATACAGTTGATTTGCTGCGGAAAGCTTCTATGCTTGACTGTAAACCTTGTGACACTCCTATGGTTTCTACCGGTGCATTAACATCTGAGGGTGAACTCTTTTCTAATCTTTCGTTGTATTGAACAATCATTGGTTCTTTACAATACTTAACTTACACCCAGTCTGACATTTCCTATGCTATTAATAAGCTGAGTCAGTTTCTGTCCTCTCCAAAACAGCAACACTGGGTGGCCTGCAAACGCTTATTGCGTTATCTTAAAGGCTCTTGTCACGGATAGGGGCGAGGGGGTCTGTTATTCGAAGGGGTAATGTAGTAATAATGGAAGTAGGCGGTTGGAGTTAGAAGTGTGTAGAAGCTGTGTAGAAGTGGTAGTTAGCTAATTGTAATTCAAATGTTGGCGCCTCCTTGAGGAGGATATATAAGCCAACTCATTCTCCTTTAGCGGGGATTTGAAAATACGATTGAATCACATTTCCCTCACCTATTTCTCTCTCAATTCTCTCTCTTTTTCTATTTCTATCTTTCCCCCTCACTTTTCACTACCTTCGAGTATCTCTTTCACGCGCAATTCTGCCTGAATTGTAGCGGAAGCTATTGCCAGATCCGAGATCTGACAATTTGGTATCAGAGCACGTTCGTGGGCGATCGGGAGGGCTATGGCAGACGGCACTCGGATGAAGCATATGGAAACGCAGCTCCAGCAGGTGACTGCGTCGATGTCGGAGATGCAGAATTGGATGGATACGTTTGAAAGTTCGGTGGAAAGAAGGATCGATGGAGCGGTGAATGTATGGCGAGAGGAGAGTCGATCACAGACTGCTCGGTTGGAGGAGCAAATGAGAGAACAAAACTAAACTCTCCGGGATCATATGCATCAGTTTATGCTGATGTTATCACGCCAAACTCAGGTACGAATCTCTCCGGAGTTTCCTCCGAGGGAACATTTAGAACCGATCCTGAACGATCTAGGGGGTTATGGCAGATCGGAGGGATCTGCGGAATTGGAAGCAAAGCAACCAATGATAGAGGAAATCGCGGGTGTCAGGAGATCAGGCGTAGCACAGGGATCGAACTAGAGCGGGACGTTGATGCTACGTATGGAGATTCCTTTATTTGATGGCCAGAATCCGCGATGGTGGGTGAGGCGTTGTGAGAGAGTGTTTCGTCTCTACAACGTGGTCGAGCAACAGAAGGTAACAACTGCTGCAGCCTGCCTTAATGATATGGGGGATGCATGGTATTAGGGGTGGATGGGAGTGAGAGACAAGTGTTCTTGGGAGGAATTTGTGGAAGGAATGTGTCGAAGATTTGGGGAGAAAGGAATGTTAGACGTAGTAGAAGAATTTAATAAACTGAAACAAGGTGGATCGGTGCAAGTCTACCAACAGAAGTTTGAGGAATTGAAGGCATTCATGTTAATTACCAATCCCACACTTACCAAAGGTTACTTCATGTCAAGCTTCATCAGCAGCTTGAGCGAGGAAATCCGCCCCATAGTGAAAATGTTCCAACCAAAAAGGGTACAGCAGGCTACTGAGTGTGCTAAGCTGCAAGAACTAGCGGTGGAGGCCTTATCGAAGAAGCAGGGAGGGGTTAGTAGAGGTTGGCAAGTGCCTAATCAACAGAGTAACAGGGGGTGGAACAAGGAAAGAGGAACAGGGGGATCCAATGGGAAGGCGCTAGCTCTGCCAGCTCCATCCCCATCGTTTGGGAACAATTTGAGAGAATATAGGAGGTTAGCTGGGCTCTATTTCAAGTGTGGAGACAAATATACGCCAGGCCATTAGTGCAAACGCCAATTGCTGTTGCTAGAAGGTACAGAGAATGGGGAAGAAGAAGCTGAAGAAGCTGAGACCCAAGAGAACGAGGGAGACGAAGAGAAAATGAAGATTTCTCTCCATGCACTAAGGGGAGTATCCACAAGTAAAATCATAAAAGTAGACGGTAAGGCACAGGAGGATGACTTGTCTATACTCATTGACAGCAGAAGCACACATAGCTTCTTGGATGAAATGGTGGCTAAGAGGCTCCATTGTCGACTTACAGGGACTCTACCATTGTCGGTTACGGTGGCTAACGGACAGAAGGTGATCTGTAAGTCTCCTTGCATGGGATTCTGTTGGTAGATGCAGGCGGAGAACTTCGAGGCTGACCTAAGACTTCTCCGGCTAAGAGGCTGTGATATGATCTTAGGCGTGGATTGGATGAGGGAAGTAAGCCCCATTTGCTTTGATTTTAAGAAGATGGAAATCACTTTCGACAAAGGGGGAAAACGAATGACTATCACTGGCGGTGCAGAGGCGGGTACATGTAAACTCATTTCAGGCAAAAGACTACATAAGCTATTCAAAAGCAAGTGGACACAGGTGGCTCAATTGTTCTCGATACAAACAATTGAGCAGGAGGAGGACGAGCTGGATTTTGGGGGAAAAATCAAACTGGTAGCAACAAAACAAGGCTCCATTCCGTGGGAGGTAACTCAACTAGACTTACTTGATGAACTCTTAGATGAATTTAAGGATTTGTTTGAGGAACCGAAAGCTCTACCCCCTCCCAGACCATTTGACCATACCATAACCCTAAAACCCAATTCAAAGCTGGTTAACATTCGTTCCTACCGGTATCCCCCAAAACAAAAGGCTGAGATCGAACGCATGATCAAGGAAATGCTTCAGCAATCAGTCATTCGACCCAGCCTTAGCCCATATGCCTCTCCTCTTCTCTTAGTCAAAAAGAAGGATGGCAGTTGGCGGTTTTGCATAGACTACTGCCAACTCAACTCCCTTACCATAAAAAATAAGTTCCACATCCCTATCATAGAGGACCTACTAGACGAGCTACATGGAGCCAAAGTTTTCTCCAAACTCGACCTTCGTTTCGGATATCACCAAATCCGTATGAACCCCCAAGATATCTAGAAAACAGCCTTTAGGACCCAGCAAGGACACTACGAATTCCTTGTTATGCCTTTCGGTTTAACTAACGCACCAACAACTTTCCAAGCCCTCATGAACCAGATTTTTGAACCTTATCTCTGCCAATTCATTCTGGTTTTCTTTGATGATATCCTAACTTACAGTCCCATCTTCCCCAAACACATAGAGCATTTACGGTTAACCTTGCAAATCCTTAGATTCACTAAGTTGTTCAACAAGAAGTCCAAATGTGCCTTCGCACAAACCCAAGTGGAATATTTGGGTCATGTTATATCGGAGAAGGGGGTGAGCACTGACCCCCAAAAGATTGCTGCTATGAATGGCTGGCCACGGCCAACCACCGTGAAGAGTTTGCGGGGATTCTTGGGTCTCACGGGTTATTACAAGCGGTTTGTTAAAAATTACAGCATCATCAGCAAGCCACTCACGGTGTTGCTAAAAAAAGATGGATTTCATTGGGATGAAGTAGCTGAAAACGCCTTTGATCTACTGAAGAAGGCCATGTGTGAGGTCCCTACATTGACCCTTCCTGATTTTAATCAACCGTTTGTCCTGGAAACCGATGCCAACAACTATGGCTTGGGAGCAGTGTTGGCTCAGGGAGGGAGGCCTATAGCTTTCATCAGCCAGGCTTTAGCTCCAAAGCACCTCGGTCTTAGTGTGTACGAGAAGGAACTCTTGGCAGTGGCAGTGTTGATCGTCGTCGACAAATGGCCACATTACTTAGAAGGGAGTAAGATAGTGATTCGCACTGACCATGAAAGCCTGAAATTCCTATTGAAACAGAAGTTACACACACACCTCCAACGGAAAGGTATGTCTAAACTCATGGGGTTTGATTACACTATTCAATACAGGAAAGGACATAAGAACAAGGCAGCTGATGCCCTTTCCCGCTGTATGGAGGAAGGAACAGCGGCAGCCATGACTTTTGTCATACCAAAATGGCACCTAGAGGTCACAGCCAGTTATGCACACACAGAGTGGACCAGGGATCTAATGGAGCAACTGACATTAGACCCCACGAGCAAACCGGGTTATTCGCTAAGGAATGGGTTGTTACGGTACAAAGAGAAGCTGGTGATCGGGGATGATGAGTTGCTACGAAGGAAGATCCTAACAACTTTGCACGACTCGCCCGTAGGAGGCCATTCGGGGGTCCAAAGCACATATAATCGAGTACAACAATTGTTCTATTGGCCGGGGTTGAAGAAGGTCGTGCAGAGTTATATTAAGAATTGTGACATTTGTAGCCGTTGTAAACATGAGAACATTCACCCTCCAGGGCTGCTGCAACCATTGCCTCAACCGAAGCAAGCTTGGGCTAGCATCAGTATGGACTTCATAGAAAGATTACCCAAGTCAGAGGGCAAAGACTGCATACTGGTAATCGTGGACAGACTCACCAAATACAGCCATTTCCTAAGTCTCACTCATCCCTTCACAGCCCAGGAAGTGGCACGAGTGTTCCTTGATCAGGTTGGAAAATTACACGGCTTGCCTCGCGTCATAGTCTCCGATCGCAACAAAGTCTTTACCAGCCTCCTATGGAAGGAGCTCATGAAATCTCTGGAGACCAAGCTCCACATGTCCTCAGCCTATCATCCAGAAACGGATGGACAGACGGAACGTGTAAATCAATGCCTGGAGACCTACCTTAGGTGTGTGTGCTTGGTGCAGGCTGCCGGGTGGCACAAGTGGTTGCCCTTGGCACAATGGTGGTACAACACCAACTACCACTCGTCCTTGAAAATGACTGACCCCATTTGAGGCTTTATTTGGTTACAAACCACCACTGCTTCCGGTCAGTGGTGGCCCCAACTTAGTAGCCACAGTGGATGATTATCTCACTCAGCGGCAACAAGTGATGCAAACATTAAAACAGGAATGGGCGAACGCCCAAAATCGCATGAAGCAATACGTTGACAAAAAGCAAAGTGACCGCAACTTTTCAGTCGGGGACCGGGTCTATCTTAAATTGCGGCATGCTCAATTGAAGACTCTTTCACCGGCGACCGTCTCTAAACTTAGTCCTAAATTCTATGGGTCGTATGAAGTGTTAGCTCGGGTGGGCAAAACGGCCTACCACTTACAACTTCCAGCAGAGACTTCTATTCATCTTGTTTTCCACATCTCTCTCCTCAAACCATCTCATGGTACTAACCCGGTGAGCGCATCTCTCCCTCCGGCTGTTCCAGCATCACAACAACCAGCTGAACCTATTGCCATCGTGGACAAACGCGTGATTTACAGACAAAATCTGCCCCTCACCCAGGTGCTCGTCCGTTAGTCCAACTTCCATCTGGAAAACAACACCTGGGAGCATCTCCCAGACCTACTCCAGCAATTCCCAAGGGCAGTCGGACTCCTCTAACCTCTTCTTGAGGACAAGAAGAATTTGAAGGGGAGGGGAATTGTCACGGACAGGGGCGAGGGGGTCTGTTATTCGAAGGGGTAATGTAGTAATAATGGAAGTAGGCGGTTGGAGTTAGAAGTGTGTAGAAGCTATGTAGAAGTGGTAGTTAGCTAATTGTAATTCAAATGTTGGCACCTCCTTGAGGAGGATATATAAGCCAACTCATTCTCCTTTAGCGGGGATTTGAAAATACGATTGAATCACATTTCCCTCACCTATTTCTCTCTCGATTCTCTCTCTTTCTCTATTTCTATCTTTCCCCCTCACTTTTCATTGCCTTCGGGTATCTCTTTCGCGCGCAATTCTGCCTAAATTGTAGCGGAAGCTATTTCCAGATCCGAGATCTGATAGCTTTGTTGGTGAAGGGTTATTGTTCTCTCCAGTTTCTCTTGATTTACCACTTGTCGTCTACTGTGATGCTGATCATGCAGGTTGTAAAGTTACAAGAAAGTCCACAAGTGGTGTTTGTGTTTTCCTCGGCAACAATTTAGTGGTGTGGAGTTCCAGAAAGCAAACTGTTGTAGCCTGGTCAGTTGGAGAGGCTGAGTATCGGGCTATTGCTCAAGGTGTCACAGAAATAATGTGGCTGGTTTCTTTGTTTTCTGAATTTGGATTTAAATCTCAGCCTATGCCGATTATTTGGAGTGACAATATGGCAGCTAAGAGCATTGTAGAAAATCCAGTATTTCATGCTCGAACAAAACACTTTGAGATTGATCTTCATTTTATTCGTGAGAAGGTTGAGAAGGATGAAGTAGAGATCAGATATGTTCCTACATCTAATCAGTTGGCTGATATTTTTACTAAGAGTCTTCCTAAGACCAGATTTCAGTTGCTTTGTGCTAATCTGGGCATACGACTGTCTCCTGCTTCTGTTGGAGAAGCTCACTCTAAGACAAGTGAAGACCAATCAGCTGCTAACAGGAAGTTTGTTTTGAGGGGGAATGTTGGAGAAGCTCACTCCAAGACAAGTGAAGAACAATCAGCTGCTAACAGGAAGTTTGTTTTGAGTAGGAATGTTGGAGATCACGTGACATGACTAACTAAACTTTAGTTAGTCTTTTCTGTGTTTAGTTTTCTGTTAAGCTTGCTGGTTATAAATAAAGTGCTGGCTTATACGGTAGTCATATATCAGAGGTTAGCTGATTATATATATCAGTGTCAGTTCTCATTTTCTGTAACTTTGAAAAACCAAGTTAATACGATTTCAGTTCTCTCTCTATTCATCTCTGATTTGTTTCTTGCTGGTATCATATTTTAACAGTTTCGTCCATCCAACCGGTAAGATTGGTGCATTCCAGGTAGATCGCCGGTAGGTAGCCCTCCCGTCGGAGTATCAAAAGTGTTAGTCTCTCCCGAGGTCATTGATGGAGCCATCTCAAAAATTTCAGACATGTTTGAAAAGCTAGATGGAGTAGAATATGCAATGAAGGCAGAACAGTGGGTATCAGTCGAGGGGAATGACAATGAAGGTCGAAACAGAGGCACATGGTACTGGAAAGCAATGAAGGCTGGAATTCTTTCAGAACCTAAGCTCTTTTACCATGTGAAATTGAATGGAAAAGCTCAATAATCTTATTCACATACAGCCCTAGTTATAGGGTTGAATATTTACAGCTTAGGAAATATTACAACAAAGAAGATTACAATAAAACATATTAGGAAAGTATCCTAATTTTACATTGGGAAAATATCCAAAAGAACAAAATTTAGAAAATTTAGAAACTTCCTAAAAAGGCATAGCGGTATAAGGCTGCTCTCCTTTTGTCCTTGAATGCTGCTTTCCTTTTCTCCTTGATCTTCACACGTCAACAATCTTCACACGTCAGCACCATAGATAGAAAAGAATAGAAGATAGAATTCACGTAGCCAGCCCAGCATAGTGGAACAAAGGGAAAAGTAGACTAGAATAGAAGATATATTTTCCTTCTCTTTTATGCCAACAATCTTCACACCTCAGCCCAGAATAGAAGATATATTTTCCTTCTCTTTTTGCTGAGCTGCGGGGGCCCCTGGGTTGAGGGATTTCACCTTTTTGTCCCAAGAGAAAAAGTAGACTAGTTACATTAAGGTTTGTACTTGTGAAATTATCATTATGCATGGTGTATTACAATAGCCTAATAACTTTCAAAATTGTGAAAATAGATATTTGAAAGTTGGGATATTTGCAGCAGATTCACTAGAATTAGATTTGGACTTGAAATATTCCGAGATTGAATGCTGGAGGGGAATACTTTGGGCAATATATTCTTGCTTTAAGCTTCCACTCTGGGTAGTTTGGCAATACAATTTTGGTCCTTCAGATCAGAACTGCATAAAAGAGAAGGAAAATATATCTATATATTGATGCTCTTGTATATAACAACCAGTTCTCTCTGTTACCCCCATGGGCGTGGGCAGTGCACAAATACCATGAATGATATAATTACATATGTGTTTGTTGGATTATGTAGGTTCTGAGTGACCACCATGAGGTTGTTGCAGATTTGGTGCAGACAAGCTTTCTTTTTTCCATTCCCATGGATGGTCCAATGTCCTTTTCTACTCCTCGTGTCTCTGTGCAGTGGTCTCTTCGTTTTGAATTATTTACCACTCCTAAAAATGTCGATTGGACTAGGTATGATGCTTACTGAATCACGTAAATAGTTTTTACTATGAACTTCCATGTTTTAGATTCTGATTTTGTGGTGATAGATTGATAGCACTTGTTTTGTATTATTGTTGCATGTTAATGGGTAGTGTACTGTTGCTGGTAGTAGGCTATTTATCGTTCCAGTGTTAGTAATGACTTGGTGGGGTGTCATGGGGGCGGGGCGGCGGTGGCAGTGCCCGCCTGGGGAGGGGGGGACAATTATAGCGCCCTCCCTCCCCCCCCCCCCAAAAAAAAAAACCAGAAAAACACTTGTGCTTTGTACTAGTTGAATACTTTAATTTCTTCTTTTCTTATTTCTTCTCGACAAATATTAACATTTCCCATAGAAGTTCATGATCTAATGTTGCTTTGTTCATGCATATCACCTGGAACAACTCTAAATAATGTCAACTAATTGCAATTTCAATGTTCTTGCCTAACTCAAATGGAACCTCCTTGGCAATAGTTATGGTTTAAAACTGTATGTCATTTTTCTGCATAGTCATTATTTCCTACGTCTTTGTATTTTCACTTCCTTTTGAGGAGAAGCCCTTAAACCATGAGCCTCAGTTGTTCAAAATCTATGCCCTCAGTTTAATGGTTTTGCATGCCTGAGCAAACAGATGGATATACACATCCCTTAAGATGTCTCTCAACCTTGTGAGAGAGAAACATCAAATCTCTCGTTTGTCTTAGTCTTCAAGAACTCATAGCACTCAACAAAATTAATTATTTCATGCATATATATGGAATGACTCTATTATGAGACAATAATAGCAAAAGAAATGGAAGTACATAAATCATTAAGGTTATGTCTGAGAGTAGGATTTTTCAGTGAAAGAAAAAAGAAAAACCTTTGTATTTTAACACACACGAGAATATTTATTTTTCTCTATCATAGTTCCAAACATAATTAAGATTCATGGTAAGCCTACTAATGCATCTGCGTCTTGCTGTTGAAGTACCTATGAAGGAGGCTACACTGAGAAGATCAAACCATTTAACCGCCACTTCATTCTCACAAATTATTTTATTTGCATGGTTCACCCAATGTCAGCTTTCTCATTGACAAAACAAGTTTGATGTCAATCTGAATAGACCTAGTGAACCATCCAGTTCACTGAATACTAATTAGTGGAATTCAACAAGAAATAGAACCAAATTTCAGGTCACTTGGAACTTTTCTTGGTAAGCCAACATTAGTTGAAATATTGAAGGGACTTAAAACCACCACACCTTAAACCATGTTGCATTAGGTAGCCGGTAGCTAGCATAAAATCATGAAATTCTAGACAGAGTGAGCTAGGATTCATGTAGACAACTTCACCTGGTGGGGATTAATGATAAATATGTTGTTGGAACCTTGTTTTGCTATTCTCACCAGATTAAGTACTCATATTTAGAGCTCTTTTTTAATATTCTGTCTCCTAAAAGTCTCTGAACTCCTTTTTTGTTCTTTAATGCTAGATTTGAGCATCCACTTCTAATAGAGGGAAGGGACAAGTGCGAGTGGGTGCTTCCAATAACGGTGCATGCTCCTCCTTTAGGAACTCAATCAGCTTACACACGAAATGAGAAGCCTGTGTCTCTGGATCCCTTGTGGGTTCGCACTTAAAAGGTAAAATGAAAGTCAAATCATACTTTTCTCCCTCGATGCTGTGTTTTCAGATAGGCATGCATACAAACACCCATGCACGCACTCTCATTCATGCGCTCACCTCATAAAACTAGTTAGCTTCACAGAAGATTCATGAAGTATTGGCAATTGTATGCATTTCTAATGATTTGGCACTGTGAAACTGGCCAAGCTTGTTCTCGACGTTTTTTAATTCACAAAGCCTCCACGAGTATGGAAATTGATCGTTATTGTTTACAATTTACATTTACAGATTTGTAGTCAAAGGGTCCATCCGAATCATGACAACCAATTATCAAGGTAGCTTTTGAGGATCTACATTCAGAAGTGTGAGCTCGACTGCTGATTTCCCAGGGCAGCAGCAGCACCTCTGATTTTCTCAGGCGACTTTTGTTACTTCCTCGTATTTTTGTCCAAATACCAATTGGGAAAGGTAAAAAGCAGTTTCGAGAGAGGACATTAAGGGATGATGGGGTGACCAGAACTTTATAATGTCACGTGCAGTATCCTCCTGAGATGCTGTGACCTATACCTATATATTGTGCTTCCCACTGTATATCTCTCTAATTTTTGTTTCTTAATTTTTTCATAGAAATTTTTTTGTAATCATGACAAATTGTATTTTTAGTCTTCTATCTGAGTTGCTACGGAAATTGTAGAACTTCTAATAAAGTTGCAAATGATATGTAAAATACCTGAATCATAGTGGAATAATCGAAATTGATTTGTTTAACGACCTCCATGGAAGAAAACTATAAAAGTTATTTTGTACGTTTATCCCTTGTTTCTCTAAGGCTCGAATGGTGATGTTAAAGACAGTATATGAGTGATCAGAAATTGATTCTGATTGTCATATTTTCTTCACTAAGGTCTATGCCTATTTATAGGTATTACACAGATATAGATAGGCATATTTTTTTAAGAATTTAAATCTAATTCAAATTTTAATCAGTTATCCTATCATATTATTAAAATTCAAAAACGATTGAATTTGAAACAAATTCAAATTCTAAATACTTGTCATTAGGGAACTTATCACAATATAACCGCAATTGTAACAATCTTTCACTCGGGTATATGAGATAATGAACAATTCATCTCCTCATATAGGACGTTAAGGGGTGTGATCTTAATGACAATGATAATAGTACTATATCAAACAATCATCAATGCTAACATAGTACTGTTGCAAAAAGAAATAAACTAGGATAATGCCATATATGCCTTAGATAATAAATAACACATCTATCAAATGTTTCTAATATCTCAAGAGTAACTTTGAACAGCATTTGGTCATCAATCAAAGTTCTTGCACTCATGATCATCACATAGATGATTGTCCGGACTATGAGTTGCGAAAGTTACATGATGTGGTATAAATTATCTTTCCCAAAATTCAAATCAATCCATCTCTTGGTTCAACCACTTGCCCAGTCATGTCCTGCCTAGCTGTTTTCTTGTTGGCCAAATAGATGACATGCTAAAGTAGTGTATTTGAACTTCAACTTTATAAAACAATTTTAAGTTAAAAGGCATATGTGAATAGGGTCCCACACAATGACAGAGAGATAACAATCTTGTCATTTTCCTATAGCGATTGAATAAGCGCATGCTATATGACGTGCATGCTACGGTGGAACTCCCACTAATCAGGGATGTCACATTCAAAACACCGTACAGATGTTAGCTCAGTCACCACATAGGCACTAGCATGAGTCACTCAACTCATGAGTGCTCACATCTTGCTATTCTCAGGCTTAATATGAAATTTGAAATGTATCTATATTCTACTTCTTCAAATAAGCCTCATCTTAGCCGTACTAAGGCGACAATAACAACCTTGAATACTCCTCGTGTGTCAAGACACTTATACTGACTGTCCAAGAGTAAGTTGTCTCATCTTGCACACCACACAAATGTCAGGGCGATCATCCGCGTGAGAGGACTGATCCAAGCCTGGTGACATTCATGAACGTGTGCAACTATTTCAATGTTTTTCATATCAATAACACAATGTCATATAATGAAAACAGAAAGAAGATAACAAATATCCATTAGCATAAATCAATAGGAATGTCGTAAACAGTGATCAAATATAGAATTCAAATTCTACGTAATCCCATACACCTCACATGAGATTGAAATACATTCCTGCTAAATGGCTTTGTCAATGGGTCAGCCAACATTTCAACTCTAGGAATATAACTCAAGATCACTTCCTTATCCCTAATTAATCTTCTAATGTAGTGATATCTTCTTCTTATGTGCTTTCCTCTATCATGAAATTTGGGGTTGTGTGCGAATTGCATCGCAACCATGTTGTCGATACGAATCTCGACAGGTTCATCAGCCTGAGCTGTTACCCCGAGCTTTTGAAGGAAAGTACTAAGCCAGGATGCATGTCTTCCAGCTTTTGAGCTAGCCACATACTTTGCTTCCATGGTCGACCAAGTAACGCAATCTTGCTTCTTGCTTTTCCAAGAAATAGAGCCTCCAGCAAGAGTGAAAATATATGCTAATGTAGAGACACTGTCATCTATATCTTTGCCAAAATTAACATCAGTATAACCACGTACTTTCATATCTCCACCTTGGAAAGCCAAGACATAATCATAAGTACTGCGTAGATACCTCATGATTCTCTTGACAACTTTCTAGTGTTTCTCACCTGGATTACTTTCGTATCTGCTTACTAGCCCAACAACGAAGCAAATATCAGGATGAGTACACTTCATTAGGTACATGAGACTCCCAACAGCACTGGCGTATGGTTTGCGTATGGTTTTTTTTGCGTTAGTTTCTTTTCTTCCTTTATTTTAGGGCACTAACTAGTACTCAAGGTACAACCCTTATCAACTAGAGTATCAACAGACTTTGAGTTATCCATATTAAATCGTTCAAGGATCTTACGAAGGTAAGTCTTTTCAGACAAACTCAAAAGCCTTCTTGAGCGATCCCTCAAGATCTTAACTTTGAGGATATAAGTCGCTTCTCCTAAATCTTTCATCTCAAAGACAGAGAATATCCATTCCTTAATGGTGTTGATCATTTTCAAGTTGTTTCTAGCCAATAAGATTTCATCTACATATAAGGACAAAATCAAGAACCCATATCTTGTCATTTAGACATACACACAATACACAATGGTCTTCCTCCAACATGGTCAAACCTACGGAAGTGATGGATTCATGAAATCGTAGATACCATTGTTTAGATGACTGCTTGAGATCATATATGGATCATTTGAGATGGCACACTTTGCCCTCCTACCCTTCAATAACAAAACCGATGGGTTGATCCATGTATATCTCCTCGTCTAGTTCTCCATTGAGAAATGTTGTCTTGACATCCATCAAGTGTAGCTCAAGATCTAAATGAGCAAGGATGGCTAGAATTACATGACTAGAGTCAAATCTCACCATAGGAGAAAATGTCTCCAAGAAATCTACACTCCTTCATTTGGCCCTTCGCGACCAACCAGGCCTTATACTTGTCGATCGATCCATAAGCTCGACGTTTTGACTTTCAAGACCCATTTGTTGCCAATTGTCTTTCTATTTGGTGGAAGATCGACAAGGTCCCACACCTTGTTCTTATCTATCGAGTCCATTCCCTCTTTCATAGCGATCAACCATTAATCTCGATTTGGGGAGGTTAAGACTTCTTCATAAGAAGTCGACTCAGTGTCATCCAACATGGCACACATAAGTACCCTTTCCTCAATATCATCAAAATGATGACGAGGGATAAGCGCACGTTGGCTGCGTCTAATTACTAGAGTCTCCAAAGGTTTGACTATGGGTTCACTCCCACTAACTACAAGAATCCTCCCACTGACTAAAGGCATTTCCTCTTGTAACTCTTACAATTGGAAGTTCTTATCAACCTCACCAATTCTTAGGAACTCATTCTCAAGAAACTTTACATCCTGAGATTTTATCTCAGTCAAACCCCTACTAGAATATTCACCATACATAATGTATCCTTTTGAACCCATAGGATACCGAAAGAACACCTTCTTGCTAGCTATCGGTCTAAGTTTTCCATATTTGTGGGACGTGCTATGAACATATCCAACTGACCCCCAAGGCCACAAGTGATCCAAGTTTGGGCTTCTACCAATCCATAACTCATAGGAGGTAAAGGGCACAGACTTGCTTGGAACACAATTAAGAATACAGGTTGTAGTCAACAATGCATCTCCCCAAAAACTAATAGGGAGATTTTCCTACACCAACATTGATTTAACCATTTCCAACAAAATCTTATTCTGGCAGCAACACCATTTTGTTGCGGTGTGCCAGGAATTGTCAAGTGTCGAACTATACCTTTCCTCACATAGACTTCTAAACTGATCAAAAAGATATTCACGACCTATATCGGTTCGAAGAGTTTCTAAATTCTTATCCATCTGATTTTCAACCTTATGCACAAAGCATCTGAAACAATTTAAAGCTTCTGACTTGTGAGAAATTAGATACACATAATCGAAACGTGAATAATCGTCTATAAAGGTAATAAAGTATGATGCACTATGACGTGCCCTCACCTTCATATGATAGCATATGTCAGAGTGTACTAACTCCAAAGGATAAGATACACGAGAAGCCTTACCAAAAAGTTTCCTCTTAGCTTTACCGGCTAAGCAAGGCTCACACATAGTGAGTCTTACTTTATTAAGAGATCCCAATAGACCTTCTCGCGCCAACCTTGCCATCCTTTCTTGGCCCACATGACCAAGTCTTTTGTGCCATAAATCACAATCTACATTTACGATAGAAGAAGTAGAATAAACTAAAGCAATAGAACGATTATCATAAACATGATCCAAATTAAGGTTGAAAAAACCATCCACTAAGAAACCACTATCAAAGAATGTATCATCCAAATGGATGTTCATGCCAGTATCATGGAAAAGAAAAGAATAACATTGTCCTAGTAAACATGCTACTAATAATAGATTACACCAGACTCCGGGAGCATACATAACGTCCTTCAGGAGTAGAACCATTCTTCATCTTGAGCTGGAACAAACCAACTCCAAGAACTTCTTCTTGTGTGCCATTCCCAAGCGTGACGTACTGAGTTCCCACTAGCCCCTAGTGGTAATCCACAAATCCTTCTTTCACAACACTTATATGTCATGTTGCTCTTTCTTTGGCTTTGGACAATCCCGAGTGAAGTAACCCTTCTTCTTACAATTATAGCATTTCAGTTTGGACAAGTCTTTCTTTCCACATGCCCCTCTCTTGGCCTTCTTGCCTTTGCTAATCTTAGGTGTAGGACTTAATGCCCTCGATCCTTGTCTTTTGCGCTTGGGCCCAAAGCCCTCACGTCTGTCTACCTTGGCTACAAAAGTCGCCACACGGTTCACTTTAATGCTCTCTGCCTCAAGCTCCAAGTGACGTGAAATATCATCAAAAGTTTTGATATTTTCGTTGTGTGTCATAAGAAGCTTCATCTAAGACCACTTAGGGTTAGGTAAGGATCTTATCACCCATAAGAGTTGCTACTCATCAATAAGCGCTACTCCTACACTCTGAAGATTTCTGATGAGTGAACCCATCACTCTCAGATGCTTAGCCATGTTGTGCCTTGGGTCCTTGACATACTATTAAAATTTGACATACTGTTGAAATTTTAATTGTAAAGCACGAAACTTTGTTGTAGATGTCTAACCAAAAGTGATTTTCATCTTTTGCCACATTTCCATATTAGTCTGGCAAGGCTCAAACTCGCCAGCCCGCATGCTTACAAGCATTGCAAGATGAGCACAATTGTCCCTCTCAAGCCATTTATCATAGGCTTGTTGTGTTGTCAAGAAAACATTTTCCCCTTGCGGCACGAGATGTGAAGTCTCCAAAATGTCCCATACTTTCTCCATCTGAAGTATATATTGAATCTGCTTCTCCCATGTAGAGTAGTTGGGCCCATCCAACTTATCTATCCTAATCATGCTTCCAACAATTGAACTGGTGTGCATTGATCACTGAATCAGGGATAACAAAAGACATTCAATGCATATGTTCAAGGCAAACAATTAAATCAAACATTTAGCTATGCACTTCGGGATCAACAGATCACTAAGCTTCAAAGTCATCACCCTTGATGCATAACTAAAAATGCTATGACTCAATTGCTTATGTGGAATTGATCCATAAAATCCAACAATAAATTAGAATCCACACAAAACCCAAGATCGGTACTAAATCGAAATTAATTATCAATAAGCAAATGAAACTAAATATTTGCGGACAACAGATAATTAATTAAGTTAATTTTTATTGAGCAAAAAATATGCCATATCACATCTATTTATAATTTTAGACTCAAAATTAAACTTATTAATTTATGGTCTAAAAGAATAATCAAAACAATTATCATGATAAAATTAAACACATAATAAATGTCATGAAAACAATATTACTAATTACAAAAATTAATATTCTAGAATTAGATATTCTAAAAATAATTCTAAAATTATTTATTTATTTATTTTAAATCTCAAAATTTATTTATTATTTAATTTATAATTTTAGGCTAAAAATTAAACTAATTAATTCATGGCCCGAAAGCATAATCCAAACAATTAAATAAAAAACCCATAATATGGCCCAATACAAAATTGAGGCCCAAATCATTTTAATTAAAGCCTAGTCCAATTATTAACAAAAACAAATGGCCCAAGTGCAAGCCTAAGCCCAATTGAACAAATGCATTGGCCAGCTTTAGATCCATACTCATGGATCTCCTAATAGATCGGGTCAAATCCGACCTAGTGGGTCGACCCAACACAGTGGGTCAAGATCCATCATCTTTCCCAAACTTAGGGTTTACTGGCGCATCCTTGCACAGTCGTTGCCGCCGCTTTATTCCTCCATTGCCAGCTTCCTTTCGTTCTTCTTCTTAGTCCCTAACTGTCGCTGGCTTGCATTTATTTACAACAGCCACAAAGGCTGTCGTCCATGTAAGGAAGGTGAAGAAAAGGAGGCTAGAAGTGATGTAGTGCCGAAGGACGCCATGGCCAGCAACACGCACCATTGGCGACGACAAACGACGCCATGGTCGTTGTTGCCACCGCCTTCTCCTCACTATCATCGCCGGTTGCCCCATCTCATTCCTCACCCATCATCGCAGCGGCTTTAGCCACCGGCTTTCTACCTTAACAGCGGCCACAGAGGCTGTTGTTCGAAAAGAAAGGAAAATAGGAGACCAACCACCGGCGATGGCGAAGATGATCCATGGGAAAGTTGTCAGGTCTCGGCCACAGCCATGGCTCACTCATGACGACGAGCCACGACCCATGGCAAACCCACAAAGAATTGGCCACTCCGATCGAACCTCCCACTGGCAGCGACTACGGTGATCTTTGGTGATGGGCGAAAATGGCCAACCATCCGCCATGGTAGTGATGATTGAACACGTTACTGCTGCCCATCGGCGATGACAAACACGGTTGTCGATGACTATCTCATTCATATCTGTATTTTAATGGATAGAAAATAATTTTATGCATAAAAAAGATACCACAAGTTACAAAAACCCGTGAATACAAATAGTCAACCGGAAAGGTGTAGACAAATAAACAAAGCTCTGATACCATTGTACAACTTTTAATAAAGTTGCAAACGGTATCTAAAATACCTGGATCACAGTGGAATAATTGAAACTGATTTGTTTAACGACCTCTGTGGAAGAAAACTATAAAAGCTTTCTTGTACGTCAACTCCTTATCCGTCCATGGCTCAAATAGTGATGTCGAAGACAGTATATGAGCGATCAAAAACTGATTCTGATTTTCGTATTTTTTTTCATTAGGCTCTATGCCTATTTATAGGAATCACACAGATATAGGTAAGCATATATTTTTACGAATTTGAATCTAATTCAAATTTCAATCAGTTATCCTATCATATTATCAAAATTCAAATACGATTGAATTTAAAACAAATTCAAATTCTAAATATTTATCTTATCATTACGGAACTTATCCTAATGTAACAACAATTCTAACAAAAATCATCATATGAAGTTGTTCTTAAATACCAAGTGACGTAGGATTCTATTTCTTCCATTCGTATCTTAAGAAAGAGTTGTTAACAAACACGGAGAAAGTGAATAAGAAGCCAAGCCATGAGGAAGACTAAAAACTTGTTTGGGTGGAATGGGTTCTGAAATTGTTTCCGTGAAAGGAGGTAAGGTCTTCCCCTTCTATCCAAAATCATTTATCAAACATGTAGTGAATATGAAGATGGGTATAATAAAATATAGCAAAAGAGAAACAAAAATGGAGAAACTATAACCAAACACAGCTTTTTTGACTCACAATAAACACATAGCTCCCAGACCTTTGCTATATGCCGGGTGTTTTTCCATCTTTTTAGCCCCAAAATATTTGCAGGCTGCTATATTATACTAACATACTAAATAAATATATAATGGTTAGTTGATCATGTATTTGTTGGTGTTAGTGACTTTACACTAGATTTAGATGACGTCTAATATGAGTGTTAGGCTGAATGATATAATCTTGTATGTAATCTAAATGGTCATATTTTTATTCACAAGCTCTCCAATTGTATATAAATCAATCCTTAGATATCTTGATGATCTTATTCTTAAGTTGTTAAAAATATATGATAAACATCTACAACATAGGATTTTTTAAAGGTATTTCTAATTCTAAGATTCTTCAAAAGGAAATTATGATTAATTGATTATGGATTAATACATGACTTTACTACCTTTGATAAGTATGAAATACTAATGATAAATGATGGTAAATCATAGGTCATATTACATGAGATGAATATATGTAAATGTGGATAGGTATTGGTTGAACATTTACTAAATGTGATGCTTGTAACAAATTGGATGGTTAGAAAGATTAATGATCTATTATTGATTTTCAATTATGTGTTTGGTCCTTTGACTGAAGGCAACACAATTGTCTTACGCACCAGTGTCAGAGATTTGTCGTTAAGCAGAACCATTTCAAGTGAGAGATATAAATGTTCTTTGTGTAGTCTCTATGTAATAGTATATGGAGGCAGGTTTTAACACTCGAGATTTCTAGACTAATATATGATAATATTCAAGATTTTTAGATTCAGATACTTGAGGAAATAACACATTTCAAGGGATTGTGAAAGTCATGATTGTGGATTTCAAATAAAACTCTAATATAGCTTTGGATCATTTTGGAGTACAAACCTTATTTAAATCAAAGTCTTTTCTTAGTCTTCTCTAAGTCTTTGTTAAGTATTCTCCAAGTCTTAAGTCTTCTCTAAGTCTTTGTTAAGTCTTCTCCAAGTCTTTGTTAAATAAGTCTTCTCCAAGATTACTTAGCCTCCAAGTTTGGGTCATGTGGCAAGCATTTATTGGCCATACATGGAAGATAATAATGAGGCCTCATGATGATAGGACATGTGGCGAAACACGATTGGCCAAAAAACGTTTATAAATAGGATCTTTGGGTTGAGTTTTGGGCATTCCAAATCATTCGAAGCCAATTTTATGTCATATTGAGAAGTTTAAAGGTAAAGAGTGTGTTATTGAGAGAGAGGGAGAAATTTGCAAGAAAAATGAGGAAAATTGGTGAAGGAACGAAAGAGATACGAGCTTCACCAGCGAAACTGTGCGTCGCAAGAATCTGGGCCTTAATCACTGGAAAACAGTGAGGTAAGTCCAGTTCTTTTTTATATTCCTTTAGAGGGATGAAAGAGGAGTATGTAGGAAAAAACAGTGGTCAAATTAGAGTTAAAACGAGGGAGATATGGCCAAAAAACCAAAGGGGTGTAAAGTTGTCTAAAAAATTAAGGGCGGCACCTTCTGTCGGCGCGTGAGGGCACGTGACATCCCCTTTTTCCATGAAATTTAATGTATCAACCCCTTATTAAATTACCTACAATACTATGTAAAATTATTTGGGGTTTAGTTCACGAAAATACGTATTTTCTGCAGAAAAGCAAACCTAGTAAGGTGTGAAGCCTTTAACATTCAGATCTCATCTAACTAAGTTGAGGTAAGTACACTATGAATTATCTACAATGTTTAAGCATGCTCATGAATCATGTTTATGTGGTCCCTCATGTTATGTTTCAAGCAAGTTACAGGACCGGGGTTTAGTAATGCTACGCACGGAGGTTCTTACCCCTACAAGTTGGTAGAACCTATCGTGTTCCCTCATGTTATACGTTCATATTTCAAGTTCATGTCATGATTTGTTTAAATACGTCTGATGGTTCTTTTGTACTTACTGAAATTTGCGTAATCTTACCCCTTATGTTCCCCCCTCCCAGGTGATCATGAATGAGGAGATCGGGACATGGACGTGGAGTGTGGTGACTCTTTGAAAAGAATTTTCAATAATTGAAATCTTGTTCCTCTCTTTTTGTTTTAGAAAGATTTTCAGCATTAAACTCTTATGATATATGTACACTATTGCTACATCGTATGTCCTTAAAGTTTATATAAGTTTATGAGGTCTCATTTCAAGTTCGAATTTCTCGATATGGATGTTATTATTACTGAGCATATTTGCTAAGTCTTTCTTTCTTTTATTGAAGCCATGTTTTCGATATCAAACTTTGTATTTACACAAAACATGCTCTGAATTTTATTATGTTTGAAATTTCACTTAAGTTAACAGAAGTTTTGTTTCTCAAGTTTTTTTTCTACACTAAACCTTGGAGTTCATATGAGCATGTTTTCAAGTTACGGGTGTCACATAGTGGTATCAGAGCAAGGTTTACTTTTTTGTGGACTCAAATTATTTTTAAAGAAAAATTATGAGTTTCTTTAGAAAGATTTGTAAGAAAATTCTTTTAAGGAAACATGAAAATCCACCACGTCCCGTTCAAGTTTTTTGCTATGCTTATTCTTTATGGATACTATGCTCATGCAAGCCATGTCCCCCGTAACTATGCAGTTATTCTCTCAAGATATTTATGATCATATGTTGTTATATGTATGCACATGTATGATGCTCATGTTAGAATAAGTATGTGAGAGATATGATTCCTATTTTCCATTAGTTAGTATGTGTTTTTCTGCTAGTGATATTGCTTCAACCCAAGAGTTCATGATTATAGCGAAAATATTTGTTTGGGAAGGGCTTATTAGAACGAAATCAATTAGGAATCAAGTCCATTAAGAAGTGCTTGCATAATGAATCATAGTAATTTGTGAAAGACCTCCCTAGTCAGAGGATTTCTCGAAGGTTTGGAAAATGATCTCATGAAAACAAAGTTCTTAGAGACAAACTTAAACGGGGCAATTTGGAGGTACTTATGAGGATGTGGGTAGAGGCTAAGAAGAACTAGGGAATCAAGTATGGGCATCTAATTGTGGAATGAAGGATAATAAGCATTTCAAAGATAAGGATTCCTTAAGACTTATGGGTGTGAAACTGAGCTATAACATAAGTCGTGATAAGCCTAAGACACAATTAAGGAGGGATTAGTGGAACATCCTTATGTCAGGAGATTAGCCAAGTATGTTTGGAAATATAGAATTACCCCTCAAATTGAAGTAATGAAATAAGGCTTGTGCATTCAAGTTGAACGAAATAGTATCCGTAGGACTTGACTAACCTAAGAAGTGAGATAAAGAGCTAAAGGTAGGAATTAGCTCCTAACTTGAGGAGATGATTATATCTAAGACTTAAAGTGACCCCAGTCGGTTTAAGAATAAAAACAAGGTCTAGAGCACAGACATTAGTATGAAATGGAAAAATCCCTAGCCGGTTGAGTTGGAATCTAAAGGAACCTGAATTTCAAATGAATGGGTTAAGGATATAAGTAAAAGGACTATAGGTTAAGCTATCATTCATGGAGTAATGGATAGATCAGACTCTTGTCTTGATACTTAAGGTTGAGTAGGACGTCTAAGGTTACGGGATTCCTGTTGGATAATGATGTCACATAATGAGGAGACCAAAGGTGTAAGGTGATATGATGCATGCAGTGACAAAAATATTTTATTATAATATTTTATCATAAATTTTTAACCCCAATATTAATTAGATATCCTAACAAACATATTAATAAATTATAAAAGAAACACTAGAATAATAAAATAATAATTAGTTTTTGGCTAATTTAATTTTTCTTAAAAATTTTATTTCACATTTGTTGTTTTGATTTGACACAAAATATTAAAGTGGTGTTTTCTTTACTTTTCAATTTTCAGTTTTGAATTTTGAATTCATTTTCAATTTTCTGTTTTGGTAATTTATTTTTAGAAGATTGAAAACGCATTCTTTTTGTCAATTTGAAAAACTATTTCTCAAAATAGAAAATTAGAAAACGAGTTATCTTTGAAATTTTGAAAATAATTCTTTAATGATATTTTATTCAATAAATTAGAAATATTTAATGTTAATATATTATTAAAAAATATATACATTTTAAAGGTAATGAATTTTGTAATATTTTTTTCCATTACAATAATAAAATATGAATAAATAGATAAATAAATGTGTTTTGAGTTTATATTGGCACCAAAGTTTTTATGCCAATATTAATTAGATATCTTCAAAATTAGCAAAGTAATATTTAACTTTTGACAAATTATAATTTTTGTTAAAAATTTGCCCTTACCATTTGCCTCCTTAAAAAAATTTATTTCACCTTTACTATTTTGATCTCATCACCTAAAAAGTTAAATTTCTTATTTAATAACAAAAACTTTGAAAAATTGACTTTTATTTAATATTAAGATATGTCATAAAATATTGATGCCAAATTTTTGGTATCAATATTGATTAGAAATATTGAAAAATAATAAATAATATTTATTTTATGATAATTTTAAATTTTTATTAAAAATATTATTTTTAAAAATTTTAATAAAATAATATTTTTAATTTTTATTAAAATATTTCAGAATTAAGAAAAAAAGTTAAAATAATATTAATATTACGGTTCAGCTGAGCTATGTATAGACAAGGTGAGAAAATAAATAAATTTTTATTTTAAACCAATTTAAAATTTTATTAATATTAAATATTTAAATTTATTAAACTTTAGGTGAGTTTAGGAAATTCTTTTCCTACAACTAATATATGAACTTTAATTAGTCAACCCATTAAGTTAACAAATCTACGAAAGTGGCCATCACATGTTATTTTTTAATTAATTTAATAAATATTAAATATTAATTACTAAATATGATTTTTTAAATAAATATTACTTTTTTTAATTAATTGGTCAACTCGATGCTGCTCCCTCAACCTCATTTGCTGCCCCAGTTGCAACTCCGCCCATAACTCTAGCATTTGGTTCTCGATGTGGTGCTTGCAGGTTCTTCTTGAGAAGAAAATGTATCCAATAGTGTGTTTTTGTCCCTTACTTTAGCTATAAATAAGGACCTACTTCTTTTGGAGCTATCCACACGATTTTTGGTGCAAAAAATGTCTCTAAACTCCTGTCCCAGCTTCCGGTGAGTGATCGTTATGTGGCTGTCGTTACACTCTCATATGAAGCTCAATCTAGGCTTCAAGATCCCATTTATGGCTATTTATCCGAAATTTTTTCCCTCCAACAGCAGGTATGATGATTTATGGTTGTGTATCCTTAATCTTTTTAATTTTTTGGACTTAATTTGTTAATTATATGTGATTTTTAGGTTAACAATCTACAAGTTTATTTAGCCTTTTTGAAGGAGTTTGCAGACTCTTATGCAAACCCTCAAAATGTTCAAAATCGATTTCACCCAGAAACCAACCTTATTCCAGAACTGGATCCGAGTTTCGTCAGTGATTTTGTTCATATCCCAGAAGAAAATGTCGATGAACTTGGATTAGTCATGTTCGGTAGACATCCTTAATTTTTTTTTTTTTTTTTTTTACTATTTGTATGATTTATTAAGCTGTAATAATGAGAAATGGGTTAAGAGAAATGAAGATCTTTTCCAAGATGTTGTTTTCATAAATCAAAGTTAGCAATTGTTTTTATATTTGATTTGTTTGCAATTGTAGAATAAAAGATACGATATATTTATACCATATACATATGTACAATATATATATATATATATATATTCAAATTTGAGACAAAAAAAATTTCGTCTTAAAATTCCGTCTCAAATTTAGTGCTAAATTTTTAGAGCTAATATTAATTAGAAATATTGAAAATAATAAAATATTATTTAGTAAAAACTAACTACGACTTTAATTTTGGTCATTAATGTAATATTAAAAAACTAAATATTTTATTTTTATCAATTAAATAATTAATAATATTATTTTTATAAATTATTTTATTTGTATTTAACAAATAAATATTTTAAAAAAATAATGAAAAACAAAAAATATGGGGGGGAGATCCCCCGCCTTCTTCCCCAAATCCCCAACCCTTCAATGTTTAAAAGAAATAAAAAATAACCCTCTGCCCGCCTCTTTCCATTGGGGTACCAAATCCCTAATTTCTCCCATTGTTAAATCTCCTTCTCCCATACTCCAAATCGTCTCCAGCCATCAACTCTATTGCCACCTCCTCACTCATCTCCTTCGCCGCCTCAACACAGCGCGGCCTCCAGCTCATTGCATCTGCCTCCTTAATGCCACCGCCATTGCCTCCTCGATCGTTGCCTCTATACTTGTTGTCTCCATCTCCCATCGTCTATTGGTCGTCTCCTCCGTCGCGGCCTCCAGCCCATTGCATCGCCTCCTCAATGCTGTCGTAGCCTCCTCAACACGGCAACCGCCTCTTGCTCCATCGTTGTTAACTAGGTCTCTCCATCTCACACAACTAATTTTATATTTTTTATATCCGATTTTTTTATATGTTTTTCTTTCTTTTTCTGAATTTATGATTCACCATGACTGTGAATGCCTTCTTATTAAGCTGCACATGTAGACTCACAGAGTCACTTCAAAGACGTGATGGACTTGTTTGTATCTCACTTTTTTTGTTTTTTATTTTTTTTTGCTCAATCATTAATAATTTTTGTATTAATTGTTTTTTATTTTATTTTAGACATGATGAACTTGCTTGTATCTTTCTTACAACATATTTTGATAGTCCTTTCAATTATATGCAATAATGATTGTATTTTTGTTCGAGGTTATAGATATTGAGTTTTGGTTCTTCTAAAGTTAGTTTCAATTTGAGCAAATGATATATACTTTAACTTGGATTTTGGAACAAATTAACACAGTTTCAGTTGAGCAAATGTTTTGTGAGTTTATAAATTGAGATTCAGTACATTACAAATTAACCTCAAATTTCACAAAATCCAATGATCAAGCGAACATTTTCTCCAATATTTCATTTTTAATAGAGATAGAATTGTTTCTGGAAAATTTTATGAACACCAGGAAGTGAAAAGAAGAAAAAAAATAACTTAGAAGTGGCTGAAAATATTTGGAGTATTGAACCTAAAATACATCTATGTGTGTGCAGTATCTAGTTAGATATGGAAAGATCATATTTTTTTAAAAGTTCATACAAGTTTAAAGTCTAACTCTAATAATAAGAAGCTAAATTTTCTTATGAATAGTCAACTCTATAGCTGGGAATTCCAAGTACTTCTGCAGTTCATAGCTAAGGACTCTGGTAATCACTCTCTTATTTCACACTCTGTTATTTCAAAAGGGAACAATTATATTAGTCAGGGAAATTAGAAGTATAGTCAGGATCTGTGATTGTGATACAGGTGGATTATATAATTAATATTAAAAATTGTTTTGTCTGTGAACACCTTACTGTTAGTGTAGGTGCTCTAGACCTAATCAGATTGGGCATATTATACACTGACAATTGCAATCATATTTATTATTCAATAAAGAGTTATTCAATTTCACAAGAAGTCATTTTATTAGTTTTTTGTTATTATTGTAATGACCGGATGATAAGAAAATGAGTAAGGAAGTGAGAAACTTCCAAAAATTCCCTTGAGAAGGTGTTGGATCCTTGAGAATAATGGTGCCCTATGAGAAGGGCATTTTGGTAATTTGGATAGTGAAGTCCAATAAAGGGTATTTTGGTAAATCAAAAATAATTCCTAGGTGGAATTAATTATGTAAGTGAATTAAATTCCCATTTTTGTATTAGTGTGGAGATAAATGGGATTAATAATTCACAAAAGGTATTTTGAGAATTTTGGAATTAATTCCATAAAGGAATTTAATTATGGAAAATAGGGAAAATGGAGAATATGCAATTATTTGAGAAAATAATTAATTTTTCCTAAAATGGTGAATTAATGTGGTAATGCCATATAGAGGGATGAGATGGAACTTGGGAGCCAAGATTGGTGTCTTGGAGTGACACATGGCTTAATGCAGTCCAAGTTAAAGAGAGAATTAAATAAATGCAAAGAAAAAGGATATTAGTCTTTCAAGCATTAAAGGAGAGGCATGATGGTGTTGGATTAAAAGAAAAATCCAAAAGAAATGAAAATGGTCAAGCATTAATGTTTGAAAAATATGGAGATTTTATTAAATGGGAAAGAAAGTATTTATGTCTTTCAAAGTGGTCTCTCATGTGATGGTTGGAAAATGGCCAAATTAAATAAATAGAAAAGAAATTATATTTTTGGGATTTGAAGACAAGATCAAGGGTGGAGAAATTGTCTTGAATTTCTAAGGGTTGAGATTAAAAGTCAAAGAGGCACATGGATTGTGCTTTCTTTTAATGGTGGAGAATAAGTCTTGAAAAGGCAAAATAATCCAATGGTTGAGAATTAAAGAGACCATGGCATGGATTGCGTTTTCTTCCAAGGGTTGAGATGGAGCCTCAAAAAGAAAGATCAAGGGCTAGGATGTGTTCTTGAGTTTTGGGATACCAAGATTTAGGGAAAATCTCTCAAAGGAGGAAAGAAAGAAAGAAAGAGAGAAGATGAAAGAAATGAAGAAGAAAGGGAAGAATGGATAAGAAATGAAGAAGAAAGGGAAGAATGGAGAAGAAATGAAGAATAAATCAAGGTAAGTTTCATTCTTTCTTCTCTTTATTTTAGTATGCTTGTATGCAAAGTAAGTTGCTTGTTGGAATGCCATCTTAGATGGGAGAAGATGATGATGGGAGCTCTCTTGAGATGAGGAGTTAAAGCTCAAAGAAAGTCAAGGTAAGGGATGGCCCTATGTGGAGGTGGCCTTGCAAGTTGGTAAATATGTTTGATAATATTTTTATGTAGCATTTGCATGTAGTGGTTATCACTTGCGTGATGTGAGATCTAGTGGACCTATGGTCATATGGAGGACTAGTGTTATGGGAGGGGTAGGTTGATGTCTCAAACCTTGGTGGGTTGTGAGGATGAATGGGCCTAGCCTCATTTGCATGCATTTGGCATACATAAACATGGTTATATTCATATTTACATGCATTGCACCCTTATTGAGCTTAATAGCTCATGAGGTTTTTACCCTCACTTATAGGTTGTTAAAGCATGGGAAAAATCAAGGCAAAGATGGAATGGCATGGGAAAGCATGGGAATGAAGATCCAAGAGTTTATTATGGCTTATGGAAGCCTATGTTGTTGTGTTTGATTTATGAGATGTAAATTTATTTGGTTGGTAATGGCTTGTTAAAGCCTAAGACCATGGGTGTATTTTATATTTTGGAATGTTTGATTTTAATTTGAAATGAGATATTGGCTTATGACATGTTGAAGCCTAGGTTAGGTGAAAGTCTAATTTGTTTTTTTTTTTTTTTTGTGTGTTATGGGAAGCACCAAAGAAGTTAAATCATATGGTTTTTGTTGGAAATATGGAGGTTTTGATGCATTTTAGTGGTGTGCAATTTCTGGAGAATTTGGGCTGGAAAGCCAAAAGAAAAAAAAAAAGAAGAAGAAAAACGGAGGCAACAGCAGCAGGGCCCCTTAGTGGCCCGCAGGGGGCCATAGTGGCCGCGGGCACGAGTGCGGCTAGCACATTGCGGGGCCTACGTCGTAGCAATGTCAAGAATGGACATTGACAATTCCCGTAAGACTTGTATGTGTTATGTTTTTGCTATATGATAGCAATAGGGGTCTCACACCTATAGGTATGGGGATGCTTAGACAAATACATAGGTGACCAATGTTGGAGAATATGTCATTGGACATGACTCGCCATGAGAATCCATTTTAATTATATGTTGATGGAATTCTCATACGAGATAGGTGTAACTAATCCTTGGACCTGAGGTTGTCACGGTCATCTCATAAGAAGACCGGTATGCTTTGACATCATTTCGATGGGCCTATGTAATACCCAGGAATGATTTGAGGCTATAAATAATATTTGATGAAGGGTACAAGTGGAATTATCAAAAGAATAAGGTTGTAGGACACACTATCGCAGTCTTAAGTGACCGAAACGACTCGAGGGAGTACCCCGGACTCTAGATAGCCAAGGAAAATGTTATAGTATTGACGAGTGATACGAATTATGATTTTTAGTGATGAAAGAAATTGGATCGGGAACAGTTTCGGTACAACTGTCGACCGAGCTGAGAAAACTGAATCGACGTAGGAGACGTTCGGAAGGTCAACGGAGCGTGTTAATGATCAATATTTTATGTATAGAACAACCCTTAAGTGATTTCGGGTTGAAACGAATGGATTTAGGGTCAAAACGATCAATCGGGCTAAGTGTAATTTTCTAAATTTGCCCGAGGGAAGTCAAAACGGTAATTTTTCAGAAGTTTCAAGGATGAAATGAGAAGTACCAAACTTGTGGGCCTTAGTGATAGTGTTGGAAAGATCAGGGGTATCATGGTAAGGGCTAAAATGGAATTGGAAGAAAGTAGGGGGTGAAAGTGTAAAAAATGGAAGTTTGCAATGTGAACACAACAATGGAATTTCGGCCGCCGCAAATCTCAGCACGTGGAGGCCAAATCCGGCGACGGGATAGCCGAGGGAAAGCTGGGGAAGGTGCTATACGGTGGTAGGAAGGCTTGGGGGCCAAGCTTGGCTGCTGATTGGCTAGATTTTGGCTGATTTTTGGGTATAAAAGAGAAGTCGAGGGTTTTGGTTTTTGGCATTAAATCGGTCATGCTTTTGAATGATTTCGAGAGAGTTAATAAGGGGTTTTGATCCTTGTGTCAAGGAGAAGGGATTGGGAGCATTTTGAAGCGTTTTGGGGTGCGTTTGGTGGCCATTCGAAGCTTGGCCGAGAGTTGGAGGCGGTCCGCCTCGCCGAACCTGCAACTGGCCATTTGGTGGCCTTTCCGGTGGTGGTTTGGCCTGAAAATTGCACCATTGTGATCGACTTTAAGTGGGCTTTAAGGGGGTACCACTTTCGGGGTCATCGGAGCATCCGTCGTCGGTCGGATTTTTGGGGAAGACGGTGGCACATGAGCTGCACGTGCCATACAGCACCCTCACCCAAGCGCTGGGCGCGTGAAGGAGCGTGGATAAGGGCATTCTAAGTAATTTTAATTCTAGTATGTTTATTTAATAATTTTAGGAATTATTGTGTTGAAATATTTTGGAAAATGTCTGAGGAGATAATTATTTTTGAATTATCGAGGTGAAAAATAGGAGAAAAATAGAGAAAATTATGAAAAAATTGAGGACAATGGATTTTAATGTTTCCTTAATTAAATACGATGTTTAGGAAGTGTTGTGGCTCGACGTTGAGTGTAAGTTCTAGTGATTTCGATTTGGCACGCAAATCAAGGTAATGCACGAGGATCAAGGAGATCCGAATAGGTTTAGGTGAGTGGTCTGATTCTAGTTTTACCCTTGTTTTGGAAATCTCTTGGTGTGAGTGTAGTGAGTTCAGGTGAGCGGTCTCACCAAAACTCGGGATGCTATGCTTATGCGTTTTATTCATGTACATATGACATCATTTGCATATTGATCATGTGGTATATTGCATCAACTGTTTACTTGCAAAAGAGTCGGTGCATGGCGTGTGATTTTCATATCATCGGGGTATTGGTTTTCGTGTCATTGTTGGGTCCGTATGGGACGGGATGGGGTCTTCTTGAGAATGGGACAAGGTTAATCCAAGTGAACGAGTGACACAGTAGGGCACTCGAGAGATTAAATATGTCGCAGCAAGGTCAACCCCAACGGTTTGTGGAATGTGTTTTCCACGGGAGGTTGAGTATGTTAGGGAGATTTATCAAGTTAGACATATTTGCATGTTGTCATTTTGTATGTGTAGGCCATGCTCATATGTTTTTCATGCATTATGTAAACTATTCATGCCATCACTTAGATGTTTTAGCATCTAACCTGGGTTATGCCCCTGGAAAGTTCAATTGTTCTAGTTAGGGACTGCTGCGAGGGTGAGGACGTGGCTAGTTGAGACCAACAGTGTTTAGCTTACTAGTTATTGTATCATTTGGAGGCGTTAGTATGTATTTGGATGTGTATAAACGGTAGTATGATAATATTGTTATCATTTGGTAGTTTTGTAATAAATGTTTCGGTGTTGGAACACCTTGTATGGAACTCGTGGTAGGCCATGGTATTAATGTTATTGTTCTTGCTGCGTTATAATATGTCTCGTTTAGTTGTTAAGATTATTAATCTTGTTAGTTAAACAGGCAAGACTGGGGTTCTCGGGATTCGTTGTCTGCATGTGAAGATTGTTTTTAAAATCACCGCGCGTGATGAACTTGGAAAAAAAAAAAGATTCCTGGAGATACCCTTATAGTGACACGCCCGGTGAGACGAGGTGTTACAGCCCAGATAAAGGCTGCATGTGGGCGATCGTTGGGTATATCGTGAGGCTTATGGAGATGGGTTCATAGCCAAGATAAGACTCGTCTATCCCTTGATAGAGGATGATGTATCTAAGGCGCTTTCGGTAGATATTCATTTTAAATCCATGGCCATGGTGAAAGAGATCAATAAGGACTTATTGATTTACTTTCTATTAAGTGAAGATATCTGGATAACCGAAGAAAAAAAACTTATGTGATCATAATTAAGCAACACGTTGCCAACTTGAGATCATATAGGATACATTGACGAGAGGATCGAATTACATGGTAACCATGCTCGTGAAAGGTTATTTGCGAATTATGAATCCTTCTGAATAATTGGGTATGTATGATGCCTTGCTAAAGGCCAATCTTCTCTTATGTGTTTTGTACTGACACATTGCCAACATATTCGGAAGCCTAATGGGTCATACACAATAGGCACGGTCCCAGGCTTAAACCAAGAGAGTGGACGTATGGTTAAGTGGGACACTTCGGCAAGAAGTTGTGCCGTCGTAGATTCTCACGGAAAAAGAACAAAGAGACATAATAACGTCAATATGACGAGGAGTCGTCATAAAAGAAAGAGTTTCCTAAAATGACAATTAATTAAATTAGGAAGGAGTTTCTAATTTAATATTTTTCTATTTGTTGGAGTGGCAAATTGTAAATAAAATATATTTGGGCTTAAGTTAATATTTGGACTAAATTGGATTTGGGCCAAATATTAAATTAAATATTATATTTGGACTAAATTGGATTTGGGCCAAATATTAAATATTATATTTGGGCTTGAATTAGATTTGGGTCAAAATATTTTATTTAAACCTATAAAAGGATTTGAGCCAATTAATTATATTTCTAGTTGGACTAGAATAAACCCATTTAAGTTTCTAATTGGACTAAATTAAATGGGTCGGCCCATATCCATTAGGGTTTAAGAAACCCTAGAGCTCCTTATAAATACCCCTTTATGGGTTGCCCAAACTAGAGAGTTTTTGGTATAGTTTTTTAAGAGTTGAAAAACGTATTGCCGTTCACTCTTCCCCGTTTCTTTTTGGCATCGATTTGAAACGTGCGCGTTCTTTTTCCTGTCCATACACAAGCCGCAAAAGGAGAAGGAGTTAGCACTCCTATTCCGCACTCCTTGTCAATGGATGCGTGCCGCGTATCACGAGTTAGAGGACGGACGCTTGGACGGCTTGAATCAGCGAACAACTAGAAAATCTAAAGGTTAGATTTTATTTTATTTGTATTTGAATGATTTGATTTCGACGTTGATCCAATCGCTGGGATCGAGGTAAGATTTAAAATTTTTGAACTACGTTGCTTATCCCGTAGCGATCTTGCTTTACTTTCAGTGGTATCAGAGCCATCGTCGAAATATTTCAATTCCGTACGTGTAAATTCGATTATGTTGTTATTTGTGAAATAATTAAATAATTGTTGCATTTGTATTTTTTTGGATTGCAAAACATTCTTTTATGAAAGGGAAAAAATCGTGTATGACACAAAAAAGGAAAAAATTGGGTTCGGGGTGCATACGGATGCACCGGGGTGTCGAAAGACTCGGCCAATCGGGGTCCGCGTGCGTTGGGCACCGCTTGGGGCAGCCTGGGCGCGTGCATGGCCCGGCCAGGCTCGGCCGCACGCGCGCATCTCGTGCCCAGGCGAGGCCCGCAGGTTCGACCCACGACCCGCATGCGACCCTTGCGTGGCCGCAGCCGACCCGAGCAACCCCTACAGCCTTCGCTGGCCACGGCCCTGCATGCCCAAGCATGGCCCGTGTGTGCCAGACACGCCCATCGTGCGCCAGGCGCGGCCCAAGCGTGCCCAGTTAGCCTTTTGGGATGGCAACACGTATGATATGTTGTCTAGTCGCCTCCTGGCCCCTTCCGCTGCCTCGGGCTTCAGTTTGACCCTTCCTAGGGGTTCACGTGAAGCACTCGGGCCGACCTTTCGGTGGCCCAGTGCGTTCCGTTCCCTCGGGTGGGGCTCGACCAAATTGTTTGGCAATTTTTTTATTATTTTTATCCGATCCATGAGTGTATGACATCTATGGGCCGTGATTAAAAATGGGCCGGGGCCGTTAATTGGATTATTTATTAATTATTGTGCTGCTAGTGTATGTTTGACATGCATTGGTTGATCCAAGGTGTAACGACCCATAAGAGGGTTTAGTATTTATTTAGCATTGATTAATTTATTTCATTAATTTTCTATTTAAGATATTGGGAGTTAATTACTTAATGTGGCAATTGAGATTTTATTTGAGAAAATAATATTTAAATAGCATTAGATTCTTATTAAATTGTGAGGATTGAATATAAGGACATGACAGTCTTTTAGAGGTTTGTTAATTAGAATTAAATTATTTAATTAAGAGTTATTATGTTGGAAGAATCCTTCCGAGAAGAGGGATTAAGTTATAGTCTCCTAATTACTAAAAGAGTGTGAGTTATGGGATTTAGGGTTGTATTTCCTACTTATATATACATATATATATAAGCCTTTAAACTCTAGCATAGAGTCACGCCGTGAAGAACAAAGAAAACAAATTGAAGAAGCCTAGAGTTCATCCAAGTTCCATCCGTTGGTCTTCATCGGTTGATTGATCAAATCAAAAGACAAGTTCTTCTCCTTGTAAATCATTCTTACGGGAGCATGTGTAGCAATCAAATCAAAAGTTGTAGGTATTCCTCTTTTCTTTCCATATAAATTTGAATCAGCTCAATCTGAGTTCATAAGAGATATTTTTGGCCAAAATACGAAAGGGTATCAATCTGTCCACCCAGCATTCCAGAAAGTTTTTGTTCTCTTACGGGCCAATTTTGACCTTGATGGAGCCCGAATCTCAGAAACTTCAAAACATAAAAGTTGTATGTCTTCCTCTTTTATTTCCACATCAATTTGAATTAGTTAAATCGGAGTTGAGAAGAGAGAGTTATGTCAAAAATACGAAAGGGTATCAATCTGTTCCAAATTCCGTGTTTTCTTAAAGTTGTCTCTTTGAGTTTTGTTCTTTTGCGGGCCAATTTTGACCTTGATGGAGCCAGAATCTAGAAAAAATAAAAACATGAAAGTTTTAGGTCTTCCTCTCGTATTTCAATATCAATTTGAATAAGATCAATCGGAGTTCAGAATAGAGAGTTATGGCAAAAATACAAAAGGGTATCAATCTGTCCACTCAGCATTCTAGAAAGCTTTTGTTCTCTTGCGGGCCAATTTTGACTTTTATGGAGCCTGAATCTCGCAAAATGAAAAATATGAAACTTGTATTTCTTCCTCTTTTCTTTCCATATCAATTTGAATAAGCTCAATCGGAGTTCAGAGCAGAGAGTTATGGCTAAAATACAAAAGGGTAACAATCTGTCTCGAATTCCGTATTTTCTTAAAGTTGTCTCTTTTAGTATCCGAAAGCCTTTATCCCAGATTATCCAAATACCCTTCAGAGTATCCATATGCCTTTTTTCTAGTATCTGGATGGGTCTCCTCAGAATTTCAAGTAGGCTTCCAGAAAGTCCAATTCAAGTTTAACTTCGATAAAATAGTCAATACACCTATTGAATTTAAATGCCAGATTATATTGAGCTAATCATGCCCATGCCATAATACATAGTTCATGGAATCTTTGTATTCTAATACATTAAAGATTAGATTACATGTTTAGTATATTATTATAACATGGTCAGCATTATTTGTGAGATTATGTGCATACATTTTTGGTATGAACATTTGGCACGATTTTATATGGAGCACTACATATTGTGTGCCAGCATATATATGTGCACAGCATTGCATTAAGCGCGCTAGGCGGCTTGTCCATGGGGATCCCACCAGTTTAGTTTTCAATTTTGTTTTGCTCGCTTGTTGTCGACCAGGGAGCCAGGGGCATATTGCCCACAGTATGTGCTTATAGTTTTTGTGTATGTAGGATTCAGATCAGCCAGGTATGTATTACAGTTATGTGGGCCTACGTGCCAAAGCTGCATACCTGCATTTAGTTTACAGTTTATGTGCATTACATCTTATAATGCCATCTAGTGATTATTATATCTCTCAGTACAAGTTTAGTAAGTTTTAATCAGTATCAATATCTCTCGATTCAGTTTCAGTTTTTCCTTTCCAGTTTATTACTTGCTGAGCTTTGCAGCTCACCTTGTACTCTTCACCATTCCAGGTCCTAGCGGGGGAGTACCAGATGTGGGGCCTAGCAGCAGTGTCTAGTAGTGTGTGTACATGGAGCCACTCAAGACCAAAGATGTCTGGGAGTTGTCAATTTATTAGTTAGCGTTTGATCAGTTTAGGTTTATTTTATATTCCAGTTTAGGGATTTCGCTTAGATGCAGTTTATGATTTTAGTTTTTGTTGACTCAGAGTTTTATTACAGTTAATTGACATATACAGTATTGGTATCAGAATTCAGTTTATCAGTCAGTTTATTTTCTTTTTCTCGTAGCACCTCTTCTCGGGCAGATCTAGGAAAGGGGGTGTTACACAAGGTCTGTTAAGCCTTATTAGTTAGACTAATGGATGGAGCCCAAGCCCAACACAATTAAAACAATTTTGTTTTTCCAAAATTATACAAATTTTTAATTTATTGAAAGCGTTTCATTAAGATTGAAATAGATGCGACAATTAATTAACATAATTGTGAATGTATCAATGTGATTGATTGCATGGGTGTATGGTATGAATTAAGTCAACCATTTATTTTATATTGGGAATGAATGCTTGTAAATTTGATTTTTGAAATAGAGCCTGCGTGTCCTGCCTCTCTTATACTCTGATGTACATTCTCTTCTCATCTCACTCCCCCCGAACGTAACTCGGGGTTTCTGATTCTATGTAATATATGTAGAATAGAATAGAGTAGTGATAGTTGTGGTTTGTATGAAGAGTAAGAGATGAACCCAATTTGAAGACAAGATTCGAAGACCCATGAAGGCTTGAAGAATGTGCTTGAGAAACAAGTTGTGATTCTTCACCTAGGTTTGACCCGCTAGCTTTCCTTCTATGGCTCGAGGGGGCTAGCCATAGTTATCCATACCATACACTGGTTTGAGTCCTTTATTATGCATTATTAATTTGATTAATTGCATATGATGAGACCTAAATAGATAAATAATAAATTCCTCATTAATATTAAGCCAACTTGCCTTCCATCATTATGAAGCATTAGGTTTCTAGCTGGCACTTGATTTGTTGAGTCACTCGAGGTCATGTGTCACCTATGATTCCTATGTTTCATGGGCCATGAGATGTCCTTGAATGATGGGTCTGACTTAACTAGAAAGGTGGGGTTTGTTGAGTTACTCAAGGCCTTATTGAGTATAGAGGCAAAGATTGAGAGACACATAAGATGTGCTTGACAAGGAGTTGTCAACCCAATGAATCTAGGAGTTGCATGGAGATGCAATTGGTAGCAAGTACCTACCTAATCAATCCTAGTACAATTTGTTGAGTCACTCAAGGTTGTGCGAGGGGAGATGGGATCCTAGCCCGCTAGGAAATCTTCCAACAGGATTTCTCGAGTTATGTCTTGAGGGTGGCGAACTCGTAGAAAATAGTGGGAGCAATCATAAAATGTTACTTCTTGCAATTTATGATTTCATAATTCAATATGATTATAATAATATCTCTATATTCGATTGTTGATCTAGAATGTCTGGAAACATGTTGATAAGATTGATACTCGAGGGTAAAAATACCTTCAATGGGACTATTTTCTATGACTGGAAGATCATCTTGAGGATAGTCCTCATACATGATAAGATCCTCTATGCGATAGAGAGATCTCTTCTTGCGAAGCCACCAGTTGAGTAAATAGTAGCACATAAGGCCTGGACAATGCACAAGGGTGATATGATCATCGCTTGGTGTATCACCTTGGCTGCTATGATCCCGGAGTGTAAGCGACAACATAAAAGTTATGATGTATATGAGATCATGGCTAGGCTCAAGGATCATCTGTTGAGAAGCATGTCATGGAGATGATACGTTTTATCAATATTAGAGCTGAACTTGGGTATGGATGTAGAAACTTACCCTAAATTTGGTGCTACAAGTCCCTCCCTAATGGTTATGGAAAAGACTCTTGAAGAGTTGTTGTCCATGCTAAGGGACGTTGAGCCTAAGCTTGTATAAAGGCCAAGGGAAGTGTTCTCTTAGTTGAAGGGCCCAAGGCGCACAGGGGCAAGCCCAAGAATAAGAAAGACAGAAGGAAGAAAAGTTTTTCCATAGCGCCATTTGGAAGAGTCCAGAAGACCAAAACTCGAAAGGGCAAGGAGGATGCGATCTATCTCCACTATGATAAACCAGGAGGTGTAGAGTAAGAAGAGTTCTACTCAGGGCACTTCAGGTATTTATATTATTGGAATTAATCTATCTACTTCCGACTAGTCCACATGGGTATTAGATACTGGATCTAGTGCTCATATTTTCACTTTTGTGTATGGGCTTAGGAGTACAAGGAGATTAATAATAGGAGAAGTGTACCTACACATGGCAAATGGATCAAAAGTTGTTTCATTAGTTGTAAGGACCTATTTATTGACATTTCCCTCAAGGCCAGTATTGGAATTACATAATTGTTACTACATTTCTAGTTTGACTAGGAATATAATTTCTATTTCTTGTTTGGACAAGGATGGATATTCATTTTTATTTAAGGACAATAGTTGTTTGTTTTATAAAAATGAGTTGTTTTATGGTAAAACAACAGTACGTAATAGTTTGTATGTCCTTGATGTTGATACTCCTATCAATAACATAAATATTAAGCGACTTAAATTAGGTGATTTAAATAGCACTTATTTATGGCATTGTCGCCTTGGCCATATAAATGAGACTCGCACATCCAACTTGTATAAAGATGGATATCTCGGTACATTTGATTATGAATCATATGGTGCTTGCAAATTTTGTTTGCTTGACAGGATGACTAAGTCTCATTTTAAAGGAAAGGGAGAGAGGGCCACAAAAGTGCTAGGGCTTGTGCACATTGATGTGTGTGGGCCCATGTCCATCTAGGCTTGAGGTGGATATGTCTACTTCATAACCTTTATTGATGATAGATCACGTTTTGGTTATGTGTATCTCATGAGACACAAATCTGAGGCTTTTGAAAAGTTCAAAGAATTCAAATTTGAAGTAGAGAAATGAATTAGGAAAACTATCAAAGTACTTTGATCAGATCGAGGTAGTGAATACTTGAACAGTGAGTTTCTAGATCATCTGAAGCAGAATGAGATTCTCTCACAATGGACATACTGAACTCCCCATTTCATTTTGGGGATACGCACTCCTCATCGCGATCTTCATTTTGAATAGGGTTCCAAGTAAGTCAGTTACTCAGACTCCATATGAGATATGGAAAGGAAAGAAGCCAAAATTTGTCTTTTCTTAAGATTTGAGGTTGTAAAGCTTATGTCAAGTGTGTTGACAATAATAAGTTAAAACTCAAATTGACAAGATGTTTGTTTATGGGATATCCAAAAGAAACAAATGGATATTACTTTTACAACCCATATAAACAAAAGGTGTTTTGTTGCTAAGTATGTGGTATTCCTTGAGAATGAATTCTTAGATGTTGTGACTAGTAGGAGGAATGTTAAACTCGAAGAGAATCAAGGCGAACCACAAACAAATACTCCCCTCCAAGAACCCGAGGAAGATCAGACACAAGATGTTGTGTCAGTTCCACAACCTTCTACACAAGAACCTTGTGGGTCGACGAGGGTTCGTCGTGAGCAAGTGAGATATGGATTTCTCATCTCGGCACATGGAGATGTGCTTTTAGCAGTGAACGATGAGCCTACTACCTATGATGAGACAATGTCTGACATTGACTCTGGGTTATGGCAGATGGATGACAAAACAACTTTCCTTAAAGGAAACCTAGTCGAGGATGTGTATATGACACAACCTGACGATTTTGTTACCCATGAACATGCAAATAAGATTTGCAAGTTGCAAAGGTCCATTTATGGACTAAAGCAAGCATCCCGGAGTTGGAATCAATGTTTTGATTAAAAGATCAAAAGGTTTGATTTTTCAAAAAAATGAAATTGATCCTTGTGTTTACAAGAAGGTTAGTGGGAGCGCGATTACCATTTTTAGTCCTATATGTGGACAATATATTACTGTGGATAATATATTGCTCATTAGGAATGTTGTTCCTATGTTGCAATTAGTTAAAAGATGGCTTTAAGAAAATTTCTCCATGAAGAATTTGGGATAAACAACCTATATTCTGGGAATAAAGATCTATAGAGATAGATCCAGGAGGTTGCTAGCACTCTCCCAAAGTGTGTACATTGACAGGGTGCTAAAGAGGTTTAGCATAGAAGATTCTATGAGGAGAAGTCTTCCCATGTCACATGGAATACATTTCTCAAAGACTATGTGTTCGAAGACACAAGATGAGAGAGATAGGATGAGTCAAGCACCATATGCCTTGGCTATTGGCTCGATCATGTATGCCATATTATGTACGAGGCCTGATATTTCATATACTTTGAGCATATGTAGTAGATATCAAGCTGATCCAGGTGAGAAACACTAGATTGTTGTGAAAAACATTATTAAGTACATGTAAAGCACTAAAGAGATATTTTTTCCATATGGAGAAGGAGAGCATATCGTGAAGGGGTTTATGGATGCCAGTTTCCAATTCGACCATGATGATTTTAAATCACATACAATCGAAATTCATATTTTACTTTTATGGCCGGGCCATGAGTTGGAAGAGTTCCAACAAGAGATAATGGCAGATTCAACAACTGAAGTCAAATACATAACAACCTTCAAAGCAGCTAAGGAGGTTGTATGGATCCGTAAGTTCATTAATGAACTTAAAGTGGTGTTCAACATTGTTGATCCAATAACAGTTATCAGAACAACAATGGAGCCATCGCGTAAGCGAAGGAACCACGATCTCATCAATGGACTAAATTTGTATTGCGACATCACTATAAGATAATGGAGATTATCAACCGAGGTGATATATATAGAGAAAGTATCGACAGATGACAACGTCGTAAATCCCTTGACTAAAGCTTTATCCCAAGAGAAACATGAAAGTCATGTTTGATCATTAGGTATAAGATACATGAGTGATTAGCTCTAATGCAAGTGGGAGAATGTTAGTGTAGGTGCTCTAGACTCAATCTGATTGGGCATGTTGTACACTGACAATTATATGACCTTTAACCATAAATCTAATTTTGAATGTTCGACTTATTTTGAATGTTCTACTCTACGCATTTTGGTTTCGAATTTGAAATTTTTATATTCATGCAAGTATTACGATTAGATCATGGCTGGTGTATAATCTAATTGCTAAGGGACTAGCAATATTCAAGTTGGGGGGTGTGATAAGGGTCAATATTTCCTATATCCTAATGAATTATATCCCTATTTTGGCTTTATAATTATGGTTAAAATAAATAATTATTTGGATTATATATTATTACAGGATGAAGCAAGGAAGCTGTCTTCTACAATTAATTAGGGGCATAAATCGGAGACGTTGGATTACCCATTATTGTTGCTTAAAATCATGGGCCAACTATGGAGTTTAGAGGATGTTTCAAGTGCACTTGGCTCAACAATCAAATAGAATCCAACATAAGAAAGGCCCAAGCCCAAGCTCAAGCCCAACACAAGAAAGGCCCAAGCCCAAGCTCAAGCCCAACATAAAGAAGGCCCAAGCCCATAAATATGAAAAGCCCAAGTCCCACAAATAGGATGACATCATCGCTTACATCATGGTTGAGATGACATCATCGCTTGCATCATGGGATAGGATGACATCATCGCTTACATCATGGTTGAGATGACATCATCGCTTACATCATGGGTTAGGATGACATCATCGCTTACATCATGGGTTGGAATGACATCATTGCTTACATCATCAATTAGATATTTTGTATTATTAAATTATATAATTAAGTGGTTTCCATTACATCTTTTAGCTTATAAATAGAGCACTTAGGTGCACTTGTAAGGGATGATTATTCTGGAATGAAATTTTAGTTGTTTTAATTGCTCTTGTTCTCTCTTATTTTCTCTTGCAAATCTTACTTCTTCTCTTTCTTATTTAAATTCTTATGTCATTTATTGTTACTTTATTATCCACCGCCTAAATGGTCGGTTAATTTCTACCTTTAAATTCTTGCAATTTCAATTATTATCTTTCAATTATATACCGCCTATATGGTTGGTCAAAATAGTCTTTCAATTATTGTCTTTAAATTATATACCGCCTATATGGTCGGTTAAAAAAAGTGTCTTTTAAATACTGTCTTTTAATTCTCGTCATTTAAATTCCTGCCAATTAACTTTTAAATGGAAATGAGTGGCCAATGTTCTTGAATCTCAAAGATAAGCCAAACCTCAATGAATGCAAGATTTCTCTGAGTTGAACTCGAGTTGAGTGTGTAAATGATTTTGTGAGTTTGGATTGGGTCATCATCCTAACTTAGAACTCTCATGCCATGTATGAGAGTTGCTAGAATTGGAGATGAGATATACCCAAGCTCAGACGATCAAATCATAGTCTGTAGTATAATACAATTTACAGTGACATCTTAACCTACAACCATCGTATCATGTATGAGGGTTGCTTAGCTGAGACTCATTCGTATCTTGAATTATAACTCTCAAATGATCCTCTGTTTATTTCAGATTAATGTTGCTGTTTAAATTACTATAAGAGATTTATTAGGCAATGGTTCTGAACTCGCCTCAACCCAAGACCTTTTTAATATTCCAAAAAAAAAAAACCTTTTCACAATCAAGAAAACTTAGCTCTCTTTGGATAAATCAACCCGAATGACCCATTCTTTTGTTAAATAAACCTCCTAGTGAATCGACCCGGACTTGTCCGGAATTTATATTTGTGCTACAACTACACTCACACACTGGTGAGTTTAAACCTCCTCACCATTTCAACACTGAACATCCAAACTGATTAAAGCTATTTAAATTGTAGGGTGAGGAGTGCAGCCAAATTTTGGCGCCGTTGCCGGGGAGGTACAACAGAAGAAAAAATTCACTCCACGGGTAACTTTGTTCTTAATAATTTTTTTTTCTTAACTGTTTGCATATTATTCAAATTGTATGAGACTTAGATCTGGTAGAATCTTAAGCCATCAGTTAAACCATTCTATAGATTCTTTATCAGAGACTGAAATATCACTTTTACAATCCATAATGTCTCAACAAAATGAAAACCTATCTGCTCACGGGAGTGATCATGGAGAACATGATGTTGATGAGATTAAACCCCTCAGGGATTATTTGCACCCTCCAAGGCAAACCACTCCCTCTTGCATAATCCTACCAATAAACCATCATCGATTTGTCCTTAAACCAGGTACCATACAAATGCTCCCCACATTTCATGGTATGGATTCTGAAAATCCATATACACACATGAGGGATTTTGAAGAGGTATGTGGTACCTGTGGGGATCAAAATATTCATGAGGACACTGTTAGACTAAAACTCTTCCCGTTCTCACTCAAGGATAAAGAAAAAATGTGGTTAGGGACTCTAGAGCCTAGATCAATAGGAACTTGGAGGGAGATGCAAACAAAATTTCTAAAAAAATACTTCCCAGCTAATAGAACAGCATCACTCCAAAGGCAAATGATGAATTTCGTCTGTAAACCAAATGAAACATTTGCCCAAACTTGGGAACGTTTCAAGGACCTCTTGCATTCTTGCCCACACCATGCCTTTGAACAATGGCGGGTAGTTAGTTTCTTCTTTAATGCCTTAACTCCTAATTTGAAAATGCTGGTGTCCACCATGTGTAATGGTGACTTTTATGAAAAAAACTCCTGAAGAGGCTATTGCATACTTTGACCATGTAGCTGAAAACTCTAGAAATTGGGAAGTTGGGCCATTAACCATGGGAGATTTGAGAGACCAATACAATCCACAACCAAAGGGAAAACTCCAATTAAATGAAACTGATGACATCAGTGCTAGATTAGCTCTGTTGACAAAGAAAATGGAAGAATTGGAGATGAAAAAAATGAAGGCTATCAATGAGGTAGAGGTGCATTGTGTAGTGTGTGAAGCTAATAGCCATAGAACAGAGGAGTGTCCAACTCTCCCTGCTTTCAAAGAAGTGTTGTATGGCCAAACTTCAAACTCACAACCAAGGCAAACAGAGGGTAGGATATACCAAAACCAGAACCAGGGTGGAAATTATCAAGGGTACAACCCAAACTCAAACACCTACCATCCAAATTCTAGGAACCACCCAAATTTCTCTTGGAGAAATGACTCAGCACCTCAGCCACACCAACCATTTCCCTCACAACCACAGCCACAACCTCAGCCACAGCCCTACTAGCCTAACCAAGGACCATCTGGCTCATATCAGCCACCGCATAAGAGATCCCTAGAGGATACTCTACAACAATTTATGCAAGGGAAGATGGGGAACAATGCTCAGGTAGCAAAATTCCAAGAGCAAACAAATAGGGCAATTGAGGATATGAGGAGTCAGCTAACTAAGCTAACTCAAACTTTGACTGTGAGAGAACCTGGGAAATTCCCTTCTCAACCAAATCCCAACCCCGTGAGGCAAACAAATCAAGTGGAATCATCAAATAGTGGGAACTATAATCATGAGCAGGTGCAAGCAGTCACTGTCCTTAGGAATGGAAAAATAATTGACAAACCAGATGACCCTAGGACAAACCAACCTAATGCACAAGAAGAAGAACAAAATGAAAATATAAAAAATGTCAATGCTCCAGCTTTGGAGGAAAAACTTGAAAACAAAAAAAAAGGAAGGTAAAGAAAAAAATAAGGTGGAAGAATTCAAGAGCAACCCTGCACCACCATTCCCTCAAAGACTTACTCAAACAAAGAGGGAAAAACAAAATGCTGATATTTATGAAGTGTTCAAGCAGGTGAGGATTAACATTCCTCTACTTGATGCAATCAAACAGACACCATCTTATGCAAAATTCTTAAAAGACTTGTGTACTGTTAAAAGAAAGATCAACATCAAGGAGAAAGCATTCTTAACCGAACAGGTGAGTTCCATCCTGCAACTTAAAACACCTCCTAAGTACAAAGACCCTGGTAGCCCAACCATTTCTTGCATAATTGGAAGCCAGAGGGTGGACCAAGCACTCTTAGATCTAGGAGTAAGTGTCAACTTGCTTCCTTATAGTGTATATCAGCAACTGGGCTTAAGAGAACTCAAGCCAACAAGAGTTACCCTACAGCTTGCTGATAGGTTAATCAAAGTCCCTAGGGGGATAGTGGAGGATGTATTAGTGCAGGTGGACAAATTTTACTTCCCTGTTGATTTTATAGTCTTGGACACACAACCCCATCAAGGCCCTCAACCCCCTATTCCAGTCATTCTTGGTAGACCATTCCTAGCAACTTCAAATGCCATAATTAATTGTAGGAATGGAATACTTAAGTTATCATTTGAAAACATGACTGTAGAAATGAATATCTTTAGAGTTTCCAAACAACACATAGCTGAGAATGAGGTGGAGGAAGTAGATTTGGTTCAAACATTAGCTGAGGACTATTTTGCAAAAGAATTTTTGAACAAATCTATGGAAGACGATCAAGAAGAGAGAGAGTTAAAAGAATTGGAAAACACTAGGGAGCAAGAAGCAATGCCTGTGGCTCAATGGATTCCCAAATCAGAACCATTGGGTTCTTTGAACAATGAGGAGTCACAATCTGATAACACCTCACCCACACCTGAAATGAAACCTTTGCCAAGTGAGTTAAAATATGCATTTCTAGGTGATGAGAACACACTCCCCGTAGTCATCTCTTCAAGTTTGACATCCCAACAGGAAATTCAACTGATAAACATTCTGAGAGCTCATAAAAAAGCCTTAGGTTGGACCATCTCAGACTTGCATGGAATTAGCCCTTTGACTTGCACTCATAGGATATTTCTAGAGGAGGATGCTAAACCTGTTAGGCAAATGCAGAGGAGACTCAATCCTAACATGAAAGAGGCGGTTAGGAAAGAAGTGCTAAAGTTGCTGGATGCGGGTATTATATACCCCATCTCGGATTCAAAGTGGGTCAGCCCCACTCAAGTGGTCCCAAAAAGGTCTGGAGTCACAGTGGTGAGAAATGAAAAGAATGAATTGATCCCTACTCGCATCCAAACCGGATGGAGAGTGTGCATCGATTACAGAAAACTCAATGCAATGACTAGAAAAGACCATTTTCCATTGCCATTCTTGGACCAAGTCCTTGAAAGAATAGCTGGGCAAGCATTCTATTGTTTCCTTGATGGTTATTCAGGATATAACCAGATTGACATTGCCCTAGAAGACCAGGAAAAGACCACTTTCACATGTCCATTTGGGACATTTGCCTATAGACGTATGCCTTTTGGACTATGCAATGCCCCTGCCACCTTTCAAAGGTGTATGATGAGTATTTTTAGTGAGATGACAGAACACATTGTGGAAGTTTTTATAGATGATTTCTCTGTCTATGGAGCTAGTTTTGAGGCATGTTTAGAGAATTTAGAGAGAATTCTAGCTCGTTGTGAAGAAACCCACCTTGTGCTTAATTGGGAAAAATGTCATTTCATGGTCAAACAAGGTATAGTCCTAGGGCATATTGTCTCTGCTAAGGGAATGGAGGTGGACAAAGCCAAAGTTGAAGCCATTCAAAAATTACCAGTCCCTAAGAGTGTTAAGGACATTAGGTCTTTCCTGGGGCATGCTGGGTTCTATAGGAGATTCATAGCATCTTTTAGCAGCATAGCCCGGCCTCTGTGTAATTTGCTCTCCCAGGATGTCCCATTTGAGTGGACATCATCTTGTCAAACCTCTTTTGAGAGGTTAAGAAATGCTCTCATCTCAGCCCCCATTATTCAACCACCAGATTGGTCATTGCCCTTTGAACTCATGTGTGATGCAAGTGATTATGCTATAGGAGCAGTCCTAGGGCAAAGAAAAAATAAAAAACCTTATGTCATCTACTATGCCAGTAAAACCCTCAATGAAGCCCAAAAGAATTACACAACAACTGAGAAGGAACTATTGGCAGTAGTTTTTGCATTAGAGAAGTTCAGATCATATCTGGTGGGGTCATTGGTCATTGTTTTCACTGACCATGCTGCTTTGAAATACTTGCTCACCAAACAAGATGCCAAACCGCGTCTTATTAGGTGGATTTTGTTACTCCAAGAATTCAACATAGAAATCAAAGATAAAAAGGGAGTAGAAAATGTGGTGGCAGACCATTTGTCTAGACTTCCATGCCAAGACCTTAATCTAGACAAGGAACCAATCAGGGACACCTTTCCAGATGAACAACTCTTCCTTATCAATGATACCTCAACCTCTGTTACACCATGGTATGCAGATCTGGCCAACTATCTAGCCACCGGTCTAATTCCAAATCATTGGACCAAGCTAGATAAACAAAAATTCTTTAGGAAGGTTAGGACTTATTTTTGGGATGACCCTTACTTGTTTAAGTATTGTTCTGACCAAATTTTAAGAAGGTGCATCCCCGAGCATGAGCAACGGAGTGTTTTGAATTTTTGTCATACTCTTACTTGTGGAGGTCATTTCTCCACAAGAAAAACATTGGCCAAGATCTTACAAAGTGGATTCTTTTGGCCTACCATGTTTAGAGATGTGCATCAGTTCTGTAGCTCATGTGATAGATGCCAAAGGCTAGGAAGCCTAACCAAGAGGAATATGATGCCCTTGCAACCCATTCAGGTGTTAGAAATTTTTGATTGTTGGGGAATAGACTTCATGGGACCATTTGTTAATTCAGGTGGACACGAGTACATCTTGTTAGCTGTTGACTATGTGTCCAAGTGGGTAGAAGCAATCCCAACAAGAACAAACGATCATCGGGTTGTAATGAAGTTTTTGAAAGAAAATATGTTTAGTAGGTCTGGAATGCCTAGGGCCATCATAAGTAATGGAGGTTCTCATTTCTGCAACAAACCAGTGGCTGAATTAATGAGAAAATATGGAGTAATCCACAAGGTTGCAACCCCATATCACCCTCAAACCAATGGCCAAGCTGAATTGGCCAATAGGGAGATAAAAAGGATTTTAGAGAAAACAGTCAATTCTAATCGCAAGGATTGGTCCTTGAGGTTGATTGATGCACTTTGGGCTTATAGAACTGCTTACAAGACCATTCTAGGCATGTCTCCCTATAGGTTGGTATATGGCAAGCCATGTCATTTGCCAGTTGAAATAGAGCACAAAGCCTACTGGGCCATTAGGAAGATTAATGAGGAATCAACAGAAGTGAGCCTTAATAGGAAATTGCAACTTAATGAACTTGAAGAACTTAGGGATGAGGCATTTGAAAATGCCAAATTGTCTAAGTTGCATATGAAAAAGTTGCATGACCAACACATCAACAGAAAAAATTTTCATGTTGGTCAGCAGGTGCTTCTCTACAACTCAAGGCTTCATTTGTTCCCAGGGAAGTTGAGATCAAAATGGACAGGACCCTATACAATCAAAACCATATCAGAATATGGGGCAATAGAAATTGAAATCAAAGAGTCTGGACAATGTTTTAAAGTGAATGGTCAAAGGCTAAAACCATATCTAGGCATAGCTGAGAAAGATCTTGTTGAAGGAAATGAAGAGATGGTGGAGTTGGGTGATCCACCATCAGTGGTTGAGTGACCTTTAGGAACACATTCGTCTGGGAATCTGACGTTAAAAGACCACCTTTCCATTTAGGTTAAATGGATGTTTCTAGATTTGAAAAAAATATATATATATAATAATAAAAAAAAGTATATAAAAATTTGTTTTTTTTCTGCATTACTTAAATAGTGTTTCTCTGTGTGCAGTCTAAATAAAAATTTTTGCATACGAGTTCATGCATTGAAGATCGCCAGGTATGCCTATCTTCTATCATTTTATTGCCGATTGAGGACAATGCGCAATTTAAGTTGGGGGGTAAGGTGTACTTAGGCATTTATTGGTGTTTGAATTTAATCTATTGTGCAAATAATTTTGTTTGACTCGATAATAATGCTTTGTGTGGTATATATAATTTTATTAAGCACCTAAAAAAAAATTTAACTAACCCAAAAATTAAAATAAATAAATAAATAAATAAAAATAAAAATAAAAACTAATATATATATATTTCAAAAAAAAAAACAAAAAAACAAAAAAAATATATATATATATATATAAAAAAAATTGAATTGAGAGAGACAGAATTGGCGCTGGTGGCGGCCATTTTTTTCGGGCAGTGCAATCACACTGTCCTATAAAGGAAAAGGCGCACTGCCAAATGTTGAAAAATGAGGCACCGAGCATTGAAAAAAAGAGATGCGCCTGACCCTACAATTATGGCGTGCCTCGAGCCAAGTATAGAATAGTGACACCCATTGCTCTATAAGAGACTCCATATCTGTATGAGCTAAACCACACGTCTGCAAGCAAGCTCAGTTTCCTCTCCTTCGTGTTGTTCTTCGATCAGGTATTTTCGTTCATTTTGTAAGATTTATAGTTTCTACTTTTCTCTTATTATAGTTGTCTTTTGATTTAAAAAAAAAAATGGATCTTCAACTATCAAAAATCCGCAAGTACTATCCATCTCTCCCAATGAATGATTTGAAACAAATTTATATTGGTAGGTGTGAAAGACTTAGGATATTGATGCGTAATAACATCCCTGAAGATATTCGTTGGCTGATCAAAGCAAAAGTTCGATTAGCTGGCGAAACTTCACCTAGTTTTAAGCACTTCCCGGGCTTAGGGAAGAGTAGTTTTGCGAAGAAACGAAGAGCTGAAAGAGTGAATGGTTGTCACAAGTGTGCTTGTTGGACCTATAACACTCGATGCAAATCTGTAGGGTTTATGTCCGTAAATCGAGAAGATAAAATTAGTTTCATAAAGGATGGACTGAGTAAGGAGTCATTGGATGATATCCGATTGACTCTTGAGACGCATCCATGTGGAATAGTGCAAAGAGAACTTCTTGCTTTATGGACCCAGTTCATAAGTGACCACCAACGCTATAGTCTTGGGAATCTGACTAAAAATGACCCTGTTTGCCAATCTATAAGAAAATTGGATGGGAAGCTTATCCTCACTTCATAGAAAGTGTTTAAGCCGTTTCTGGACGTAAAACCAGAGGAAGATGTGAGCCACAATCACAACTACTTGTACATACGCATGATTTTTGTTTGTATTTATTTCTTGTTGAATTGTTGTATAGCTACTTTTGATTGCCAAACCTCTTTCCAGGGCATACAAAAGAAACAAACATGGAAGGCCAGTTAATTCGTCGAATCAAAACCATATGTGTACTTTGTGGCTCTCAACTTGGGAGTGATATTTGTTACGCACTTGCAGCAAGCGAACTAGGCCAAAAATTAGGAGAGAAAAAGATTAACTTGGTATATGGAGGGGGAAGTCGTGGGTTGAATGGTTATGTTTCACAAGCTGCACTTTTTGGAAAATCATATGTGGTAGGTGTAATGCCAATCCCTTTGGCTGAACCACGTATTTCTGGGATTACACGCGGTCAACTTGTAGAAACGACTTCTATGTCTGAGCGCATGGCTTGTAAGATTTATCAGTCAGACGCTTTCATCGCTTTACCAGGAGGTTTTGGTACACTTGAAGAAATCTTCTGTATAATCTCTTGGGCCAAGAGCAATCTGCATACCAAACCCATTGGACTTTTAAATGTTAACCATTTTTTCGATGGGTTGCTCTCTTTTATTGATCAGGCTGTGGACCAACAGTTCATTTCTCCTTCAGCAAGAAAGATTCTTATTTCTGCATCCACCATCGAGGAGCTGCTAGAGAAATTACATACTTATGTTCCACAGCACGATCCTTATGAGCCTCGGATAGATTGGTCTAAGGCAATCAAAAACAAGCGGCAAAAATGTTCGATTAATTTAGAATTATCCCTGTAAGGCAAGTCTATGATAAGATGGCTGAGTAAGGAGTACTTTTTGTACTCTTGAGACGCATCTCCTATGACTTGTACAAAATTTATTTTCTTGTGTTCTTAAAAAAATATATATATAAAAAAAAAAAAATTGTGGAATGTTGTTAAGCGAGTCTATGATAAGATGGCTGAGTAAGGAGTACTTTGTACTCTTGAGACGCATTTTGTTTATCTTATGACTTGAATGAAATTTTTATTTTGGTGTGAAAATATAAAAATATATATATATGGTATGCTCATTTATTTGTTTGAGTTTTAGCAGTTCACAGTAAATCTATGGACTTATGGAGTTACAGGTATTCCTAACAACCCTATTTTATTACTGCAATTCAAGTTGGGAGGAGTAAGGTATGTTTTTGAATTATCTGGTCTATGTTTAACTATGAATTTGCAATTGCATGCTTGTAGTTTTGTGTGAATTAAAAAAAAAAAAAGAGAGAAAAAAAAAAAAAAAAAGAATGTGTGTGCTTTAAATAATGCTATCCCTAAAGCTTTGGAATTATACACTGATAGCCAGTTGAATTTGCAATATGAATCATGAATACATTAATTTCTTATTTGAAAACGTATATGTATGGAATTAGAATAGATGATTTGCATGCATCGGGTGTTCAATAATTAGAAATTGATTTATCGGTCATAAAGTCAAAGACAATGGTAATTAGCTGATTAGCACACTACATGATCCCTCAACAGAAGTAGAGACTATTACCCAAGTGAGTGTTTGAGCTTAATAATCATTACTTCTGAGTGAAATAACACTTACTCTAAATATGCTTTATTGTTTATCTCATCTTTTCAATAGTTTCAAAACATCAATTTGCTTTGAATGTCTAGTATGATAGCGGATGAATTTGGCTGGTTTCAAACTCTGAATTAGTTGACTGAGTAACATTGTTTTGTAGAAGTATGATAGGGGGATCAATTACTTTCAATTTGGGCCTATTAACTTTTTTTTCTTTCTTTACATTAGCCTAACTTGCTAGCCCATTTGAGCTGTTCTTAGCACAATTTCTTTCCTTACCTTCGTCTAAACCTGTAACCATATAAAGTTTGTCCAACCTGGTGAGTTTCTAGGAATTAGTCTATCTCAGTATTTTCATATTAAAAAAAAAGAAAAAAAAAGGAAAAAAAAAGAAAAGAAAAGAAAAGGGGAAGTTCTCTTAGTTATTCAGCATAAGTGTTTCAAAACAAATGCTGAAGAAAACATTATATCCAGTTTGAGATTAAAAAAAAAAAAAAACCTAACACACCATTTGCACACTTACCATTTTCTTTGACAACCCGTATTAACCTCACAGCCCCATTACAACCCAGTTTGGTCCCTCTTGATGCTATAAATCATGTGATCTCAAGATTCGAGTTCGGAGCAAGGAATTCTGTTTAAATTCAAAAGTTATTTATCTATGGCATTATTCTAGTCATGAAGCTATGTTAATTTCCCTGTTCTTTCATGAAAATACGTTCTTTGTATTTGGGATGACACCGAGTTTGAACTTGTTATACATTTACTCTTATAACGGTGCACCCCCTTGTGTGTACACCTGAGGAATCGTTTTATTATAGGGAAAATCCACAGTAAGGCTTAAAGTCAAAACTTCGAGGGAGTAAATCTGTGTATTGATCATCCTGATTGCCATTCCTAAGATTGTATGACCTTTAACCATAAATCTAATTTTGAATGTTCGACTTATTTTGAATGTTCTACTCTACGCATTTTGGTTTCGAATTTGAAATTTTTATATTCATGCAAGTATTGCGATTAGATCATGGCTGGTGTATAATTTAATTGCTAAGGGACTAGCAATATTCAAGTTAGGGGGTGTGATAAGGGTCAATATTTCCTATATCCTAATGAATTATATCCCTATTTTGGCTTTATAATTATGCTTAAAATAAATAATTATTTGCATTATATATTATTATAGGATGAAGCAAGGAAGCTGTCTTCTACAATTAATTAGGGGCATAAATCGAAGACGTTGGATTACCCATTATTGTTGCTCAAAATCATGGGGCAACTATAGAGTCTAGAGGATGTTTCAAGTGCACTTAGCTCAACAATCAAATAGAATCCAACATAAGAAAGGCCCAAGCCCAAGCTTAAGCCCAACACAAGAAAGGCCCAAGCCCAAGCTCAAGCCCAACATAAAGAAGGCCCAAGCCCATAAATATGAAAAGCCCAAGTCCCACAAATAGGATGACATCATCGCTTACATCATGGTTGAGATGACATCATCGCTTGGATCATGGGATAGGATGACATCATCGCTTACATCATGGTTGAGATGACATCATCGCTTACATCATGGGTTAGGATGACATCATCGCTTACATCATGGGTTGGAATGACATCATTGCTTACATCATCAATTAGATATTTTGTATTATTAAATTATATAATTAAGTGGTTTCCATTACATCTTTTAGCTTATAAATAGAGCACTTAGGTGCACTTGTAAGGGATGATTATTCTGGAATGAAATTTTAGTTGTTTTAATTGCTCTTGTTCTCTCTTATTTTCTCTTGCAAATCTTACTTCTTCTCTTTCTTATTTAAATTCTTATGTCATTTATTGTTACTTTATTATCCACCGCCTAAATGGTCGGTTAATTTCTACCTTTAAATTCTTGCAATTTCAATTATTATCTTTCAATTATATACCGCCTATATGGTCGGTTAAAAAAAGTGTCTTTTAAATACTGTCTTTTAATTCCCGTCATTTAAATTCCTGCCAATTAACTTTTAAATGGAAATGAGTAGCTAAACCTAATCTTGGGTTAAGGCGAGGACAGTGGCCAATGTTCTTGAATCTCAAAAATAAGCCAAACCTCAATGAATGCAAGATTTATCTGAGTTAAACTCGAGTTGAGTGTGTAAATGATTTTGTGAGTTTGGATTGGGTCATCATCCTAACTTAGAACTCTCATGCCATGTATGAGAGTTGCTAGAATTGGAGATGAGATATACCCAAACTCAGACGATCAAATCATAGTCTGTAGTATAATACAATTTACAGTGACATCTTAACCGAGAACCATCGTATCATGTATGAGGGTTGCTTAGCTGAGACTCATTCGTATCTTGAATTATAACTCTCAAATGATCATCTGTTTATTTCAGATTAATGTTGCTATTTAAATTACTATAAGAGATTTATTAGGCAATGGTTTTGAACTCGCCTCAACCCAAGACCTTTTTAATATTCAAAAAAAAAAAAAAACCTTTTCACAATCAAGAAAACTTAGCTCTCTTTGGATAAATCAACCCGAATGACCCATTCTTTTGTTAAATAAACCTCCCAGTGAATCGACCCGGACTTGTCCGGAATTTATATTTGTGCTACAACTACACTCACACACTGGTGAGTTTAAACCTCCTCACCATTTCAACACTGAACATCTAAACTGATTAAGGCTATTTAAATTGTAGGGTGAGGAGTGCAGCCAGTATCTTGTTGTTGAATTGATTAGCCTGGATGTTTAATATGTTATTTTTAGTGTTTATTAATTTAGTGTTGTGTGTAAGTTTGGAGTATCAGAATTAATTTAATAGGTATTTGATTAGGATAGCGAGTGTGATCCGAATTGAGAGAGAGATTCAAATTGGGTGTAGGTGACTCGGATTTGCTTATATTTTCAGTGTGCAATGTTGCATTCCAATCCAATTTCGCCCCTGATGCAGTCCGAATCTCTAAAAACCCAAAGGATGAAAGTTGTAGCTATTTCTATTAGATTTCCATATCATCTTGAATCACCAAAATTTGAGATCATATGAGAGAGTTATGGCCAAATTAGTGCGGTGTGTCGCAGCTGTCCAGAATTCCGTAAATGCTGCGTTCCAGCATTCTGTCTCCTCATTCAATCTGAATTTTGACTGTGATTAAGACAGATTCTATAAAAACTTAAATCATAAAATTTGTAGATCTGTCTCTTGAATTTCCATACCATTTTGAATCAACTCAATCGGAGCTCGGATGAGTGAGTTATGCCTGAAATTCGAAAGCATGTCGAATCTGTCCAGAAATATCCGCTTTTCATTAAACCCTCTCAAATCCGGATCCGGGTCGGCCATTCGGGTATCCTCTGAAATCAGACGAACGCATGTTTCTGGAAGCGAGTTCCCAAGCCATTTCTCGACCAAAAATCCCAACTTTTAGAGTGGTGGTAGAGAGTTTCCAGGCTGTCTAGTCGCTGTCTCCTCTTGTCTCTAATTTCAGCCTATATAAACAGAGAGAATGTGAGGATTAGGCGGAGAATTTTCAGAGTTGCCGAGAGCAGAAGAAAACAAAGGAAGAAGGAGGAGAGTTTGGCAGCTTTTGGGGTCTTCTTCTTCGCGAATCAGGCAAGCTTCCCTCCTCCTTTTCTCTCCTTGGGTCACTGTTATTTTTCCAGTGAATGTGCGAGCTGCGAGCTCTTCGCCTTCCAGTTATCTTTTATTTCCAAGCGTCTTTGTTCCTCCTCTTCGTTGCCTGCCTCCTCCCTCTTGTTGTTACATGTTTTATATAGCAGTGGGTTTCGGTGGTTAAATATGTATATATATACGGTCCCGGTGGCCTTCGCGCAAGTCTGTGAGGTATTCTAAGGTGTTTGGCAGTTGGGAATGGGAGTTCCGATAGGTCCTCGGGTGGCTGCCATTGCTGGGGACTACAAGTGTATATATATATATATATGTATGTATCGATGGGCAGCAACGTGACCGTGGGTGAGGGGCTCTGCTGTGTGAGTGTTAGAGTGTGTGTTTAAAGCTAAAGAAAGCGTGGTGTGTGTGTGTGCTCAAATTAAAGAAATGGCCTTTGGCCAAGGGGCTTACTGTGTCCGTGTGGGTGTGTATCCATCACCATGCGTAAGTTCATATATATGTCCAGGTGCACAGTGAGTATTTGAGTATGTGAGGAAGACTAAGTGGCCTTTGGCCGTGAATGTAAGGGGTGAAATGGGTTACTGTGGGTGTGTTCTAATATTATAATGATAAAACTAGAGTGAGTATATTTATATATATATTCATATTTAATATTAAATGTTGAGTGTTAGGCTCAGAAGATGGCCTTTGGCCGTGAGTGTAAGGGTTGGGGGGAGATTTTAATAATAACTAATATTATTATTGTTATTACCACTGTTGTTGTTATTATATATGTAAATAATAATAGTAATTAATATTAGGAATATGTGTTGCTATGTAAATAATAATAGTAAATAATATTAGTAATATGTATTTCTATGTAATTAATAGTAGTACGGTTAAAATCACGATCGGTCGGGATAAGTTTTGATAAATAGTAACCGGGTCATGAATAGTAAATCGAGTCGTAAATAGTAAATTGGGTCTTGTTCTTGTTTCAATGGAGAGTTAGTTTCCTCTCATATTCTTTTGTGGAATGAAGCTAGGTACCTGTGGTTAGGATCTTGTTAGAGGTGGTTATGGCTGAGAGTATTTGCACGTGATTCTTTTATTTCTAGTATCTTGTCAGTTCATATGCATGCACGGGTTTGGGATATGCATATGGGGGTTTCATGTGACTAGTGTGCTTGGACATGGGCATATTCTTGTATATTTGTCTTCCCTTCGGGGCGAGTAGGGCATGATGCATGGCTTATGGGGGTTATGTATCATCGTTTGTGCTCATTATGCCTTTGCATTACATGAGCACTGCATTGTGTGTGATTTCCTATATGGGCGAGCAGGGTTTGATGCATGGCTTATGGGGGCTTTGTATCATCGTTTATGCTCATTATGCTACTGCATTATATTTGTGCATTGCATGGTTACTGGCGCTGTGTGTGTGTGTGTGTGTTGTGATGGGTTTACAGACGCGGATTGGCATGCTGGATTTTACGGATGGTTATGCCATGCCGGGTTTACGGACGTTATTAGCATACCAGGTTCTTGGGTTTCGATAACACAGGCCCAAGGGAGCTTTGGCTCGGGATGTTTCTTATATTGCCTTTCAGGGCAGTGACAGGTTTGTGATAGGGACTTGGGTGCCGTGTGTCTTATATGGGCCCTAAGGACCAATATTTGCATATTTTATTATGCGGCATTTTTATATACCTGTCATGTGATTCATGAACATGTGATGCATGGTTGGCTGTCATGCTACAGATGAGTGTTGCACTTGGGTGCGGGTTAATCTATTATCTCCCTTACTTTTATTAGCCTTTCTTTTCTTACATGCTTGTTGAGTCTTGTGACTCACTCTTGCTTCTATTCATTCCAGGTAAGGGCAAGGCTAAGTATGGGTGCGAGGCTAATGGTCATTGAGCTATTTAGATAGATGGTGTATAGGGTAGTCCTAGCAAATCTTGTTTCGATGTGTGTGCATCTAGTAGGGTTGTGCCATAGATGTTTTCCTTTCAAGTTCTTGGCACGATTTTGTTTATGTGCATGTTAATGCCATGTAACCTTGTGACCGGTTATCTTTTTATGCATGCCTAGGATGTATTATGCTGCCGCTATTGTTTCTTATGTATGTGTATGGATGATCCTAGTTGAGCATGTATGGCAGGTCAGGGTGGTTTTTATTCTGTTTCTTTATCCCTCGTGCAGGCTCTCGCTCGGGTTCTTCGGCTTGGTCGGGGCATCCGGGAAGGGGGTCTCACATCTCTTGGTATCAGAGACTGTTTGGAGTTTGTCAAGATCAGTTGTCCCTGTACACCTAGGCTGTCGGGTAGAGTTAGGATGTTTAAGTGTTGGATTAATATCTGAGGTTAAATGTTGTATCTAAATCCTATTGTTTCTGTAGGAATATGAATACACGTAGTGGACAAGGGCGAGGACGACCACCTCGTGTGGATCGCAGGCAGGATAATCCCCCACCTGAGGTGCCAAGTGATGCAAGTGGAGCACGATCACAGGCGACTCCAGATATGCAGGATACCCTGGCGGGCATTTTACGGGCAGTGGATGTGTTGGCTGCCGCACAGTTGAGGCAGGGGTAGCATGATCCGGATTGCGGTCGAGTATCTCATTCAAGGGCGCCGAGTGTTGAGGGCAGCTCTGGAGGTGCACTTCTTAAGAATTTCATGTCTTTACGTCCACCTGAGTTTTGAGGGGGTGCAGATGTATTTGAGGCGGAGAATCGGCTCCTGGAGATAGAAAAGCATATGCGGTCCATGAGTTGTGCAAAGGACCAGAAGGTTCAGTTGGGGACTTTTCTCCTGAAGGGTGATGCAGGGTGTTGGTGGGAGACTACCAGACATTAGTTTGGAGATAGGGTACCTTCTTGGGTAGAGTTTGAGGCTCTGTTTTGCGAGATCTACATTCCTGAGTGGGTTTAAGAGCAGAGAGTTTATGAGTTCATAGAGCTGCAGCAGGGGAGCATGACTGTTGCTCAGTATGAGGCCGAGCTTGTTGCACTAGCTCGATATGCCCCAGAGTTGGTGACTCCAGAGTCTCGGAAGATTAATAAGTTCGAGAGGGGTTTGCGTGCGGAGGTCCGACATGCTATGGCTGGAGTTCGAGCAGAGGATTTTCCTACTATTGTGAGGTGAGCCCACACCATTGAGCAGAATTTATAAGAGGCCAAGATGCTACAAGCAACGACTATGGGGAAGACCACATGGAACAACGGTAAGAAGAGTGGCCGAGATGCAGGTTCCAGCCAAGGATTAGGTGTCATTCCCGAGTGCAAGACTTGTGGCAAGAGGCATCAGGGATAGTGCAGAGTAGCTCAAGGGAGGGTGTGTTACCGTTGTGGACAATCGGGCCATGTGAGGAGAGATTATCCACGTAGATCTGTTGCAGTGCCTAACTAGGGGATTGTTTTCTATCGTTGTGGCCAACCCGGTCACAAGTCTAATGTGTGCACTCAGCCAGTTCAGGGAGGTGGACCCCAGATTGGAGGATCAGGCCCGACGCAAGCCCAACGACCTTTGATTCCTAGAGTTAAAGGAACAACCACATCGCTATCTTCGCCAGCAGCACGACCTCAGGCTTCGAGCAAGGTATTCGCACTATCAGCAGCTGAAGCAGAAGGAGAAAATGACACGGTGCAAGGTATACTTTCCTTATATAACTCCGATGTCCGTGTTCCTTCATAGCACCTCGTGTTTTGCATCTAGTTCCTTTTGCTTGTAATCCTTTGCCATATGACCTCTCTGTTATGACTCTGGGCGGTAGTAGGTTGCTAGGAAGTGAAGTGGTGTGGGACTGTGAGATTGTGGTTCATGACCGGGTTTTACAGGGGGATTTTATGGTTCTAGCCATCCAGGACTTTGATCTTCTGTTAGGAATGGACTAGTTATCTCGGCATTATGCCAAGGTAGATTGTCGGCAGAAGGTGATCACTTTTGAGCATCTGCATCAGGCAATGGTGGTATATCGGGGAGTTAAGCCAGTGGTGGTGACACCTGTAATACCCAGTATTACATGGTATTGAAAATAAATAGATTTTTATTAATTTGGCAGGGCCTCGGGTGGTCCGGGAAGGCCAAAAGTCAATTTCGAGTAATTTATTAACAAATTTGCCTAATTGGCGGCTGGGAGTGCCTCGGGACTTGGATGTCCAGGGAAAAAAGCAAGAGATTGATGAGCGTCTCGAGATGAGATTAATGACGCTAGAAGCGGTCCGATCGGGAATAATTTTCGGAATAAATTCTGTATAAGCCCGAGTGGGTGCAAATACCGAATGATTACAGGGGACCTCCTGAAAGCTGAGGGGACCCTAGGGGTGGTTCGATTTTCTGAGTAACGCAACCCTTAAGTGTTTCGGGGTCGAATAAAGGTCCCGTGCAGGCGCAGGGACAAGGTCGGTATTCCCGAGTAGCGGTCGGTCATTAATTTCGATTAAACCAAGATTTTGGGTGGCTTAATTATAATTAATTTAAGCATTGGGAGGCCCAAGAGTAATTAGTAAATTCCTAAAATGCAATTAATTAATTGCTTAAGTGGAATTTTGGGAATTAGGAGGGTTTAATGTGTAAAATGTGATAAGTATATATATATATATATATGTGTGTGTGTGTGTGTGTGTACGTGAGTGTGTGTGTGTGTGAGAAGCTTCCAGGAAGCTTCGTGCATCTCTGTAAGTTTAAAATGGCCGAGAAAGCAAAGAGAAGAGATGAGAGTGAGAGCCTTCGCGAGGGAGAGATCAGAGAGCTTGGCCGAGGCTCGCGAGATCGGAGAAGAGCGAGAGAGAAATAGAGCAGTGCGAGATCGAGGGAGTCAGAGGCTAGCCGCGACCAGCAGCAACGCCGGAAGCTGCCATGGCCGATGAGGCAGCAACTTCAGGGGAGCTGAAGCATCAGCGAGGGCCGGCTTCGATGGCTGGTTGAGGTTGCGTCGGCATGGAGCGGCCAATGGCAGCGCTTGCGATGACCAAGAAGCGCCGACGAAGGTCGGTTGCAGCGGCCATGGCGGACGCTGAGGTTACAGCGCACAGGTAGTGTGTGCTCGGGAGGAGGATCCAGCCGCGGTGGCGGCGTTCGGCCAGTGGCCGCGAGCAGCCGGTGGTGACCGTTGAGGGCGGTGCTGCGAACAGCGACAGGCGGCTGGAGGAGCTGGGCAGGCGCGCGCAGGACAGCCACGCGAGGAAGAAGAAGGAGGCACCGTGTGCGCGGGAAGAAAGGAAAAGAAGAATAAAAAAAATAAAAAGAAAAATAGAAAAAGAAAAAAAAAGGAAAATTCTGGAAAATGGGGAAAAATAGGAAAAAAGTCCAGAAAATGGGAGAAAAGTATGGAAAGTATTTTGGGGCTCGATGAGCGTGCCAGAAGCTCAAAAATGGAGTTTTGAGCACAAGGTGGCCTCCCATGAGGCATTGCCGGGTTGGGCATTTTTCGAATTTGTCCTCTAGATTGGTTAAGGTAATTAACTAAATTTCTTTCGAGTTAATTTCCCTTATTTGATATACTGAATTGTGTAGTATTGATTGAATTGAACCCTCGGGTGGGGTTGTTTGGAAATTATTAAACGGCTGATGTATGCCGTGGTTGGTTGTTTGAAGATAGTGTTGATGGTGATTTTGCGATGTGTGGCGAAATTGAGGGCATTGGGTTAATGCCGGATTTTAATGGAGTTGGGTATTGTGTGTATTTGTACCTAGGTTCGACCGGGGAGGCGGTGATCCTAGAAGAGCTCGGAGTTCGGGCTAGAGTTCGTGCCGAGGCAGAGTTGAAGCTTCGAGCCAAGTAAGGGATGGCCCCATGTGGAGGTGGCTTTGCAAGTCGGTAAATATGCTTGATAATATTTTTATGTTGCATTGGCATGTAGTGGTTATATCTCGTGTGATGCAAGACCTAGTGGACCTATGGCCATATGGAGGACTAGTGTGGTGGGGGCTGATAGGTTGATGCCTCAAACCTTAGTGGGTTGTGAGGATGAGGGGACCTAGCCTCATTTGCATGCATTGACATACATAAACATGATTATATTCATATTTACATGCATTGCACCCTTACTGAGTCTTTATGACTCATGAGGTTTTACCTCATGTGTAGATGATACATGTCCGGATGCAAGCAGGGATGGCGTCGGGAGGCCGTTGTGGCAACTAGCTGTGTTGCCTGAGTTATGTATTTTTAATATTTCTTGTATGTAGCCAGGGGGCGTGGTGTATGTATACCCTTGTGAGTAAATGTCTGTGTTATTGAGCTTAAATGTATTTAATTGTTGTAATCATCATAGTGTGATAGATGATTATGAGATTGTTTGTTGTATGTGGCATAGTCGGTAAAGCCAAGTTTCGGACTGAGTCAAGATCAGCAAGGTATGTTCTCATAAATCCTCAATACTCAGCGAAGTGTTTGTATGCTATCCTTGTGCCTGGGTCACCTCTGTCTCGCTATGGGATGAGTTGAGGAGAGGTGAAGCTCACTCGGGTTTCGGGTCTTGGTCCGCTGGATTTTCTTATTTGAGTTGGGACCGATTCCTGAGTGGAGCGAAGGGAAGGACGAAGCCTAGTTCCCACCTAGGGCATTTCCTGTGGAAACATAGTCCAACCCTTCAGTTGTGGTTGTCGGGTGAGTAATCCGGTCGATTATTTACCGGTGGCGCCCGTAAGTGGGAGCGGGTCGTTACAGTTGGTATCAGAGCATGGCTAGCTGTATGAGTGGGGAAGGCTAGCGTGCTTAAGTGTTAAATATGGTCGGTTAAGTGATTAATGTGAGAAATTGCCAGAGTTTTGGAATAGAGGATGTCTGGCATGATGTGAATGCAAGTCGAAATGTCGTAATTGCTGAATTGGGGTTGAGAACAATTGATTTGAAATTTTGAGATTTCAATGTACGGTTGGTCCGATAACCTTGAAAGTTGGACATATAGACCGAGGACCCTAAGGGATTGGGTCAAGTCATTGAGGCCTGCAATGGCATGTTTGGATATTCCTGTTCTTGGGATGAGAAAATACCCTGGATTGAGAAGATATACCCGTGAGAGGTATACGAGTTGAGCAATGAGGAACCGAAAACCCGAGTGTGGGTGTTGGTGTCAAGAAAACTCGAATATGGCATTTCGAGGATATGAAGTGTTTAAACAATGGGAACTCCTTGAGATTTAAATGTTGAGGCTCGTTTGGGGACATGAAACCGAAGCATGACTAATCCGAGAGGGGATTAGTGGAGCGTCCCTATGTCAGGGATTTGCCGAACATGTTCGAAGAATAGAGTTGTCCCTTGGAGGTGGTGCAATAAGGCATGTACGCTTGAGATAAAATGAGCTAAAGTAGGTGTTAGCTCGAGACTCAAGGAAAAGATTCGACATCAAGCAATGTGACGAACTACTGGGAATAAGGTTGCTTGCAGTAAGGCTCTGTAGGGAGTATGCGTGTAATGCATCAGTATGTCATGGCTAGTGAAGGCATGATGTAAGCAAAATTCGAAAGGACTCTGAGGAGAGTCGGGATGCTAGATAAATGTGATGCGATGTGATCGTATTGCTATGATGATCTCAGAGGGGATGTGCCTAGTGTATGAGTGGGCCCTAGTTGGCTTCTTGATGAGACGAGGTCTATCCTTGGGAATGATAGGCGTGTGGCAAGTGGACCCTAGCGAGTGTTTACATGGGATGAAAGTCCCAAGTGAGTCGATCTGGAATCCAGGGAAATCCAGATTGGGGATTAAAGAGTTGGTCATGTGTTGATATGCGCGTGAGAGCCATTGGATTAGAAGTCCTAGTTATGTAGGGCCAAGTGACCGTTCATAGGATCGATGGATGAGGGGCCAATCAAAACTCTCATAATGACACTTGGGGTCTAGTGGGACGCCTAAGGTCGGGAGATGAGAAGTGAATAGACCCTCATTATGATGCCTGGGGTCGTGATGACGCCTAAGGTCTCGAGACCCTTGATGGGAGACGAGGAGGTCACCCAATGAAGGGTATGAACGGGTATGTGGTCCGAGGGCGATGAATGTGTGACAATAGGACATCCCTAGGCTATGCGCGCGATGGAAATGCCAACTTCGGATGCCAAATGGGCAGGGGCATGGTGAGCAATGTGGAGGCCCCAGATTTTAAATTCCAAGTCATGGAAGCCTGAGCGAGGCGTGCAAGGTCAGGCCGGGCGTAGTGACTGAATGCATTCATGAGTGTGCAAGGAGAGGCGAGAGGTCTCGGTTTACCTAGAGGGTAATGGTAGGTGCTCGATGGTTATGGGTACCGGAGCTTGAGATAGGCTCAGCATGTTAATTGTTGTTTGAGAGTCTCTTAAGCGATAAGAGATGTAAAGTCCTGAGGAGCGAGGCTCATGGTATGAACTTGAGGTTATCAAGGCAAGGATAACCAAGTAAGTTGGCTTTGGTAAGATGGTGGCGGAACTATCGTAGCTCGGGAAGGCTTTAAGTAGCCTTGATGCTAAGGGTGCAAGGCTCGATGTGACGGATCTGATGCTATGGACCGTGTGGCAGAGGACTAATGAGTTGGCTCGCGTTGAGGGCAAGTGGCCCATGGGCCTGAGCAATTTAGTGAACTGCAGGTGGCGGTCAAATGCCGAAGATTCGGAGCAGTACCCTAGGAAATTTGGTCAGGTGAGATTGAGAATCTCCTGCTAAGGATAGGACATCTAGGGTAGTCCTAAGGAAGAATCATGGAACGCGGTAATGATCCTATAGATTTTGCCGAGTAGGAAGGCTGGTAAGAATAGTGGCTGCGAGCGTAGCGGGGTGGTCATGTTAAGTTCGATATCAGAAGGGTGACTGAAAGGCTGAAAGTCACATTACGGGGTGCGAAACAGATCAGAGTGGGACCTGAGCCATGTTGTTGGAAACTGTTGTTGGGCCAGTGTAAGGGAGCCACATGGTAATAATGATTAGGTGTTGACTCTCTGAAGCACAGGGCAACACGATGGGGAACCAGTGTTGGGCCAGTGTATGGGAGTGACACGGTGATGGTGACCAGGTGTTGGCTCGCCTAAAGCACAAGGCAACACAGTGATTATGCAGATGGTCAGGGGCTAAAGATTTGTGAAATGCGGTAGGGTGACGAAAGTTGTGGCCAGTTCCACAACTCAACTGCTAGTAATAAGAGTTGTCAGGGTGTTCCACCCAGGTGGAGTGTAAGCCCTTTATCTCGTTAAAGTAGTGTCGAAGTGGTTTGACGAATGTTTGGGTGTTGTAGCACTTCGAGATGTTTGAGAAAGAAACTTGGGGAAAAGAAACGGGTCTAGCGTGGGAATAACGCTACAGTTGATGCCTACGGTTGACGGGTCTAATGCTAAGGACCACTGGATATAGACGGTTAGTTCACGGGAGGGACTGCAGCCCTCTATGTGGAGTAACCTGTCTGCGGTGGAGATGATTAGACGTGAAGACCTGGGGTATGCTGTAGGTTATGTCTGGGCCAGACCTAAATTTCCGTGAGGGTTGAAAAAAAAAAAAAAAATTATCGTAGTGCCTTTTGTTGTCTTGGCAGTATGAAGGTTTGTGAATAGATTGAGTGATATCTTGTGGTGTGAAAACAAGACGTGTGGCGATGCTCCTTATTAAAGGATGCTAACGCAGTTGTGGTTGAATTTGATCGAATAAATTGAGATGATGGACCCTGTGTGACCTTACGGTGATGCAAGAAGATGGGTCAATTGGTGGAGTCGATAAATGACTCCAGGATGTTACATAAGTGTCGTGAAGGGCGAGACTTACGAGTTAGAAGCCAACCATGAAATATGAATGTTGAAGCGTGCAAACGTTTCAAGTATGGGGATCTCTAATCATGTGATGTGAGTTGTGGTAGGTTGAACGTGTGGCTGAGGCACGGTTTGGAATTTGTGAAGGCTTGCAATTGCACAGTCTAGTATTAGTCCTGATGTGTCGATGCGAAATTGAGGAAGTATCTTCATGTGGCATTGGATGGGTTTCCAGTTGTTGACACAGGATTAGTTGCCAGGTGGTAGCACCTGATGGCAATGGTGAGAGCGTGAGGCTCGAGAACTGTGAAGTAAAGCCTTGTTGGGTGCCGTGTATGCCTCTAGTATAAAGGTTCAGCGGGTCCTGGTGGTTAGACCAGGCGAATTTTGAGAAAGAGATCCAAGGGGATAAAAGATGGTTGGTCAAGGCAAAGTTGTGCCGCTTGAAGGAGCGCTACTCCATAACGAGAGTTGTAAATGGTGGAGTTGAAATGTGTCCTGGGTAGAACGTGAGAGGTTCTCCCGAGAAAGGTCGAGCATAGGGCAACAACATTAAATGGACCTCCTAAGGCACTACCACTCTAACAGGATGCATCACCCGGGGAAAGCCAGCGTGATGGCAAGTGACTGAGTAGGAATGTGAGTCCTACGACATCTAGTGGAAGTGTGAGTTCCACAGGAGTAGCAGGGGTGATGTCCAGTGGGTGGAGTTAAATCAAAAATCATAGTCGATGAGTGCAAGAGTAATGCCTGGAGAAAAGTTATGTTGGTTATGAGCCAGGCGATCCGGTTAAAGCTAATCGAGTTGATTAGATGGAAGGTGAAGACGAATTTAAGATGTCACCAATGGGTGGCTAGAGCTCAAAGGAAGAGATTGTGGGACGAGATTGGTTCTCAGGAATCGTGTAGAAGTGATGAAATCACCTGGAAGCTGTGAGTAATACAGCTAGAGGGATGCCTTGGAGTTTGGGCAATTAATGAGATTTAACCTCGTGGCTAAAGGTTAACGATTGTGAAAGAAAATCTGCTAGTGGAGCCGATTGGTGACTAGTTGAGGGTAGCTGATGGTGACCAAAGGCGCTAATTGGTGATAGCAGCAGCGGCGAGCGGTGGCTAGCCATGGTCGTGTTGCGTCGTGAGAGAAGTTGGTCAGTGGCATTGGTGGATCTGGAGTCGCGGTTGCGACTGGAGGTGGCGCTAAGCGATGGCAAGAGATCGTCTTAGCTGATGATGATGGCGTTAAGGCTAATATGGACACGCACTGAGTGATGTGAGCTGGTTGTAGCAAAAGTTATAAGAAACCTGGGAGAAGCCAAAGTTTCTTAGGGAATAAGCTAGCTGCTATAAGTATAGCAAAGTGATTTGTGGAAAATGGCCTAAGAGTGGGGTCGTGCCGGTTGCGTTGAGCAGTGAAATACATGGAGCAGCAAGTCTTTGAGATGGCATGGTAGTGTCATCATCGCTGTCAGGGAGAAGATGTTGTCAGGAAGGTCAAGGGTAACCATAGTGCCTGGTAGGACCTCGAAGTCGAGTGTGAATGGCCATGAAGGCTGGTGCCTGTGAAATTTGAGATGCAACGACCATGGGGGAGAAATTCGTTGCTGTCATGGTGTTGCCCTTGCCGAGTAGGACAAAGGAAACCATTATGCATGGTTTAAATCAGGTGTTTATCGCAAATTGAGAATGAACCTGATTTTGGGATTGCCGGAAAGTTGTCCCAGATATTTACTGTCCTAGATATTTAATGGACCAGATACAGGACCGACAACAGTATGATGAGAGGTTGGCTCAAATTATGGCGGACATGGTCAGGTTTGGACCTTTGGGATACAACCTAAGGGATGATGGTTTGCTGTTGTTTCATGATCAGATTTGTGTGCCGGATGATGAGGAGATCAAGCAGGAGATATTGTCAGAGGCTCATCGATCCCCCTACACCATTCACCCAGGAGCAAGGAAGATGTATCAGGACTTGCGTCGTCAGTATTGGTGGATGGGCATGAAAAGGCAGATAGCTCAATATGTGTCTTGTTGCTTGGTGTGTCAGCAGGTTAAAGATGAACACCAGAGACCTGCAAGATTGCTTCGTCCCTTGTCTATTCCAGAGTGGAATGGGACCGGATTTCCATGGATTTCATGTCTGGATTACCCTGTTCTAGTAAAGGGCATGACGCCATATGGGTGGTAGTTGATAGGCTAACGAAGTCGACCCATTTTCTACCGGTCAAGAAGACGTATCCTATGCATCATCTGGCCAAGTTGTACATTGATGATATTGTGAGATTACATGGGGTGCCAACCAGTATAGTATCGGACCGTGACCCTCGATTTACTTCTCATTTTTGGGAGGCGTTGCAAAGTGCCATGGAAACGAAGTTAGCGTTCAGTACGGCATTCCATCCCCAGACAAATGGGCAGACAGAGCGGACCATTCAGATTTTGGAGGATATGCTCCAGGCGTGTGTGCTAGATTTTCAGGGGAGTTGGGATGAACACTTATCACTGGTAGAGTTTGCTTATAATAATAGCTACCAGTCGAGTATTAAGATGGCACCGTTCGAGGCATTGTACGGGCGACCTTGTAGATCTCCGTTATGTTGGGCCGAGGTTGGAGACAGATCAGTGTTGGGGCCAGGCATTGTCGAGCAAACCACCGAGAAGGTTAAATTGATTAGAGCGCGGATGAAGACTGCTCAGGATCGCCAAAAGAGCTATGCAGATAAGCAGCGTCAGGACTTAGAGTTTGGTGTGGGAGATCATGTATTCCTTCGGGTGATGCTAATGAGGGGTATTCGTCGTTTTGGAGTTTCAGGTAAGCTCAGTCCGCGTTATGTGGGGCCGTTCGAGGTGATGGAGCGGATTGGACCATTGGCGTACCGACTTGCTTTACCTTCCCAGCTTGCTCAAGTGCATGACGTTTTTCATGTTTCGATGCTTTGTAAGTGTGTGGCAGATCCAGGTCAAGTGATTGATCTTCAACCCCTTGAAGTTCGAGGAGACGCCTCATATACCGAGATGCCTATGTGTATTGTGAATCGGAAGGAGAAGGTATTGCAAAATCGTTCTATCCCTATGTTAAAGTGCAATGGCAGCAGCATGGACTAGAGGAAGCTACATGGGAATTAGAAGAAGATATGAGGCAAGTTCATCCCCAGCTTTTTGAGTAATCAGGTATGAATTTGGGGGACCAAATTCTTTTAAGGGGGGAAGGATTTGTAATGACCCGAATTTAGTTAATTAATGTCGTGTCGTATCTTGTTGTTGAATTGATTAACTTTGATGTTTAATATGTTATTTTTAGTGTTTATTAATTTAGTGTTGCATGTAAGTTTGGAGTATCAGAATTAGTTTAACAGGTATTTGATTAGGATAGCGAGTGTGATCCGAATTGAGAGAGAGATTCAAATTGGGTGTAGGTGATTCGGATTTGCTTATATTTTCAGTGTGCAATGTTGCATTCCAATCGAATTTCGCCCCTGATTCAGTCCGAATCTCTGAAAACCCAAAGGATGAAAGTTGTATCTATTTCTATTATCTTTCCATATCATCTTGAATCACCAAAATTGGAGATCATATGAGAGAGTTATGGCCAAATTAGTGCGGTGTGTCACAGCTGTCCAGAATTCCGTAAATGCTGCATTCCAGCTTCTGTCTCCTCATTCAATCTGAATTTTGACTGTGATTAATACAGCTTATCTCACAACTTAAATCATAAAAGTTGTAAATATGTCTCTTGGCTTTCCATACCATTTTGAATCAACTCAATCGGAGCTCGGATGAGTGAGTTATGCCTGAAATTCGAAAGCATGTCGAATCTGTCCAAAAATATCCGCTTTTCATTAAACCCTCTCAAATCCGGATCCGGGTCGGCCATTCGGGTATCCTCTGAAATCAGACGAACGCATGTTTCTGGAAGCGAGTTCCCAAGCCATTTCTCGACCAAAAATCCCAACTTTTAGAGTGGTGGTAGAGAGTTTCCAGGCTGTCTAGTCGTTGTCTCCTCTTGTCTCTAATTTCAGCCTATATAAACAAAGAGAATGTGAGGATTAGGCAGAGAATTTTCAGAGTTGCCGAGAGCAGAAGAAAACAAAGGAAGAAGGAGGAGAGTTTGACAGCTTTTGGGGTCTTCTTCTTTGCGAATCAGGCAAGCTTCCCTCCTCCTTTTCTCTCCTTGGGTCACTGTTATTTTTCCAGTGAATGTGCGAGCTGCGAGCTCTTCGCCTTCCAGTTATCTTTTATTTCCAAGCGTCTTTGTTCCTCCTCTTCCTTGCCTGCCTCCTCCATCTTGTTGTTCACGTTTTATATAGAAGTGGGTTTCGGTGGTTAAATATGTATATATATACGGTCCCGGTGGCCTTCGCGCAAGTCTGTGAGGTATTCTAAGGTGTTTGGCAGTTGGGAATGGGAGTTCCGATAGGTCCTCGGGTGGCTGCCATTGCTGGGTACTACAATGGGACTCGTCTATATCACCTCACGATATGCCCAATGATCGCCCACGTGCAGCCTTTATCTAGGCCCATCGAAACGATGTCAAAGCATATCGGTCTTCTTATGAGATGACCGTGACAACCTCAGGTCCAATGATTAGTTACACCCATCTCGTATGAGAATTCCATCAACATATAACCAAAATGGATTCTCATGGCGAGTCATGTTTAATGACACATTCTCCAACATTGGTCACCTATGTACTTGTCTAGGCATCCCCATGCCTATGGGTGTGAGACCCCCATTGCTATCACATAGCAAAAATATAGTACATACAAATCTTACCGCAATTATCAATGTCCATTCTTGACATTGCTACGACTTGGTACGTTTAATGATGTTTAGAAACTGTGATGCATCATCTCACATCTTTATAAATTAATCACAGTATACATCATATGGATTTTTATCTAGTTTCATTTGGTTATTACAATAATAACAAGAAACTAATAGAATGACTTCTTGTGAATTTGAACAACTCCTTATTCAAATAATAAACATGATTACAATTGTTAGTGTACAACATGTCCAATTTGATTGGGTTTAGAGCACCTACACGAACAGATATTTGGGTAATGGGATCGATGGTCATCCCATTCACATCATCTAAGGAATGATGATAAATGTATCAACCTATAATTTGGCAAAGGAAGGGATGTCAGGTAGTAAGTTAGGTAGTTGTGAGTTAAATGAGTGTTAATTGTAACTTTGAGTATGATTTGTGGCTTTAAGGAATGTAATTAAGGATGAAAAGAAAGATGTAACAAGACTACTCTAGACTTTGTTATGAATTTTTATGATAAGCTAGTAATGATACTTGGGGTTAGCAAACGCATCTGTAACCCCTGTCAGTTGATGATTGAGGTGTTCAAATAATACTTACATGAGTTTGTGGACCGATATCTGACTTGTTCTCCTTGATAGAATTCAAGCATGAGAAACTATAGGTATTAGGAGTATAAGTGTTGCATCGTGTGCTGAGTGGGCTCGGGCAATCAGAGGTTTGGAAATGGGGGTGAAGGAATGGTAATTGCATACGTGGGTCGGGGTAGGTCAAACTATGGGTGGTATGTTTTCCCCGATGTAGGCATGTGATGTGTTGTAAACTTGCTTAGGAAATGTGTTTTCCAGTAATAGCAAGCAATGGGATTGCGGTTCCCATACTTGGCCTTTGGGGAAGGAAAATTTTATTCTTGTTACCGACCTAACCTTCGGTTTGGTATGCAAATTGTTGTACACCCTAGAAATTGTATGTAATTGGCTCTGATTTGATTATCCTGAACTCTGCCCTTGTTGATGCGGATGTTGATGCAGTAGTAGGCGTGGTATGGCAGCGTTATATGAAAAGTTTGAGGTCTTCATGATTGCTTGAGGTGCCTATTCTTTCAAAGGGATTCGAATGCGGGGTACGACGGTGGATAGAGTTTTTGAAGGGTTGTGGTTGTGTGATCCAGTACCATCTCGGGAAAATGAACGTGGTGGCTAACGAGCCTACTCTACAAGCCTGTTCTGGGTGAACGTGGTGGCTAATGCGAGAATGAGCTTATTCTATTGACCCGAGAGTGGGGACTGGTGGAGGCTTTTTGACCTGTGGCATTGGATGTGATTCCTGATGGAACATCTATTTACGTTGCTAGCCTAGCGATTCATTCTCATCTGATGAACAGACCTGGCAAGCTATTCTAGAAGACTCGAAGGTATGGTCGTGAGTTGACAATCGGGAAATGGTCGAAAACCTTGATACTGATTTCGGATGAAACATTTCAATTTTTGAGTTAAAAATGTGTGCCTTAGGCCAAGAGTTAAGGCAAACCATATTGATCGAGGCACACCAGGTCAAATAAATCATTGACCTTAAAGTGAGTCTTAAGGAATGAAATAATATATCTTAGAGAGGGTACTTTGGAGACATCATGATTTTGAGGAATTTGCTTGGGAAAGTAGATACTAAGTGAGTTATGAAGAAAATTTCGAGGACGAAATTCTTTTAAGGGGGGAGGATGTAATACCCTGGATTTTTAAACTCAAATATGAAGTGATACCTAAGGTTATTAGGTTCTAATACTTGAGGAAATAGGTCATTTCAAAGGATTATAGAAGCCTTAAGACAGTTTCAATTTCTAAACTAGTGGCAAAATCGTAAATATTGAAGTTGGGTAAAAGTGTAATTTATCTAAAATCTTGGGGTGCTAAGTGTAATTTATCCATTTTACAGGGACCAAAAAGTGCAATTAAAAATGGCCCAGGGACTATGTTGCAAAGGATCTAAGTACAGTTACGTGAAAAGTTCAGGCCGAAGCGTCGTTTGTTGAAACCTTAAAATATCGCTTCTAAATATATTGGATTTCAAACTCAAATCAAATGTAGCTTTGGATCGTTTTGAAGTCCAAGTCCAAGTCTTTGTTAAAGTAAGTCTTCTCCAACTCTTCTTTAAGTCTTTGCTAAGTCTTTTCCAAGTATTTTCTAAGTCTTCTCCAAGTCTTTTGCTTAGTCTCCAGGCTAGAGACATGTGGTAAGCAACCATTGGACTACTTGGAAGCTAAGTTAAGGACTCATGATGACCCTTGAGGTGGTGACATGTGGTTGGTTAGAAAAGTCTATAAATAGGCGCCTATGTTAATCACAAATCATTTCAAACATTCTAGAGGAGAATCTCTTCCAAATTGAAGGAAACGAAGGGGAAGGTCTTGTTCTTGAGAAAAATGAGAGAATCCTACAAAAAGAAAGAAGAAAATCGATAGAGAATCGAGGGGGAACGGGCCTCACCGGAGTTTTTGAGTCTTTCTCGAAGTTTGTGTCAAGTAGTCAGAAAACCCATCCCTCTCATTGTAAACCATGCTTCCTAAGGTAATTAGTCAAGGTGAGTGATTCTTGCATGTTTTGTGACACTTTGAGCATTTGTTGCTTCACTTGTGTGTGGATGTTGGCTTGCATATCATGCCTTCATGGCTTACATGTCATATTTTCCCTTCTTTATGCATATTCCTTCTGCTTTGTCATATATCGTGTTCATGTTGGTGACTGTGGCTAGTTGTTGGGCCATCATGGAAGATCTCGTGCTCTTACGGTGAGCCAAGGGGTGACTATGATGACCGCGGGGGTGATTGCAACACCCTGGCATTGCTACCACATGGATGGATTTCTTAATGGCATTATTGCATCTGCACGCATGAACTTTCCTTTTATGAGTCACTCACTTAGATGTTATTATCTAACTCGGGTGTTTCATACCCCTGGGACATTCAACATCCCAGGTATATCATATGTGCCAGGTGATCCAAGTTCCAGTACGAGTAAGGGCAAAAGGTGGTGCTTGGCTAGCTTTGGATTTTGCAGTTAGCTTTTGATTTTATTTCATTATTACCCTTGTAACCAAGTGATGTATTGTAATTAGCAGCTAGGTTACTCAAAGTTGTAGGAGGTGTGTGTGGGTGTCCTACAATTGTACCTGCAGTCAAGTGTTGTGTTCTCTGGAGTATTGAAGGTTGTATGCATTTCTTGTACTTGCAAAGGAAATCTAGTGGAAACCCCTTTATTTAGCTTTGGTTAAGCTTGCAGGTTCGATCCAATGCTTCCGTTGGTAAGGGTTTCCATAATGCCCGTAGGTGATATTTTCTTATATTTCACGTTGTTTTGTATTTAGAAAAGTTGGGCGTTACACAACCCAAATGGGTGGAGAGGGAACCTTAGGCCCATTCTCAGACTATTTTCATGGATGACCACTCTTCCCCCTTCAACTTTTAAGGTACTCTCTTTTTTGCTCGATCTCCTTAGAAACCACGAATGGTAGGTTAGTGTTAGCGCCTTAATGCTAGATTTAGATGACATCTAGTATGTGTAATAGGGACTAATGATGTATTCTTGTAAATTTATTAATGGTCATATCATTATTCATAAATCTCCTTTTATATATGAATGAGTCTCTAGATATCCTAATAAAGATTTTATTCTTAAGTTGTTAAGAATATGTTACAAAGATCTTTAGTTCGGGATTTCTTAAAGTAATTCCTAATTCTTAGATTTCTCAAAAGGGGAATATGATTAATCGATTGCAGAGTATCACATGGACTACTACCATTGATTAATATGAGATACTATTGATAATGGATTGTGAGTCACATGCCATATTGCATAAGATATAGATTGTGGACATGTGGGTAGATGTTAGTTGAATGTCTACTAAATGTGACACTTGTAACGAATTACATGGTTGAGAGAATTAATGATCTGTTACTGGTTTTCGAGTATGTAACTAGTCCTCAAACCAGAGGCAAAATGGTTGTCTTGTGTGTTAGTGTCGAAGATTTTTTGTTAAGAGGAACCATCTGAAATGAGAGGTGGGAAAGCTCTATGTGTGATTTTTGTGCAGTAGTATACACAGGGAGGTGATTACTGAAAGGATCCATTGACCTCTAGCATGGGGAAAACATCATATACAATCATAGTTGGTTTGTGATTATTTGAATGCCTGGCTAGGGTATGCATGATCGAAAAGAAGTTTCCGATGCCAGAAAGTATTTTAATGTGTCATCTCAATCACACCACACTAAATCTTGGCATAGCTAGTGAGTCATGTGAATTTAATCAGTCCATGACTCTCTGTCAGTCAGGATGTTAGTCAGTGGAAGGATTATAGTATATGGTAATTGAAAACCCAAATAGGTTTACAAGAAGTATTAACTTTATTTCCATTAGGATCATCTTGAATCTATGCTAGAGGACACTCTAGATCTTTCAAGATGCTTTAGGGAGATGGAGAGATCCTCATAATAGATGAAATGTTTAATCAATGTTAAAGAGTTTGACATGTCTTGATTGCTACATGATTGTGAACCTAGAAGGTCACAAGCATACTAGACAATGCACTAGATTAGTGATTCGTCGTTGTTAATCTATTCTTCATCATTAAAAAATTGATTGAGCAATCCCTATAATAATTGACAACCTTGTGAATGACATTTTGTTGAACCCCACCAGGAACCTTCAGGACTAAGCACTTACCACCGCGCCAAAAACTATAGTTGTTAATAGAGGTACAACTCTTTATCCCTATCCACACTGTGGGTTTGCAACCACATCCCCAAGTCTCAAGCAGTCTCATGGAGTAGCTAGGACAATGGTTATGGACCAATAGTCCCCCTCCCCAGCACACCAAGGGAGACTCAAACCTGTAACATGCTCTGATACCAGTTGGACCCCACCAAGAACCTTCAAGACTAAGCACTTACCACCATTGCAAAAGCTATAGTTGTTAGTAGAGGCACAACTCTTTATCCCTATCCATATTGTGGGTTTGCAACCCCATCCCTAGGTCTCAATAGGCAGTCTCACGGAGCCACTGGGGCTATGGCCATGGACCAATACATTTCACCCGTGAGCTTTCGTTTTCTATCGCTTTCAGAAACAGAGCATTTAATTCTCTATTGCTTTTTTAATTATGCCTTTTGCATAGCATTAAATAAAGTGGATGGGTGGGAGAATAAAACAAGAAAAGGAAAGAAATCAGTTATGCACATTTCCTCTTCTCCTTTTCTCTCGTGTGCTTCTTATTCTTCTTTCTCTAGAAGCCATCTTCCATCTCCTTCTTACTCCCTCGTTCTTCTTGTTGATCCTTAGTCGTTTGATGACCAGTTTTCATCCATAAGAATAAATCCACAGCCTTGGTTCACCTTCATTAAGATAGGCAAGCACACATCCGTTATAGTACATTTTAGGCATCACCTGACTAGGTCCCTTGCATTTGTGAGGGTGGACTAGTCATCCAAGTAAGTAGGTTTCGGAAGCTATCCATGTCAGTTTGTGGAGGCTTGATGGGAGGTCGAGAGCTATACGACAATGGTGCATTAAATAACCGATAACTTCTTCTTCCCTTGAGGTATAGGATACCTAACCCCCTATGGTTGGATGTTTTGATATGCGTATCATTGCATCATATCAATTTTTGCAAGGATTTTATGTTTTGCTTCCATTGTCTGTGTGTTAAGTTTTTGAAAATGTTTTGAAAACCCATCTCATTCCTTACATGATGCACCAAGTGTTGGTGTGTTATTTCAAGGTATACTGAAGGCCTTCCTAAGCCTCTACATGTCCTTGTGCTAAGGACGTGTTAGTGTATGCCCTATGCGCCAAGTATGGTGAGCTCATAAATGATGCACTAAGATGTAAGTCAGTGTAGGCTTCACGAACCAAATGTTGTGGTTTGGTGACAGATACACTATAACACCCCATTTCCTAGAATTGCTCGAGAAAAGGTACGAAGGGAAAAATAGATAAAAAAAAAATAAAACCCTCTGATAAATTGAAATCTGATACCATAACTGAACATCTCAATCAAATTTAAATAAAAACTCTGAGTCAACACAAACTAAAAATCATAAACTCTGTCTAAGGGACAATCCCTCAATTGAACTATAAAATAATCCTAAACTGATAAGACATTATAAACTAACAAATTCCCAGACATCTTTGATCTTGACCGGCTCCACGTATACACACTACTGACCACTGCTGCTAGGCCCTATATTTGGTACTCTCCCACTAGGATTTGGAATGGTGAAGAGTACAAGGTGAGCTACAAAGCTCAACAAGTAATAAGTTAGAAAGAATAACTGAAACTAAATCAAAAAATATCGATGTTGATAAATTACTTATTGAACTTGTACTAAGTATAATCATTGTTTGTTTGCATTCACAAAATGTAATGCACATAAACTGTAAACTAAATGCAGGTATGCAAGTTTAGCTCATAAGCCCACATAACTGTAATACATACCTGACTTATCTGAATCCTGCATACATAAAAACTATAAGCAAATACTGTGGGCAATATGCCCTTAACCCACCGGTCGTCACCAGGCGAGCAACATATAAACTAAAATTGGTAGGATCCCCACGAACAAGCTGCCTTGCGTGCCTACTGAATGTAATGTCCATACACATGCTAGCACACGATATGAAGTGCTCCATATAAAGTCATGCTCAATGCTCATACCAAAATGTATGCACATAATCTCACAAAATAATGTTGATCATGTCATAATAAATACTAAACATGTAATCTGATTTTCAAAATATTGGAATACAAAGATTATATGAATTATGTATTATGGTATGGGTATGATTAACTTGTTATATTCTGGCATATAAATTAAATATTTGGAGGTATTGAACATTTTTATTTGAATAAAACTTGAATTAAGTTGTACTGAAAGTTTAATTGGATTTCTGGAAAAGCCATCCAGATATCAGAAAGGATTGCTGCATCACTCACCCTGCATTGTCACTTTTTATCCTTATTCCAATTATAATGAAGGTTATTTAGCAGCTCAAATCATCATAAAAAAAATAGTGAGGCATTTAAACTCGCCAGTGCACGAGTGTAATCGTATAGGAAATTTATATTTTCCTAGTAAGTCCGAGTCGATTCACAGGGAGATTACTCATGAAATGAGGTAATCACACCAAATCGACCAGCTTAAAGAATATGAGAATTGTTTAGACTGATAGTAATTATCTGATGTCTGGATATGGAGAAATCTTAGGTTAAGACAATTCGAGTGCCAAGCTCAACTAATTCCCATATAGCTTTCTTAAGAATAACAGAATGTTTAGATTGCTTGAGGTTCAGTCATTAAATAAACTGCCGAGATAATGATAACTCTGGTTCTAGCAATTCCCAAACATGGCATTGAGGATTTATGTTAAGCAATTATCATAAATCAGTGTATAAATAACGTTTTACACAGATGATCATTTAGGCTTGGGTATGAGAATGTTTCCAGGTTAAGTAACCCCCATACATGGCATAGAGACTCTAGGTTAGGCATACGAACCAATCCAAGCCTGAAGTTTTTAAATGAAGAACAGCTCTCAAGCTCCCTTAGGTTCTGCTATTGAACATTTGAAGTTCGGCTACCTTGGGTAATCAGAGGCATTGGACACTGTCCTTGCCTTGCCCCAAGTTTAGAGTTAGCCACATATTTTCATGGAAAATAAATAACTTAAATTAAACTCAGTAGATAGGTAATGAATAGAATGAAAACAATCACGATAACTATAAGATGAACTACTGTTGTATTGAATGCTGAAAGAAAGACAAAACTACAATTGGTATGAACTTGCAGTAAACTGGAAGAACAAAATGATGAACGAGAATCAAAGTACGTGTTTAAAAGTACAGACCAACATGCAGAATGTAAAGGAAAAGACTACTTTCTACTGATTCCTATCTGATTCTAAGCATAAAAAGAGTTTGTTGTTATTGTCCCTACTGTCTTGATTCTGAGGAGGATCATCCCTTTTTAAACTTGTAGCACATAGAGGAGAAGGACCACTTGGTAAAAAATTATCCAAAAAGTTGAATGAATTTACCACTCGTTCCATCGCATTCATTTGCGCATTTGAATGGGTGGGAGAAGACATTCGAATGGCATGCTTAATTCCCTTGAGTTGCTCGCGTTATTCGAATGAGTGCAAGGGTCATTCATGCACTCATTCGAAGAATTTCCCTTTTACTGTTCATTTCCTCATTGATTTTCTTTAGTCATTCGAATGCAACAGTGACTACATTCGGATGAATTTTTTATTTTGCTCTATGATTTCTTCAATGCATTCGAATGAATTTGGCTATATTCGAATGGGATTATTTTCATCTGAATGGGTTTGACTTATTCGAATGACCTTGATTTCTCGATTCACTACTTCATATTTGAATTAAGCTAACCTCGTCCGAATGAGTAATTGGTGGCCCTAACATTCGAATGAGTGCATATACCATTTGAATGAATTTTCCTTGGCTAGTTCTTTTTCTTTCTTTCTTGGGTTGCTCATCTTCATCTAAATATTCGATCATGCTTCCAAAGAATTATCTTGACCATTGATCGTTATCTTCCATTGAATCCTACAAACAAGTATTTTTTTGACATTTTAGCTCATTAAATTAATTATGGATCAATAAAATTATGAAATTTTTTTGATATTTTTGATCATCAATCAAGGATATCCGGATATGATGAAAGACATCCAAATATGAAGAAGGCTCATCTGGATACACTAGCATTCAAATCATAAGCTATTCGAATATGCTGAGATGAAAGACATCCAGATATGAATGGGCTTAAACTAAAGAAATGTAATGTAAATAAGTTATGATGTATACATGCTATAGATTGTGCTTTCAAGTAAATCCTTTTGAAACTCTATCATGTTTCTATTCATGTTTCGAAACCCCTTTGAAAAGGTTTTCATTGTTTTCAAGTGTATGCTATTTCGAAACATCTTTGCAATGCATTTTTTTTCAAATCCGATTTTAGACTATGTTTCGAAACTTGGATTCTATGTTTCAAAACACCTGACATTTCTGTCAGCAAAACAATCAAATCCGAAATACATGTGTGCTGCATTTTTGTCTCTATCTAAAAGTATTTTATAAATGTATTCTCCATGCTCTAAAAATTCAAATTCAAATTTGAATGTGAGTGCTTTTAATTAATCATAGTGGGGAATAGATTATGTCTCCCACTCATTGTTGTCTCTAAGTGCAAGTTCAGCTGGAAAGGTTGTATGTTTCCAAACACGAGGAGTATGTTTCGAAACCTTAGTGTAAATTTGTGATGTTTCGAAACCTACTTTTCTGTCTTGTCTCTAATGACTATAAAACAGTTAAATTTCTATCTCTTGATATAAATAGCAGGTGTTTGAAGACAAGAACAAGAAAGAACAAGAGAACACACACTAGAGACATACACAAGCACAAGTGGTGATCAAAACCTTTATTCAAGTTCTCAAAGAAGATCTTCTACAAATCCTACTCTTGTGCATTGCAAGTGTGAAAGGAGAAGCAAGTGCAAACAAGGAGTCTCATCTCTTCAACTCTCCTCACCTCAAACCAAAAGGTTTGTATAGTCATTTGGTAAGGCATTTTATTGCATTCAATCTATTGGGCTGTAAAGATAAAACTTTATTTATCTTGTTAATGTTGTAAGGTTTGAGTTTAGCCTAAAACTCATTGTGGTGAAAGGTTTGAATTGAGCCCATAAAAACTCATTATACAAGGTTTTGGGGTGAACCGTGGTAAAACCCTTATTGTGGTTCATCACTAGTAAAAATGATTGGGTTTGAAAAATCTTTCAAGTGGGTAAGCTTGAACATAGTGGACTAGGTGGGGTGCTGAACCACTATATATAGGGGTGTGCAGCGGTTCGGTTAGACCAAACTAACCGGACCAAACTGACCGGTTCGGTTCGGTTAATTTATAATCGGTTATCGGTTCGGTTAAGGAGGGTCAAATTTCGGTTTATAAAAAATCAGTTCGGTTTTACTGGTTTGGTTTACTCAGTTAACTGAACCGACCGATAATCAAAATGACGTCATTTTGTATATGATAAAAATCATGTCGTTTGACGCAAAAAATTGAGTCTGCACAGAGAAGATATCGCGTGAAGAACAATGGGGGGCTACGCACGCATCCATTCGGACCAATCCATTGTGCGAGAGAGAGAGAGGGAAACCAAAACCCTAGCATCATCGTTGCTTCCAACCGTCGCCGTCGCTTCCAACCGTAGCTGTCGATTCCATTCGTCGCAACATTGTCTTTTCCTTTGCCGTTAGACGTTGACAGAGTTGAGGTGAGTTCTTGTTCGTCATCGTCAGTGGCTTTGTATCTTTGATTCTTTGAGCGTTCGAGCCCTAATCCATCCTAACCGAAACTAAGAGAAAGAGAAGCCCTATCGTCTGTCGATATTCATCATCGTCGGTTAGGTCCTTGACTCATTTCGTTTTACTCCTAGCCCTAACTGAAACCCTAAACCTAAATCACAATCGATTAGACCCAGACCACACCTAGTCACCGACGATTGACCCACACGGCTGTTAGTGTAGGTGCTCTAGACTCAATCAGATTGGGCATGTTGTACACTGACAATTGTAATCATGTTTATTATTTGAATAAGGAGTTGTTCAAATTTACAAGAAGTCATTCTATTAGTTTCGTGTTATTATTGTAATAACTAAATGAAACTAGATATAAGTCCATATGATGTATATTGTGATTAATCTATAAAGATGTGAGATGATGCATCACAGTTTCTAGACATCATTAAACGTCCCAAGTCGTAGCAGTGTCAAGAATGGACATTGACAATTGCGGTAAGACTTGTATGTGCTATGTTTTTGCTATGTGATAGCAATGGGGGTCTCACACCCATAGGCATGGGGATGCCTAGACAAGTACATAAGTGACCAATGTTGGAGAACGTGTCACTGGACATGACTCGCCATGAGAATCCATTTTGGTTATATGTTGATGGTATTCTCATACGAGATGGGTGTAACTAATCCTTGGACCTGAGGTTATCACGATCATCTCATAAGAAGACTGATATGCTTTTACATCGTTTCGATGGGCCTAGACAAAGGCTGCACGTGGGCGATCATTGGGTATATCATGAGGCTTATGGAGATGGGTGTATAACTAAAATGGGACTCATCTATCCCTTGATAGAGGATGATGTATCTAAGGCGCCTTCGGTGGATATTCACTTTAAATCCATGGCCATGGTGAAAGAGATCAATAAGGAGTTATTGATTTACTTTCTAATTAAGTGAAGATATCCGGAAGACCGAAGAAAACTCATGTGATCGTTATCAAGCAACACATCGCCATACTTGAGATCACATAAGATACATTGACGAGAGGATCGAATTACACGGTAACCATGCTCGTGAAAGGTTATTTGCGGATTATGAATCCTTCTGAATAATTGGGTAGGCATGATGCCTTGCTAGAGGCCAATCTTGTCTTATGTGTTTGTACCGACACATTGCCAACATATTCGGAAGCCTAATGAGTCATACGCAATAGGCACGGTCCCTGGCTTAAACCAGGAGAGTGGATGTATAGTTAAGTGGGACACTTCGGCAAGATGTTGTGCCATCGTAGGTTCTCACGGGAAAAGAACAAATAGACGTAATGACGTCGATATGGCGAGGGGTCGTCATAATGGAAAGAGTTTCCTAAAATGACAATTGATTAAATTAGGAAGGAGTTTCTAATTTAATAATTTTCTATTTGTTGGAGTGGCAAATAGGAAATAAAATATATTTGGGCTTAAGTTAATATTCGGACTAAATTAGATTTGGGCTAAATATTAAATTAAATATTATATTTGGACAAAATTGGATTTGGGCCAAATATTAAAATAAATATTATATTTGGACTAAATTAGATTTGAGCTAAATATTAAATATTATATTTGGACCAAATTAGATTTTGGCCAAATATTAAATAAAATATATTTGGGCTTGAATTAGATTTGGGCCATAATATTTTATTTAACCCATAAAAGGATTGAACCATTTAATTATATTTCTAGTTGGACTAGAATAAACCCACTTAAGATTCTAATTAAATTAGAATTAATGGGCCAGCCTAATCCATTAGGGTTTTAGAAACCCTAGGATATTTCCTTATAAATATTCCTTTATGGGTTGCCCAAAATTAATGAGTTTTTGGTGTCGTTTTTCAAGAGTTGAAAAATGTATTGCCGTTCACTCTTTCCGTTTTTTTTTGGCATCGATTTGAAATGTGGGTGTTCTTTTACCGTCCATACACAAGCCGCGCAAAGGAGAAGGAGCTAGCACTCCTATTCCGCTCTCCTTGCCAACAGACGTGTGCCACGTATCACGAGTTAGAGGCCGGACGCTTGGACGGCTCGAATCCGCGAACGACTCGATAATTTAAATGTTAGATTTGTTTATTTGTTTATGAATGATTTAATTTCGACGTTGATCCAATCGCCGGGATCGGGGTAAGTTCAAAATTTTGAATTACGCTGTTTACCCCATAGCGATCTTGCTTTACTTTCAATGGTATCAGAGCCATCGTCGAAATATTTCAATTCCTTACGTGCGGATTTGGTTATGTTGTTATTTGTGAAATAATTAATTAATTGTTGCGTTTGTATTTTTGGATTGCAAAACATTTTTGGGTGAAGGGCAAAAGATCGTGTTTGACACGAAAAATGGCGAAACGGGGTTCAGGGTGCATACGGATGCACTGGGGCGTCGAAAGACGCAGCCGAGCGGGGCTCGCGTGCTCTGGGCATGGCCTAGGCGCGCACATGGCCCGATCAGGCGCAGCCGCGCGCGCTGGTGCGCTGCCAGGCTTGGCCACGCGTGCGCATGGGGCGGCCGGGCGCGGGCGCGACCCGGGGCCCGCAGGTGTGACCCGCACGCCCGCACGTGGCTGCGGCCGACCCGCGCGGCCCCAGCGGCCCGCGCTTGCCCCCTAGCGGCCCTAGCGGCCGCGACCATTGCGCCTGGCGCGGCCCCAGCGCGCCCAGCGCAGGCTAGGTACGCCCAATGGGCCTTGCGGCCTGGCAGCATGTTCGACATGCTGCCCAGCCACCTCCCGGCCCCTCCCGCTCCCTCGGGCTTGGGTTTGACCCTTCCCCGGGGTCCCCGTGGAGCACCCGGGCTGACTCTTCGGTGGCCCAGTGCGTTCCATACCCTCAGGTGGGGCCCGGCCAAATTGTTTGGCTATTTTTATTATTTTTATTCGATCCATGAGTGTATGACACCTATGGGCCGTAATAAAAAATGGGTCGAGGCCATTAATTGGATTATTTATTAATTAATGGGCTATTAGTGTATGTTTGATATGCATTGGTTAATTCAAGACCTGTTGAGCCTTGTTAGTTAGACTAATGGATGGAGCCCAAGCCTAACACAATTAAAACAATTTTGTTTTTCCAAAATTATACAAATTTTCAATTTATTGAAAGCGTTTCATTAAGATTGAAATAGATGCAATAATTAATTAACATAATAATGAATGAATCAATTAGATTGATTGCATGTGTGTATGGTATGGATTGAGTCAACCATTTATTTTATGTTTGGAATGAATGCTTGTAAATTTGGTTTTTGAAATAGGGCCTGCATGTCCTGCCTCTCTTATACTTTGATGTACATTCTCTTCTCATCTCACTCCCCCCGAATGTAACTCGGGATTTCTCATTATATGTAATGTATGTAGAATAGAATATAGTAGTGATAGTTGTAGTTTGTATGAAGAGAAAGAGATGGAGCCAAATTGAAGACAAGATTCGAAAACCAACGAAGGCTTGAAGAATGTGCTTGTGAAGCAAGATGTGATTCTTTACCTAGGTTTGACCCACTAGCTTCCCTTCTATGGCTCGAGGGGACTAGCCGTAGTTATCCATACCATACACCGGTTTGAGTCATTTATTATGCATTATTAATTTGATTAATTGCATGTGATGAGACCTAAGTAAATAAATAATAAATCCCTCATTAATATTAAGCCAACTTGCCTTCCATCATTATGAAGCATTAGGTTTCTAGCTGGCACTTGATTTGTTGAGTCACTCAAGGTCATGTGTTACCTATGATTCCTATGTTTCATGGGCCATGAGATGTCCTTGAATGGTGGGTCCGACTTAACTAGAAAGGTGGGGTTTGTTGAGTCACTCAAGGCCTTACTGAGTATAGAGGCAAAGATTGGGAGTCACATAAGATGTGCTTGGCAAGGAGTTGTCAACCCAATGAATCTAGGAGTTGCATGGAGATGCAATTGGTAGCAAGTACCTACCTAATCGATCCTAACACAATTTGTTGAGTCACTCAAGGTTGTGCGAGGGGAGATGGGATCCTAGCCTACTAGGAAATCTTCCAACGGGATTTCTCAAGTTATGTTTTGAAGGTGGCAAACTCGTAGAAAATAGTGGGAGCAATCATAAAATGTTACTTCTTGCAATTTATGATTTCATAATTCAATATGATTATAATAATATCTCTATTTAGTTGTTGATCCAAAATGTCTGGAAACATGTCAATAAGATCGATACTCGAGGGTAATAATACCTTCAATGAGACTAATTTCTATGATTGTGAGATCATCTTGAGGATAATCCTCACATATGATAAGATTCTTTATGCGATAAAGAGCTATCTTCTTACAAAGCCACCAGTTAAAGAAATAATAGCACATTAGGCCTGGACGATGCACATGGGTGATATGATCATCGCTTGATATATCGTCTTGGCTGCCATGACCCCAAAACATAGGTCGTATCATAAGAGTTATGATGCCTATGAGATCATGGCTAGGCTCAAGGATCATCTATTGAGAAGCATGTCATGGAGATGATACGTTTTATCAATAGGTTGCTAGAGCTCAACTTGGGTATGGATGTCGAAACTTACCCTACATTTGGTGCTACAGTCCCTTCCTAACGGCTATGGAAAAGACTCTTGGAGAGTGGTTGTCCATACTTGGAGAGACCAAGCCTAAAATTGATTATAGGCCAAGGGAAGTGTTATCTTAGTTGAAGGGCCTAAGGCGCACAGGGGTAAGCCCAAGAGTAAGAAAGCCAAAAGGAAGAAAAGTTCTTTCATAGCGCAATCTGGTAGTATCCAGAAGACTAAAACCCAAAGGGCAAAGAGGATGCAATCTATCTCCACTGTGATAAACCAAGAAGTGTAGAGTAAGAAGAGTTCTACTCAAGGCACTTCAAGTATTTATGTTATTGGAATTAATCTATCTACTTTTGATCAATCCACATGGGTATTAGATACTGGATCTAGTGCTCATATCTACACTTTTGTGTATGGGCTTAGGAGTACGAGGAGATTAATAATAGGAGAAGTGTACCTACATGTGGTAAATGGGACCTATTTATTAACATTGCCCATAGGGCTTGTATTGGAGTTACATAATTATTACTACAATCCTAGTTTGACTAGGAATATAATTTCTAATTCTTGTTTGACAAGGATGAATATTCATTTTTATTTAAGGACAATAGTTGTTTGTTTTATAAAAATGAGTTGTTTTATGGTAAAACAACAATACGTAATGGTTTGTATGTCCTTGATGTTGATACTCCTATAAATAACATAAATATTAAGTGACTTAAATCAGGTGATTTAAATATCACTTATTTATGGCATTGTCGCCTTGGCCATATAAATGAGACTCGCACATTGATAGAGCGCATATTTTCATATTATTTAGCCCTCATATTTAGTCTTTTTGCACGTTAGTTGTGTCATTTTATTCATCTTGATTTTGTTTTATTTTATTTTATAGGAATTGAGCTTCACACTATTTTATTTTATTTTGGACAGATTTGGGCTTCCTTTGTCAAGAGGAATTTTGATGGCAAGAAGGGAAACAAGGAGATTGGAGACAAAGAAGCAAAAGTGTGCTGACAGATTTGACTTTCTGTTCTTCTTTCAAATTTTTGGCCATGTTATAATCCCATAACGTGAATAATGTCTTCAGAGATATTGTAGAGGACTTCTTGGTCTTTCTGTAATGGTATGGTTTGTCCAAATCCAAGTTCGTTTGGGCCTCCAAACATCGCTTCAAAGTTGGGGCCAGATAGCTGGGTCAAATTAGGAAAGCTACACAGACGCTAAATCTTTAAAAGGCCATAACTTTGGCGTCCGATATCCAAATCAAGTGATTAAAAATCTAAAATTCATCTACTCTTCCTGATCTAAAATTTTTATGAAGGGGCCGAAGCCCAGAACGCACGTTATCCTATTCGAAATCAGCTGTAAAGTTTCGGTAACCTAGGGTTTTCTCCCTAAGTTCTATTTAAGCACATTAAGAGGCCATTAGGGGGGGATAATTCTTTTCTCACGTGAACAGTAGCCAATTTTCCTTTTCTCCATTGTTCTTGTCAAGATGGAAGGCTAAGGATTTTGTAACCGGTTGCATGCCATACTCCTTATCCGGTTTGAATCTTTGAACGTTTTTGTATATCTATTTTCATCTTTAATCTTATGGTTTTGTTTCTTTGCTTCTTCTCAAGTGTGTATGTATTTTATGCGATCGTATGAATGCATGCATGATGCTTAGGCAGATTTGACTAATAGGCTCGATTGGGGTATTTGTTTGCAAGAAACAACATAAACTTAGTGGGCGATTGTTCATGTCGGTTTCAGATCTGTGTGCTAAAAAAATTGAAACTTGTATATTGATTAAGAAGATCTTCTGTGATTTTTATATTTGTTTCAATTTAGTCTTCGGCGATTGTCAAACATTTTCTTTAGATTTGGGGATTAAAGATAAATAGGTTCTTTATATGGTGGATGATGATACCCGGGTAGGGAGGAAAGGTTGCAACTGGTTGCATCTTGGTTTACTATGTTCTTGTTTATTTTGTTTTCTATTTTTCATCAACCCGCCCCCCCCCCCCCGCGTTTAGTCTTGTTTTGACAGATCCGTTTGAGGTTCGTTGGGAGACGACTTTGGGTTGCACCCTTATTGCAAATCCGAATCATTATTCATCTAATCTATCGGTGTTTGACAGCCCGACCACACATCCAACTTGTATAGAGCTGGATATCTTAGCACATTTGATTATGAATCATGTGGTGCTAGCGAATCTTGTTTACTTGGAAAAATGACTAAGTCTCTTTTTAAAGTAAAGGGAGGCTACATAAGTGCTAGGGATTGTGCACATTAATGTGTGTGGACCCATGTCCGCCCAAGCTAGAGGTGGATATGTCTACTTCATAACCTTTACTGATGATAGATCATGTTTTGATTATGTGTATCTTATGGGACACAAATCTGAGGCTTTTGAAAAGTTCAAAGAATTCAGATTTGAAGTAGAGAAACAAACTGGGAAAAGTATCAAAGTACTTCGATCAGATCGAGATAGTGAATACTTGAACAGTGAGTTTCTAGATCATCTGAAGCAGAATGTGATTCTCTTACAATGGACTCCACCTGGAACATCAGAGATGAATGGTGTGTCTAAAGGAGGAATAGGACCTTGTTGGACATGGTCTGGTCCATGATGAGTCGCGCTGAACTCCCTATTTCATTTTGGGGATACACACTCCTCACCGCGATCTTTGTTTTGAACAGGGTTCCAAGTAAATCAGTTACTCAAACTCCATATAAGATATGGAAAGGAAAGAAGCCAAATTTGTCTTTCCTTAAGATTTGGGGTTGTCAAATTTATGTTAAACGTGTTGACAGTAATAAGCTACAACCCAAATCAACGAGATATCTGTTTGTGGGATATCCAAATAGATATTACTTTTACCACCCATGTGAACAAAAGGTGTTTTGTTGCCAAGCATGTGGTATTCTTTGAGAAGGAATTCTTAGATGCTGTGGCTAGTGGGAGGAATGTTAAGCTCGAATAAGATTCGAGGCGAACCACAAGCAAATACTCCCCTCCAGGAATCCGAGAAAGATCAAACACAAGAAGTTGTGTCAACTCCCCAACCTTCTACACAAGAACCTCGTAGGTCGACGAGGGTTCGTCGTGAGCAGGAGAGATATGGATTTCTCATCTCGGCACATGGAGATGTGCTTCTAGCTGAGAACGATGAGCCTACTACCTATGATGAGGGTCTGACATTGACTCTGGGTTATGGTAGATGGATGACAAAATAGCTTTCCTGAAAGGAAACCTGGTCGAGAATGTGTATAAGACACAGTCTGACGGTTTTGTTACTCATAAACATGCAAATAAGATTTGCAATTTGCAAAGGTTCATTTATGGACTAAGGCAAGCATCCCAGAGTTAGAATCAATGTTTTGATGAAAAGATCAAAAAGTTTGATTTTTCACAAAAGGGAAGTTAATCCTTGTGTTTATAAGAAGGTTAGTGGGAGCGTGGTGATCCTTTTAGTCCTATATGTGGACAATATATTGCTCATAGGGAATGGTGTTCCCATTATGCAATTAGTTAAAATATGGCTTTCAAAATATTTTTTCCATGAAGAATTTGGGAGAAGCAGCCTATATTCTAGGAATAAGGATCTATAGAGATAGATCCAGGAGGTTGCTAGCACTCTCCCATAGTGTGTACATTGACAGGGAGCTAAAGAGGTTTAGCATGGAAGATTCTAGGAGGAGAAATCTTCCCATGTCACATGGAATACATCTCTCCAAGGCTATGTGTTCGAAGGCACAAGATGAGAGAGATAGGATGAGTCTAGCACCATATGCCTTGGCTATTAGCTCGATCATGTATGCCATATTATGTACGAGTCCTGATATCGCATATACTTTGAGCATATGTAGTAGATATCAAGCTGATCCAGGTGAGAAACACTGGATTGCTATGAAAAACATTCTTAAGTACTTGTGAAGCACTAAAGAAATGTTTTTGCCATATGGAGAATGAGAGCATACCACGAAGGGGTTCATGGATGCCAGTTTCCAATTCGACCATGATGATTTTAAATCACGTACAGTCGAAATTCATATTCTGCCTATATGGCTGGGCCATGAGTCGGAAGAGTTCCAACAAGAGATAATGGCAGATTCAACAACTGAAGTCGAATACATAACAACCTTCGAAGCAGCTAAGGAGGTTGTATGGATCCGTAAGTTCATTGATGAACTTAAAGTGGTGTCCAGCATTGTTGATCCAATAATAGTTATTGGGACAACAATGGAGCCATCGCGTAAGTGAATGAACCACGGTCTCATCAACGGATCAAATTTGTATTGCGACATCACCATATGATAATGGAGATTATCAGTTAAGGTGACATATATAGAGAAAGTGTCGACGGATGACAACGTCGTAGATCCCTTAACTAAAGCTCTGTCCCAAGAGAAACATTAAAGTCATGTTCAATCATCAGGTATAAGATACATGAGTGATTGGCTCTAGTGCAAGTGGGAGAATGTTAGTGTAGGTGCTCTAGACCCAATCAGATTGGGCATGTTGTACGCTGCCAATTGTAATCATGTTTATTATTTGAATAAGGAGTTGTTCAAATTCACAAGAAGTCATTCTATTAGTTTCTTATTATTATTGTAATAACTGAATGAAACAAGATAGAAGTCCATATGATGTATATTGTGATTAATCTATAAAGATGTGAGATGATGCATCACAGTTTCTAGACATCATTAAACGTCCCAAGTCGTAGCAATGTCAAGAATGGACATTGACAATTGCGGTAAGACTTGTATGTGCTATGTTTTTGCTATGTGATAGCAATGGGGGTCTCACACCCATAGGCATGGGGATGCCTAGACAAGTACATAGGTGACCAATGTTGGAGAACGTGTCACTGGACATGACTCACCATGAGAATCTATTTTGGTTATATGTTGATGGTATTCTCATATGAGATGGGTGTAACTAATACTTGGACCTGAGGTTATCACGGTCATCTTATAAGAAGACCGATATGCTTTGACATCGTTTCGATGGGCCTAGACAAAGGCTGCACGTGGGCGATCGTTGGGTATATCATGAGGCTTATGGAGATGGGTGTATAACTAAAATGGGACTCGTCTATCCCTTGATAGAGGATGATGTATCTAAGGCGCCTTCGGTGGATATTCACTTTAAATCCATGGCCATGGTGAAAGAGATCAATAAGGAGTTATTGATTTACTTTCTAATTAAGTGAAGATATCCGGAAGACCGAAGAAAACTCATGTGATCGTTATCAAGCAACACATCGCCATACTTGAGATCACATAAGATACATTGACGAGAGGATCGAATTACACGGTAACCATGCTCGTGAAAGGTTATTTGCGGATTATGAATCCTTCTGAATAATTGGGCAGGCATGATGCCTTGCTAGAGGCCAATCTTGTCTTATGTGTTTGTACCGACACATTGCCAACATATTCGGAAGCCTAATGAATCATACGCAATAGGGACGGTCCCTGGCTTAAACCAGGAGAGTGGACATATGGTTAAGTGGGACACTTCGGCAAGATGTTGTGCCGTTGTAAGTTCTCACGGGAAAAGAACAAATAGACGTAATGACGTCGATATGGCGAGGGATCGTCATAATGGAAAGAGTTTCCTAAAATGACAATTGATTAAATTAGGAAGGAGTTTCGAATTTAATAATTTTCTATTTATTGGAGTGGCAAATAGGAAATAAAATATATTTGGGTTTAAGTTAATATTTGGACTAAATTAGATTTGGGCCAAATATTAAATTAAATATTATATTTAGACTAAATTGGATTTGGGCCAAATATTAAAATAAATATTATATTTGGACTAAATTAGATTTGAGCCAAATATTAAATATTATATTTGGACCAAATTAGATTTGGGCCAAATATTAAATAAAATATATTTGGGCTTGAATTAGATTTGGGCCATAATATTTTATTTAACCCATAAAAGGATTGGGCCATTTAATTATATTTCTAGTTGGATTAGAATAAACCCACTTAAGATTCTAATTAAATTAGAATTAATGGGCCAGCCCAATCCATTAGGGTTTTAGAAACCCTAGGATATTTCCTTATAAATATCCATTTATGGGTTGCCCAAAATTAATGAGTTTTTGGTGTCATTTTTCAAGAGTTGAAAAACCTATTGCCGTTCACTCTTCCCGTTTCTTTTTGGCATCGATTTGAAACGTAGGTGTTCTTTTACCATCCATACACAAGCCGCACAAAAGAGAAGGAGCTAGCACTCCTATTCCGCTCTCCTTGCCAACGGACGCGTGCCGTATGTCACGAGTTAGAGGTCGGACGCTTGGACGGCTCAAATCCACGAACGACTCGATAATCTAAAGGTTAGATTTATTTGTTTGTTTGTGAATGATTTAATTTTGATGTTGATCCAATCATCGGGATCGGGGTAAGTTCAAAATTTTGAACTACGTTGTTTACCCCGTAACGATCTTGCTTTACTTTCAACGGCCACACCTACGACCAACATAGAGGTTAGGTTAGTTTCGAATTTTCGTTAGGTTAGGGTTTTGGATTTTTTAAATTTTTTAGACTTTTAGTTACTGGTTTGGGGGTTTTTTGTTTGTTGTTGGTACCATTATTTTTCTCATTTCTTGTTAACTTCTTATTGTTGCCATTCTTTGTCATGTTAGGATTCATTACCTGTTCTTTTTGAAACATATCAGGTTGTATAAGGAAAGGAAAGGAGGTTGCTGAACTTGATGTTCTTTTTGCAAATTTCCAGGCATGTATTTTTTATTCCAACATTATTTAGTTGTGTAATGTGGTAGAAGTGAATTACATGTTGAATCAACTGCTTTATAATAAAGGGAAAAATTATAAACCAAACACATTTTCATTTTCAAATAATTAGTAGAAGTGGACAAAATGGGATACCCTGTCCCATTCTATCCCTTAATTTTTCATTTTAAATTACATCCCCTTAGAAGTGAATTCCATTTTTCAGTATTCATTTTCACTATTCATTTTCATATAATTAGTAGAAGTGGACAGAATTAGGAGGATGATAGAATTTTAATTGCAACCCCTTAATTTTTCTTTTAAATTATAAGATTGTAAGTTAATTACAAGATTGTAAGTTAATCACAAGAAGACATTTTAACTCACTGTTTTAAAACATATTAATTACAATTGTATTAATTTTATATGGCTAGAGAATAAGACACTAGTCACGCCACAAACATCCCTAATAGTATGGATGATAGTTCAAGACCTACACCAATAGTACCAAGTCAAGGTAGTCAATCTCAAGTTGAAGCTGATAGAGAGGTGCAACATCACTAGGAAAGGCAAAGAAAAAAACAATAAGAGCTAGGTCAGATGTGTGGGATCATTTTACTAAGTTTACAAATGCAGAGGATCAGATTAAAGGGAGATGCAACTATTGTTCTAGGGAGTTCCACTGTGATCCCCAAAAAAATGGGACTACGGCTCTAAGGAATCATATGGGAACATGTAAAAAACACCCTCATGCTTTGGAAACCCACCAAATGCAATTAAACTTGCAACCAACTTCAATGACAACAAGGGCTGGGAGAGAGGGGGAAAGTATGGGATTGGTAAATTGGAAATTTGATCAAGTGCTTGCTAGAAAGGCTTTAGCTCGCATGGTGATGATAGATGAGATCCCTTTCAAATTTGTTGAGCGTTAGGGGTTTAGGCACTTCATTAATGTGATTTGTCCAAAATTTCAGACTCCTTCATGTTGGACAATTTCTCATGATTGTTTTGAATTATTTAATGAAAAGAGGTTGAAATTGATGAATGAGGTAAAAAATACATGTCAAAGAGTTTGCTTAACCTCCATTCAAAGGATTAATTATATGTGCTTGACAGCGCACTATATTGATAATAATTGGACATTGAAGAAAAAAAAATTAAATTTTTGTCTAATATATAGTCACAAGGGTCATGCTATTGCCATGGCAATTGAGAAGTGTCTAATGGGGTGAAAACTTGATAGAGTTTTGACTTTGATTGTAGATAATGCTAGTTCAAATGATGTTGTTGTGGGTAACTTCAGGAAAAAAAAAATGGCAAAATGGGATGCTAGCATTATGAGTGACCATTATTTACATATTAGGTGTGTGGCTCATATAATAAATTTGGCTGTACAACATAGGTTGAAAGAGCTAGATGAATCAACAACAAGAGTTAGGGATGCAGTAAGATATATTAGACAATCTCCAGCAAGACTAAGAAAATTCAAAGAATGTGTGGAAGTGGAAAAAATAGAATCTAAGGGCCTATTGTCGTTGGATGTTGCAACTAGATGGAATTCCACATACTTGATGTTAAAGACTGCTCAAAAGTTTGAGAGGGTTTTTGAGAGATTTGATGAGGAAGAGCCATGTTTTATGCTTGATCTAGGTACAAGTAGTTGGAATAATGACCTGCAACAGGTTATTACTATTGATGGGAGACCCAAGCCAGAGGATTGGACGAGGGTCAGAATGTTTATTAGAGTGTTGCAACAATTTTATGAGCTTACTTTGTGGGTTTCGAGTACTTCATAGGTCACATCCAACACTTTTTTCCATGAGATTAGTATTGTTCATTGTCTTTTACATGAGTGGCAGGAGGGTGACGATCTTGAGTTGAGTGAGATGGCAGAAAAAATGAAAGAAAAGTTTGATAAATATTAGAGGGATCCAGAAAAAATAAATCACCTGCTTTACATTGTTGTGGTGCTTGATCCTAGGCCCAAGTTAGAGTTTATGGAGTATTGACTGCACTCTCACCCTATAATTAAAACACAATAAAACTTTTATATTTTTTTTATTTTGATGAGAGGTTTACACTCATCAGTGTACGAGTGCAGTTGCAGTCCAAATTTAAATTTGTATTTTCTAGATGAGTCCAGATCGTCCACTGAGAGATTTATTTGTGGAAAAAGAAAAAGAATTTCACACACACGCACAAGCATTTGAATGAATTGGCAACAAGATTTTTTAAATAACAGATACTAGGAAATAAAGCAAGGCAGAAGTTGAAATAAATGCTGAATGTGAGAATATGAAATTGGATAGTGTTGTTGTCAAAATACAACAATTAAAATTTGTGATGTGGGGTCCACTTGAGCACGGTGTCGGGTGAAGTTAGGTTGCCGTAAGAGATGTTGCTTCAAGGGAGATTGCCGTTAGAATGCTCGCCACAAGGATTTGCTGTTAGTTCTCGCCACTAGCTTTTGCCACTAGCTCTCGCCACACGGTCTTGCCACTAGCTCTCGCCACAAGGTCTTGCCACTAGCTCTCGCCACACGGTCTTGCCACTAGCTCTCGCCACAAGGTCTTGCAAGTAGCTCTCGACACAAGGTCTTGCCACTAGCTCTCGCCACAAGGTCTTACCACTAGCTCTCGCCGCTAACTCTTGCCACAAGGTCTCGCCACTAGCTCTTACCACTAGCTCTCGCCACAAGGTCTTGCCCCTAGCTCTCGCCACGAGGTCTTGCCACTAGCTTTCGCCGCTAGCTCACGCCATGAGGTCTTACCACTAACTCTCGCCGCTAGGTTCGCCGCAAGACTTTTCCCTCACCGCTAGGTTCGCCGCAAGGATTCGGCCCTGTTAATGCTGAGAAAATGGGTTAGAAGGCTCACGAGAATCTTCCCCGCGAAGACCCTCCGATGCCAAAGTCAGTCCCGAATACCGATGAATATTCCTGAAAAAATAGTAAAAGTGTATTCAAAGTGTCCAGATTTTACCGAAATTGGAAGTCCTCATTAATGTCCTGTAGCTAGGTATTTATAGGGCACGATTCTCAAGGGTGGCTGGTGTCGACACGTGGCGGTTGCTGAATGGGTTAGAGCCAAACCAAAAAAGTGGGGGAGCTCGCTACAATTTAGCCGCGGGCAGCTGGGCCTCGCGGCAGCGTGCCTTGCGGCCAACACTGCCGCAAGGCAGCAGCTCCTTGCGACAAACAGCTGCGAGGCTGCACCTCGCGGCATGCAGCTGTGAGGCTGCTGTGCCTCGCGGCGTGCAGTCGCGAGGCCGCTGTTCCTCACGGCGTGTAGCCGCGAGGCTGTGCAAGCCTCATGCAGCCGTGAGGTTGCACCTCGCGGCTGCTGCTCCTTGCGGCTGCGAGGTAGCCGCAAATCAACCAGCTGGCGGCAATTGTTGCCGCCAGCTTTCTTCAAATTTTCTTTCTTTTTTGATTTTTATCCCATCTTTTTTTATGGTACCACAATTGCCCCCTACTCTTTTGTTTTGTCTTTAAACGAAATTGAAGAGTAAAAAAAATATTTAGTCAAGGAGTCGGGTCTAGCACCTTAACTCAACCAAAGATTCTATGATGCCCAAGGATCTAACACCAGCCAAGGGCTTTAGGTACCAGATTATCTCTAGGAAGCCATACCCTTGATAAGTAGATTCCACTACGGAATTCTTGTCGGGTGTCCGAGCTTGCCGGGAGGTCTAAGCGTCGGATCAACTAAGGAGTCGGGTCTAGCTCGGGAGCATAGCACCGGACTCAGTCGATGGATCCCGACGAGCCTACGGGCACAGTCTCCGGAACATCCGACGATCCTATGATGGGTTGTAGTGCTCTGGCTATTATGTTCTCCATGTCCGTCTTTCGGGGCTAGCCTATTTCAGGGAATTTGGGTTTGGCCAGTGATCCAGCACAGGATTTCTACCAGACATCCGAGTTTGCCTGGAGATCTAGGCACCGGATCAACCAAGGAGTCGGGTCTAGCCAAAAAGGCATAGCAGCGAACTCAAACGAGGGATCCGGGTGAGTTTGCAGGCATAGGCATCGGATATCCTGGTAATCCCGGGCTGACTCGTGGTCATAGGCACCAGATTACAACTAGATGACTCAACTCCGATAAGCGGGGTCATGGCAGAGTTATCATAGGGTTGTTGTCTTTCCATGCCTTCCTTGGGCCAGTCTACCTTAGGGGATCTGGGTTTGGCCAGTGGCCCGGCACGAGATTCCTACCAGACATCCGAGTTTGCTGGGAGACTTAGGCGCCAGATCAACTAAGGAGTCAAGTTTAGCCAAAAAGGCATAGCACCGAACTCAAACAAGGGATCCGGGTGAGTCTGCGAGCATAGGCATCGGATCCTCTAGTGATCCCGGGCCAGCTCGTGGTCATCGGCACCAGATTGCCACTAGGCGACTTGACCTTCGGGAGCGGTCTTATGCTGGAGCTATCAGGTGATCACTTCACTTCTTTTCTGCCTTCCTAAGGCCAGTCTACCTCAGGGAATCTGGGTTTAGCCAGTGGTCCAGCACGGGATTCCTACCAAACATCTAAGTTTGCCGGGAGACCTAGGCACTAGATCAACCAAGGAGCCGGGTCTAGCCAAAAAGGCATAGCACCAAACTCAAACGAGGGATCCGGGTGAGTTTGCGGGCATAGGCGTCGGATGTTCTGGTAATCCCAGGCCATCCCGTGGTCATCGACACCAGATTGCAGCTAGGCAACTTGACCTATTGGAAGCGAGTTGTGCTTGAGCCGCTATACCTATAAGACACATACAAATAATCTGGGCTCCTGCAGATTTTGCGTGGTTCGGCTTATAGTTTTGCCTACTCCACGGGAATACATGGGATATATTCTTTTATTTATCGGGGGATGTTATTACAATGGAAAATTTAAAGATAATTCCGTCCTTTAACCGGGTCGAGGAACGCTTCTGACGATAGGCTTGACTCTATGTCTCATGCTTCGTCCCTTCCCTTGGGGCTAAAGCCAGGAAGTACCTCTGAGGTGCACGATGTTCCGATCTTTTCCTATCGCCTCACTTTGTGGTGTTGGTAGTGTGCACCTGTTGGTGTCTACCATCTTCTGGATTTTGTAAGGTCCTTCGCACTTCGGGCTAGGTTTCCCTTCCTCTTCTATTACCTTCCCCTGCGTCCAAAATTTTTATTTGGGTGACAAATTGTTCTGCTCGGTCGAACAACTCAGTCACTGAATTTGGCTCGGAGAAGACTAAGGATCTTCTAAGCGAGGCATAGGTAGTTCCATTTAGCAGGGCTGACGCTGCTAATCCGATTGGGAGATCCCTTACTTCCTGCGTCGCAACTCTAAATCGCTCGATGTATTGCTTTAGGGATTCATTCGACTTCTGCTGTAAACTCATTAGATATATTGCACTCTTCTTCTCTGGAAGATAGACGGAGAATGCATCTAGAAATTCTTTCTTCAACTGTTCGAATGATCGTATATGTTCTGCCGGTAATTCAGTGAACCACTGCTGAGCTTGTCCTGCCAGGGAGAGTGGGAAAGCCCTGCACCTAGTGACCTCATTCCATCCATTTAACACGGCCACTGCGACAAAATGTTGTAAGTGTTTCTCGGGGTCCTCCCTAAAAGTAAAGCAAGATCGCTACGGGGCAAGCAGCGTAGTTCAAAAATTTTGAACCTTACCCCGATCCCGGCAATTGGATCAACGTCGTAATCAAATCATTCACAAACAAATAAATAAATCTAACCTTTAGATTATCGAATCGTTTGCAGATTTGAGTCGTCCAAGCGTCCGGCCTCTAACTCGTGATACGCGGCACGCGTCCGTTGGCAAGGAGAGCGGAATAGGAGTGCTAGCTCCCTCTCCTTTACGCGGCTTATGTATGGACGGAAAAAGAACGCCCTCGTTTCGTATTGATGCCAAAAGAAACGAAAAGAGTGAACGTCAATACATTTTTCAACTCTTGAAAAACGACACCAAAAACTCTCCTTTTTTTTTCTTATATATTGGGCAACCCATAAAGGGATATTTATAGTGAAATATCCTAGGGTTTCTAAAACCCTAATGGATTGGGCTAACCCATTAATTCTAATTTAATTAGAATATTAAGTGGGCTTATTCTAGTCCAACTAGAAATATAATTAAATGGCCCAAATCATTTTATAGGTTTAAATAAAATATTTTGGCCCAAATCTAATTCAAGCCCAAATATAATATTTAATATTTAGCCCAAATCTAATTTGGTCCAAATATAATATTTAATATTTAGCCCAAATCTAATTTGGTCCAAATATAATATTTATTTTAATATTTGGCCCAAATCCAATTTAGTCCAAATATTAACTTAAGCCCAAATATATTTTATTTCCTATTTGCCACTCCAACAAATAGAAAATTATTAAATTAGAAACTCCTTCCTAATTTAATTAATTGTCATTTTAGGAAACTCTTTCCATTATGACGACTCCTCGTCATATCGACGTCATTACGTCTGTTTGTTCTTTTTCCATAAGAATCTACGACAGCACAACTTCTTGCTGAAGTGTCCCACTTAACCATACGTCAACTCTCTTGGTTTAAGTCAGGGACCGTGCCTATTGCGTATGACTCATTAGGCTTCCGAATATGTTGGCAATGTGTGGGTACAAACACATAAGACAAGATTGGCCTCTAGCAAGGCGTCATGCCTACCCAATTATTCAGAAGGATTCATAATCCGCAAATAACCTTTCACGAGCATGGTTACCGTGTAATTCGATCCTCTCATCAATGTATCTTATGTGATCTCAAGTATGGCGATGTGTTGCTTGATAACGATCACATGAGTTTTCTTCGGTCTTCCGGATATCTTCACTTAATAGAAAGTAAATCAATAACTCCTTATTGATCTCTTTTACCATGGCCATGGATTTAAAGTGAATATCCACTGAAGGCGCCTTAGATACATCATCATCTATCAAGGGACAGACGAGTTCCATCTTAGCTATGCACCCATCTCCATAAGCCTCACGATATACCCAACGATTGCCCACGTGCAGTTTTTGTCTAGGCCCATCAAAACGATGTCAAAGCATACCGGTCTTCTTATGAGATGACCGTGACAACCTCAGGTCCAAGGATTAGTTACACCCATCTCATATGAGAATTCCATCAACATATAACCAAAATGGATTCTCATGGCGAGTCATGTCCAGTGACACGTTCTCCAACATTGGTCACCTATGTACTTGTCTAGGCATCCCCATGCCTATGGGTGTGAGACCCCCATTGCTATCACATAGCAAAAACATAGCACATACAAGTCTTACCGCAATTGTCAATGTCCATTCTTGACATTGCTACGACTTGGGACGTTTAATGATGTCTAGAAACTGTGATGCATCATCTCACATCTTTATAGATTAATCACAGTATACATCATATGGACTTCTATCTAGTTTCATTCGATTATTACAATAATAACAAGAAACTAATAGAATGACTTCTTGTGAATTTGAACAACTCCTTATTCAAATAATAAACATGATTACAATTGTCAGCGTACAACATGCCCAATCTGATTGGGTCTAGAACACCTACACTAACATTCTCCCACTTGCACTAGAGCCAATCACTCATGTATCTTATACCTGATGATCGAACATGACTTTCATGTTTCTCCTGGAACAGAGCTTTACTCAAGGGATCTACGACATTGTCATCCGTCGACACTTTCTCTATATATGTCACCTCAGTTGATAATCTCCATTATCATATGGTGATGTCGCAATATAAATTTGGTTCGTTGATGAGACCAAGGTTCTTTCGCTTATGCGGTGGCTCCATTATTGTCCCAATAACTGTTATTGGATCAATAATGCGGGACTCCACTTTAAGTTCATCAATGAACTTACGGATCCATACAACCTCCTTAACTGCTTCGAAGGTTGTTATGTATTCGACTTCAGTTGTTGAATCTGCCATTATCTCTTCTTGGAACTCTTCCAACTCATGGCCCAGCCATATAGGCATAATATGAATTTCGACTGTACATGATTTAAAATCATCATAGTCGAATTGGAAACTGGCATCCATGAACCCCTTCATGGTATGCTCTCATTCTCCATATGACAAAAACATCTCTTTAGTGCTTCACAAGTACTTAAGAATGTTTTTCACAACAATCTAGTGTTTCTCACCTAGATTAGCTTGATATCTACTACATATGCTCAAAGTATATGCGATATTAGGCCTCATACATAACATGGCATACATGATCGAGCCAATAACCAAGGCATATTGTGCTCAACTCATCCTATCTCTCTCATCTTGTGTCTTCAAACACATAACCTTGGAGAGATGTATTCCATGTGACATGGGAAGACTTCTCCTCCTAGAATCTTCCATGCTAAACCTCTTTAGCACCCTGTCAATGTACGCACTATGGGAGAGTGCTAGCAACTTCCTAGATCTATCTCTATAGATCCTTATTCCCAGAATATAGGCTGCTTCTCCCAAATCCTTCATGGAGAAAATATTTTGAAAGCCATATTTTAACTAATTGCATCATGGGAACTTCATTCCCTATGAGCAATATATTGTCCACATATAGGACTAAAAGGACCACCACGCTCCCACTAACCTTCTTGTAAACACAAGGATCAACTTCCCTTTTGTGAAAAATCAAACTTTTGATCTTTTCATCAAAACATTGATTCTAACTCCGGGATGCTTGCCTTAGTCCATAAATGGACATTTGCAAATTGCAAATCTTATTTTCATGTTTATGAGTAACAAAACCGTCAGGCTGTGTCATATACACATCCTCGACCAGGTTTCCTTTAAGGAAAGCTGTTTTGTCATCCATCTTCCATAACCCAGAGTCAATGTCAGACATTGCCTCATCATAGGTAGTAGGATCATCGTTCTCAGCTAGAAGCACATCTCCATGTGCCGAGATGAGAAATCCATATCTCTCTTGCTCGCGACGAACCCTCATCGACCTACGAGGTTCTTGTGTCGAAGGTTAGGGAGTTGACACAACTTCTTGTGTCTGATCTTTCTCGGGTTCTTGGAGGGGAGTTGTAACACCCCGTCTCGCCCGGCGTGTCACTATAAGGGTATTCCCGGAATTTCTTTTTTTTTTTTCTCTTTAAGTTAAACACGCGCGGTATTTCAAGAACAATCTTCACATGCAGAAACAAAACCCCGCGAACCCCAGTCTTGCCCGTTTAACTATCAAGATCAATAATCTTAAACTAAACGAGTCTTAATACAACGCAGCGGATACACTAATACCAAAACACCATAGTTCTTACATGGTATTTCCATAGCAAAATATTTAATACAGATCAAATGATAAAATCGCTATTATACAACTGTTCATTTACGACCTGAAACACATACTAAAGCCTCCAAACGTTACAACGACTAACAAACTAAGCACCATTGGTCCTCAACCGGCCACATCCTTGTCTTCGCAGCAGTCCCTGGCTGGAACATTAAACGTTCCAGGGGCATGGCCCAGGTTAGATGATAAACATCTAAGTGATGGTATAGAAACATATTTTACAATGAATGAGAGACACACGAGCATGGCATATTCAGACAAGCGGCAACATGCAAAACATGTCTAACTTGAGAAACTCCCCTGACACACTTAATCCCTCGAATGCCCCACTGTAACACCCGTTCACCTGGTCTAATGTTAATCCCTCGAGTGCACCGTCGTGACACCCGTTCACCTGGTTTAACATTGTTCCCTCGAGTGCCCCAGTGTGACACCCATTCACCTGGATTAACATTGTCCCTTTCTCAAGTAGACCCCAACCCGTCCAACACAGAAAATAACATTGACACGAATATCAATACCCCGATGATATGAAAATCACATGCCATGCACCGACTCTTTTGTAAGTAAAAATAGTTGATGTAATATATCACATGTACAATATGCAAATGATGACATAAATACATAAATGAAATGCTTTCGCAGTACAACCCAAGTTCCGGAGGGTAAAACCGCTCACTAGAACTGGTCTCATTTGCGTGTAACCTAAGTTCGGGAGGGTAACACCGCCCACCTGAACCCACTACACACCTTCCAACATGTTTTCAAGATAAGGTAAAGATAGGATCAGACCACTCACCTCGAACGTATTCGGATCGCCTCGATCCTCGTGCACGGCCTCGATTTACGTGTCAAACCCCAAATACTTGAACTTGTGCTCAACCTCAAGCCAAGATACTTCCTAAATATCATATTTAATTAAGGAAGCATTAAAATCTATTTTCCTCAATTTTTCCATAATTTCCTCTATTTTCTCCCAATTTTCACCTCAATAATTCCAAAATAATTATTTCTTCAACTATTTTCCAAAATATTTCAACACAATAATTCCTAGAATAATTAAAGATAAATATTGGAATTAAAATTACCAAAATATCCCTTCGCACGCGCTCTCACGCGCCTAGCGCGTGGCTGCGCGTGAAAGCTGGCGCGTGCAGCCACGCTCATCGTCTTCTTCCTTAAGACCGGCCGGTGACGACCCCTCCGATGACCGATCTGAGCATACCCCCTTCAAGCCTTCGATGAGTCGATCCCATTGGCACCATTTTTAGGCCGAAAGGCCACCGGAAAATGCCCCTAACGGGCAGTTGCAGGTGGCGGAAGGCGGTCCGCCACCCATCCTCGGCCGAGCTTCGATCGGCCTCTACACTACCCCAAAATACTTCAAAACACTCCCATTTTCTTCTCCTTGTTGCAAGGATCATAAACCCCTTAATCACTTTCCCAAATACTTCCGAAAACGCATTCGATTTGAGCTCCAAAAGTCAAAACCCTCGGCCTCAATTTATAATAAAAATCCGATCCTTTTTCCGGCCAATCAACGGCCAAGCTTGGTCCCCAAGTGTTCTCCTGGCCGTATACAACCTTCCCCAAGCAAGCCTCGGTCGTCCCATCACCGGAAACGGCCTCCACGTGCGGTGGCAGTGCGGCGGCCGAAATCCCTTCGCGTTCACACTATGCCATTTTCCATTTTTTGCATTTTGACCCCTGTTTTCTTCAAATGACAATTCTGCCCTTTTTACAACTCCCCTGATAAATCCAAATATACCTCTAAGTCCCACAAGTTTAGTACATCTCATTTGACCCTCAAGACTCCTGAAAGATTATCGTTTTGACCTCCTTTGGGCAAAATTAGAAAACTGCACTTAGGCCCGATTGGTCAAATTGACCTTAAATCCATTTGATTCAACCCGAAATCGCTTAAGGGTTGTTCTACATATTAAATACTAGTCATTGACGTGCTCCGTTGATCTTCTGGACGTTTCCTACATCGATTCGGTTTTTTCAGCCCGGTCGACAGCTGTACCGAAAACTGTTCCCAATCCCACTTCTTTCATCACTAAAAATCATAATTCGAATCACTTGTCGATACTGTACAATTTTCTTTAGCTATCTAAGATCCGGGTTACTCCCTCCGACTGATTTAATCACCTAAGACTGCGTTAGTGTGTCATATAGCCTTATTCTTTCGATAATTCTAGTTATACCCTTCATTAAATATCATTTATACTCTTAATAATTTCCCGAATATTATAGGAGTATTTGTTTATGGTTCGCCTCGAATCTTATTTGAGCTTAACATTCCTCCCACTAGCCACAGCATCTAAGAATTTCTTCTCAAGGAATACCACATGCTTAGCAACAAAACACCTTTTGTTCATATGGGTGGTAAAAGTAATATCCATTTGGATATCCAACAAACAAACATCTCATTGATTTGGGTTTTAACTTATTATTGTCAACACGCTTGACATAAGCTTCACAACCCCAAATCTTAAGGAAAGATAGATTTAGCTTCTTTCATTTCCATATCTCATATGGAGTCTGAGTAACTGACTTACTTAGAACCCTGTTCAAAACAAAGATCATGGTGAGGAGTGCGTATTCCCAAAATGAAATAGGGAGTTCAATGCGTCTCATTATGGACCAGACCATGTCCAACAAGGTCCTATTCCTCCTTTCAGACACACCGTTCATCACTGGTGTTCCAAGTGGAGTCCATTGTAAGAGAATCCCATTCTGCTTCAGATGATCTAGAAACTCACTATTCAAGTATTCATCATCTCGATCTGATCGAAGTACTTTGATACTTTTCTCAGTTTGTTTCTCTACTTCAAATATGAATTCTTTGAACTTTTCAAAAGCCTCAGATTTGTGTCTCATAAGATACACATAACCAAAACATGATCTATCATCAGTAAAGGTTATGAAGTAGACATATCCACCTCTAGCTTGGGTGGACATGGGTCCACACACATCAATGTGCACAAACCCTAGCACTTATGTAGCCTCCATTTACTTTAAAAAGAGACTTAGTCATCTGACCAAGTAAACAAGATTCGCAAGCACCATATGATTCATAATCAGATGTGCTAATTTATCCATCTTTATGCAAGTTGAATATGCAAGTCTCATTTATATGGCTAATACGACAATGCCATAAATAAGTGCTATTTAAATCACCTGATTTAAGTCGCTTAATATTTATGTTATTTATAGGAGTATCAACATCAAGGACATACAAACCATTACGTACTATTGTTTTACCATAAAATAACTCATTTTTATAAAATGAACAACTATTGTCTTTAAATAAAAATGAATATCCATCATTGTCAAACAAGAATTAGAAATTATATTCCTAGTCAAACTAGAATTGTAGTAACAGTTATGTAACTCCAATACAAGCCCTATGGGCAATGTTAATAAATAGGTCCCTACAATTAATGGAACAACTTTTGATCCATTTACCACGTGTACGTACACTTCTCCTATTATTAATCTCCTCGTACTCCTAAGCCCATACACGAAAGTGTAAATATGAGCACTAGATCCAGTATCTAATACCCATGTGGACTAATCAGAAGTAGATAGATTAATTCCAATAACATAAATACCTGAAATGCCTTGAGTAGAACTCTTCTTACTCTACACTTTTCGATTTATCACAGTAGAGATAGATTGCATCCTCTTTGCCCTTTGGGTTTTAGTCTTCTGGACACTTCCAGATTGTGTTATGGAAGAACTTTTCTTCCTTTTGGCTTTCTTACTCTTGGGCTTGCCCCTGTGCGCCTTGGGCCCTTCAACTAAGAGAACACTTCCCTTGACCTATAATCAATTTTAGGCTTGGTCCCCTTAAGTATGGACAACCACTCTCCAAGAGTCTTTTCCATAGCCGATAGGGAGGGATTGTAGCACCAAATCTAGGGTAAGTTTCAGCATCCATACCCAAGTTCAACTCTAGTAACCTATTGATAAAACGTATCATCTCCATGACATACTTCTCAATAGATGATCCTTGAGCCTAGCCATGATCTCATAGGCATCATAACTCTTATGTTGCGACCAAGACGATATACCAAGCGATGATTATATCACCCTTGTGCATCTCCCAGGCCTAATGTGCTACTATTTCCTTAATTGGATGCTTCATAAGAAGAGATCTCTCTATCGCATAGAGAATCTTTATCATGTGTGAGGACTATCCTCAAGATAATCTCCCAATCATAGAAATTAGTCCCGTTGAAGGTATTATTGCCCTCGAGTATCGATCTTATTGATATGTTTCCAGACATTCTGGATCAACAACTAAATAGAGATATTATTATAATCATATTGAATTACGAAATCATAAATTGCAAGAAGTAACATTTTATGATTGCTCCCACTATTTTCTACGAGTTTGCCACCCTCAAGACATAACTCGGGAAATCCCGTTGGAAGATTTCCTTGTGGGCTAGGATCCCATCTCCCCTCGCACAACCTTGAGTGACTCAACAAATTGTGCTAGAATCGATTAGGTAGGTACTTGCTACCAATTGCATCTACATGCAACTCTTAGATTCATTGGGTTGACAACTCCTTGGCAAGCACATCTTATGTGACTCCCAATCTTTGTCTCTATACTTAGTAAGGCCTTGAGTGACTCAACAAACCCCACCTTTCTAGTTAAGTCGGACCCATCATTCAGGGACATCTCATGGCTCATGAAACATAGGAATCATAGGTGACACATGACCTTGAGTGACTCAACAAATCAAGTGCCAGCTAGAAACCTAATGCTTCATAATTATGGAAGGCAAGTTGGCTTAATATTAATGAGGGATTTATTATTTATTTATTTAGGTCTCATCACATGCAATTAATCAAATTAATAATGCATAATAAACGACTCAAACCGGTGTATGGTATGGATAACTACGGCTAGTCCCTGGCCAGCGATTGTCGAACCACTCCAGAATTAGAGATCTATGTATCTCTTCTCTAGTTTGCAGCAAAGTGCACCCTAGGTCATCTCTCACAAGGAGCCTCACTTTCCTCTACGAACAAGAAGAACCAATACAACCAACAGTTTGTTTGGGGGGGGGGGGGTTTGACAGAAAACTAATTAACAAAACAGAAAGACAAGGATGGATGAAAAATCAGTACAAGAAATGCAACCGGCTGTGTATTTGTCCCCTCTATGAAATCTTCCTCGTCCAACCTATAAATCTTAGCTTGTTAGATGTTTTAATCTCTGGATATCAAACTTAAGGCATCCCCAACAATCGTCCAAGGATTAGAATGATTGGAATAACAAAATGAATACAAAAACCTCTTATAAACAAAATGCAACCATTCACTCTCTATTCAACCTATCCGAACCTATGCAAGAACAACTGTTCAAGCACATAATATTCATTTCCGAGATGTTATACCAACCGGCTATAACATTCTGTTCTCTTAAGCATTTAACAGAAAATGAAACCATGCAAATTCACACAAACCTGCCATGAACTCCATGCATTCACAAATCTGCTCAAACTAAACCAAATGGAAATGAATAAGAAACAAACAAGAAACCAGGTTTTTGTAGCTCGTCCGGGACTCAGATTCCACATGGATTCAAGATATACATCCGGTTACAAATGCTCTAGCCTATCATTACAGCAAGGAAGACAAAATGGAATAAAATGAAGAAAACAGAAAAAATGCTACAACCACCAAAAACGGCCAGAGAATCCTCTCTCTTTTCTCTCCCCTCCCTCTGAATATGAGTGCTAAGAGGCCTCAAATACATGGCTAAGAAATGAAGAGCTAGGAAGGCTAGGGTTGGGCCTAGCCCAACAGAAAATAAGTGAGCCCAAAAACAGCAAAATTGAGCAGCCCAAGTCTGCTCCTTGAAAGTGAGCCCAAGCTCCTTTAGTTGAGCCACTTCTCTAGTCCATCCAACATTCCCTAAAGCCTGGATCCATAGAAGTAAGATAGAAAATAGTGTAAGGATGATTTGAAGCATAATAAAATAGAAACAATGAAATATCAGCAAAAATTACTTCAAATGGCCTAATAAGACTGAGGTGAAATGCCAAAATATAGTATAAATATGCATGCTATCAGTCCCCTCGAGCCATAGAAGGGAAGCTAGCGGGTCAAACCTAGGTGAAGAATCACCTCTTGCTTCATAAGCACATTCTTCAAGCCTTCGTTGGTCTTCAAATCTTGTCTTCAAATTAGCTCCATCTCTTGCTCTTCATACAAACTACAACTATTAATACTCTATTCTATTCTATTACATAGAATCAAAAACCCCGAGTTACATTCGGGGGGAGTGAAATGAGAAGAGAATGTACATCAGAGTATAAGAGAGGCAGGACACGCAAGCCCTATTTCAAAAACCAAATTTACAAGCATTCATTCCCAACATAAAATAAATGGTCGACTCGATCCATACCATACACCCATGCAATCAATCTAATTGATTCATTCACAATTATGTTAATTAATTGTCGCATCTATTTCAATCTTAATGAAACACTTTCAATAAATTGAAAATTTGTATAATTTTGGAAAAACAAAATTGTTTTAATTGTGTTGGGCTTGGGCTCTATCCATTAGTCTAACTAACAAGGCTCAACAGGCCTTGGATCAACCAATGTATGTCAAACATACACTAGCAGCCCATAATTAATAAATAATCCAATTAACGGCCCTGACCCATTTTTAATCACGGCCCATAGGTGTCATACACTTATGGATTGGATAAAAATAATAAAAAAATAGCCAAACAATTTGGTCAGGACCCACGTAAGGGAACGGAACTCACTGGGCCACCGAAGGGTCAGCTCGGGTGCTTCACATGGACCTCGGGGAAGGGTCAAACCGAAGCCCGAGGGTAGGAAGGACCAGGAGGCGGCCGGGCAACATGTCACACATGCTGCCAGGACAAAAGGGCCATTGGACGCTCCAGGGGCGCGCCTGGGCTGTGCGGGCCGCTGGGGGTGAGGAGGCCACGGGCTGCTTGCAGGTCGAACCCGCGGGCCGCACTCGGGTTACGGGTTGCGCCCGCGCCCGGTCGTGCCTTGCGCGCGTGCGGGCCGCCTTGCAGTGCCTGCGCGCGCGCACGGTCGCGCCTGGCTGCGCTCCAGCGCGGGCGGTCGGGCCTGGCCGGGCCCTGCACGCGCCCAGGCTGCCCCAGGCCGTGCCCAGCGCGTGCAGGCCATGCTCGGCCGCGTCTTTGGATGCCCTGGTGCATCCGTATGCACCCCGAACCCCATTTTTTGCTTTTTCGTGTCATACACGAACTTTTGCCCTTTCACCAAAAACGTTTTGCAACCAAAAAAAATACAAATGCAACAATTATTTAATTATTTCACAAATAACAACATAACCGTATTCGCACGTAAGGAATTGAAATATTTCGACGATGGCTCTGATACCACTGAAAGTAAAGCAAGATCACTACGGGGCAAGCAGCGTAGTTCAAAAATTTTGAACCTTACCCCGATCTCGGCGATTGGATCAACGTCGAAATCAAATCATTCACAAACAAATAAATAAATCTAACCTTTAGATTATCAAGTCGTTTGTGGATTTGTTTCTTTATTGCTTATTACTTGTTGAGTCTTGCGACTCACCTTGTATTCCTCACCATTCCAGGTACTAGAGATAAAACACCTGAGGTTGGTCCTAGCAGTAGTATTGGGGGACGCTAGTTTTTTTTTCTGTGTACGCAGAACCTGCTCACACCATGAGATTCTGGTGTTATGGTTTTTAGTTCATAGTTGACTTTCTTTCCTTATGTTGAGGGATATGTTATTCAGTTGCCAATATTGGCCGAGATGTTATGTTGAGCTTATAGACTTAAGGAGACTTATGTTACTTCTTTACGTTATCTCTCCGTTATGATAGTTTGTTTCTAATTCTTCATTTTTATTATTTCTTTTAGTTTTAATTTCGTCAACGTAGCATCTTTTCCTTGGCTATAAGGGAGGGTGCTACATTTGTTGGTATCAAAGCAAAGGTTGAGTCAGAGTCTCCCGTACACACATAGGATGTTGGGTAGAGTTAGGATTTGAGTCTAATAGTTGGGTAGTCTAAGCCCAAGTAGATATTATTTTCTGATCCTTCGTGGTGATACAGGAAGATGAGTGGCAGAAGAGGACGACCTAGCACCCGCAGTCAGGCTAGAGCAGCTCGTGAGGAGATTCCTGAGCAGACACCTGAGGCGCCTATAGAGAACACCAGAGATGAATATCGATCAGAGATGGCCGAGTTGAGGAGTATGCTGACAGGGTTGATGCAAGTGGTGAATACAATAGCCACTAACCAGGTTAAGCAAAGGTCTCAAGAAGCAAGCGGTGCTGGAAGTGCTCCACCAGTCATTCCAGTGGCACCCGTTGCCCCAGTTGTTGCAGACCCCGGGACGCAATTGTTGAAGCACTTCATGGCATTTCGACCCCCTGAGTTTTGTGGTGGTGTAGATGCAGTTGCTGCAGAGGATTGGATGCTAGCTATCGAGAAGCACCATCGCTCCATTGGGTGCTTGGATGACCGTCGGGTAAGGCTCAGCACATTCTTGCTTCGAGGAGATGCTGAGAGATGGTGGGAGACTGCCCGCCAGAGATATGGGGGGAGAGAGCCTACATGGGCTGAGTTCCAGGAGGCATTTTATATAGCTTACTGTCCGAGATGGGTTCGAGAGCAGAAAGTTTACGACTTCATAGAGTTGGTGCAAGGGAGCAAGACTGTGGCGCAGTACGAGGCAGAGTTTACGGCCCTATCCAGGTATGTTACGGACTTGGTTTCCACCGAGGAGAAGAAAATTGCTAAATTTCAGAGAGGACTACGTCCAGACATCCGTCATGCCTATGGAGGAGTCTAGTGCAATGACTACGCAGTAGCTGTTCAGCGAGCCTATGCTATTGAAAGAGACCGCAATGAATGGAGGGTGATACAATCAAACAAGAAAGGAGCTAGTTCATCTCAAGTAAGCAAGAAGAGGAAGTGGGCGGCCGGGCCAGGTCGCGATGAAGGAAATGAGCCTTTGTGTCGCAAGTGTGGGAGATGGCATCGAGGACAGTGCATGGCGAGACAGGAGGTATGCTACCAGTGTGGGCAGGCAGGCCACAAAAAGAGAGATTGCCCAGGGAATCAAATAGCACCACCAGCAACACCAGTACCCCCATCCCAGGAGGTTACTTGCTTCAAATGTGGACAGTGAGGGCATAAGGCAAACATTTGTACACGTCCACCGCAGCATCGAGGGCAGCGCAATGGAGGTCAGGGACAGAGAGGTAATCAGAGGCCACCAGCAAGAGATCCAGTGGCAATCTAGGCACCAGCGCCACCACTTCCAGCAACTCAGCAGGCACTAGTGGCAGACAGACCCCAAACCTAGGGCAGAGTTTACGCCCTCACTACAGCAGAGGCCGAGCAGGGCAGTGGGACCATCCAAGGTATTCTATCACTTTATGATCATGACGTGCGAGTATTTTCGATACGGGTTCTACTCATTCATTTATTGCTCCGCATGCTATGTGTTACATACCTCATTCTTGTACCCCATTGCCATATCAATTGCTTGTGTCTACGCCTGGGGATAGAGTCTTGGTGGGAATCGAAATATTTGAAAATTATGAGATTGGGGTGCATGATAGGAAGTTGTTAGCCGATTTGATTATCCTTGCCATTAGCGACTTTGATTTGATTCTCGGTATGGACTGGTTATCCCGACATTATGCCAAGGTCGACTGTCGTAAGAAGATCATCTCTTTTGAGATTCCTCAGCAACCGATCATTATCTACAGAGGCGTCAAGCCTGTATCTTCTATTCCCATGATTTCTATGATAAAAGCGGAGAAACTATTATGAGAAGGTTGTGAAGCCTATCTAGCCTTTGTGACTACTGACGAGGTGAGCAGGAAGGAGTTGTCTGAAGTACCAGTTGTGCGTGACTTCTCAGATGTCCTCCCTGATAATCTACAAGGTTTTCCTCCCTGACGAGACGTGGAGTTTTCTATAGAGTTCCTGTCAGGCACCCAGCTTATATCGAAGGCACCGTATCGCATGGCACCAAATGAGCTTAAGGAGTTGAAGATCCAGTTGGAAGAGTTGATAGAGAAGGGCTTCATCTGACCCAGTTCTTCTCCATGGGGCGCACCATTTTTATTCGTGAGGAAGAAAGATGACTCGTTGAGATTATGTATCGACTACCAACAGTTGAATCAGGTGACTATCAAGAACAAGTATCCCTTACCCCGAGTTAATGACCTGCTAGATCAGTTGCGAGGAGCCAAGGTCTTTTCCAAGATAGACTTGAGATTGGGCTACCATTAGGTGCGGGTCAGAGAGGGAGATATTCAGAAGACAGCTTTAAGGACTCGTTATGTGCACTATGAGTTTGTGGTCATGCCTTTTGGTCTGACGAATGCTCCATCCATTTTCATGGACCTGATGAACCGAGTGCTCCATGAGTATTTAGATTCCTTCATTATCGTATTTATTGATGATATTCTAGTATACTCACCCAGTGTAGAGGAGCATCTCTCCTTGGTTTTGAGGAGGCTTAAAGATGAGCAGTTGTATGCAAAATTTAGCAAGTGCGAGTTCTGGCTAGACAAGATTGGATTCTTGGGTCACGTCATTTCTGGTGATGGTATCTCAGTAGACCCTGAGAAAACCAAGGCAGTTATTGAGTGGCCAAGGCCGACGACAGTAACGGAGATCCATAGTTTCTTGGGTCTTACCGGTTACTATAGGAGATTTTTTGAGGGTTTTGCCCATTTATCCTCCCCGATGATGAAGCTGACAAGGAAAGGAGTTAAGTTTGAGTGGAATGACTCATGTGAACGAGCTTTTCAGGAGTTAAAGATGAGGTTGACTACCGCGCCAGTCTTAGCTATTCCGAGGAGTGGGGAAAAATTCTCTATTTATAGTGACGCTTCTTATTCTGGGCTAGGTTGAGTGTTGATGCAAGATGGGAGAGTTAACGCTTACACGTCGAGAGAGTTGAAGAAACACGAGGCGAACTACCCCACTCACGACTTGGAACTAGCAGCAGTGGTTTTTGCTTTAAAGATTTAGCGACATTATCTGTACGGCGAGAAAGTGGAGATCTACACCGACCATAAGAGCTTACACTACTTATTATCGCAGAAGGAGTTGAATATGAGGCAGAGGAGGTGGATTGAATTCTTCAAGGACTTCGACTGCGAGATCTTATACCATCCGGGTAAAGCAAACGTGGTAGCTGACGCGTTGAGTAGACGAGGAGCTTCTATAGCAGCCTTGATGGTGCAGGAGTGGATATTGCTTGAGCAGTTGAGAGCTTTGTCTATTTCAGACCTAGAGGATCAAGCTATGGTGAGTTGTGCTTACATGAGAGTTCAGCCTGAGCTGTTCGACAGGATTAGAGCCCAACAGTTGGAGGATGAGCACTTAGCCTGAGTACTTGTAGACGTTGAGAGTCATACGTCCATGGGGTATTCTATTCGAGACGATGGTATTCTTCTTTCTCGTGGCCGTGTTTGCATTCCTACTAGTGAGGAGCTTAGGCGGGAGATCATGAGTGAGGCGCATAGGAGCCATTACACCATTCATCCCGGCGTATCCAAGATGTACCAAGATTTGAAGAGACAGTTCTGGTGGAATGGGATGAAGAGAGACGTGGCCAAGTTTGTGGCCCAGTGTTCTGTTTGTCAATAGGTAAAGGCCGAGCATCAGAGACCTGCAGGGTTATTGCTACCATTGTCAATCCCGGAGTGGAAATGGGATAGTGTGGCTATGGATTTTGTGATGGGATTGCCCAGGACGTTTAAAGGCTATGATGCTATATGGGTGATCGTGGATCGTTTGACCAAGTCAGCTCATTTCCTGCCAATCAAGAAGACGTATCCGATGAATAGACTGGCTAGGCTTTACATCGAGGAGATAGTGAGGTTACATGGAGTCCCTTCTAGCATTGTTTCAGATAGAGATCCCAGATTCACTTCACATTTTTGGGGGGCTTTGCAGAACACTTTGGGTACTTGTTTGAGATTCAGTACGGCATTTCATCCTCAGACAGATGGTCAGTCAGAGAGGACTATCAGGACCTTGGAGGACATGTTGAGAGCCTGTGTATTAGACTTCCATGGCAGTTGGGACGAGCACTTACCGTTGGTGGAATTTGCTTATAACAATAGTTTCCATTCGAGTATTGGCATGCCACCCTACGAAGCTTTGTATGGCCGACCATGTCATTCGCCTATTTGTTGGGAAGAGATCGGTGACCAAGCTTTGCTAGGGCCCGAGATTGTGGAGCAGACGACAGAGATGATCAAGCTTGTCAAATCCAGAATGAAGACAGCCCAAGACCGACAGAAGAGTTATGCGGACAAGAGGTGACGCGATCTAGAATTTCGAGGTTGGAGACCACGTTTGGTTGAGAGTCATGCCTATGAAGGGCGTGCGACGTTTTGGAGTGTCAGGAAAACTTAGCCCACGTTTCATTGGGCCATTCGAGATTCTGAGATGAGTTGGATCCTTAGCTTACGAGCTAGCTTTACCACCTCAGTTGAATCATGTTCATAACATATTTCATGTGTCGATGTTGAGGAAATACATGCCCGATACACAACATGTGATTGATTACCAGACGCTCGAGGTTGGAAAAGATGTGACCTATGAGGAGATGCCCGTCTCTATTTTTGAGCGCAAAGAAAAGATTCTGAGAAACCGAGTTATTCCTCTCGTGAAAGTGCACTGGCAACGACACTCTCGAGACGAGGCAACTTGGGAGCTAGAGGAAGAAATATGTCGCCGATACCCCTCTTTGTTTGAGTAATCAGGTACGAATTTGGGGATTAAATTCTTTTAAGGGGGGGAGTAATTGTAGTGACCCGTGTCAGGGCTTAAAAGATTTTAATAAATTATTTATTTTGAGACTTGGAGTTTTGGGAGCTAAAGTAATTTTATTGGGAGCTAAAGTAATTTTATCTATTTATTCATTCATTTATTTATTTTGACCAAGGAAATTATTTCATGTGAATTATCATTTAAAGGAGAGTATTATTAGTATTATTCAAAAATTATTATGAGAAAGGCAAATCAAGAAAATAATGAGCATAGGGTGCTGCTTTAAAAAGGGTAATTTGGGCAAATCCAATTTGGGCTAGGTTTAAAGGCTTTAAGCTTATATATATACATGCTACAGTGCCCTAGAGAGTTGCGCCGAGTTGCATTCTGGGCAAGCTGGGAGGCAGAGAGAAGGGAGAAAAGGCATAGGCACATAGCATTGAGGTAACTCTTGGTTTCTATTCCTTCTTTTCATTACAGAGATCTCCAACCCATTAAGAATAAAGCACTGGTCATGCTGGTTTCATTTACATATAGGTTTGCATTATATATAATAGAGGAGAGTGCAGAGACTTGGGATTTCAATTCATAACGTTAAGGTAAGTGCTTCTTCTTCTTGATTTTTGTTGGATATTCAAGTTTCAGCCATAAGATAACCCTTCAAGCAAATTTTTAGTGATATTTCAGTTTCTTGTTCGTTCATATGTATATATATATATACGCTCATATATAATTATTACAGTGAGATCCTTTTAGTGATCTATCTTTGATTTTCCAAGTTTAATTCCATTTCAATGGGAATTTGATCTTCCCATGCTCTCTTGCAGAATGGTTTAGCCTTAGGATGATTTGTTTGGGTTATATATATATATATATATAGTTAAGTTGCAGAAAGTATATATATATACGTATATCATGTTGCAGAGGATGGAGGGACCTTGAATTTGAGTTCTTAACTCAATTTGATCCTTTCTATTTGAGATGTATCATGTTTCCAATTATTCTTCTTTGAATCAACTAGTTTAACTAATTTATTTATTTATTTTGTTTAATTATTCCTTCTTAATAAGTCTTTAAAAAATTAATTTAAAATTCTTATTAATGAAGCTTAATGAGTTTTAATGAACACTTATACCTCATAAATCATTCTTAAGCGTGTTTTATACATCTAGCTTATCCTTAATGTCATAAGACTTGAGATGTATTATTTATCATTGAGTTTTAATTAAAATAAATATTATTGTATCCATTACTCCATATTAATTCTTAAGAGATTTAATATTAGTTGCCTCAACATAATTTATCAAACATTCAAAGTTTTAATGTTCTAAAATCCTTAAGACTTGCAATTGGAGTTTAATAATGCTTTCCAAGTTCAATGAGTGCTAAGCTAATTGCCTTGGTTGAAGAGTAGTAATTAAATTGAGTTAAGAGTTAGAGGCTCAATATTCTTATAATCATTCCAAGGTACCAAGTCTCTAATACATTGAGAATTAAGACACATGCATTGCATGAGATTATATGAGTTTATGTGCATTCATGATTGAGTGAGCATTGAGCATGAGATTACTTGGAGCACTTCATATTGTGTGTTAGCACGTACTTGATGCATCATGCATTGATAGGCGACCTAGTCCGCAATGGGATCCATTGAGCTTGTTTTTTAGATTATCAACTACCGGTAGTTAGGGGCATGTACGGCCCTAGCGAGTTATTTTATTTTTGCTTCTAGCTTATGGAGCAGGGGTTTCGACCCTAGTGTATTTATATGTGCTTATTGTGATATTTTACTCTTGAGTAATGAAATGGTTTTGATGAATGTCTATATGAAAATCAATATATGAAAATCAATCTATATGGATTTTGTGAATGAGAAAATGAATTTTTAATATATGAGTTTTGAAGCAAGGTATGAAAACCTATAGAAGAAATTTTGAGTAAGGTTAAGGTGATTTGTTTCAAATATATACTTTTGATAATCTCAACTTGTTTTAAAGATAATCAAAATGAGTTTTTAAAGAATCGAATAAGGTTGTTTTGAAAATTCAAGTTTTTCTAAAGAATAGTCGACTATCAGGATTATTCTGTTGACTATGTTTCAAAATAGTCGACTGTTTTTAATGTTCTGTCGACTATTTAAGCATCTGTCGACTATTTTAGCATCTGTCGACTATCGAGTAAAAATAGTCGACTATGCCTTTTGATCTGTCGACTATTTTTGTTCATGAAATTCAAAAATTTCTTCTCATTTCAGCTTCTGTCGACTATTCAAGTATGTCTGTCGACTATTGAATTTTTGTATTAAAAATAGTCGACTATCAGTATATGTCTGTCGACTATTCTTAGTTTTACTTGTAAAAATAGTTGACTAATCTTTTCTTCTGTCGACTATTATGTTTCACAGATTTTATAACGGCGAGTTTTTCAACTCCAACGGTCACAAAAACGGCTAGTTTCTTCTTCAAGGAGAGGCTAATGGACTGAAATGAGATGATCTAGCAATTGCAAACAATTTTATTCGAGCTTACAGTGTTTGGGCTTTCATTGTTTTATTTTTCTCTCCAAGGCTTGGCTATTCTATCATTGTAAATTTATTGTTAAGCCTTGTTTTTCATTGTGAGAGAACTTGTAACTAAGAGTGTTAACTCTTAGCTTATCTCTTTCATTTGTATTGTTTCTATTTTCCTAGCTTGTGTAGCTAGAGGGCCCATTAAATTGGGAGGTTGTATTTCCTAGCTTGTGTAGCTAGAGGACCTACTTGTGTAAGTAGGAGGTTTTAGTGAATTGGTTTAAAATCCTTAGTGGGAGCTAAGGTAGTGGATTAGGCTTGGTTTAAGCCGAACCACTATAAATCCTTTGTGTCTTTTATTCTCCTTGCTTTACATTTGTCATTTCATATGTTCTATATTTTAAATCACTAAAACCTCAATTGGGTTAGAAAGTTTTTCAAGTTTTATCAAGATTTTTTTAAATATCCAATTCACCCCCCCTCTTGGTGTGTGCCATAGCATCTCCCATTCTAACATATTGTTCATTGTTGCAGGTTCCAGCCACAGGTAGGTATGAGATTTGTTTCTCGGCCTTGTGCCATTAAATGTGTTGCATTAAGCTATGTGGACCTCAGTGCCAATATTTGCATTCCTGCATGAGTTATATGTTTAATTAAACCTGCATGTCAATCAAGGAATTGAGTTTATTTCAATATGCCCCTCAATTGAGTATTTATATCATTAGGTCCACGACTAACCAACCTCTATATTGAGTGAGTTAGATATTCCTCATTTTGAGATGAGTTGGTCGAGTCAAGTTCGAGACTTTCCTTGATTCCGTATTATTGTTTCTTCATTGCATATTACTTGCTGAGTCTTGCGACTCACCTTGTATTCCTCACCATTCTAGGTACTAGAGATAAAACACCTGAGGTTGGTCCTAGCAGTAGCAGTGGGGGACGCTAGTTTTTTTTTCTGTGTACGCGGAACCTGCTCACACCGTGAGATTCTGGTGTTATGGTTATTAGTTCGTAGTTGACTTTCTTTCCTTATGTTGAGGGATATGTTATTCAGTTGCCAATATTGGCCGAGATGTTATGTTGAGCTTATAGACTTAAGGAGACTTATGTTACTTCTTTACGTTATCTCTCCGTTATGATAGTTTGTTTCTAATTCTTCATTTTTATTATTTCTTTTAGTTTTAATTTCGTCAACGTAGCATCTTTTCCTTGGCTTTAAGGGAGGGTGCTACACCAAGAGACAACAGATAATGCAGGAATAACATTCACTTCAAACAGTTGCTCATCAGGGAAATTATCATAGATTGGTTCATCAAATTGTGTGAGATCTTGACCTGGAATCCTTGACAAATGATCAACTACCACATTCTCTACTTCTTTCTTGTCTCTTATTTCAATGTTGAACTCTTGGAGGAGTAAGATCCATCAGAGGAGATGGGGTTTAGCATCTTGTTTTGTAAACAAATACTTCAGAGCAGTGTGATCAGTAAAAATTATCACTAATGACCCTACGAGGTAAGATCGAAACTTGTTCAGAGCAAAGACAACTGCTAGTAACTCTTTCTCTATAGTGGTATAATTCTTTTGCACCTCGTTAAGAGTTTTGCTAGCATAGTATATCACATAAGGTTTCTTATCCTTCCTCTGCCCTAACACATCTCCTACCGCGTAATCACTAGCATCGCACATAAGTTCAAACGGGAGGGACCAATCAGGGGACTGAATGATAGGTGCTAAAATGAGTGCATCTTTCAATTTATCAAAGCATTTTGACAGGCAGGAGTCCATTCAAACGGAACATCCTGAGACAACAAATGGCACAAGGGCCTTGTTATGGTGCTAAAGGAAGCAATGAATCTCTTATAAAACCCTGCATGTCCTAGAAAACTTCTGATGTCTTTCACATTTCTAGGGATAGGGAGTTTTTGAATGGTTTCAATTTTTGACCTATCTACCTCCATCCCCCTAGATGAAACAATGTGTCCCAAGACTATGCCCTGTTTCACCATGAAGTGACACTTTTCCCAGTTGAGTATTAGAATTTTTTCCTCACATCTTGCTAAAACCTTTTTCAGATTCTCCAAACATGCCTCAAAGTTACTTCCATAAACAGAAAAGTCATCCATGAATACTTCAACAATCTGCTCAACCATTTCACTAAAAATGCTCATCATACACCTTTGAAAGGTGGCTGGAGCATTGCATAACCCAAATGGCATGCGCCTGTATGCAAATGTCTCAAATGGACATGTGAAAGTAGTCTTCTCCTGATCTTCTAGTGCAATTTCTATCTGATTATACCCTGAGTACCCATCTAAGAAACAATAGTAGGCTTGGCTTGCTATTCTCTCCAGAACTTGATCTAAGAAAGGTAGAGGAAAATGATCTTTCCTTGTCACAGAATTGAGCTTTCTATAATCAATGCACATACGCCATCCTATTTGGATGCGCGTGGGAATTAGCTCATTGTTCTCATTTTTTACAACAGTGACTCCAAACCTTTTTGGTACTACTTGAGTTAGACTTACCCACTTAGAATTAAAGATTGGGTAAATTATTCTAGCATCCAACAGCTTAAGCACTTCTTTTCTAACAACTTCTTTCATGTTGGGATTTAATCTCCTTTGCATTTGCCTAACTAGTTTTGCTCCTTCTTCTAAGAATATCTTATGAGTACAAATCAAAGGGCTAATACCTTGCAAATCTGAAATGGTCCATCCTAATGACTTCCTATGTGCTTTCAGAACTTCTATCAGTTGTTGCTCTTGCTGAGGTGTCAAACTAGAAGAGATCACCACTGGGAATGCTTCCCCTTCTCCTAAAAAGACATACTTTAAATCACTGGGCAATGGCTTTCTCTCAGGCGTGGACTGATGGCTATCAGAAGCCGTGAGCTTACTGTCCAAGTTCCCTAATGGCTCTGTTTGTTTGCTCCTAAGTTTTGGAAACTTGATTATTGATTCCTATTTGGCTTTGGATGAATTGATGTAGAGTGTCCTCTAAAGGTCTCCTATGAGGTGGCTGGTAAGTGTTGGATGAGGAACCTTAATTTGGTTGGAAAGATTGTTGTGCAGGGAATGGTAGCTGAGAATGATTTGCAGAATCATTTCTCCAAGAAAAAATTGGGTGGTTTCTATTATTGGGATGATATGAGTTGTAATTTTAGTTATGCCCGTAATAGTTTCCCCATTGATTTTGGTTTTACCTACCCTCAAAATTGTGTGGATGTGCATTATTTGTTTGTCCATACAATACCTCTTTGAAAGAAGGTAATGTAGGACATTCCTCAGTCTTGTGCTCTGTTGTGTCACAAACTGCACATTTTACTTCTATTTGATTAACAGACTGTGTTCTCTTAGTTTCCAGACTTTCAATCTTTCTTGTCAAGGTAGCTATCCTAGCATTCAGATCATCACTCTCACTCAGTTGGTACCTATAACACCCCGCTCCAACCGAGGGGCGTTATAAATGCAGAATAAACCATCATGAATTTCGAGGATATATTTTTTTCACAAACACAACGTCTGTACGTGAATAGTACACTAGCTAAGTTCCCAAGAAAGAGAGGTGGGTCACAAACGGACACACTTAAGGACCAAGTCTTTCCTTAGGCAGAACTTTCCTAGACATGCACATCCATTACATAACACTTAAATCCGTAATTTTCCCCGACAATTCTGATTACCTTCTCAGCATATCAAACTTAAAAACATAAAGCTAGGACAGGTAATATCATCATTAAACAAATGCAGAAGATAGATCAAAATCTGATGTGATACATAACTGAAACCATTTTATACATAACATCAAAATTGCATCATCATCTAACATGACATCATCAAAAGGAAATACATATAATCTGAAACATATACTACGATCCACCTACAAGTTACCGTCACTCCTCGACAATTCCTTTCCCTTTAGAACAGTTGCTACCACCTAGAACGTTAGAATATTCCAAGGACAAAAGTCCAACATAAGATGATGAATCATCTAAGTGAGAGTTCAAAACATTTTCATGAATGTATTAAGATATGAAACAACATAATATCATGACAAAACCCGACCCAAGAGAATCCCACACAACACTTAACCCTAACCGGGGAAAATGCAATCTCTCTAAGGGCATCACAACCACATTGACACATTGGCAAAACACAGTCCTAGCTTAAGAGAGAGCAACGTCAATGCATGAACCCGGGAACTACCCTGTCATCATTATGTTCCCACTCAGAAGCTTACGGAGCACTGTCAACATCAATCCTGGCCAAATGATGATCAACACTATCTACGTCCACCTTGGAAACAATATTACCGCGCAAGGCATCTGGGGTGGTGTCCACTCGCAGCCCCCTCTTGCCAGTCCGAGGTGGTGTACACTCTCAGTCCCGCCACTTGTTGACTCGCAAGGGTGGTGTCCACTCTCAGCCCCCGTCACAAGTGGGTATTTTCCCTTGGCACGTTTCCCTAGTGCTACCACTTCAAGTGCCACCTCATAAGTTGACATCCCAACCCAAAAACACACCAATGATCATATGAAACAACATATCATGTACATAATTTTATCACAAAATTCAATGCACATGCATAAACCATTTCGGGACAAACCCGTATGAAAACAACCATCACAGGTAAAACCATTCAAATGCAGCAAAACATTTGCATGGATCAAATCAAGTTTATAAAAGGAGAATAACATGAACAAATGAATTTTTGGGGTTAGAACTGCTCACCTTTTTGACAAAATCCAAAGTACCTCGAAAAGCACGCACTGCCTTGATTTGCGTGCCCGACCTCGTTTTTCGTGTCAACCTCAAAAGTTGCACCAACATTCAACCCTATGCCTCAAAGTACCCTAAATATCATTTAAATATCATAAATCTTATTTTTCTCCTAATTTCTTTATTTTCTCTATTTTCTCTCATTTTTCTCTCTAAAAATTCAAAATAAATAGCTATCAAACTATTTTCTTCAATGTTTCTCCACAAAAAATCATTATAACCTATGAACTTCAAGATAAAAATACTGGACTTACCCGGATGGTGCATTTTCATGAAAAACGAGGCTCTTTGATGCTAAAACTGAGACAACAAAAATCCTAACTTCAAAACTAATTGCACAGGCACCTAGATCTTGATTTTTAAAGATTTAACAAAATTTTTCCAAATTTTTTTGAAGCAGCACGCGCTCCCACGCGCAGTAAAAATGCTACCTCATGCGCCTCACTCGCGCAGTCGAAATACTGCACATGCCTTTTCTTCTTCCTCTGCCAGTTCGTCAGCAGTCGCGCCTCGCCTGGTTTTTTTTACGATTTCTCCCTCCTCCGAACTCCGTTTTGCCCCCCGTTTGAACCTACACCTTCCTCTCTTTGCCCTCCACCGGATAATAGCTTAAAATCGGTCAATTGGAGCCATTTATTGACTACTCAACACAATTTTCCGGTGAAACTCATTTTTCCGATGAGGCTTCGGATCTCCCTCAACCCTCAACCAAAATGGCTCAAATTGCACAGAAACGAAGTTTGAGACATGGGAAACAAAAGCCCCTTATCCGATGCTCTCAATTAGTTCACAAACTCACCGATTTACAAAATTAACTTTCTTCCTCTTCTCAGCCACTTCTATTTATAAGCCTTCCCGAGCTTCCAAACGCTCAGGACTTGCACAAGCGACCCCTCTGAGGCTTCTATCACTCCTGGATTGACCTAATCTCGCCAAAATCTGACCACAAAACAACCTTTTAGTGCTTCCAAAATCCGACCGAAAGCTTGGTCGAAAATCATCAAATTTCGACTACCTCGTGTCCTATTATCAACCCAAGCCCGACCCAAAGGCATCCCCAACCCATTTGGCTCCATTCCCCATGGTCGGTAGGCGCTTTTTGGTGACTAGATTTGGTCTCTCGGCCATGGCAGGAAGCTTCCTAGCTTCAAGTTTCAAATATTGCACTTTTGCCCACCTAATTTTGTCTTTTATGCCTTGGCCCATTTTCACAAAGCCCATAAACTTTCTAATATTTCCATTAAGTCCCTCAAGTCATAAAAACTTTCATTCCTTCTCAAAAGATTCCAAAAACTCACCATCTCGACCTCCCTCCGGCTAATTTGGTAAACTGTACTTTGGCCTGAATCTTTGTTTTAGCCTCAAACCCTTTCGTTTCTTCCAAAAACCACTAAAGGTTTTCTCTAGATACCAAATATGAATACCCTCGGGGTTTCATTAACTTTTCGGAAGCCCCCTACAATAATTCAGTTTTACAGCCTATCTCATAGCTGCATTTTTAGCTGTAACGAAAACTATTCCCAACCCAAATTATTTTGATTCCATAAATCATATCTCAATTTTCTCGACACTGCCATATCATTTTCTTTAGGCATCTTGACTCCAGGGTACTCCCGGCAGTCGATTCGGTCAATTTCTCGGGGTATTCTGATACCTATTTTCCTCAAAATTCAATTTTTCTGATAAAATACTATTCTTATATAACCCAACGTTCTCGGGTATTACAGTACCTACCTCTAGACTGTGAATTTTCTCTTGAGTCATTAGAAGATATTGGTTCAACCTCACAATTTCTAGTATTTTTTACTAAGGTATTAAAGAACTAGAATGCTTCATCTGGAGTCTTATCGTAAAACTCACCATTACACATGGTGGACACTTGCATTTTCAATTGAGGATTAAGAGCATCATGAAAGAAACTGACCACTCTCCATTGTTCAAAAGCATGGTGTGGGCAAGCATGGAGAAGGTCCTTAAACCTCTCCCAAGTTTGAGCAAAGTTCTCATTGGGTTTGCACACAAAATTCATAATTTGCCTATAAAGGGTGGCAGTCCTATTGGTTGGGAAATATTTTTTCAAAAATGTCATTTGCATTTCCCTTCAAGTTCCTATGAACCTAGGTGGAAGAGTGCTCAACCACATCTTAGTCTTATCCTTGAGTGAAAATGGGAAGAGCTTTAATCTTATGACATTTTCATTCACTGTATGATCCATACAGGTGCTACACACTTCCTCAAACTCTTTCATATGGGTGTATGGGTTTTCAGAATCCATGCTATGGAAAGTTGGCAACAGTTGGATGGTGTCAGGCTTGAAATTAAACCTATGATGGTTGATGGGAAGAATAATGAATGAGGGAGTTATCTACCTAGGAGGATGAAGATACTCCCTAAGGGGTCTAATCATTTCCTGATCAATGGGATCAGGGTCACCGTGGTCACTACCATGTGCAGACATATTAAGTGCAAGTGGCAAGTTCTCGTTGTGCTGAGACATGAGTGATTGATATTCTACAATCTACATGACCTAAGTATCATACACTATGTACAAAAATAAAGTAAAAAAAATAAAGTTACCGAATTTATTAGGAGATGCTTATTCTTATTTTTTTTTTCTTTTTTATTTTTGCCTCAATCTCCCCGACAACGGTGCCAAAATTTGGCTGCACTCTCACCCTGCAATTAAAACACAATAAAAAAAACACAATAAAACTTCTATGTTTTTTTCTTTATTTTGGTAAGAGGTTTATACTCATCAGTGTACAAGTGCAGTTGTAATCCAAATTTAAATTTGTATTTTCTGGATGAGTCCAGGTCGTCTACTGAGAGATTTATTTATGGCAAAAGAAAAAGAATGTCACACACACGCATTTGAACGAATTGGCAACAAGATTTTTTATGGATTTTTTAGATAACAGATACTAGAAAATAAAGTAAGGCAGAAGTTGAAATAAACGCTGAATGTGAGAATATGAAATTGGATAGCACTTGAGTTAAGACAATTTCAGCACCAACTCGTTGATCCCCAATTTTTAACAGAAAAGATTAGCAACATTAATTTAATTTCAGATATGAGGGTTTGTTATTAAATGAAATTACAGATGATGATAGTTCTAGTTTAAGCAATCCCCATACATGATATGCGGGATTCTAATTTAAGCAACTACCATAAATCCGATTGCAATTAATACACAAAATAACTAAATTAATCATCCGGGTTTGGGTATGATAGCGTTTCCAGTTCTAGTAACTCCCATGCATGGCATGAAAGTTCTAAGCTAGGTTTACGCTCCAATCCAAACCTAGTGATTTTTCAATAATTAATACACACTCATAGTGAAATTTAAATTAATGTCACTCATTTAAAGTGCATCTTTTTTGGGGAATCATTGGTGTTGGACACTGTCTTTGCCTTAAGCCAAGATTGGATTTAGCTACTCATCTCCATTTGAAAGTTAATTGAAAAGAATTTAAATGGCGTAATTTAAATTGTAACAACCCGTTAGAGAGCATAGTATTTATTCAGAATTAGTTAATTAATTATTGAAGTAATTAATTAAGAGAACTTGCCATTTAATTTTCAATGTGGCAATTTAGAATATTTTTAATTGAGAGATCAGCATTTAATTAGCATTTAATTCTTTATTTAGTGTTGAAATTAAATGCAAGGACTTGAGGGTCATTTAAGAAGTTGTTATTTATTTAATTAGTTAATAAGAGTTATTATGAGATTAGGAGTCTAGGTGCGAGAAGGCTTGGGCTTAGAAGTCTCCGAGTTATAATGGGAATGTGAGATGGACTTAGGGCTGTTTATATATATATATATATTTGACCGTAGCCATATGTTCTTCACGCCACAAGAACAGAGAGCAGGAGCCAACAGTGGGTTCAAGTCTTTGCTTAGGAAGATTTTCGTTGCAATCGTTGATCTGATCAAAGTTAACATAAGGCAAGTATCTTATCTGTAATTCCTTTCATTACAGATTCATAATAGTTTGTCCTCAGTTGATTCCAGCGTTCCATTGAGTTCCCAGATTTATATCAGTTGCAGTATATATATATATATGTATACGCAAAACAGTGAGTGCATGAGGAAGTTATGTGGGATTCTTTCTAGTGAATCTTTTAAATATGATCTTCACATCATATTAGCAATGATCTCAGAATACCAAGACTCATTGATTTGGGTTTCCAGTTTAATCAGATGGTATGTTCAAGAATATGTATATAGATTCATGCGATATATCCATGTCCAGTGAGATATGATAAGCCATGCACAATTCTTTTTAGCGTTTTCTTTCATAAGCGATTGATTTAATACATCTTGATATTATTTTATATCAATTGGGATTGTTCTCCCAAGATTTCTTTTGGAATGGTGTAGTGATGCTAAGTTTTGATTCAAGATATGGTCTCTGTTATCGTAAGCTTCGTTTTGTATAAGTTTCCAGTCATTCGAATGAGTTCAGTGGTATCCGAATGAGTTTTCAGTGCTATCGTAAGTTTTTCCCTTATAATGTATCAGTCATTCGAATGAGTCCCTTGTCATTCGAATGAGTCATGTGTTATCGTATCATTCGTATGTATTTTTGAAGTTTTGAGACTGTAATTCGAATGAGTTTTCTTGTCATTCGAATGAGCCCTTGAAGATTTGAATAAGTTGTTGCTTTGTATAGTCTAGCATTCGAATGAGTCCCTCTGTCATTCGAATGACCCGTGAGTACCCCATAAATTCATTCGAATGAGGGTACTGTTGCATTCGAATGAGTCACTTTTTGCCAGTTCAAAAGTTGGAAGTTGTCAAAATTCATTCGAATGAATTTGTGAGTCATTCGAATGAGTCCTTGATCAGATCCAAATAGCCTTTGTTATATATCATCTATCATTCGAATGAGCCTCTGTCATTCGAATGAGCTTGCTGTAATCCATTTTTTCATTCGAATGGGCTGCTGTTTCATCCAAATTGCTTCCTTATGCTTCCTCAATCATCCAAATAGTATCATATGGCATCCGAATGGTTTCCAATAAATTCTTAATGCAAGTCTTAAATTTAATATAAATATTCAATAATTCAAATATTGAATTTTTATGCCAAGATATGATAAAAATCCAATATGCCCATGCCTATACTCAGAAATATCTGAATAATTGTGCCTCAATATGGTTGGTAAAAATCATATACCATGTTTAGTAGTTAATTATAACATGATCAGCATTATTTTGTGAGATTATGTGCATACACATTGGTATGAGCATTGAGCATGACTTTCTATGGAGCACTACATATTGTGTGCTAGCATGTATGTGAGCATTGCATTATGCGCGCCAGGCGGCTAGTCCGCAGGGATCCCACTAGTTTTCAATTGCAGTTTGTGTGTCGCTCGCCTGATGTCGACCAGGGAGCTAGGGGCATATTGCCCAAAGTATGTGCTTACAGTTTTTATGTTTGCAGGACACAGATCAGTCAGGTATGTATTACAGTTATATGGGCCTACGTGCCAAAGTTGCATACCTGCATTTAGTTACAGTTTATGTGCATTACATCTTGTAAATGCTATCCAGTGATTATTATATCTCTCAGTACAAGTTCAGTAAGTATTTTATCAGCATCGATATTCTTCGATTCAGCTTCAGTTATTCTTTCCAGTTTATTACTTGATGAGCTTTGTAACTCACCTTGTACTCTTCACCATTCTAGGTCCTAGTGGGGGAATACCAGATGTGGGGCCTAGTAGCAGTGTCCAGTAGTGTGTGTACATGGAGCCGCTCAAGACCAAAGATGTCTGGGAGTTTATTAGTTGGTGTTTTATTAGTTTAGGTTTATTTTATATTTCAGTTTAGGGATTTTCCCTTAGATGTAGTTTATGGTTTTCAGTTGATGTTGACTCTGAGTTTTATTTCAATTGATTGAGATATTCAATATTGGTATTAGATTTCATATTATCAGTCAGTTTATTTTATTTTCCCGTAGCACCTCTTCTCGGGCAGTTCTAGGAGATGAGGGTGTTACATAAATAACATAATTTAAATGACAAGAATTAAAATAGCAAAAATTAACCGACCATTTAGCTGGTGGATAATAAAAAAAACGTGAATTAAAATTACAAAAATTTAAAGGCAGAAATTAACCGGCCATTTAGGCAGTGGATAATAAAGTAACAATAAATGACATAAGAATTCAAGAGAAGAAAGAAAGAAAGTAAGATCACAAGAGAAAACAATAGAGAAAAGAAGAGATAACAAGAGCAATTCTCAAAGAGAAAATTCTAAGAAAACAACTAAGATTTGATTCAAAAATAATAATCACCCTTACAAGTGCAACCAACTGAGCTATTTATAGCCCACAAGATGCAATACAAACCACACAATTTCAATTATTTAACTAGACATAATTATATCTAATGGGCACTCACACACCTAAAGTTAAATAGATTTTAGCTAAAAGACACATCTAAATAAGCACTCATAAAATAAATATTTAAAAAAAATAGATTTTTACAAGTTGGGTTTTGGGTCTTCTTTATGTTGGATTTGGGCCTTCCTTGAAATTAAAATGCTTGGGCCTTCCTTAGAATTAAAATGCTTGGGCCTTCCTTTGGTTGGACTCCATTGAATAGTTGACACAATTGCACTAGATTTTGAGTAGTAACGTTGGCCATCCGATTGACTCTTTAACATCTTCAATTACTCGACAAATGTCAATTTCTTCATATCATCCTAACAATAGTACATAATGTGCATAATTATTCAAATTAAACATTAATATAAGATAAAAAAATAGGGATATAATTTATTAAGATTTAGAAAAATTAACTCCTCATCAAGTATGCACTTCAGGAGATGTATCCAGGTGAGAAAAGGGTTGCTGCAGTTTTATCCTTAAAAAATGTCGTATATGCTTTGTATGAAGAATATAAGAAAAAATTGGCACCTTAAGGTAAAGTAGGAGAGCGGTCTCAAGTGTCTACTCCACCTGTTGTGGAGAATGTCAAGAAGGGAAAATCTGGTAGACCAAATTTGCTTAGTTCTAGTTTCAAGAAGTATAAGTATGCCAGTGGTAGTGTATAAGCACCTTAGGCGAATCCCACATCGGCCATGCAAAGGGGGGGAACTGAGCATATAAGTGCGAAAAATGTTCTACATAGTGATGCGCGTTTTGGGATTAAATCCCAAAGCGATAAAACCGAGGATTGGTTGTGACCTGAACAAGACAATACGTTGCTATGTGGACCCCGGCCGTTATAGAATGGTATTAGAGCTGACCCCTGAGCCTCTAAGTGCAGTGGTGGGGAAAACCTCAGCGAGGACACTGAGTCCCAAGGGGGGGTATGTGTAAGCACCTTAGGCGAATCCTACATTGGCCATGCAAAGGGGGGGAACTAGGCATATAAATGTAGAGGGTGTTCTACATAGTGATGCGCGTTTTGGGATTAAATCCCAGAGCGATAAAATTGGGGATTAGTTGTGACTTGAACCGAACAATACGTTGCTATGTGGACCCCGGCCATTACATAGTGGGTCTACAACTGTGCCTTCAGAATGGGATAAGTATTTAAGTGAAGTGTGTGAGGAGGAAATTAATGACTTTGATATTTTGAATTGGTGGAAAGCTAATTGTCATCAGTTTCCAATTTTATCTTTCATTGCTCAAGATGTGTTGGCAATTCCAATTTCTATTGTTGCATCCGAGTCTGCTTTCAGCACAAGGGGTCGAGTACTTGATCCATTTAGGAGTTCTCTTTCTCCTAAACTGGTTGAAAGTTTGATTTGTACACAAGATTGGTTTTGGTCATCTACCACCCCATTGAGTGTTGAAGAAGATTTGGATCATGTTAAACAACTTGAAGAAGGTAAACTCATTGTTACTCTTTTTTTTTTTAATTTTAGTTCAATACTTGTTACTTTTAAATTATTTAATTAATTGTGTATTGTTTTAGAATTGGCAAAGGTTATTGTTGACAGCCCTGCACCTATGAAAATTTAGATTTTGAAGACTCATGCATTTGTAAGTAAGAGAATTTGAACCTCTCAGTATTTCAATATCTATTGGTTATTTGGTTTTCTTTGGTTAACTATGTTTGAGGTTTTTTTTTTAATTGCCATTATTTTAGTTTCTCTTTATTTGATTCTGAAAATTTTTGAGTTACAATCTGGAATTAGTATGTGATATTAACTTGTGACTTCTCTGGATGGAGAAGTTACTTTCTTCACTTATGGGTTAAGTCTTCAAAGAAAGTATTGATTGTTAGTTCATCTGGTTTCTTCTTGTGGTTGTTTGGGTATGTTTGTAGAGTGTGATGTTAATTGCCTTTGTGTAGTTGGAGTAGACGTTTCTTAGTGGGAGGTGTGCTGGGATATTATTCCATTTTTTTGCTTTTATTTTCTTATGATTCCAAACAAATTCATTATTTAGTTATGCCCTTTTCTCACTTGGGTTTGTGGTTCTTAAGCCGCTAGCACATTGTCTATGACCAACTTTGTCTATTTATCTTGTGGTTGGGAAGCTGTATATTATGAATTCTTACATGTTCCAGAAAGTTGGTTAATCCTTCTGGCTCTTTTAAGTTTGATAAATATTGCAAGTTACAGAAAGTTGTAAAAAGCATATTGTTGCATGTTGTTTGATAATAATATTAATATGTTACAGAGATTAAAAATGCATGAACTGAAGTTCAACTTTTCTTTTTTCGAAGGTTGGAGAAGTTAGGAGCTCTTAAGTGGAGCAGACAACAGAGTAGTGCACTTTCTCATGGCGCAGCTTAAGCTCGTGGATGTGAAGGCGTTTTGGACACCCCAACAAACCTATTTCAGGTGCTTTACTCCATCATGCTTCCTGGTGGACTCTAGTCAAGTCCTATGCTATGTTTTCTTTTTTAGTCTAGGTTTGTGAGGTATGAGGCATTACCATGTTTGTTCCTACATGATAATATTCCCTGTGGCTAGCCTATGCACGAGCACCAACAATGGAGGCTTATTACATGTATGTGGTTACATCATATTATTCATCTGCTTTCAAACTCTATGTTGCTGTTATGTTTGTTGTTATTGAATAACAACATATTGGTTATGTTTGTTGTTATTACTTGTATGTTGTATATTTTGTTATGTTTGTTGTTATTGAAGTTACTTTTGAACCATGTCTTGTGACAAGTTGAGTGAAATATTATTGTTGAATGTATATTATTGTTTGAAATCTTGATTGCAAAGCTGAAAGCTAATTTTTCAGTATTAGAAATCTTGAATTGCAAAGCTTTGTTTCCCAATTCAGTAGGATAATTTAGAAGGTACATTAGGCTAGTTCAAACAATAATACACATTTCAAAGGTTCGGTTAGACCGAACAAATAGACCAAACTGGCTAGTTCGGTTCAGTTATATAGTAGTCGATTCTCGATTCAGTTAATAGTTTAGGCTAAACTTTGGTTAGCATTTCGGTTCGGTTAGGGCATTTTAGAGATCGGTTATTTCAGTTTGGTTATTTTGATTATTCCATTGGTGTCGGTCGATTCAGTTCGGTTATTGTTTCCGGTTAGGTTTGGTTCGGTTATTGATTTTCGGGCAGTTCAATTCGGTTAAAACCTAATGCACACCCCTAACTATATATCTTGTGTGCAATTGTTCTTTTGCTTTTGCTTATCATTATTGCTTATTGCTCATGCTTTCAAAATAATTGTTTTCAAAGACTAAAACAAAGTTTTCTTGAGCTTAAACATACATATTCATATAAGCATATCTTTGATCTCAAACATATTTGGTATACTCTTACTTATGTAAATCATCTTTGCCAAAGATCATTATTTTGAAATACAAGCTAAGAAATTTTGAAACAAGCAAAACAGTAAGTTGTATTTCGAGACATACATACCTCATAGATTTCGAAACAAGCTAAAACAGTAGAGTATATTTCGAAACATATGTAGTAGGTTTCGAAACCTACTTAACAAAAAAGTTTATTTCAAAACATATAGCCTATATTTTGAAACCTAGTGTTTTGCCATAAATTAGAGTTTTAAATTATCGAAAATTTATACAAATCCCAATTCACCCTCCCCCCTCTTGTGATATATTTGTCATCATTAGGACTAACATTATCTGGATAGAAGAGAAGGACATCTAGATATAAGCTATCCGAATGTACGAAGAACCATTCGGATATCACACGTAAAGAACTTGGAACTCATTTGGATATGAATCAATATATCCAAATATTACTCTCAACAAGAACTGGATGCATCCAGATACAGCTTGGGGTATCTGGATATTACTCACAAGTTTAAAAGATCCATCCAGATATCACCTACAATTAAACTCTAGACATATCCGGATGTGGATCAATCCATCTGGATATCACAAGGCCATCCAGATATCACCTGCAATTAAACTCTGGACATATCCGAATGTGGATCAATCCATCCAGATATCACAAGGTCATCCGGATACGAACAAAGGCTATCCGGATGTTACTCATAGAAATCTTTTTGACACATCCGAATAGCCTCTAGCCTATCCGGATGTCACTCACATACTTGAAAAAATTCATCTGGATATGAAGGCTCACATCTGGATATCTGTAAATTAATAACCCAGAACGAACGCTCACAGAGACTGGAACTTTATTCGATTCTTAACAAACTACACCATTCTGAAATAATCTTGGGAAAACAAATCCCAATTGACTTGAAATAACATCAAGGATGATTCAACGATGATATTTAGAAGAATCGCTGTAAAGAAAATAATGCATGAACTGCCATGAAACTCACTGTAAACGCATATAGATATATATATATATATGCGTATATGTAAAAATTGAAATTGAACAAAAGTTCTTGATTAATCTAAAAACACTGATATGAACCTGTAAAGGAAGGATTTACAAGGAAGATACTTGCTTTAGGATCTTCTTGATCAACTCTAACATTTGCAACCAGAAATCTCCTTTGCAAAAGAACTGTTGAAGCTTCTTCAATTTTTTTGTTCTCCATGATGTGAAGAAGACTATAGCTAATGGGCTATATATAGACATAAAATCCCTAGATCACACTCCCTTTATAACTTGGAATCCTTCTCCTAAATTAACTTGGAGATTTCTTAAATCTTCTCCTTCTCACGTATGGACTCCCAATTTCTTAATAACTTTAACTAAATAATTAATAATTCCTATTAAAAGAAATTATTATTAAAACTCTTAATTAATAATGAAACTCTAGAATTACCTTCATATCCTTGCATTTGATTCTTAAATAATTAAATGTCATTAAATATTATTTCTCAATTAGAAATCTAAATTGCCACATTAAATAATTAATTGACAAATTCTTATAACTTAAATAACTATTTAAATAATTCTAAATAAATTTTGAGCCCTCTAATGGGTCGTTACATACACAAAGATTGTTGCAATGATAAAATAAATTAGGCATGATTCATTATTTGTACTTAATTGTATATAAATTCCTAAGGATGAAGTCCCAAGGACTAACCTATGTGGAGAGTGGTTAAAGCGTGACTTTAATTATAAGAGCACTTAACACATACACCAAAAGGTTAGTACCTTAAAACATAGTCCTTAGTCATGGTATCATTGAGAAGGGATATCAATGATTGATGCAAGACTGGAATACATATTGCTTTTGTCTTAAGGAAGACAACAACCATTCTTACAAGGTCGGTGGTATGGAATCCAAGGTAAATGTATGGGCGCTTGTTGGAAAACAAGTTTACTAGACATGACTCAACATGGGATTCCATAAGGTTTACAGGTGTCTATGGAAACCCTGGTGGCGACTGTGTAAAGTCATCTTTAGACTTATGGTCACCATAGTATCTTGTATGTAGATATGCATACTTTGACTCCTTTATTAAAGCATCCAGTAAAGGGTGTGAACTCAGTAGTGGTTGGGTATGTCATGAAGCACACAAAGGTTGTGAGTGATCTAAAGTGGATTCATCGACCCTTAATGGGAGAATGTCTCTTGGGCCCCTTTGATTAAAAGGTAATTGTTAAATCTATGCATTGTGGGAATTTGATTTAAGATTGGATCTTAAATAAAATACTCTTAAAGTTATCTTTTTTGATATATCAAAGATAGTAAAACCAAACTTAGAAGAGATGACACCTTATCCAATTGGGGGTCATGATTCATTCTTTTACAAATTGGGGGTCTTAATGGATCGTTTTTTATCCTTCTACTAATTAGGGGTCTTAATGGATCGCTTTTGATCCTTCTACTAATTGGGGGTCTTGATGGATTGCTAGATCCTACTCAAGGTCTATGGTTCTTTATGGAAAAGAATCATTGCCAACATATGTAGAATCCTAATGGGTCATGCTCAATAGTACAATATGATGAGGTAATTGTGGGCTCGATAGGTTTTGCGAGTAAACTTAAGTGTAAGAGCTGGTATTTCCTAAATATTAATGAGATCAATATTAAGAAAATTAATATAAATAATGATCCTAATATTATGAGAATAAAGTCATTTAATGTCCTTGTCAAAGATGCAAACCCTAATTTGGATTTGAATCCTTATTAGGCTTTAGGGTTTGGTGACTTATTAGCCCAAATTATTAGTTGATCTTATTTATCACTTATCTCGGGTTAATGGGCTAGATTAAGGAGTTTAATATGGGTTATAAGTGGCTGGTTTAAAATGTTTAATTAAAGCTAAGCCCAATGAAAGAAGAGCCACACACATGGGCATAAGCCTACAAAAGCTAGTGTTTCATGAAAAGTCTAATATTGTAACAACCAGGGTCTACATAGCAATGTATTATCTAGTTCAAGTCACAACCAATCCCTAGTTTTGTCGGTCTGGGATTTAATCACAAAACGCGCATCACTATGTAGAACACCCTCTGCACTTATATACCCAGTTCCCCCCCGCCCCTTTGCATGGCCGATGTGGGATTCGCCTAAGGTGCCTACACACACCACCCCTTAGGGACTCAGCGTCCTCACTGAGGTTTTCCCCACCATCGTGCTTAGAGTCACCTTAGGCGAATTCCATATCAGCCATGCAAAGGGGGGGAACTGGTCATATAAGTGTGGAGGGTGTTCTACATAGTAACGTGCATTTTGGGATTAAATCTCAGACCGAAAAATCGGGGATTGGTTGTGACCTGAACCAGATAATACATTGCTATATAGACCCTGACCATTACATAATGGTATTAGAGCCGACCCCCAAGCCTTTGAGAGCGGTGGTGGGACAAAACTCAGCTAAGACGTTGAGTCCCTAAGGGGGGTGCGTGTAGGCACCTTAGGCGAATCCCACATCGTCCATGCAAAGGGGGGGAACTGGTCATATAAGTGTGGAGGGTGTTCTACATAGTGACGCGTGTTTTGGGATTAAATCCCAGAGTGACAAAATCGGGGATTGGTTGTGACCTGAACAGGATAATACGTTACTACATGGACTCCAACCGTTATAGAATATGTAATACCCCAAGAGCCCAAAGAAAGGTAGTATATATCGAGAATAAGTAAGGAAGGAAATAACATCAGCTAGATACATCTTGGGCTGAATGTAGGTAAAGAACTTCCGGATTAAGCATGCTTGGGCTAGGGAAGCTCAAGGATGGGTGACCCTAGGGAGTTTGCGTAGGCTCATCAGGGTAAGTTATTCTGAGCCTTCCTATCACTTGATGCAGGATGTTACATGTGGTATCAGAGCTGACCTTTGGTGAAGGCGGTTTGATGAGGGCGGGGAGTGGCATCGAGGCTCGAGGGCGTGTACAAAGAGTAGTTTCTGGCAGGCTTCTAGGATGGAAGCCCCCTAAGGGGAGAAAATCTAATACTAGTTGTAAGGTCGCATGACGAGGACATCATATGCTCAAGGGGGGAGAATGTCATACCCTATGAGCTCAGAGAAGGCTAGTATATATCGATGATAAGTAATGAAGGAAACAACACCACCTGGATACCTTTTAGGTTAAATATAGGCAAAAAAACTCCTAGGTTAAGCATACTTAAGCTGGGAAAGCTTAAGGATGGGTGACCCCTGGGAAGTTCGCGTAGGCCCATCAGGTTAAGTTGTTTCAGTTCTTCCTATCGCTCGATACGGGATGTTACAGGTGGTATCAAAGCTGACCCTTGGAGAAAGCGATCTGATGAGGTCGGAGAGTGGTGCTGGGGCACGAGGGCCTGAGCAAGGAGTGGCTCTTGGCATGCTTCTAGGATGGTAGCCTCCAAAAAGGGAGAAGATCTGGGACCAGTTGTAAGGTATCATGACAAGAATATCATGTGCTCAAATGGGGGCGAGAATGTAATACCCCAAGAGCCCAGATAAGGGTAGTATATATCAAGGATAAGTAAGGAATGAAACAACACTAGCCTGGATACTTTTTGGGCTGAATATAGGCAAAGAACTCCTGGGTTAAGCGTGCTTGGACTGGGGAAGCTCAAGGATGGATGACCCTTGGGAAGTTCGCGTAGGCCCATCAGGGTAAGTTGTTCCGGTCCTTCCTATTGCTGGATGCGGGATGTTACAAATATACCCTTGTTGAGAGTCAAATTGGGAGAGAAGAAAAAGAGAGAAAAACCCAAGAAGAGAGTAAGACTCTCGACCATACACAAGGTGTGCCATTTTCCCTCTAAATTCCACCATTTCATTGAGCTAACACTCCATGATACTCTAGGGAAGTCGCTCATGTTGTTGTTCCAAGTGCTGTTTGCATGGATTAAATGTTAGAGGCTGGGCATTTGTGCAGATAGAGGCGATCATTCTCCCTCAATGACTTGTGCTACAAAAGGTAACATCTTAACCTTCCTCCATAATCTATTCCCTAGGAGCTAGTCCTTTAAGGGAATATGTGAATAAAATTTTTAAATTTCATTGCGTATGTTTACATGGATTCCTTCAGAACGGAGGGCTGACTCTTGGAGGTTTATGCCTTGTCATTCCTTGCCTCCCAAGATCTGTGGACAAACTTAAGTTTAACCATTAAATTACCTTAGTTTAAAAAAGGCTTGAAGTTGTTTGAGTAGTTTTGGTTCTTCGGGATGAAGTTGTTTAGACAACGTTCTGGATAGTTCTACGGGGAAGAGTTCTTTTGGATGCTCTGTGGGACAATCATGATACAAAGTTGTTTAGGAAGGGTTGTGTTAGAGTTATGCCCCATAAGCCAATTATATTTATGTAATTAATCATACTTTTTCATTAGGATTCTTTATCTTCAATCAATTGTTATTGCAAGGCATTATGTTTTATTTGTCATTGATGTGTGTCATCATTATTTATTGCGATCTATACTTGACAAAGTCCATAGATCAAATAGGCTTATGGAATATGGTCGTGCATAGAGATGACGATTATGAAACATATTTCTTATAAGCCTTGATCTTAAATATTCCTAGTCATAGAGTTATTAGGAATTGACACTAATAACTCGGATAAGCTAGCACATATGATGCATACTCAATCAAGAGAATGTCTTGTTTCATGGACATTTGTGTGAGGACACTATTGCATATATGTGGGTGCTTATTATAAGAATAAGTACACTAAACTGACCCATTACAAAATCCCTAATGGTTATTGTTTAATGTCGAATTGGAATTCTTATGTTGCAATTGTGCAGATTGATCCTTAGACTTGAGACATCATGGTAGTCTTATATTTGACTGGTTACGCCTTGGTACTTTTTTGGATTCTAATAGAGTTATTGACAAACTGTCACTAGGCATGGTCTTGTCACATATGAAAACTTGTGAATGTCAAAATAGGATTCATCACTTATTGTTAAGATGGGAGGATGTCCTATATATTCTGATGATTTCATGACTGTGGAAATTCTTAGCCAAGGTGAGGTAGAAATCACAAAGTGTTTTGATTTCACCTATCAAGTCATAAATCTAGAATAAATACATAGTTATTGAATGATTAGGGTTTCTTCATAAAGCCATGCCCTAAATTCAATCGGGACATAGATCGATGAAAGAATTTTACTGCACGATAATTGCAATTGAAAAGGTCCGTGTTTATTTCATCATTGGCTAGGTATTCATGGCATGTTGCTAGACATTAACCATGATATGTAGGATTTTAGAATTAATTTGATTAATTCTAAAACTATTAATTAAAGAGTTTAATTAATAAGCCCATGAGATGTGTTTAATTAATCCAATAAGTTGGGCCCTGATATAGCCCAATAGGATTGGCCCCTACATCTAGTCTAATAGTGAACCTAAGGGGTCACACACTTAGATCGAGCCCATTCTACAATTAAAAAATGGAGAGAGCCGGCCCAATGTGATTAAGGGCCGAGCCTAAAATGTTTAGGGTTTTCTATGGCATGATTAGGGTTTTTGAACTCTGTTTATATGCCGCTTAAGAAGCTGAAAATGGGGTGAAATTTTTCGGTTCTCTCAATACGTCTAGGGTTGCTAGCACAACCAAGGACGTTGTTGAAGGATTGATTGTGTGGACTGACTTAGAGGAGATTGTGCTTACATCTCTGAGGATCGAAATCGGACTACGTCGAAGGCTACACGGTCACAGTTTCTAACAGGTTGGACTCGTAAGAGTCTCGATATAATATAAGTAAAAAGTGGGGAACCGCAAAATGACCCCCCGGCTGCTATTTATAGACCGCCACTCGGGAGGCGAATCAACACGTAATCATTACATATGCACCTCTCCTGAACAAGAAATGCATGCCTCTCACGAACCACTTACACGTATGTTTCTCCATGACAATTGCCTCACATATTTCTCTTGGACAACTAAGACGCATAACTGGAGCAAGATTTGGCTTCTCTGGGATAACTCCACCACTCTTAGGGTACTATTCCCTTTGAATTTTAGTCAAAGACAAGAGTGCGTAGCCATTATTGTAGCTTGTTCTTAGGGGTGTTCTCCCGAAGAAGGCATCATTCTCGGGAGAAGAAGTTTTGCGGAATGAGTTCTCCCAAGAGAGGAAGTTATCTTGGAGGACCTCATGTATAGTTCTCTTGGGAGGAGTTCTCTTGGAGAAACATTTCGCATATCACAATCCACTTGGTTAAGCAATCATCTTGGGGAAGAACAAGAGATAACCTTTTCTCGGACAACTTTGCCCTATGTTGTCTTGGACAATGTAACCCACTTGCAACAAGCTCTCTATCCTTTAAGGTAGTATTTGTTAAAATGAGTAAGATAAGATTGTATTAAAATAACTTATCTATAAGATCCAAGATAACTTATCCGAATATGAGGTAAGGGGGAGATAAATTTATCTAGAAAGTCTAAGATAAGAAATCACATTACTTCTTTCTAGATAAATTTAACAAACACAATGAAAAAAACTTTTATCCGGGATACTTTTTCATATCCCACCTTTTTTGGTTTATATCTTAGTTAACAAACACTACCTAAGGAACTATTCTTCCGGGGGATGTTTCTCACCAGGCCCTTTTTTGAGCTCAACCCCAGGACAACACTGCGTGCGACTGGGACAACATTGTGCCTTGTGACCAGAACAACATTACGTCCCTTTTGCACAAGTGCCAAGTATAAATACCCCCTGACCCTTTGTCTTCTGGATCTTCTTTCCGACCTTTGGACTTCTAACACCCGTACAACTATACTTCTTCCAAAGAAATGTTTTTCACCCGAACAACCTTCACCACATATTTCACTTGCATTTCATTTGAATCTCTTCCTCACCATGACACTTACTGACTTAACCATTGGAGGGCTCATGTGGGAGAAATTCTTGCATGTCTTCTAACTAATTGTTTTCTTGTATAAACTCTTCCAGGAACACATCATTTCTCTCGAACAACAGAGAATCTCCTGAACAACTCTCTCTTGGATAAACTCTTTCTTTCCTAGACAGTGGATTGAGCCCCTTCACAACTGTGGTGACTTCTCCCAACAAGGCTTGTTCTCCTACTAGGTTCTATTGACTTTTAGAGCTCCTCCCGTTATATAAATTTTAATTATTATATCTCAAGTAAAAACATATTTTGAAATAAATATTCAATTTTTTAAGTAGTAATGTACCACTTTAATTTTGTTTTAATTTTAGACCAACATTAATCTTTGGTTAATATAAAAATTGCTAAATGTTGAGTGGTTGTCACCTTAATAGTTTTTTTACATTATCTTACATATGCAAGAGAATATATTTATATAAACAAAAATAAGGTAAATCTGTAACGCCCCAGAAATATTCTGATATTTAGTGTAAGAGTATATGGTGAATTATGTAATATGTGAGATTGTTAAAGCTAAAATTATGTTATTAGGTTAATAATATGGTGTAAGTGTTATTTTATATAAGTTATGTGGGTTTAATTGTGGAGGTAGAGACTAGTGAGCGTGAGTGGCGGCCAAGTTTCTTCTCCCATCTTCTGAAAGCTTCCAAGCACGTGAGATTTTAGCTTCTGGAATCATTCTATATGAATATTTGCACCAAAGAGCCCATATATAGGTATTTATCTAAGAAAGAGATGACATTCTCGGCCATCACCAAAGGAAGGAAACAGAGAGGTTTTTTTTGGTTTTTGCTTCTTTGTCTCTTCACGAGTTAGCAAGCAAGGGGGGGCTGGAAAATCAAGATTAGGTGTTTATCAACAAGCTAGAAGCAACAAAAGGCAAGCATCCTCATCCATATAGCCATATTTGTTCCAATTATTCATATGTTTATATAGGTATATCATTTTGTTTCAAAAGCTTTGTTTGATCTCATTTTCTGGTTAAACTTTGTTGTAATTGGTCCAAGGGGTCTTGTTTACCTCTATTCCATTGGGGATGAAGCTATTTTTGATAGGATTTCAGAGTTGGCGAAGTTTTAAACTCGGTTTCGTCGAAGAAGACGATGAACAGTAAAATTACAGCACTCTGTTTTCGATTTGCATCTTGATTTTGACCCTGTTAAAGTCCGAATCTCTCAAAACTTAAAACATGAAAGTTGTATATATTCCTCTTTTCTTTTTATAGAAACTTGAATCAGCTAAATCGGAGTTCATATGAGTAAGTTATGCCCAAAATACTGAGAGATGTCAAAACTGTAAAACTTCCGTTTTTTGTAAATAATGCCCCATGGCCGAATTTGCTTCATGAAAATCTCCATGTTCAACTATGCATTACACATATGATTTATATAAATGCAAGAGAATTATATGGGGTATTGTATGGAGCATTTTACATTATTAGAGCTTGCTATCTTATTTAAGTATGATTAAATGCATGATTAAAGTCTTAAATGCATGGTTAAAGTCTAATATTTACTATACATTCATGGGTTCATGATGAGGTGTGCAAGCATGGGTTTATTCATGGATTATTATTATCAAGATTAGCGCGCCTATATTTTTGCGCTGAGTGGGTAAAGCATGCTGCGGATTATTCCGTTGGGGCATATACACGGGCTATTAGGGGCTAGGCTTGTGTGGTATGTGAACCCCACAGTTCAAATCAGTGCGGGGCTTATTGGCTCCGGAGGTTATTTATGTATTACATGCATCTTGATTATGTATTCATTATATAAACATGAGTCATGTTTCAGTTGTATAATAATACAGAGTCCCACGTCAGTTTATTATGGGTGTCAGCGGTATATTGCATGTGATATCATGGCCCACGCCAATATTGAGTGGCTTTTAGCTTTCCATAAGTATGGCATACTTCATATTTGTGATGCGTGAGATTCAGTTATCTTTTCATGTCTCGCCATCTTAATGCTTCAGTTCAGTTATTCCAGCTTCCAGTTATTTTATATTGCTTGCTGGGCCTTGTGGCTCACTTTGCTTGCGTCATTCCAGGCAGGGGCAAGGCTAGAGCGAATGCCGGGCCTAGTGGAGTTTGAGTGTTGATCTTAGACGTGTACAGAGTAGTCTAGAGTTTAGGGCTTCTTTTGTTGTCAGCTTTCGCTGTTTTGTTATGTATGGGTCAAATCAGTGTATTTTGAGACTTATTACGGATATGACCCTGATGTACACAGATTTGCCACATATATGTATGTTATTTAAGTACCCTTGTTGGGGGTTTCCAGTTTAGTTGTTTGGCATTTCTGTTTATGTGAGTGGCAGGTACCATCCTTATTGACACTTCCTCCTTAGGTCCCTGAGCTAGGGTACTTAAGGGTGAGGGCGCCACAAAGTTTGGTATCAGAGCCAAGGTTGAGGGTCAGTGTTGGGCGTTTAGTTGGGAAGTCTAAGATGGGACGAGACTCTGTACACATAGGAATGTCATGTTAAGTTAAGTTGAGTCTAGGACTCTTATGTGAAGTCAATGAGTGTGGTATTGTGTTCTAAGCAAGTGTATTGTGCAGGACAGATGAGTGGTCGAAGAGGCAGGCCACGGACATGCAGCCAAGGCCAAGGTCGAGCTGCGCCTGCACCAGAGGCTCCAGCAGGGCCGAGTGGCGATTGGCGGCAAGAGATAGCAGGTGTGGTGCGCGGGGTTATGGAGATGTTCGTAGCAAGCCAGGCAGGACCAGCTCAGGCAGCTCCAGTTGATACCAGTGGGGGACAAGTTCCTACTCCCACGGTACAGGGGATAGGTAGCAGTGCAGGGAGCGATTTGTTGAGGAACTTCATGGTGCTCCGTCCTCCAGAATTTTATGGGGGCATTGATGTTTCAGCGGCAGAGAACTGGATCCTATCCATTGAGAAGCATCTTCGGACGATGGGATGCACCAACGTTCAGAAGGTGCAGTTAGCCACATTTCTCCTACGCGGCGATGCAGAGCGTTGGTGGGAGACAGTCAGGCAGCGATATGTGGATCGAGAACCGTTGTGGGCCGAGTTTCAGGAAGCCTTCAATGAGCACTATTTCCCCGACTGGGTCCGAGAGAGGAAGATGTACGAGTTCATTAACTTGGTACAGGGAGTCCACACTGTAGCACAGTATAAGGCTGAGTTCACTTCGCTAGCCCGTTTTGCTCCGGGTATGATTTCTACTGAGGCTACGAAGGCGGCCAAGTTTCAGAAGGGTCTGCGAGTTGAGATCCGACATGCCTTAGCAGGAGCAAGGATATCATCTTATTCTACAGTGGTGCAGCGGGCTCATGCTATTGAGGGGGACTTGGCAGAGTTGCACAATGATCAGACGTTGCAGAAAGTGATGAGTTCATCTCAGGGATCTAGTAGCAGTGGTAAGAAGAGGAAGTGGGAGGCACGTCAAGCTAAGGGGAAGATGACAGTTCCATTATGTCCCACTTGTGGTAAGAGACATAGTGGCGTATGTCGTATGGGGAGCAACGTATGTTATCAGTGCGGCCAACCTGGTCATGTGCGTTCAGAGTGTCCTCAGCGCCCGGGAGCAATTGTCATTGCCCGAGATGCTGAGATTACATGTTTTCGGTGCGGCCGAAAGGGACACCGAGTGGAGCATTGCACATTTTCTCCTCAGCCTGGGTTTGGTGGACAACATTACGGTGGTCAGGGGCCGAGGCCTAATCAGAGACCGCCTGTGCCTAGAGTTCAGGGAGGGGCAGCACAGCAGATGGCAGCACCTCCAGTACAGCGCCCAGTAGCTGCTGATAGACCCCATGTTCAGGGGCGTGTGTTCGCCATTACCTCAGCAGATGCGGAACAGAGCAATGAATCGGTGCAAGGTATTCTCTCCCTGTATGATATTGATGTGCGTGTACTATTTGATACGGGATCCACTCATTCCTTTATTGCCCCACATGTAGTGAGTCTTATTCCCGTTAATGGGACCCCATTGCCATATTATTTGTCAGTGGTTACTCCGGGTGGGGTAGCATTATTGGCCGGTGAAGTCCTTAGGGACTGTGACATTAAAGTCTGTGATAAGAGGTGCCCAGGTGATTTGATTATTTTAGATATTTCAGACTTTGATTTGATACTCGGTATGGATTGGTTGTTTCGATATTATGCGAAAGTTGATTGCCGTCAGAAGGTAATCCATTTTGAGATGCCACAGCAGCCTACCATTATGTATCGAGGTATTAAGCCGGTGGGTGCAGTTCCTATGATCTCTGTCATGAAAGCAGGCATGGGTGTGAGGCGTACCTAGCCTACGTGACGATGAGCGGGGACCTTAAGATGGGGTTGTCGGAGATACAAGTCGTATGTGAGTTCCCTTATGTATTTCCAGATGAATTGCCAGGATTACCTCCTCAGAGGGAGATTGATTTCTCAGTAGAGTTGATGCCAGGGACTCAACCTATTTCCAAGACACCCTACAGGATGGCTCCTAATGAATTAAAGGAACTAAAGATGCAGTTGCAAGAATTGATAGATAAAGGCTTTATTAGGCCTAGCACTTCACCGTGGGGAGCACCGGTGTTGTTCGTGCGAAAGAAAGACGAGTCATTGAGACTATGTATTGATTACCGGCAGCTGAATCAAGCGACTCAGAAGAACAAGTATCCTCTTCCACGTGTAGATGACCTATTGGACCAGCTTCAGGGAGCTTCGATATTTTCGAAGATTGATTTGAGGTCAGGTTATCATCAGATTCGAGTGAGAGAGGAGGACATAGCGAAGACTGCGTTTCGCACACGGTATGGGCATTATGAGTTTGTAGTGATGCCATTTGGGCTCACTAATGCCCCAGTTATTTTTATGGATCTTATGCACCGGGTGTTCCGAGAGTACCTAGATTGTTTTGTTATTGTTTTTATTGATGATATTCTAGTGTACTCACCAGGTCTTGAGGAGCATGAAGTCCATCTTCGGACTGTTTTACAGAGGTTACGAGATAGGCATCTTTATGCGAAGTTGAGTAAGTGTGACTTCTGGAAAAGACAAGTTGGTTTTCTGGGCCATATTGTCTCCGGGGAAGGTATTGCAGTTGATCCTGAGAAGACGAGAGCTGTAGATGAATGGCCGAGGCCTAGCACCGTGACCGAGATTCGGAGTTTTCTCGGACTTGCCGGTTATTATCGGAGATTCATTGAGGGGTTTGCTCGCCTAGCCTTGCCTATGACTAAGTTGACCAGGAAGGGGGAAAAGTTTGTTTGGAGTGAAGCCTGTGAAGAGAGTTTTCAAGAATTGAAGCAACGTTTGACTTCCACGCCGGTGTTGGCTATCCCTAAGAGTGAGGTAAAGTTCACCATTTACAGTGATGCATCTTATTCAGGCCTAGGTTGTGTTTTGATGCAAGATGGTCGTGTGAATGCTTATGCTTCTAGACAGTTAAAGAAACACGAGATGAATTATCCTACGCATGACTTAGAGTTAGCTGTAATTGTATTTGCTTTAAAGATATGGCGGCACTACCTGTATGGTGAGAAGGTTGAGATTTTTACGGATCATAAAAGTCTTAAATATTTGTTCTCCCAGAAAGAACTTAATATGAGGCAGAGGCGTTGGCTTGAGTTGCTTAAGGATTATGATCTCGAGATTATGTACCATCCAGGTAAGGCTAATGTTGTAACCGATGCACTGAGTCGACGCGGTGCGTCTATGGCTATGATGATGGTGCATGAGTGGGGGCTGTTACAGCAGATGAGTGAGTTAGCCATTACTCCTCTCAAGGAGAAGGTCATTGTGCATTGTGTTTATTTGAGAGTTCAACCAGAGTTGACTAACAGGATTCGTGTGCACCAGAGTGGTGATATCTTGTTGGCTAAGATTTTGGATGATATGGAGAGATTTACCCCTTTGGGTTATAGTCAGCGAGGGGATGACCTGTTGTTGTATCGGGGCAGGATTTGTGTTCCAGATGTTGAAGCTATCAGGCAGGAGAGTCTGACTGAAGCCCATAGATCTCGTTACACCATTCACCCAAGTGTGACGAAGATGTACCAGACATTACGGCCGAGGTTTTGGTGGGATGGCATGAAAAGGGACATTGCAAAGTATGTGTCACAATGTCTTATTTGTCAGCAGGTAAAGGCAGAGCATCAGAGACCTGCAGGTACGTTACAGTCCTTACCCATTCTAGAGTGGAAATGGGACAGTATATCTATGGACTTTGTGTCAGGTTTGCCTCGGACTGTGAAAGGTGACGATGCTATATGGGTCATTGTTGATAGGCTGACAAAGACAACACATTTTTTTGCCAGTGAAGAAGACCTATTCTCTGAACCAGTTAGCAACACTATACATTGCTGAGGTAGTAAGGTTGCATGGAGTGCCCTCTAACATTGTGTCAGATAGAGACTCCAGATTTACTTCGCATTTTTGGAGAGCGTTACAAGAGGCATTGGGCACACAGTTACGGTTCAGTACGGCATTCCATCCACAGACTGACGGGCAGACATAGCGTACTATCCAGACACTAGAGGATATGTTGAGAGCCTGTGTCTTGGATTTTCATGGTAATTGGTGTGATCACCTTCCATTGATCGAGTTTGCTTATAATAACAGTTTCCATGCCAGTATTGGGATGCCACCATACGAGGAGTTATACGGTCGCCCATGCAGATCACCGTTATGTTGGGAGGAACCAGGTGATAGAGCGGTGTTGGGACCGGAATTGGTCGAGCTCACGACAGAGAAGATTCAGCTTATCAGGGCACGAATGAAAGTTTCCCAAGACAGGCAGAGGAGTTATGCTAACAAGCGTCGTCGAGCGCTTGAGTTTGATGTTGGTGACTCTGTTTTGTTGCGAGTTATGCCTATGAAGGGCATCAGACGTTTTGGCTTATCGGGGAAGCTTAGCCCTCGGTATATTGAGCCGTTTGAGATTCTTGAGCGTGTAGGGTTAGTTACCTACCGCTTAGCTTTGCCACCACGTTTGTCTCGTGTTCATAATGTGTTTCATGTATCGATGTTACGGAAGTATGTGCCGGATCCCGAGCATGTTATTGATTATCAGTCTCTTGAGGTCCAGGAGGATGTGTCTTATGAGGAGGAGCCTCTTTGTATCCTAGACCGTAAGGAGAAGGTATTGAGGACCCGGACCATTCCGTATGTGAAGGTGCAGTGGCAGCGGCATAGTCCTGAGGAAGCTACATAGGAGTTAGAGGAGAAGATACAACAATCCTATCCCCAGTTATTTATATGACCATGTACAAATTTGGAGGACCAAATTCTTTTAAGGGGGGGAGAACTTGTAACGCCCCAGAAATATTCTGATATTTAGTGTAAGAGTATATGGTGAATTATGTAATATGTGAGATTGTTAAAACTAAAATTATGTTATTAGGTTAATAATATGGTGTAAGTGTTATTTTATATAAGTTATGTGGGTTTAATTGTGGAGGCAGAGACTAGTGAGCGTGAGTGGCGGCCAAGTTTCTTCTCCCATCTTCTGAAAGCTTCCAAGCACGTGAGATTTTAGCTTTTGGAATCATTCTATATGAATATTTGCACCAAAGAGCCCATATATAGGTATTTATCTAAGAAAGAGATGACATTCTCGGCCATCACCAAAGGAAGGAAACAGAGAGGTTTTTTTTGGTTTTTGCTTCTTTGTCTCTTCACGAGTTAGCAAGCAAGGGGGGGCTGGAAAATCAAGATTAGGTGTTTATCAACAAGCTAGAAGCAACAAAAGGCAAGCATCCTCATCCATATAGCCATATTTGTTCCAATTATTCATATGTTTATATAGGTATATCATTTTGTTTCAAAAGCTTTGTTTGATCTCATTTTCTGGTTAAACTTTGTTGTAATTGGTCCAAGGGGTCTTGTTTACCTCTATTCCATTGGGGATGAAGCTATTTTTGATAGGATTTCAGAGTTGGCGAAGTTTTAAACTCGGTTTCACCGAAGAAGACGATGAACAGTACAATTACAGCACTCTGTTTTCGATTTAAAGCTTGATTTTGACCCTGTTAAAGTCCGAATCTCTCAAAACTTAAAACATGAAAGTTGTAGATATTCCTCTTGTCTTTTTATAGAAACTTGAATCAGATAAATCGGAGTTCATATGAGTAAGTTATGCCCAAAATACAGAGAGATGTCAAAACTGTAAAACTTCCGTTTTTTGTAAATAATGCCCCATGGCCGAATTTGCTTCATGAAAATCTCCATGTTCAACTATGCATTACACATATGATTTATATAAATGCAAGAGAATTATATGGGGTATTGTATGGAGCATTTTACATGATTAGAGCTTGCTATCTTATTTAAGTATGATTAAATGCATGGTTAAAGTCTAATATTTACTATACATTCATGGGTTCATGATGAGGTGTGCAAGCATGGGTTTATTCATGGATTATTATTATCAAGATTAGCTCGCCTATATTTTTGCGCTGAGTGGGTAAAGCATGCTGCGGATTATTCCGTTGGGGCATATACACGGGCTATTAGGGGCTAGGCTTGTGTGGTATGTGAACCCCACAGTTCAAATCAGTGCGGGGCTTATTGGCTCCGGAGGTTATTTATGTATTACATGCATCTTGATTATGTATTCATTATATAAACATGAGTCATGTTTCAGTTGTATAATAATACAGAGTCCCACGTCAGTTTATTATGGGTGTCAGTAGTATATTGCATGTGATATCATGGCCCACGCCAATATTGAGTGGCTTTTAGCTTTCCATAAGTATGGCATACTTCATATTTGTGATGCGTGAGATTCAGTTATCTTTTCATGTCTCGCCATCTTAATGCTTCAGTTCAATTATTCCAGCTTCCAATTATTTTATATTGCTTGCTGGGCCTTATGACTCACTTTGCTTGCGTCATTCCAGGCATAGGCAAGGCTAGAGCGGATGCCGGGCCTAGTGGAGTCTGAGTGTTGATCTTAGACGTGTACAGAGTAGTCCAGAGTTCAGGGTTTCTTTTGTTGTCAGCTTCCGCTGTTTTGTTATGTATGGGTCAAATCAGTGTATTTTGAGACTTATTACGGATATGACCTTGATGTACACAGATTTGCCACATATATGTATGTTATTTAAGTACCCTTGTTGGGGGTTTTCAGTTTAGTTGTTTGGCATTTCTATTTATGTGAGTGGCAGGTACCATCCTTATTGACACTTCCTCCTTGGGTCCCTGAACTAGGGTACTTAAGGGTGAGGGCGCCACGAAATCCATCTTTGAAGCCACCAAATCTTTGAAGATTCAATTCATCTATGTTCACAAGCTTTGATCCTTCATCTTCTTCTTCTCCTTTCTTTCTACATCATCAGCCTGCCTAGAGACGAATTTTTTAGAATTGATCCCTAGTGGGTCACCCGCAAGTGATGGGTTCAGTAGGACCCAACCTGGCTTGACTCACTGCCTATGAGCTATCTAAAGCCTAGAAGAGTTCTAGCAGATTTTGTTTTTTGTTTTTAATTTTTTTATATTTTTATTATTTAGATTTAGTTTTTAATATAAATAATTTAATTAATATTAATGTGATGCAAAACTATGTCTTGGGATGACAATTTAATTAATTGATTCTAAACTATGTCTTTGGCCTTATAATAACTGGCATTAGCTCTTAAAATTAATGAAAGAGAAGTGCACACAAAGAACTGAAAACACAGGGACTTTTAGAACCAATCTTGAAGTAGAGGAGTTTGCCAAAACAATTCCTTATAGGAGGTATCTATTCAATTAACTCAACAAAAAATATAATTATAAATTTATATTATATATATATATTTTATTCATCTAGGATGTTTGAGTTCCGCTCGACTAATTCTCAGGAACAGCTAACATTCCCCCACGATGCACTATTCCAGTAAATTCAGATGCGGACATAATTTATACAAATTCAAAGCGGGACATTTGGTATGATTCATGCGAAATTTATTTTCCAACTAAATGTTGTTTTTTAACAATAATTTTGCCTCTAAATCACCGCACTTATTCAAATTTTAATATTTTATGTAAAATTCTAAATATTTTACCATTACACACATCTGCGAGGGCTATAACATATTATATTTATACCTTATAAATAGGGATTTTAGATGAAAGCAACAGAAGTGACCAAGGGCAGCAAAGTGAGAGATGGCAAACGCGATGACGAAAACCTAGATTCAATGAGAATGAAAATGAACACTAATGGGGATGAAGATGAATGCAAACATGATAAAGATAACCCAAATTTGATTAACTCGGATTTGGTTTATCTTCATTGGCACTGGTAGAATTCTGAAACCCCCAACAACGACTAAGGCTTGTTTGTCAGCAGCTTGTCAGTTCCTAGTTATATAGTTATATATAATTATATATTATAAATTTATAGTTATAGTTTAGTTTATATAAATATAGTTTTCGATAAATACAAGCTGATGCGTAAAAAATAATTAAGGTGACAACCATGTCAACCACCTTAATTAGGAGACTATGTCAATATATATGTAATGCTTTTTACTAATAAAAGATTAATGTAAGCATAAAATAAAAATAAAATTAAAGTTGAAGACTGTTATTGAAAAAATTACAAATTAAGTCCAAAATTAAAACAAAATTAAAGTTGAATGGTTTAAAACTTTAATCCAAAATAAAAACAAATGTGAAATTTGAATTTGTTTTTTTCTTTTGCAATTTGACCTTTCTTTTATGATCTACCTAAGAGAGAGAGAGAGAGAGAGAGAGAGAGAGAGAGAGAAGAAAGCCTTGAATTTGGAGATGAGGAGGTATATACAGGCATTGGTAATGAAGGTGATGAGCAAAATGCAACAAACCAGCCATTAACTACCCACAGGAACAGTTAGTTGGGCATTCAACACCGGCCCTGTAGTCTTCCTTGGGTGGTTTAACCGCCTCTCCAAGAACAAGACCGAAACACCTCTTCCTCTTTTCTCTAGCAATTATCGCCCCTGTTTTGGTTTGTTATAAGTTGTTGGGGGCGGACCCCCCAACCCTTCTTCTTAACCATAGCCCAAACAAAATCCCAACTTTTTTATGTGATTGATTGTTTCCCTCACTGACAATCCAATGTTTCTGCCTCTCTCTCTCTCTATATATATATATATCATTGATCTTGTTCTAGAGAGAGAGAGAAGAGAGAGGAGAGATGGCAGGCATTGCGGCGGCCTTCTCCTCCGGCGTCGGGCTCTTCAAGACGAAGGAATCAGCCGGCAATGGCTACGGAGCTTCTCTGCTTCACTACAATGGCTTGAGACCAGTTAAGAGCAACCAAGCCCCTTCTACTGGCTATAATAAGCCAACCACTTCAGGTTTGATATGATTTGAGCGGATAATGTGTTCATCTTATTATTGGACATCTTTTTGCAACATCAGATGATTAATTGTCTTTTCTTTGTGGGATATTTTAAATCAAACAAAGTTTCATATATATTGTCAGCCTCCTCAAAATGCAGAAGAATCAGGGCTGTGGGCAGCCCAACTGTTTTAGCTCCTAAACGGGAAACTGATCCCAAGAAAAGGATCGTCATAACTGGAATGGGCCTTGTCTCAGTTTTCGGGAGCGACATCGATACATATTACAACAAACTTCTCGAGGGAGAAAGCGGCATCACCCTCATCGACAGATTCGATGCTTCAACCTTCTCTGTTCGATTTGCCGGCCAGATTCGTGGCTTCTCCTCTACAGGTTACATTGACGGCAAGAATGACCGCCGCCTTGACGATTGCTGGAGGTACTGCTTAGTTGCCGGCAGAAGGGCCCTCGATGATGCCAAGCTTGGACCGCAAGTTCTCAAAACGGTTTGTCCCAACGTACCCTAACTCCAACTACCCTTTAATTGCTTGAAAATGGAGAGTTCATATGACAAAATGGAAGACCTGCTTGTTGCAGATGGACAGATCTAAAATAGGAGTTCTAGTGGGCTCGGGCATGGGCGGCTTGACAGCTTTCAGTGCTGGGGTCGAGGCTCTTATCCAGAAGGGATACAAGAAGATTACTCCCTTTTTCATTCCTTATTCCATCACCAATATGGGTTCCGCATTATTAGCTATAGACACGGGCTTGATGGGACCAAATTACTCCATCTCAACAGCCTGTGCAACTGCAAACTACTGCTTTTACGCAGCTGCAAATCACATTAGAAGGGGCGAAGCCGATATTATGGTTGCTGGTGGCACTGAGGCTGCGGTCACAGCGACTGGTGTTGGCGGGTTCATTGCCTGCCGGGCCTTGTCTCAAAGGAACGATGAGCCTCAGAAAGCTTCGAGGCCCTGGGACAAAGAGCGTGATGGTTTTGTAATAGGAGAAGGCTCCGGGGTGCTGGTAATTCCTTTTACACAAACTCATCTTGATTTGCCCTGTTATGTATTTACGCTGCTGTCTCTGAATTTCTTAACTACTTGTTTGTTTGCGGAGAAAAGATCATGGAGAGCTTAGAGCACGCAATGAAAAGAGGAGCCAATATAGTTGCAGAGTATTTGGGAGGTGCCATAACGTGTGATGCTCATCACATGACTGATCCTCGGGCCGATGGCCTGGGAGTTTCATCTTGTATAAGCAAGGCCTTGGACGATGCTGGAGTCTCCCCTGAGGAGGTAACTTTAAATAGATTTCTAAGTCACAACTTGATAAACTATAGAGTGTAGACTCTCTGATGCAGAGATCATCAAATTCATCCATCATTTACAGGTGAACTATGTTAATGCCCACGCAACATCGACTCTTGCCGGCGATCTGGCAGAGGTTAATGCCATCAAGAAGGTCTTTAAGGATACATCGGAGCTGAAAATGAATGGAACCAAGGCAAGATCCGCATGACCTGTGCTGGGTACTTAGATTGATATGAAGACATTATAGCTCTATAATATTTGAAGTTTCTGATTCATTTGTTTTCAGTCGATGATTGGGCATGGGCTTGGAGCTGCTGGTGGGTTGGAAGCCATTGCAACTATAAAGGCAATCAACACTGGGTGGCTGCATCCAACCATTAACCAATATGTAGTGCATCATATCAAAACCCCATCCTTTTGTTCTACATTGGTTACACTACTAACAATGTTTTTATGATGCATTTCAGAAGCGTTAATTTATTTCTGCCTTTATGGTGCAGAACTCGGAGCATGAGGTTACAATCGACACAGTTCCGAATGTAAAGAAAAAGCACGAAGTTAATGTTGGTATGCGTTCTTAGCGCCCACCCCCCTCCCCTAGTCAAAAGCAAATTGTTGCTTTAAGAAACAAAAAATAACTGTTACATAACAAATATGTTTTCCTGATGAAAAATTCCAATGCCTTGCAGCTATCTCCAACTCATTCGGCTTTGGGGGGCATAACTCGGTGGTTGTTTTCGCTCCATTCAAGCCTTAAAATGAAGCTTAAGCTATCTCCAACTCTTTTTGTTCAGATTCATTTTGGACTTAGCAAATTAAGCAGGGAGTGTCGTTTCCAAGTATTGGGGTCATTTATCATGCATGGCATATCGATATGCAGCTTCTTTTACACACGTTTTCTTTCCATTCCATAAAATGTACCTGATATATAATTCAGATGAGGTTCACAATGTACGGGTGAATAATACTTTTGTCTTGCCGCCTTTTTCCTATATTGTCATCTAAGCATTGAATTAAAATCACCCTATGACTGTTGGCCTAGCTGCTGGCAACAAAACACTAAGACTACAGCTGCTGCAATAATATGGCAAAAAAGAAAGACAATAATGGTATGCTATCGGATTCAATTAGCACCTTTTCCCCCTTCTAGTTTTTACCAGCTGCGCCACCAATGCCGAAAATACAAAAATGGCTCGTTCGGCCAATTGAATCCGCCTCCATTTTGGGCCAACAGCATATATATCATCATCCAAAGAATAATGATAATTATTATAGCAAAACAGGGCAGCCTGAATTGGGCTGCTGCGGCATTGAAAAGTCTAATTAAACGGGGGGCCATGCAGGCAGGGGTAGGTTAAAAACTATTCAAAACATCGGCATCCCAACATAAGAATGCCAACCTCAAAGAAGTTAGAAACGAGGCTTTTTATGCCTTTGGCTTATAAAAGCCTATGCACAAGTGAGAATGTGCGGATATTAATATTTATGCAGTAAGAAAATGGAGGTTTTTGTTGAGTATGAAACAGAACTACTACGAGACTACTTAAAACATGTAACTGGCAAACTCAGCTCAGCACATAGAAAGGGATGGGGTATGGGGGTTAATAATAATACCAAATTCCCCATAACAGCTAGCATCTCATGAATGGCGATGAGGATCTCCATTCTCCACTCCTCAAATGCCTTCTTCCAAGTAGTCGGTACAAGAAAGGAAGCTGTCTTTTTTTTTCTTGGGATCGTTCAACAACTATACATGCATATGTGATACAGGGCGGGTACCTGCATCTGGTTCTGGCTTTCCGATCGGCAGCTGCCGGTGACGACGAAGCATCTACACAGCGGACAAATTGGATTCGAATGGAGCCAGCAGCGAATGCAATCGGCGTGAAAGACGTGTTTGCACCTCGGGATCTGGTGCAGCCAGAGGTGGCTTAACCGTGAAGCCAATTAGGCAACCGCCAAACCCCCCATTTTAAAAGCCCCAAAATTTTATAATTTATTTATTTTTTAATAAAAAAATTATTAAAAATAATTTAAAGCCAAAATAAAATCCAACCTTTTGTCTTTTTTATTTCTCTTTTTCAATTTATACCATTGTCTCTTCCCATTATTTCCAATTTACTGTTGATTTTATATAAAACCAAACATAGTTTAACACATATTTATGAAATGAAAATTTACTCATTATTGGTGAATTTTATCTTTTTAATACTTTATTTTATTTCTTTCTATAGGAGAATTAGAAATAAATAGCTTTTTGCTCTACTAGCACAAATCTCTTAGAGTTTCAAAGAAAAATTAGTTTTGTTTTTCTTTGTTTATTGTAGTAGGTTATTTAACTTCTTTTGATCTCTTAGACATTATATTTTAATTGAAAACTCACTATCGTTAAAAGATTATCATATTTTATAGTTGATTGAACTTTAATTTTTTATTCTTTTTTAATTAAATCAAATGATAAATTTTTCTCGTAAAAATGTGTATTATTTATTTTTTTACAAAAAAAAAAATAATACTCTAGAAAAGGCCTCCATAAACTTTTTCGCCTAAGGTCCCCAAATTGGTTGAGTCAACTCTAGGTGCAACTCCTCCTCCACCATGAATTATCCCAAACTAATACTATACTTGTCGCCAGATTCGTACACGCTTAATTTCTTATTGAAATCAATTGCCAAAGTAATGAATTAGATTGATTTCGTTGACGACGGAGCTTTGAATTTCGAAGATCAACTTACATTGAATCTCTAAACCTCAAATCTTCATCGTAAAGGATCACATGAAGCTTGTCCTTGAGGTTCCCCTTCACATCCATTGATACAATCTGCAAGTATCATAAACACGAAGAAGATTGATAAGTTAAAATGCACAAGAATATATATGTATATGTATGTGTGTATTGCAATTGATTAATCTATCTTATCGATAAAGAAGCGAAGGTAGTGGTTGGGGACAGAGAAGATAGTGGCGGGAGGCCCTCTCTTGAGGTAGAACAAAAAGAAGAGAATGGGGATGGAGAAGATGAATGTCTGGTACAGTTTTATCTAAAGCGATTAAGGGCACAAGAAGTGATCATCATCAGCAGTTGACATTACACCTTTTGCAACAAGAGGTCAATGAATTCCATCAGCGAACACTTGTCTTCATACACCGCTACATAAAGACAATACAGATAGCATTCTCATCTTTCACACTTGATAGTTTCGCTCAACGACAAATCATCGACACTAGTGCACAATACAACTGTGTCACCTTCAGTCAAATGACTAGATTCACAATCGAAAATGAATAACATATCATTAATTCTTCTAGCAATGTGATTTGTTACGTGCGTCACATTTAGTAGATGTTCAACTAACACCTACCCACATGTCTGCTATTTGCATCTTAAGTAAGAGTTCTAGCAAATAACAACATAGGTAGCGGAAACGAAATAAGATCACCTTGCAAGACTCGGTATGTAACAACCATATGAATCAAAACAAAACCCATCCATAAGAGGTAAGAAAAGTATACCTTACTGGATGAAGAAGGAGATGCTAATTATGTTAAAACTCCTTAGATTTGTAGCTCCCAACCTCACTATAAGTTCCTAAAGCAATCCCATGAACAACCGCCGATAGTCATGAATGTCTCTAAACTTGTCTCTATTAGATGACCAATCCCCCTCCCTCCCGGTTAGCATGAGGGACCAAGTGAATCTACGCTCCAAGTGACCTTAAAACGCTCCAAGAAAATTTTGTGCTAGATAAGCTTCTACATAGGCGATAAGGTTTTGTGGTTATGTTTTTAAATGGATAAACCCACTGTGACATTATGGGGTGCTAGATGCAAGAGATCTATAAGTAAAATGGGATTAAGAAGAAGAAAGGTGTTAAGAAATTTGATATCTTGATTTAATGAGAAAATTAGTAAATTTGGTTAAAGAATAATGACTAAAACAATTAGGAATAATATGTAAAATTTTTGAGAAAGCAAAGTTTTAATTAAGTAATTTATTCAAATAAATTCAAAGTTAATCGAGTAATTAGCTTAAAGTAATTGAGTATGTGAATGATCAGAAAAGGCTTAAGTAAAATTTTCAAACTTTTGTTAAAAGAATGAAATGATTGTGTAATCGAGTTTTGAGAACTGACAAACATCCAAATTAAAAGAGGGATGAATTAGGTTTTCAAAAACTTTTCTTGATTTTAAAGACTCTTTGAATAAATCGGTTTGGGTCTTTCAAACTAAAGTTTTGAATATATCCTTTACAAAAGATTATATGAGATAAGTGTAAGATAAAATCAATGCAAGAAAACTTATCCTTTTTAAGATTAGAAAGCTTTTGATGAAGTAATAAAACTGATCTTAAAATTTGCTAAAAACTAACTTTGTTGAAAGAAGAATAAAGTATTGAAATGAAATAAAGGAATATAAATAATGCAATATACACAGATTTATAGTATGGCCAACCAGCCTAATCCACTCCCTTGGCTCTTTACCAAGGATTTAACAATCTACTATAGCTATAAGTTCAACTTTTCAAAGGTGTAGCTGTAACCTTTACTTTTCACAAGCTCAATAGTAACCAATACAATCAATTTTTTAAGGCTCAACCAAAATCATTGCCTTTCCAAAGGATCAAGAGTAATCTCTTGCCTTTTAGGGATCAGACATAACCATAACAAGATATATTGCAATTTAAACTTTTTAAGAAACTGTTACAATGATTGAGATCAAATACAAAATATGTTTCTCACAAATAAAAGAGAGATTTGAAGAATAAAGAAAATAAACACTCTTTCTTTCTTTTTAGAATAAAGGATGGAGACTTGAAGTATCATTTTTTGCTCAAAGAGGTAGTGAAAAATATTCAAGAATAGAAGCCTTGATCTTTATTTTCATCTCTTTTTATAGTTGTTGTCAAGATAGAATGAAATCTATAAGGACAACATTTTTTTCATAAAAAAATCATTAGAATATTCAAGTATCAAGGTAAATCATTGGGTTAAAATTTAGAGCCTTTTTAAAGTCTCAACGGTCCAAACTGTGCATTAAAGCACTTGCAATGGTTAGTTCAACAACTAGTTTAACGGCTCTATTTTTCAACTTCAGCACAAAATAATCAACTAGCTTTGGCTCCTACTCGACTAACATTGGTCAATAATCAATTATCTTTTAACTGCACTTTGTTATATCCTTCAGCTACTTGATTAAACTTAGTAGCCACTTGATTGTGTATGCATTGCATGCTGCCAACCAAGAGATACATAAAATACTCCACTATTATACAATAATAGTCGATTAATCATTAACATACACTTGATTACTCACCAAAAATACTCAATTAAAACTTCATAATCATTTCTCAAACACAATTACTCGGATATGGAATAGATACTCGATTAATACAAGATCTTGCTTAACTCTTAGTCGATTAACAAGATATATAACACTTGGTTATCACTTGATTGCTTTTGAAATAGCCAAAACTTACAATAAAACACTCAATTACTAAGAGAACTTACTCGACTATCATTCAGTTAACATATATTATTTTGACGAGTGTCTTGAGACAAGATTTATGGCATTGAAAGAAATCAGAACAGAGACAATTTTTGATATAGTTGTGATTCAGCTTGAATAACCGAATGATCGTAAGGGACTTTCGAAGAGTCAACAGATCCCTGAAAGGATTCAATTTTTGCATAAGGAACAACCATGAAGTGGTTTCGGGAAGAAACAAAAGGATTCGCGATTAAGACATGATCTTACATATATTGAGGCCTAAGTGTAAATTTTTAATCTTGGCCAAGGGTGGTTAAAAAGATATTTTTTCTAAATATTTGGGGGTGAAATGAAGAGTTTGAAACTCATGGGTCTTAATGAAATTATTGGAAAACTTAAGGGCTTCAAGAAAGGGGCCGAAATGCAATTGGGAAAAGTTAAAGAGGCCAAAGTGTAATTTCTAAAAGTCCACAAGTGTGAAACCTACAACTTCATGTGGTTGTTGGTGAAAGTTAAGGATTCCGATGATGGACGATCGAAATCTTGCCAGGGATAGGTCCATCATGACCTAGGATGCTTGATGACCAAGTTGTGGCCGCTGATTAGTCGAGGAATGACCGATTTTTAACTATAAATAGCAAGGGTTTTGGCCGAAGGTTAACACACAAATTGCTCGCATTTGAGTGATTCAAGGGAAATCGATAAGGAGCTTTCGTTCCTCGTGTCTTGGAGAGTGATTCTGGAGAATTTGGTGAGGTTTCATATAGGTTTGAGTGAGCTTTAAGGGATAGCTGAAGTTTCGAGCTTCACCAGAGGCGAGCTTTCAGCAAGCTTTTGAAGGGCTTCCAGCTATGTTTTCGGGCATCCAAGGGTGCCAAGGTGATCGACTTGAGGTGTAGGGAAAGAAAGGTGAAGAAAATTGACCATTGAAGCAACTTCCGATTGCTCGCAGCGAAGTGTTCGCCTGAGAAGAAATAGTGCATGCAGTACACGCGTGGATTCCACGCGCAACACACACAATTGGCGCGTGAGGACGCGTAAGGTACGATTTAAATTCAAAATTAATTTTATTATTTTTAAAAAATTATTTTATGATTTATGGTGGTGGAAAATTTGAGAAAAACCTTGAAGAGGTATTTATTGTGGAATTATTGAGGGAAAAATAGGAAAAAATGAGGAAAATTATGAGAAAATTAGAAAAAATAGAATATTGATATGCTTGAATAAATATGATGGCCAGAGTATGTTAAGGTTATGAATTAAGTACATTAGAAACTTGGCACGAGAATCAAGATATTATGAGATATGTCGAGGTGAGTGGTTCTATCCAAACTTAGCATATTTTATAAATCAATATGATTCATATATGCAAGTATGTTCTACCATCTATTTGACATATTGACATGCCTTATTATGTATACATCATGTAATTGTATTCACATGTCATGATGATTAAATATGCATATGTTCACGATGATATTGTTGATCATGCATTGCATATGTTTGGGAGTACGGATAGGCATCGTTGCTCTACCATAGGTGTTGTACAACACCTCAGCCTGGTAAGGAGATTGTAAAATGGGGAGTAGCATTAAAGTGTAGTCAATGCCTCGTCAGTTCAAACAAAAAGAATGAGGACATTTTGCATTTTGCATACATGCACGAAATATGAATTTTGTACTCTTACTTAGATGATTCAGTATCTAATTGGATTTTGTTCCTAAAATATTCAAACGTTCCAAATGAAGATTGTAACAGAAGCGAGCATGAAAGAAACATGTAATGGCACATAGAAAAAGTGCATGTTGTATTGGCTATATGTTTACGCAACCTATGTATTTAAGTTTTGCTACTTTGAATTCTGAACGTTTTGAAGGATAATGAGGTATAACCTTATTTATGGTTAATGTTAAAGTTAAGGTTCGATTCTTGCCTTCCGCTATCAATTAAGTACCTACCCTAGCTTATATGATGTATGAATCCCATGCTAGCTGGGTAGATGAAAATTTTGAGAGTTTTGTGTTATATTGAGATTGTTTCTTGAAAAAAAAAATACATAGCCCGGAATTTCCTAAAGTTGTAACATGCCTGGGAATGTGGGGTGTTACACTCACTACCAGCCATCTGCACACCCTTTCGCTCGACTAACCTTTCTACGCGTGTTGCCAACTATCTGTAACCATGTCGCACTGCTCTCTCACTCACCCACATGTCTTCTCATCAACTACCGCCACTTGCGTCATGCCTTCTTCGCCCATGTGAGCCACTTGTCTCACACCTACCGCACACGCTTTAATCGACACATTGGTATGACCCTTCTGGGCATCTGCGCAAGCATTTGGTCAAGTCACCGGTGACTTCTCAGTTCACCCAAGGACCCCCTAGATCTCATCCCTTGTCGCCTCATGGTGATAAGGCTAGCCTCCGAAGGATTTTCTTCTTCTCGGGACCTTTCCCAGAAGGGTTCTCACTTAAGTCCATGCATGGCTAAGCCCGGGACCACCAGATGCAATAGAAGAGTTATGCTCTCCCTACATCTGTATGTTACGTGCTAATCACGTGTCCCAATCACAATCGATCTCTATAAATACACGTTGACCCCTCGACTTCAAATAGGTTATTTCAACCATAGAGCTTATCTCTCTACCCTTCTGTGTCACTCACCCAAAGGGCTTAGCCACACATCTCACTCATGTTGCTCACCCATGCACCTCATCACAAGGCACCCACGAACTTCATGCATGTAACACATCTGAGCATACTATATCCAACTGCATCTTTACTTCTCCATGATATCTATTGACTTAAGCATCAAAGGGTTTTACAAGAGAAATCCCTGCATGCCTTTTGACTATCTTTTGTCTTGTTGACCACCTAGAAGACCTATCTATAGGTATCACCTACGAACTCTACAAGCACCCACCTATCTGAGGCCCCTCTGCTAGGGGTGAGAAAAAGTTCTGTTAAACCGAACTAACCGAATCAAACTGAAAAGTTCGGTCGATTCGGTTCGTTTTTTCAAAAATAGTGGTTCGGTTCGGTTATATTTTTGTTTAAAAATTGGTTATTCGGTTCGGTTCGGTTATTTTGATAGAAATACCAAAAACTCGAACCGAACCGAACTTGTAAAAAATAGCCTCACTCACTTGAACTGAATCAGCCACAACCCCCCATCGCGCGAACCGAACTGCCCCCCTCACGAGTCACGCACGTTGGCGCGACATTTCATTTTCTCTGTTCTTCATTCTTCTCTCTCTCTCTATCTCTCTCTCGCGTCTCGGCATTTCATCTTCTCTTCGATTCGATTTCAAGTTCACAGATCTAGCGATGGCAAATACGAAGACGAAGGCGAAGACAAAGATGAAGGCTCTTCGATGGTGATGGCAAAGACGAAGGCTCTTCGAAGTTTCGTAGATTAGGCACTAGCTGAAGGCTTTTTGACTTCATCTCTTCATCTGTTCTCTCTCCCTCCACCATCCGTTGTCGATGCCGAATAAGAAGACGAAGGCCGGAGATGAAGACGAAGACTATGCCGATGGTTTTTCGGTAAGTTTGCACTCTATTTCTCTTTTATATTGAAATTTTGAAACCTAGATCTACTAAAATCCCACCATTAGATGCTTTTAGTATTTGGGTATGTGGGTCACCGTGGTTGGGGGAATCCGATGATCGGTTCAGATCATCGGAATTGCCGGTCGGCAGCAACAGCAAAGCCGGTCTCTTGGTTAGTTTATTTCTAGTTCGATTTTCGGTTTCGGTTCGGTTAGTACGGTTTAGGTTTCGGTTAGATTGGTTTGTTAGGGTTGGTCGGTCAGTTCGGTTCGGTTATTGCATTTGGTTCGGTTCGGTTCGGTTCACAATTTTTGGGCGGTTTGGTTCAGTTATAACCGATTGCACACCCCCACCCTCTGCCTTTCCAGTGCTCCATCTTTTTAGTCCCTTAGACAGCGGGTCAAGCCCCTGGTTGTTTATCTTCTTTGGTGACTCCTGGAATTCTTTCTTGCTTGGGCCTACCAACTGTTTGTCGAGGTACCCCTACATACAAATTCAATTGTTGTAGTTTGGCAACAACACTTTTGGAGTTTCGTGTTTTCATTTTCTTTAGGCCTTTTGAATGTTTTCCACAGACAATGCTAATTGTTATTGCTCAAATACAATAATGAGTTTATTAACTAAAAATGTCATCATCAAGTTGTTTGGACTCTGCACGAAAGAGAATTATCAAAGGGTGTAGGAGAGTCCTCGTGCAAATACTATAATCTTCAAGTCAAACACTAAATAATTGAAGGCCATATTAAAATCAGTACTATAGATGTACCTCTTTCAGAATGACGGTTCATCTATTTATAGAGGAATATAGGGATTTTTCAAATCTCTTAAAATTGTGATTTTTTTTAGATAATGTTTATCCTAATATTCTAAAGTCTACTAGGATTAGGTTTCTTATGAATAACGTTTATCCTTACATTTTGAGATCCATTAGAATTAGGATCTGTATATAAAATGTTTATCTCTTTTGTAGAACTTTCAGAAGAATTTTCGGATGTCAGAGTTATCTTGTTTACGCTTTATTCGAAATGCCCCTCCCTAATTAGAGAAAAATAACACCTTTTTAAGCCAAAAAGTTATTTTGGAGTTTCAGAGTTTTTTGGTCTTTGAATAGTCTTTTGTCTATGACACATAAAAAATAAAATTTAAGTTTGATTTTATTATATCACTACTTAATTTGAATGTCACACAACCTGTATTCTCAGAATTCATCATAGAAAACTCCAATTTACACAAACATATATATGCATACACAACAATAAGTAATTAACTTATAATTCCACGTTGATATAACATTAATAGATCACAATTATATTAAATATTTTTGAGATCCCCCTTTTTCTTTGTCTTGAATTAGTTGAACAATTTATGTTATAATAGTGCTTAATTAATCTGAATAATATCCACATGCTTATTTTTCAGTGTAAAATTAAGTGTCAGCAAATATATATGATTAGTAGATACAGATGGGGGCAGACATCAGAGACTGGATTAGGGATTTTGTTAGAGAAATTTATTGGGATCACAAAATTAAAATTAGTGAGGTAGCAGACGACGTTGTAATTTATGATTGGTTCAAATTATTTAAATTTTAAATATTAAATATTAAAATTTACAAGTCATGCATTTGTTAAAATGAACAAAATAAGAGGCATTAAAATAAGATTGGAATGCTTTTCGGATCAAGATATAGAATGATCAAGATAAGACTATGAAGTATTTTAAGATTTTTATCAGAATGTTTGTTAAATTTTTTAGAATCTACTGATAATTGTATTTTTTTTTATATATTTGTTAATACATATGATAAACACCAAGATAAGAATTTTTTTTTACCAAAATGTCCTTATTACCAAATTCATTCAAAATTGTTTGTTAACATCAACAACAAATTTAAAATTAAAATAGTATTTTATGATTAATATGAATTGTCAAAAAAATAAAAATAAAATTAAAAATTATATTTTATTTTCTAAATTCATGTTCAAAAATAGATTTAAAAAGAGTTAAAAAATACAAATAATTATTGTTGGAATTACAATAATTCCACCTAAATAATTAAAAATGTCCAAAATATATTTTCATAATAGATAATAAAATATAAAATTAAATAAAATAATTTAAAAATTGGTGAAAGGAATTGTATTAGTTAATAAAATATATATAGAGAGAGAGAAAGAGAGAGAAATTTAAATTTTAAAAATCATTGAAAGGAATAATGTCATTTAAATTTTAAAAATTGTCAAAACATATAACAATTTAAAAATATATTAAATAATATTAATTATAAAACTTACATAAATAAGTTTTTTAATATTTCCTATATCTGATATTTTTTTTTTTTATCTTAATTAACAAACACCGTCTTAACAAAAAAAAAAAAAAAAAAAGTGATTTTGTTCATGATTAGTGTCTAACACGATTGTTGCCACCAACATCCTTGTGAAGGCACAAGCAACTATGCCACGGGGGTAGAGGGTGGGCAGGGCAAGTCGCCTTCCTTCTTCCTTCTGCTTTCATTTATGGGCTAAGACTGCCGGCCTGCCTAACCGCCCGCCCGCTGCCTTCATTTTACAGTGGAAATGTAATAGATTGAAGAGGGCTTGAAATAGAACAAGCGATATATATAAGATGAGCACTGAGAGACATAATTAAATAAGAGGTGATAATGTTAATAAGTTTGATTATAACTTGAATTCGGGTTTTTGATGCTCAATTGCTTTCTCGTTTAATCTAATCTGAAGTCCAAAAAAGAAGATGACAAAATTTGATTAGGAAAACTCTGAAAATGTCACAGTGGGAGGAAAAGAAGGATATTATTGATGATAGAAACTGGGTGAGGAGGGTGGGCCTAGACTAGACTAGACATCAGGGACACCAACATTCTGAGCCATGCCATTTGTAACCTTTTTGGGCTTTCCAGAGAGGGTGGTTTCTGTCCCAAAGCCCATCTCCACTTTGCCTTGGTTTTCCAGCATCTGTCTCTTGGTTGATTTGTAGAACGTCCAGTAGAGTGCAAGCTGGGCCAGCCCAAGCAAAGAGCCCAGACCATTAGGCGCCTGAATGCAAACACAAAACAAACCCATCAGTGCCATATCTGTAACAAATTAATTGAAATTGGGAAACCAAAGAGATCATCTCCTCGTATATTCACTTACAGCTATGAAAGGGTCAAAGCGGATGAGGGCATAAATAGTCCAGCAAACGCCATTGCCAAAGGAAGCCAGCGAAAGGGATAATGGCATATACTCCACACTCTTCGTCTTAATCACCATTCTCTGCAAAATCTCTTAATACATTAACAAACATTTGCTATATAATATATATGTATATATATAAATTTCTCACAATTTGACCAGAGAATGTTCTGCTCTGCCCCTTTATGACTGTGAAGTATAAACAGCACATATATATATATGTATATCTATATATACACTGGTGCACGCGTCTAATTCTAACTAATTAAATGTATATAGACTGAACCACTGAATATATAGTAACTTGTAACTGGTAACTGGTAACTGATAAGAGCATTTATCAGTCCATGTGATACTCAGTTGCCGTCGTCTTCTTGCTTGGGTGATTTGGTTCACCACGGATGTTGCAAGCCCAAAGTCAATATATTTTTGTTTTATTACAATGGGTTCCGAACATTGCTCAGCTAAGTCCACTATGAATTTATGTATACCGACTCGTACAACATGGATGAGCTAATCCGTACGCGCGTGCGTGTGTGTAATTAAAGAGAAAGATAAAAGAGTAATATTTATATTTGATGACTGTGGAAGGCGGGTGGCGGGTAGGAGAGATGAGGGAGGGGGACTAACCATGACCGACAAAGGCGAAGCATACATCATGATATTGCCGACAATGGCAATACTTCCGACGATGGTAGAACGGAGCTTGGTAGTGTGGGCGAGGGTGAGAACGGAAAGGGCCAGAGCGGCCACGAATACGAGCTCAATAAGCATTATGGCCAGCACTCTGAGCCTCTTCCGTGCGTCGGAGAATCGGAGAAAGAGGAGCAGATAGACAAGCTCGATGACGGTGCCTGAGCCGTTGATGGTGACCACCAGCAAGCTGTGTGGCTGCACCATCGGCAGCCCGTACAACACCCACAGGCAGCAGTTCACCAGTGTGGCCAAGTATGGCGCCGCCGAGTACTGCTCCACTCCTCCTTTCTTCCATATTTTAACAAACGTCGGCCTGCAAAATGCATCCATCATCAGTATATCTATATATCTATATTATATATTTAATTATATCGATCGATACCCACAACCACAAACGGTGTACAATAATTACAATAATGATACTCGTCGGAAATGGGATTAATGGGAGCTAGCTTACACTGGTGACATGAACAGCATGATTGAAATTACGTTCCCTGAAACGTACACCAAGTCAGTTGTGATCACATACGACACAGAAAAGAAAATAAGAAGAAAGATTTTTGCAGAACAGGAATTAAGCATCTCTCTTAATTTCTATATATCCCTATGCTTCCCTCTAGAAGAAAAGTTTTGTTTCTTGGGTTGTTTGTAAAGAACAAATTAAAACCACACACACCTAGAATTCCAACTGCTGTGCGAGCTGCATCTGTAGAAACCATGGCTGAGAGAGGGAGAGAGAGAGAGAGAGAGTGGTTTGTTTAATTAAGCTAGCGGTGAAGCTGAGAGCTAGACCAGAGTCATATATGCAGATAACACGAGAGAGAGAGAGAGGAGGGGGGGGGGGGGGGGGGGGGGGGATTGGGTTGGATTTGGATCTTATCTGGGCTTGGGCAACTCTCTTTGGGGGGCATGTGCAGGACATGTAGTCGGGGAAGCGTGGCCTCTATATATATATACGCGAGGAGGAGGGTGGGGGCATTAAAAGAGGAAAAGATAAAAGATATTTATAAGATATGCATCAAAAGAGAGGAGAGAGGAGAGGAATTGTGCTTGTGTGTTTAGAATGGTATTGGTTGGCACAGCCTTCAAAGTTTCTGAAAACTATGCCCCCCCCCCCCCCACCCCCACCCCGTCGCAGCAGCAGCTATCGTTGGATGAGGTAACCGCCAATGTTACTTTCCCTCGCTCGTTTCACAGTTCTCATCCATCCATCCACCCCATCCACGGTATATGACTATAATATTTATTCAATTCAATTCAAGCTTATCCACCCCCATTCCCTCTCCTAATTTTGGCCTTGCCTTGACCATCCCACCCCTCTCCCACTCCCAACTGCTTTTTCCCATTGTACCTACGTATGTAATATCACGTATTCAATGAGCCCCTTATCGAGTATTTTTAAGCATCAGTGCCTTAGAAATGCACCAAAAAAATAAAAAAGGGTATATTGTTAAAAAATACAATAAAATACGATGCACCAGAATCTAGACAGTACCTTAGCTAGCTAGAGTTTGCCCTTGTTTGAATTAATTACAAAAATGGTACATGTAAGTCAGTGATTCAACCCTTGAAGGTCAAGTTCTTGACCAAATTTGGAGGATATATAGTAATAAAGCGTAACAAGAGGGCGGGCGGGCCATTTCTCTCATTTGGGTCGCCATCCCCGTGATGGCTGATAGGTTGGTCATGATTAGGATGTGAGCCTGCTGCAGCATAGCATAGCATAGCATAGCATGCATGCATGCATTTGGTGTTCCAATTCGGCACATCACATGGGAATAATAAAAACACTTAGAACTAAACCTTAAAGTAATTAACCATCCAGTTGATTAATTAATGATGTATGAAAAGCAACCATTTCTTTTATATATCCTTCAAAGTAATAGATAATTTGTTGGCATAATAGTGTGTTGGAATATCCTCCTTGTTTTATTTTCTGTGACTTAATGATGCTCTAACAGAATTATTCATATTCTTAAGAGTTTTTCTTTCTTCGAAACAAAGGGCAAAAAAGAAAAAGAATACAAATTTTATAATAAAATAAATGCAAGGTTCCATAGAAGGAAACTCAACTTTAAAAGATTAGAGAGAACCTTGTAACCTCTAAATTAATGCCTTTTTAAATAAAAGTGAATTATATATATTATCTAGCTAACAGAAAGGACAAAAAATAAAAGTGAATTATATTGATTTGGGTTTGATAGATACATGAATGCATGCATGTAACAAGTTATATATAATAATTCATTAATCCACAAAGTTGAACCTGCGTGGAAAAACATTGTTGCCAAAATCAATGATGAGATGGAGATATGGTCAAGTTGCATATCAACATTAATATGGAGGAGGAGGAAGAAGAAGAAGAGGATCTGATCTGCCTGCCTGAAATCGATAAACATTGCGAGAGAGATTGCCTGATTTTGATATCTCTCTCTCTCTCTCTCTCTCTCTCTCTGGGCTTTAATATTAATATTAATTGCTGATGCAGAAAAACATTATCCAGTCTCTTGCCGCCCGCTTGCTTGCTGCTATCTCATCTCTCTCAATTAATTTTCTCGATTCAATTTCCATACTCGACCCGTCGAAAATCGCAGGACAAGTAAATGACATGACAAATTAATTGTCCACAACGTCCACCCCAATTCTCTCGTAACTACATTACATGTAACCACTATATTCATCATCTCATCTCCCTAGTTAATTAGTCATTTTAACATTACTGACTTTCAAGTACTTGGGAATATATATATGTGTAATGTGTGTGTTCCAGTCCTTCCAAATCTTTTGTATCTTTTTCTTGATTACTTGAGCTAATTTCAGGGGTCGGAGTGTAGTCACAAAACAAGCATGAATTGATTGAAATTTGAATGATTATGAGAGTACTCTTTAACTTGACTAAACTCTTACTCAATTCATATTACACTAACCAACCAACATCAATACTTATACGCAGGAATCCCTGTTAAAATACTCATCACATAAGCTGGACAAGTTCAATATCTCGCATTATTTAGTACTGTATACAGCGTGAATATGCTTGTCCACGCCTTGCAACTAAGGGATCAAGCATGTTATGTTGCTCCATATATCCATTCCTTTATCCGTGCACCACTTAAACGAGTGTTTGTTTTTCCCATGAAGGAAAGATTTCCGCCACGAGTCTGATCATGGCCCGGGCTCACAGACAGTTGGAAATTTTATTTGTTCATTAGTTCGTTAGGAACGCTCTTGATTGAGTAATCACCTTGTCACCATTCATGGTTCTCACCCCGAGCTGTGTTCTACCTTGGGACTCGAGCCTTTCTCTGACAGCTTTCCACAGTGGCTAGCCCTCTTTGAATGCTTGTTTATTAATTGTAAATTCAAACTGCAACTCTAATGTTGAATTATTTTTTTAAAATAAAATTAAAAACACTTCCCTTATCACACACGCATCACTAGGACTAGGAGAAGGAAGAGGCATGGATTGAGTGGGTGGTTTGGGAGGAATACTGGTAGCAAAGTGGATGATTTCGTTGATGAAACCCATCATCATGTCACAACCTGTGGCTCGCATTTTAAAACTAGACTCGGCTAATTTCCATGCGCTCGTTCTCTGCCTTCATCGATCTCATCTTTTCTCCTCAATTGGGTAGGTGCATGATGATGTAACAGGAAAAGTTTTTCATTTTGAATTTGAAAAATAATTTAAGGCACGTTTTAGTATGATTTTTTTTTTTTCCAGGAAGGGTTTTAATTTTGTAAAAATTCATGTTCCTTCCGCCCCAAATGATGGTCTTAGGTGAGCTTGCAACGACAAGGAGAGGACTCCTGTGGTCGATTCGTCGGGGGACGATTGACATCTACAAGCACTCCGATGCTCCAATAAGTAAGAGAGAGTAAATGCGTAGACTATCAATAGGATAGAGAATAACATACCTTGACTTTGAAGAGAGCTAATTTATATAGAATGAGGGGAGGCCTCGTGCATGCATGCGTCGTGAGTTTGCAGGGTAATATGACTGAACATGATGCTGACAAGACTGTCATTAATGAGGATGAGATATATCATAAATGATGAGAGGATCTTGAGAAGATACGGGAGTATCCAGTGTACAGCTGTAATGATATTGTTGTAGGCTGGCACAAGACTAGAATCGGACTGCGGGCTGGGGACTAGGACTGGAACGTGGGCCAAGGGTCAAAATTGGGCCAATCGGATCCAATTCCTTTGACTTAAGGGGGGGGGGGGGGGGGGGAATGGGGAGCTAGGTAGGAGAAAACTTGATTTGTTTGGGTGAGAGTTTCCCGGCCCACCCATACCCAATCCTTCCAACACCTCAATTCTTGAAAGTATTGACAAATGGTTCGCAAATTTTACTATTTTGTTTTTATTATTTTTATAAAATTTTATTATTATTTTGAAAGTGAATGATGTAATTGCTACCTACTCTAATCTAATTTTATTACTTTATGATTTAATCACATTTTGTTTTTATTTGTCCAAACAAATTAAAGTTATATATGCTCATCTCTTTTACATATTACGCTTCTCAAATAAACAAAATTAACAACACTTAATCTTATTTCCCTTCAACTCCTATTCTGTCCACTACGTGCCCTACCTCTCTCCCAAGCAAAGGGATCTTCGAAATTAATAAAAAGTCCGCTTTGGCTCTAACTTTGAATTGATAGGTCCTTCCATGGAAAGTCCTCCTTTAATGATGTTAGAATGTGTGAGATTTTTCTGAAGTGATTGATAGGGATTAATTATATATATATTTATTTATTTTTTATTTTAATTTTATGTTTATTTTTTTACATAAATATGTGTTTATATGAATTTTATATTATTTTAATCTCTTTTTTAGAACCGACAAAGAATATTAATTCAAAGATTTGGATGTAAAAAGAAAAAAAAAGAGATATAAATTAATTTATAAAATTAAAATAATATTATAAAGATATTATTATATTTAATTAATAATATAATATAATTATTTATTAATAATTAAATATATATATACTATATTAAACATTATATTATATTATTTATATATATATTATACTATATTATATATTATAGTATATTATTTATATATATGTATTATATATGATAATAAAGTAAGGTAAACCTGGAGTAGTGGGTTGCCATTATAATAATAATAATAATAATATTATAATTGATGTTGAATTGCAATTTGACTTGAAGTCGAACGTGAGAAAGAGTAGGGCGGCCGTGTTAACTTATATCTATATATATATTATAACAAAACAATCGTCAATTTTTTTCCTGCTATTTTCAGTTACTATTTTGATATTTTATTATATTTTTTTAATTTTTTTACTTACTCAAAATGAAATTTTTATAGGTCATTAATTAAGTCTACATTTGTGAAAAACATGTAGTTCTTGGAACATGTAAATGGTTTTTTTCATGATTGAATAGTGTTTTGAAGAATATGTAAGCATGTTGGTATATGAAAAGGCAAGATAAATATTATTAATTTATCCATATTATTAATTTTCAAATATTAACATGAAATTTTAATTGAAATAAATTACAAAAAAATGAGACTTTTTTAAATCGGGAGAAATCTTGATATATTAGGTTATACCGTCGAATACCGACTGTCAAGTAAATTTTTTTTATTTATTTATATATAATTTAATTATTTTTATTTTATTTTTTTATAATTTTAAATGTTATAATTTTTTATATAACTTAAATATTATAATTTTATTTTTTAACTTTATTTTTTTTGTTATCTTTTAAAAAATGTGACCTGTCTTAAATGTGATAATTGATTGTTAGGAGAAATATGTGAAGTCATGTATGGATAATCAATTTTAAAATTTTGATTATTATTGTTGTTACACGATTACAACAATAAATTTATAAAATGGGAAACCACCGATGGATGACCCTCGTATGGCGTATCTGAGCGATGAGTGAGTCTCCCGGGGTAATGTGGCAGCGATGGGTGAGTCTCGCAGGGCGTTTCCGAGCGATGGATGACCTATTAGAGAATAAATCGGTTAGGAGCGCGGGCGAAAGTCCCCGCGCGGACCCTCCGATGCTTAAGTTAGATCACCGTAGAAATTGAGTATTCGAAAGTAAGAGAGTAAATGCGAGAGTCAGAGATTGCTTACCGAATGAGAGAAAGTGACCTCCTATTTATAGCAACAAGAGGGGCATCCATGTGTCGCGTGTTCCGAGTTTTGTGGCAAGAATCTCGGAGAGGCTTTGACCAAGTCTCGCGGGAATAGCCTTAGGCCGAGTTTCTTGGAGGCGGTGGCGCAAGGACAGGGGGCACGTGGCACATGGATGTCAGTGCGGCGCCTTAGGTGACCCTCACCCGGGGGTTTGCACGAGTGCAGGCAAGGAGAGCACGAGGGGTCGTGCGCGCCAGTGCACGGAACCGGGTGCGAAAGGGGGGCGTGCGCGAGGGCGCGCGCGGGAGGCTGTGCGTGTGAGCGGCTGCGTGCGCGGGCGGCCGCGAGCAAGGTGTGCGCGGCCGCCTGCCGGCAAGGGCACGCGGGGCCGCCTGTGAGCAGGGGGGGTGCACTCGGGGGTACCTCACCCCCGAGTGACCCTCTCTCGGGGGGGAGGACCGCGCGCAAATGCGCGCGGCCGCCCTTGTGCAGGGGCGCGCGCGGCCGTGCGCACGCCCAGCTGCGCCCGCGCAGCTGGGCGCCCCCGGGCGGGGGCACTCGGGGGTACCTCACCCCCGAGTGACCCTCTCTCGGGGGAGGACCGCGCGTAAATGCGCGCGGTTGCCTTTGTGCAGGGGCGCGCGCGCGGCTGCGCGCCCGCAGCCGTGCGCACTCCCAGCTGCGCCTGCGCAGCTGAGCGCCCCCTAGGGGGGGCACTCGGCGGTACCCTACCCCCGAGTGACCCTCACTCGGGGGTGGCCCCCGTAGGCTAGGGGCGCGGCCTCCGCCAAGCAGCCGCGCGCTGCTTGGTCAGGCGAGCGCGGGGCTGCGCGAGCGCGGAGGGCCGCGCTAGGCGCGCCCGCGCCCCTGGGTGGCCTCCTTCCGCCACGTGGCGCTTTTTCGGGCTGCCATGCTTGCATCGCTCTTCAGTATCTTCACGCATAACAATTGCTCCCTACTCTTTCTGTCGAAAATCTCAGGAGAAAGAGTATTTTGCTTATGCTGCAACTCTTCTTACAAGAGACCACTTTCATTTCATTTTGAAGAGAAGGTTCTCTTCCGTATCCGCCTCTTCTAAGTCTTTCGGCTTTATTCTTTTTACAATGTCTTCTCAGAACCACCATAAAAGGATGACTTAGTCTTTCACTTTTTTCATTGCTCAACTACTCTCTCGTAAGGATCCTCTCAGCGTCCCAAGCTTCTTCACGGTATACTTCTTCATCCATGGCTCCAATTGCTGGTCGTAGCTTCTCGTAACCCTCATCCATGCGTGAGTCTACTCGTGGGTTTCTTCATTATCTAAGCGTGACCCTCACCCATGGGTCTTGCCTTTAGTCTTATGTTACCTCACCCATAGGTTTAATTATTGGCCTTATCCATGCGCGAGTCTTCTCATGGGTCTCTTTACCATCTAAGCGTGACCCTCACCCATGGGTCTTGCCCTTAGTCTTTCGTGACCTCACCCATAGGTTTAATTATTGGCCTTATCCATGCGCGAGTCTTCTCATGGGTCTCTTTACCATCTGGGCGTGACCCTCACCCATGGGTCCTGTCCTTAGTCTTTTGTGACCCCCAGGAGTCATAACTCACTCGAAAAATTTGCTTTTCGCAGCCGTGCCTTAGGATTTAAACACTCAACATGGGCCGTTTTAAGAATGCTTTACCACCTCCGCCTCCTGCTCCCAATGTATATATATCTTTGGGACGACGGTCTTCGGTGAAGGGGAGAGAATTAGCTGGGATACAGTCTCATTTCCATATCCCCATTGATCATCATATTAGGCTTCCTACGCCTGAGGAGACAAGTACCGCTATGGTAGGGGGACATGGCTTCGGGGTATATTTGGCTTCTTTAAGAGCAGGTCTTCGTTTCCCCTTGTCTAGCTTTGGCATGGAGTGGCTCGATTATCATTGCATTGTCCCTGCTCAACTTCATCCTAACGGTTGGGGTCAGTTAGTTGGATTCACCATCCTTTGCCATATGATCCAAGTGCCTCCTTCCGTAGAGTTGTTCGGTTGCTTCTATAGGTTGAGGAGGGTCGAACGGAGGGGCGTCTTTTTCACACTTCAAAGGATTGTGGGTTTATCTCCTCTCTTTCAAAAGCTCCAAAATAAGGTGGACTTCGAGTCCCGATGGATTGTGGTCGAGCCTCCTCCTAGCTGGAAAGCACCGCTTCGTTGGTGTTGGGATAACGAGCGGGACTTTTGGTCGGAGAAGCTTGATGACATCGGGATTTCTCGGGCTGTCTATCGCCGAGTAATTGAGAGATTATGTGCCCTTGGCACTTGTAATCTACCCGACCTGCTTACCTCAGAAAATATTGCTGCCGCAGGGTGGGGTGTTCGGCTTGAAGACATGCCCAGGACCTCCACTCTCGCTTTTGTGCCACCACTGGCTATGCCCGAGGACGCCTTACAAGTTGAGGAGGAAGAGGGCGGCGAGGAAGAGGACGAGGGCCCCGAGAAAGAGGGAAGATCTCTAGGGAGTATGGTCTTTCTTGGTTATTCTTCTTCTGAGGGTAGACCCCCAAAATTGTAGAGATTATCCATGCAAGTGGTTGACTTTTATCTCTTGTTTTGTAGACGATATGAATATATTCAAGGAACAAACGCTCAGACGACGTGGTAGGAATTCTCAACAGGCTGGTGAGCAAGATCAACAACCTCCTCCTCAAGCGCTCCATGACTTGTCACAGGGGCCTCCGTCTGACACTCCCGATCCTAGCCTTCTTCCTCCGCCAGTTCCTAGCTCGTCTCGAAGGCGTCTAAAAGTGAAGAGGTCCAAGGTGAGTGTCTTGCCCAGCCTTTCTTGTCCTGAACCCTCGGTTCCCACTTCAGGCCTTTCCATGTTAGACCTTTCTGTCCCCGAAGTCGCCCTCGGGGAACCAAATCTAGCCGATGCCTTTGGCTCACGAAGGAAGGGGACTGGCAGCTCTCGCTCTTCTTTTGGCAGCGAGCTTGATAGAATCAGGGAGGAGAGTCGCCAACCTTTTGTCCCTTTTCGTAGGGAACGACGAAAGCTAAAGGCTGAGCTCCCAGACTTTAGGCCTATTCTTCCTCCTATCGCTGAACCTAGACGAAATTCCGTGCCAATTCCTAACAGCACTAGAGTGAGGGGTGACCACTTCCAGGTGCAACCCGGGCTGATTGATTCAGACTCTGTAAGGGACCCGGGGGTGGGCGCCAGGATGATGTACGCTACCGTGCTCCCTCAAGATGAGCAGAATTTTTTTGGCAATTGGCCTAGCGTTGCCAACTCTCCTGAGCAAAAGATTATTGAGGTAGGATGCCTTTATTGTGCCTATATGTTGTATTTGCCGTCTGACTTGGTTGTTGGTCTTCTAATACATTGCTTGCACCCAGGGGGTTCAGGGGTTGGTGATATCCAACGCTATCGGGAGAGCTTATCATCATCGAGCAGAACAAGAGAAAGCGGAGGTAAGAGAAAACGCGATAAGTGGAGGGATCACGAGCGTTGCTATCAAGCCGATATCAGAAAGCTGAACCGAGAGGTAGAAGACATGCGTTCCAAGCTGGCGGAAGCTGATGGTGAATCGTCAAGCATAAAGGGGGAGATAGTGGATCTCCGGAATAGCAAAGAATCGCTGACGAGAGAGCTTTTAGGAGTTAAGGAAACTCATGAAAACCTTTTGCAAGAGCATTCTTTGAGGGTAGACGAGCTTGCTCGTTAGAAGAAGCAATATAGGTCGCTCAAGGACCGAAGGAAGGAAGAGATTTTAGCAGCACAGGAGAAGGCTGTGAGGGACTATCGCCTTTCAACGGACTGTCAAGAGAGAAAAATCAGTTATGGGGGCTGCTTTACGAAGTATGGATTCTATCTCGCACGCTCGTATCTGGAATTAAAACGCCCAGGAGAACAGTTCCCTGAATTGGTCTATACTGATGAGGTTGAGGAGTCTGATGTTCCTGACTGGCGAAGATATAATGATCCTGACCCCAGTAGTCCCAGGGCTTATTTGAATGCTCGTTTAGTTGATAATCTGGAGAACTTGTCGGGGCCGTGGGAGCCGTATGCCTTTGCCTCAGAGGAAGTGGAGATGACAGATGCCCTACCCACAGCTGATGACACAGTTATTGCATTCTCGGGCCAAGGAGAAGGGGAGGCCCCATCTGCTCCGAGTAGCGGTGCTCCCAGTTCTGGCAGGAGGAAGCGGACTTAGAATAGACCCCCTTTTTTTTTTTTTTAGTGTAGTAGCTTTTTCTCTGTTGAGTGAAGTATCTTTTATTTGTATGAATAAGATTCATCTTTTTTCTTAAACAGTAGTTACAGCTTGCTGATTTTTTACTATTATCTCCCATCGAAAGTCTGGTTCCGACCTTAGGGTTTTTAGACTCTTCATGCCACAAGGTGGACTATGGGCGCTTCAGCCCATAGTGGTCCTTTGGCCATTCCTTGTTCCTGTTATCGAGCCAGGCCAGTTAAGTAGGCTAGCGGGATAACCTTTTGATTTCAATGTTGAGGGGTTGCGGTGGACATATTTGTCACTTCGCTAGACCGGGCCACTTGGCTTTGAGGCAGGACGGCTATCATAGTCGTCGGGCCTATTGAGCCGTGCTTTTCTCATAGCGTATTATGTGGTAGGGCCTTTTGCATTATTATCGGGCTTAGTAGAATATCTTACTAGCGGGACATTAATTTGCTTGCTAATGCCATTTGATTTTCTCACCTCCGGGCAAGACTTGTCTTATTACTCTGCGGGGAAGCAATAAAAAAGGCTTTTTTTTTTTTTTTTGGTGCGAGAAGGGACCCATAGCGGGTTGTTCTCTTTCATTTGCCTTGAATAATGAAGAAAGGGAAAACACAAGCATTTTACGTGGTTCGGCAAAATGTGCCTACGTCCACGGTCCCTCTTCAGGTTCATATTATTATTGCGTTACATGTCCGAAGGGGAATATAATTTCAGGTGGTTTGTGCTCCAAGTTTTACCCATGGTTTCACCCTAGAGCGTTTGGAGGATACAGGTACTAGGACCTATCATTTCTTGAATGCGGTACGGCCCTTCCCAATTTGCTCGAAATTTTCCATCCTCTCGGTGTGCATTGGTGATGGCTGATTTTCTGAGGATCAAATCTCCCTTCTTGAGAGGTCGGCTCCTTACACGAGAGTTGTAATAGTTGGCAACCCTTTTATGATAGGCAGCGATTCGTACCGCCGCCCTGTCTCTCTGTTCCTCGATGAGATCAAGACTCTCTTTTAATGAATCAGAGTTTTTCGAACCGTCACATTTATCAAAAGCATCCAATCGGGGTGATCTGCACGAGATTTCTACAGGAATCAAAGCTTCTGTTCCGTACACCAGGTTAAATGGCGTTTCACCTGTTGAGACCCGACTGGTTGTTCGGTAGGCCCACAAGATGGTAGGCAATTCATCCACCCATGCTCCCTTTGCGCCTTCTAGCCGAGTTTTCAAGCCATGTAAAATTGTTCTGTTGCTGAATTCTGCTTGTCCGTTAGCTTGTGGATATGCTACTGAAGAAATCCTTAGCTGAATGTCCAAGCCTTTGCAAAAATTTCGGAAAGAATCACAGTCAAACTGCTTTCCATGATCGGTGTTAATGACTCGTGGGATTCCAAATCGACATACAATGTCTTTCCATACCATGGCCTCTACTTTCCTCGCACTGATGGTGGCTAGGGCTTCGGCTTCAATCCACTTGGTAAAATAATCTGTTGCCACTAAAAGGAATTTCCTTTGCCCTGTAGCTTGCGGAAATGGGCCGAGAATATCCAAGCCCCATTGAGCGAATGGAATGGGCTGGAATGTGGGTTGTAGTTGCGATATCGGAGCAGAATGAATCGGGGCGTGCCTCTGACATTTATCACACTCTTTGACCTTTGCTTGAGCATCATGTTGTAATGTGGGCCAGAAAAAGCCTGCTCTTAGGATTTTGGCCGCAAGGGCCCTTCCTCCCAGATGCTCACCGCATACTCCACTGTGAACCTCAGTCAAAGCATAATTGGTTTCCCGAGGGCCTAAGCATTTGAGGAGTGGCATAGTGTGCGCTCGCTTGTATAGCATCCCATCTATTATTGTGAAACGAGCTCCTCTAAACTTAATTTTCTTAGCCTCTTTTGGGTCTGCCGGTAATTCTCCCGTGGTCAAATATTTGTAGAAAGGGGTTCTCCAGTCGTTACTATTCTCAATACATGCTACTTCAGATTCTTCTATACTTGGTTGTTGAAGGACTTCCACATATACTGTTCTCCCAGTAGTTTCTTTAGTGGATGCTAATTTGGATAAAGCGTCTGCATGGCCATTAAGGGATCTGTTGATCTGTACTAGTCGGAAACTTTCGAACAACTGTGCGAGTGCCTTGACTTTCTGGAGATACTGTCCCATGGCCGGCTCTCTAGTCTCGTACTGCCCGTAGTATTGCTGAATGATCAGTTGAGAATCACTGTGGGCTATCAATTGTGCTACCTCAAGTTTTCGGGCTAACCTCAAACCAGCGATTAGTGCCTCATACTCGGCCACATTATTCGAACTTGGAAAAGCGAATCTTAGAGAGTATTCAAGGGATTCTCCTTCTGGTGGGATAAGCACTATTCCCGCTCCACTCCCTTGGGAACTGGCAGCCCCATCAACAAACAGTAACCACTCTGTTATGCTCTTTTCCTTGGCCTCCTTGGAGGGTGTACATTCGACAATAAAGTCTGCCAATGCTTGCCCTTTTATAGCCTGCCTAGGATGATATTGTATGTCATATTCACTCAACTCAATGGACCATTTGGTGAGACGACCGGAACACTCAGGCTTTTGTAAAATGCTCCGTAATGGTTGGTCTGTTAGTACGCTAATGGAGTGAGCTTGGAAATATGGCCTCAACTTTCTGGAGGCGTTCAATAGGGCCAGTGCCACCTTTTCTGTGAAGGGATAACGCGTTTTCGGCCCTTGTAGAACCTTACTGACGTAGTACACTGGTCGATCCACCTGCCCTTCTTTTTTAATTAGTACTGCACTTACTGCTTTGTCACTTACACCCAAGTATAGATATAACATTTCCCCAGTTTTAGGTCGAGTCAATAAAGGGACTTCCTTCAAGTACTCTTTTAATGCCTCAAATGACTTTTGGCATTGCTCCGTCCACTCAAATTTTTTCCCTGTCCTTAACGTCTGAAGAAACGGGAGTTCCCTTTCGGCCGATTTGGAGAGGAAACGCCCAAGAGCCGCCATTCGACCTGTCAGCCGTTGCACCTCCTTAATTGATGTTGGGGGTTCCATATCCAGTATCGCTTGTATCTTTTCGGGGTTCGCCTCAATGCCCCTTTGTGTGATCATATATCCTAAGAATTTTCCAGACTGAACGCCAAATGCACATTTTGCTGGGTTTAGGCGCATTTTGTATTGCCTAAAGACTTCAAGCACTCGTGCCAGCTTTTTAACATGCGATTCCTTCTCCCAACTTTTCACGATCATATCATCGACATATGCTTCCATTGTATCACCCAATAATTCCTTAAAGACTTTATTCACCATGCGTTGATAAGTGGCCCCCGCGTTCTTGAGCCCGAATGGCATAACTCGGTAACAATATGTCCCTTTTTCTGTAATGAATGATGTTTTCTCCTGATCTGGAGGATACATCATTATCTGATGATACCCTGAGAAGGCATCTAAGAAGCTCATTAGATGATACCCAGATGTTTCATCCACCAGACGATCAATCCGAGGTAATGGGTAGGAATCCTTAGGACACGCCTTGTTGAGGCCAGTGAAGTCTATACACACGCGTCATTTTTCGTTGGATTTTTTAATCATAACCACATTGGCCAACCACTCTGGATATAACACCTCTCGAATGAAACCTGCCTTTAGTAGCTTATCAATTTCTTCTTCTAACGCTGGTAGCCTATCAGGGGCGATATTCCTTTTTTTTTGTCGAACAGGCTTGAACTGAGGATCCACGTTCAAATGGTGACATATCACGTCGGGACTAATCCCTGGCATATCCCTTGGTGTCCAAGCAAAGACATCCAAATTTTCTCTAAGGCACCCCATGATTTCCTCTTTTACTGGTTTCGGAAGCTTCATGCCCACATACACTAACTTCTCGGGATCTGTGTCACTTAATCGCACTGCTTCTAACTCTTCCACTGGTTGGGGCTTGCGAGCAGTCTCTTCTTCCAGGGATTTGTGTATGGCTTTTTCAACGATAGATAAAGTCTGTTTTGCCTTTTTTCCTTTTGTGGATGATACATAACAGGATCTTGCCTTCCTCTGATCTCCACGAACTTGCCCTACTCCTGAGAGCATGGGGAATTTCATTAATAAGTAGCAAGAGGACACTACAGCCCTCATATCATTGAGGAGCGGTCGGCCTAAAATCATGTTGTATGCTGCAGAAGGGGCTTTGACCACCATGAAATTCGCCTGTCGAGTCACACTTTGAGGGTCGGCGCCTAATGTGACAGGTAGTTGAACAGATCCTGCTACCGAGACAGGTTCTCCAGTGAAGCTGTACAGGGGAGAGGACACTTTTCTCAACCGGTCTTGGGATATGTTCATTTGTTCGAAACAATTCCAATAGATTAGATTAACAGAGCTGCCGCTATCCACCAAAATTCTACTGATGGGGTGTTTGGCGATAACTGCAGAAATTACCATTGGATCATCATGTGGAAGTATTATATCACCTCTATCAGCAGGGGTGAACGTGATTGGCTCCTTGTCCTCTCTCACCTCCATCACAGAGTTGACTTGGTAGGCCTGACGGGCATAGGCCTTTCGAGAAGAAGAAGTATTCCCAGCTAAGGTCTCGCCCCCAGAGATAACATGAATAGCTTGATGAGTTGGCTCATTGTCAGGGGGGGCCACCATTCTGTCATCCCTTATCCCTTCATTCTGCCGTAAATTTCGTCTATCTTGACCTTCGGGCCTTTCTTCCCTTCTTTGACGGTCTCTGTCATTTCTACCTTCAGTCCTTACATATCTTTGCAAGTGCCTTTCACGAATGAGTGCTTCTATCTGATTTTTTAGCTCCCTACACTGATCGGTAGAGTGTCCCCGAGTTCGATGATACCTGCAGTACTCTTCTTGATTTCTCCCCATGGGGCGATCTGCCTTTTTCGGAAGCTGGAGGAGACCAGACCCCTCTACTGTCGCCAATATAGCTGATCAGGGGTTGATTGAGCCTAGTGTAATGATGGAATTGTGGCCCCACTGTATCCGACCTCCTGGTCCGTTCTTTTCGCGGGTTTGATCCTTCTTCAATATCTCGCTCTTTCCTCTTTCTTTCTCCGTCTTCACTTCCCCCTATCGTTCTCATCATTTTCGCATGGAGTATGTACCTGTTAGCCCGGACGAACAGGTCTGCCAGAGATTTCGGAGGGTCCAGGGATAATGATTCTTGCAAAGGGGTTAGTCATGTCCCTTGGAACATGGCAGACACCGCCATTTCAATCGGTAAATTACAGATCTCAAGTGTGGCATTTCGAAATCTGTCCACGTAGTACCGTAGGGTCTCTTTATTCCTTTGTCGAATGCTAAGCAGATATGTCGCATCCTTCTTTCTCTGACTGTTAATAATGAATGCTTTGATAAATTCTGTTTTTAGCTGCCCGAATGAAGAGATAGATGCCTCGGGTAAGCCGTTAAACCAGGCTCGAGCATGCCCAGTTAGGGTTAAAGGAAATGCCCTGCACATTATCTCGTCGTCCCATCCATGAAGCATCATTAAAGATTCATAATTTTGCACGTGATCGTACGGGTCGTCCTTTCCTGAATAAGGATTTATTTGAGGCATCTTGAACTTCCTCGGCAAAGGTTTCTCCATTACCTCGGCCACGAATGGTAGCTTTCCTCTGGATTGTTCCTCAGAGGTAGGTAATAACTTATTCTGTTGTAGGACCCGCTCAATCATCTTTTTCATATCGGCGGCCTCTCGTGCACTAAATGCAGTAGGGTTATCCTCAGGCCCATCATTTTGCTTGGTTATGGGTTTTGCCTCCCGGCCTCTTTCCATCGGAGTGCTGGCTATTGTTTCCGAATATCTTCCTCGTTGTGGGCTTCGTCTTTCTGTCTTTCGACGGTCAGTTCCTCCATGATTTCCTCGAAGGGGGGATGTTTGGCTGTGATCTTCCCTTAAAGGAGACCTTGGTTGATTGTTTCGAGTTTGGACAGGTTGAACGTGGGTTTCAGGGCTTGCGTCTCGATAGGAGTCGTTCCCTGGTACCTCCTGACGAGCCCTGTGAGATGGAACTATCTCCGGGATGAACTTTCTCAATGCAGCTGGGATTGTCCCGTGGGGGACCAGACTTTGCAAAATACCAGCCATTTCCCTCAGAGCTTGTATTCCTTCAGCGTGTTGCTGTCGCAGGGCTTCGTACTCAGCCCAAGGTACGACGGATGGGATCTGCATACCTGAGTAGGGTCCCGAGAGAATATGTGGGGCGGTAAGAGAAGGCACCTGAAGTTGGGTCCCCTAGTGGGTGAGAGGGCTCTGGAAGGGGCGGTTGCTGGTGTGTGAGGGACGGGTGACCCTCACGAGGGGATTGATGGGTGAGGGACGGTTGGCCACCATGGGTGAGGGGAGGCTGTCCCTCATGGGTGAGGGGCGGATGGCCCCCATGGATGAGGGGTAACGGGCCATCGCGAGTAGACTGATGCTGATCTTCCGCTCGAGGGAGGGTTTCTCGTCGAGGCGATTGGGCCCCACGGGAGAGGGTCTCGCGATTGCTTCGAGTTTGAGCCATGATGAGGGAAGAGTGTTGCAGTTTTTTGTTTGCGTTTCCCACAGACGGCGCCAATTGTTGTTACACGATTACAACAATAAATTTATAAAATGGGAAACCACCGATGGATGACCCTCGTATGGCGTATCTGAGCGATGAGTGAGTCTCCAGGGGTAATGTGGCAGCGATGGGTGAGTCTCGCAGGGCGTTTCCGAGCGATGGATGACCTATTAGAGAATAAATCGGTTAGGAGTGCGGGCGAAAGTCCCCGCGCGGACCCTCCGATGCTTAAGTTAGATCACCGTAGAAATTGAGTATTCGAAAGTAAGAGAGTAAATGCGAGAGTCAGAGATTGCTTACCGAATGAGAGAAAGTGACCTCCTATTTATAGCAACAAGAGGGGCATCCATGTGTCGCGTGTTCCGAGTTTTGTGGCAAGAATCTCGGAGAGGCTTTGACCAAGTCTCGCGGGAATAGCCTTAGGCCGAGTTTCTTGGAGGCGGTGGCTCAAGGACAGGGGGCACGTGGCACGTTGATGTCAGTGCGGCGCCTTGGGTGACCCTCACCCGGGGGTTTGCACGAGTGCAGGCAAGGAGAGCACGAGGGGTCGTGCGCGCAAGTGCACGGAACCGGGTGCGAAAGGGGGGCGTGCGCGAGGGCGCGCGCAGGAGGCTGTGCGTGTGAGCGGCTGCGCCCACGGGCGGCTGCGTGCGCGGGCGGCCGAGAGCAAGGTGTGCGCGGCCGCCTGCCGGCAAGGGCGCGCGGGGCCGCCTGTGCGCAGGGGGGGTGCACTCGGGGGTACCTCACCCCCGAGTGACCCTCTCTCGGGGGGGAGGACCGCGCTCAAATGCGCGCGGCCGTGCGCACGCCAGCTGCGCCCGCGCAGCTGGGCGCCCCCGGGCGGGGGCACTCGGGGGTACCTCACCCTCGAGTGACCCTCTCTCGGGGGAGGACCGCGCGCAAATGCGCGCGGTCGCCTTTGTGTAGGGGCGCGCGCGCGGCTGCGTGCCCGCAGCCGTGCGCACGCCCAGCTGCGCCCCCTAGGAGGGGCACTCGGCGGTACCCTACCCCCGAGTGACCCTCACTCGGGGGTGGCCCCCGCAGGCTAGGGGCGCGGCCTCCGCCAAGCAGCCGCGCGCTGCTTGGCCAGGCGAGCGCGGGGCTGCGCGAGCGCGGAGGGCCGCGCTAGGCGCGCCCGCGCCCCTGGGTGGCCTCCTTCCACCACGTGGCGCTTCCTCAGGCCGCCACGTGGCACTTTTTTGGCTGCCATGCTTGCATCGCTCTTCAGTATCTTCACGCATAACAATTATAATTAATTAATTATTTAAATTATCTTTATTTTATATATAGTTTCATTATTTTAAATTTATTTTTTATAATTTTAAATGTTATAATTTTATATAAAACTTTATTTTTGTTTGTTGTTTTTTTAAAATGTGACATGTCTTAAATGTGGTAATTGATTGTCAGGAGAAATATGTAAAGTCATGTGTGTATAATTAATTTTAAAAATTTGATTATTATCATTTATATAATTAATTAATTATATAAATTATCTTTATTTTATATAGTTTAATTAATTTAGATTTATTTTATTATAATTTTAAATGTTATAATTTTATATATAACTTAAATGTTATAATTTTATTTTTTAACTTTATTTTTTTTGTTGCTTTCTTAAAAATTTGATCCGTCTTAAATATAGTAATTGATTGTCAGGAGAAATATGTAAAGCCATGTATGAATAATCAATTTGAAAATTTAATTATTATTATTTATATAATTAATTATTTAAATTATTCTTATTTTATATATAGTTTAATTAATTTAAATTTATTTTTTATATTTTTAAATGTTATATATAATTTAAATATTATAATTTTATTTTTTAACTTTTTTTTATTATTTTTTAAAAATTTGACCTGTCTTAAATATGGTTATTGATTGCGAGAAGAAATATGTAAAGTCATGGATAATCAATTTTGAAAATTTGATTATTATCATTTATATAATTAATTGATTATTTAAATTATCTTTATTTTATATATAGTTTAATTAATTTAAATTAATTTTTTTATAATTTTAAATATTATAATTTTATATATAACTTAAATGTTATAATTTTCTTTTTTAACTTCTTTTTTTTTTTTGCTTCCTTAAAAATTTGACCAGTCTTAAATGTGGTAATTAATTGTTAGGAGAAATATGTAAAGTCATGTATGGATAATCAATTTAAAAAATTTGATTATTATTATTCATATAATTAATTGATTATTTAAATTATCTTTATTTTACTTACAATTTAATTAATTTAAATTTATTTTTTATAATTTTAAATGTCATAATTTTATTTTTCAACTTAATTGATTATTGTCATTTATTTAATTCTCATTTTTCTCCTTAGTCTACTATGAAGATATGCTATATGTTGGAATTAGAGAAATTAAATGCAAATTAAATTTGTGTTTTGAAAATTTTGTTAAGTAAGTAAGATTCGAATTGTGTAGCAAAGCGTGGGAAAAAAGAGAAATTTAATGGTTGCATGTAATTTGATAAATTAAGAGAAATAGGAGAATTTGAAGAAAGATAAATTAATAAAAGAAAGCAAATATCTCTCTCTTCTTCCTCTCCATTCCTGTTCAATCCTTCCATTTCCTCTCTTCTCCTTTCTCGATTCTTCTTCTCAAATTTTCTATTCTTCTTTACTTTTATTTAGTAAAAATTAACCGTATTTTTTTACTTAATTTGGTATTCTGGTGTAACATAGCACCATTATTCTATCAAGTGAGTGATGTAAATGCAACTAAGAAAAATTAGGCCTTGAGGGTTTGTATGGTAAGCACATATGAAACAAATACACGTGAAAATCTAAAAAAATAAAATATCTATCCATGAATACATATTTCAGAATAAATAGGTTGGTTATCGTTTATTTCTTTTTTTTTCCTGTTATTGTATAATTTTTTTATTTTTTACGCATTATTTATTGTATTACATGTTAATTTAAGTTTATTTTTTACATGGTTTCGAAATAGAGTTACGTGCTTTTAATTGTTCGTCTACCCTTGAATGCATATAAGGAAATCTTTCAAAATATGTGATCATTTTGTTGTATTTTCATGATTATAATACGATTATTTTATTTATTTTTTTCTTCTTTATTGTGATTTTCATTTATTGTAACTACCAAATAAATTATATAACTTTCACTTTAATAATTATTTTTTTTTTACAATACCCATGCATCGCATGGGTGAACCACTAGTATATTATTATATTACAATTGAGGCAGGGAATGGGAGAGAAGGAAGGAATTGAAGCGGTCGAGCACGCGCATAATGGATGAATTAAGAGGGAGCTTCTGGACGCGGCGCAAGAAGAAAAATTGGAGGCTTTTGGGCACGCATAGTGGAAACGACGAACACAGCCAACAATTGAAGCGACGCACGGAGGAAAATAGAAAGATTGGAGTGGGTAGTGGCGCAACACGCAGTATCAATTGCGATCCAGATCTGAAACAGCGGCGCACGGAGAAAAATAGAAAGATTGGAGCGGGTAGTGGCGCAACACACAGCATCAATTGCGACCCAGATCTGTTTCAGATCTGGGCAGGGAGCATCCTCTCTTCTTCATTCAATTTTATGTTGTTATTATTACTTTAATAATGTCTAGCTAATTTATTTTAGCTAGGATTTGGATGGATTTTAATTCTGGGATTATGTGATTATTTGTTTAGTTTGATTCAAAACTCGATTATTATTTGCATGAAGAATTTATATTGTCGCGTTTAATGCTTTAAAAGATTGGTCACATTTTAATGATTTAATGATTTATGCATGACTGATTAAAGGATTGTTATAAATTAGATCCATAGGCAATATAAATCACATGCTTGACTATGAAATCGAAAGATGATTAGCTTATGTATGAGAATCGAGGAAGCTTAGTGAGTCAAATTCCCTTCCGAGATTAGAGGTTTCCAAAGAACTTATTGCTTATTTATTTCGTTGATATCTGCTCAAAAATTTGATAGTGAAATTGAATTAATAAAGGATTAATATGACTTGAGAAAACTTATTAATTAATTGAGGAAAATCCACCATCACATGCAAATAATTATAAAATACTGTAAAAGTATTTGTGATTTTGAATCAAGTTGAATAGATAATTAGATAATCCAGATTAAATGAAATCTAAACCCTAGTGCATTCATTAATTAATCTTTCTCCCAAAGAATTCAATTTTCTATTTATTCTTCTTTTTATTTATCCAATTAATTAATTAATTCAACTTAGGCTAATTAAAATTGTTTTGGTATTGTGATCTAGCTCTCGTGGGATCGACACTCTTTTTATCACTATATGCATATTTGACTAGGGTGCACTTGCTCGAATTAATTGTGCATAAAATCACTCATCAAGTTTTTGGCGCCGTTGCCGGGAACTAGTTTATTGCATATCAAAACTGCATAATTTAGCCTTAGATTGAACATCTTTTTCCTTTCTTTTAGGATTTGCAATTTTAATTTAATTTTATTATTTATTATTTTTTTTGAAATTTTATTTTTAATTTTTAGTATTTTTTTTTTCTTTGTAGGTTTCAATGGTGCATGACACGTGCTAGTGGTGGAGAATTAATACCCCTTGATCAAGAAATTGAAAAAACTCTAAAAAAGCAAAAGAATGAGAAAAAGAGCAAGATGGAGCAAGAACAACAGACTCAAAATAATCCAAGGACATTGAGCTCATATGCTACACCTACTCTGGATGGCACTACCTCAAGCATTAGGAGGCCCAATGTGCAAGAAAACAACTTTGAGATCAAGCCTGCAATTATTCAAATGATCCAGATGAGTGTACAATTTTCTGGCCCTAATGATGATCCTAACTCTCATATTGCTAATTTTCTTTAAATATGTGATACATTTAGGCATAATGGAGTTAGTGAGGATGCAGTTTGACTTAGGTTGTTTCCCTTTTCCTTGAAAGATAGAGTAAAAGAATGGCTTAATTCTCTTCCTGCAGGTTCTATTACTACATGGAATGATTTAGCACAAAAGTTTTTATCTAAATATTTTCCACCTTCTAAAACGGCTAAATTAAGGAATGACATAACAACTTTTTCAAAATTTGGTAATGAATCCTTATATGAGTCGTGGGAGAGATTTAAAGAAATGCTTAGGAAATGTCTTCACCATGGTCTACCTGTTTGGATGCAAGTGCAAACTTTTTATAGTGGCATTAATCAATCTTCTCGTTCGATATTAGATGCAACTGCAGGTGGTACCCTTATGAGGAAAACTCACGAGGAAGCATATGAACTTTTGGAGGAGATGGCAGCCAATAGTTATCAATGGGACAATGAGAGAGCAAATAAAAAAGGAGTTGGAATTTATAATGTTGATTCTATCACTGCTTTATCTGTTCAAATTGCTGAATTAAAAAAGAATTTGGGTAATTTAGGGGTTTCAACTATGAATGCTTCTTCTTCTACTTCTCATTTTCTTTCTTGCGAGCTTTGTTGGCGAAAGGGACATGCGAGTGTAGATTGTCAAGTAGGAAACCCTTTTTCTTCTAGTTCTTCTGAACAAGCTAATTTTATTTCTTATGGTGGCAACAGGTCAAATTTTAATCCCTATTCCAACACTTACAATCCAGGATGGAGGAGCCATCCTAATCTTTCTTGGAGTAATAATCAACAAAGAGTGCCCCCCGGCTTTCAACAACAACAACATCAAATTCCACAGGAGAAGAAGTCAAATTTGGAAGATATGATAGCAAAGTTTATCAATAGTACAGAGGCAAGAATGTAGAGCTTAGAAACTCAAATTGGACAACTTGCCCAAGCAATTTCAGAAAGACCACAAGGAGGCTTGCCTAGCAATATTGAGAAGAATCCAAGGGAACATGTAAAAGCCATCACTTTGCGAAGTGGAAAAGAATTGGAAAGTAAAGAAAAACATGAAGAACATTCAAAAGAGGAAGAAAGCCGAGAGCTTAAAGCTAAAGAAGAGGATCGTGAGTTATCAACGGAGAAAAAGGCAAGTTCTTCTTCACTTAATTTAAAATCTTACAAACTGCCTCTTCCTTTTCCTAAAAGTTTTTTTAAGGCTAACTTGGATAAACAATTTGCTAAATTTTTAGAGGTGTTTAAAAAGTTGCATATTAACATCCCTCTCCTTGATACTATATCACAGATGCCAAGTTATGCCAAATTTTTGAAAAACATAATTGTAAACAAAAGGAAGTTTGAGGAATTTGAGATGGTGAAACTTAATGAAGAATGTTCTGCAATTCTAAAAAATAAATTGCCTCCAAAACTTAAGGATCCATGGAGCTTTTGTATTACTTGCACTATTGGTGGAATTAATTTTGATAAGGTTTTATGTGACCTCGGTGTAAGTATTAATTTGATGCCCTTTTATGTTTTCAGGAAACTTGGATTAAAAGAACCAACACCCACCACTGTTTCTCTTCAGTTGGCTGATAGAAGTATCAAATATCCAAGGGGAGTAGTGGATGATGTTTTGGTAAAAGTAGATAAATTTATTTTTCCTCTTCACTTTATTGTTCTAGACATGGAAGAAGATCATGATATGCCCCTAATTTTAGGGAGACCTTTTCTCGCTACCGGGAGAGCTTTAATTGATGTCCAACAAGGAAAACTTAGCCTTAGAAATAATGATGAAGAAGTTGTGTTTGATGTGATTAAGGCTATGAAACATTCAAATGGAAATGAAAATGAAGTCTTAAGGATAGATTGCATTGAAATTTGGTGGATAGGAAATTTCATGCATTAAGGTTAGATGACCCCATAGAAAATTGCATTGCTAACTCTTTTGATGTGAAGGATCAAATTTTAGATGAACAACACAAGGAGGCTGTGGGCTATTTGGGAGAAAAGTAAAAATTCAATCCATCCAAAAGACACAAATTGCTACCTTTGGATGTTTCCTCTTCCTCTTCTTCGAAAGCCAGACCGTCAATTGAGAAGCCTCCTATTCTTGAACTTAAACCTCTTCCTTCTCATTTAAAATATGTTTATCTGGGGGATTCATCTAGCTTACCTGTGGTTATTTCTTCTTCTTTGATAGGTCTTGAGGAAGAAAAGTTGATGAGGGTGCTTATGGAGCACAAAAAGGCATTTGGATGGAGCATTGTTGATATTCATGGAATAAGTCCATCAATTTGCATGCACAAAATCTTGATGGAAGAAGGATTCAAGCCTATGGTGCAATCCCAAAGAAGGTTAAATCCTAATATGCAAGAGGTAGTAAAGAAAGAGGTGATAAAATGGCTTGATTCAGGTATTATCTTTCCTATCTCTGATTCTTCTTGGGTAAGTCCTGTGCAAGTTGTGCCTAAAAAGGGTGGTATTACTGTGGTGAAAAATGAAAATAATAAATTAATTCCCACAAGAACAGTAACGAGATGGAGGGTGTGTATTGATTATAGGAAATTAAATGATGTTACTAGAAAAGATCACTTTCCCCTCCTATTTATTGATCAAATGATTGAAAAACTTGGGGGTCAAGAATTTTATTGTTTTCTTGATGGTTATTTTGGTTATCACCAAATTCCTATTGCTCCTGAAGACCAAGAGAAAACTACTTTTACATGCCCATATGGAACATTTGCATTTAGGAGAATGCCTTTTGGTTTGTGTAATGCTCCTGCAACATTTCAAAGGTGCATGATCTCTCTCTTTTCAGACTTCATTGATGATTTTATGGAAATTTTTATGGATGATTTCTCTATTTTTGGATCTTCATTTGATGCATGCTTGCATAATTTGTAAGGTGCTCAAAAGATGTGAGGAATCTAACCTTGTTCTTAATTGGGAAAAGTGTCACTTTATGGTTAAAGAAGGGATTGTTTTGGGCCACAAAGTGTCATCTAAAGGCATTGAAGTGGATCGAGCTAAAATTGAATTAATTGAAAAACTTCCTCTTCCTAAATCCATAAAAGAAGTTAGAGGTTTTTTGGGATATGCAGGTTTTTACAGGAGATTTATTAAGGACTTCTCTAAAATTGCCAATCCTTTAACTAATCTTCTAGTAAAAGATGCACCTTTTCAAATCACTGATGATTGTATACATGCATTTAATTGTTTGAAAGAGAAATTGATCCAAGCTTTTATAGTTTTAGCCCCCATGTGGAATTTTCCTTTTGAGATTATGTGTGATGCAAGTGATGATACTTTAGGTGCAGTTTTAGGACAAAGAATAGACAAGAAATTTCATACCATTTATTATGCAAGTAGAACTATGAATGATGCACAAAAAAATTATTCAACAATTGAAAAGGAACTACTTGCTGTAATGTTTGCTATTGAAAAATTTAGACCTTATTCGATATTGTCTAAAGTAATTGTCTATACTAATCATTCTGCATTAAAGTATTTACTTGCTAAAAAAGATGCTAAACATAGGTTGCTAAGATGGATTTTATTACTACAAGAATTTGACCTAGAAATTAAGGATAAAAAAGGCATTGAAAACTTGGTGGCTGATCACTTGTCAAGATTAGATGGGGAGCATGTGGAAAGCATGGCTAAACAATCTTTGCATGATGAATTCCCTGATGAAAAATTATGCTTTGTGCGAGATAATGATGAACCTTGGTATGCTGATTTTGCTAATTTTCTTGTAGGTAATGAGTTGCCCTGACATATCATTTCATCAAAAGAAGTTTTTATTAGATTTAAGGTACTATCTTTGGGAGGAATCATACCTATACAAGATTTGTGGAGATGGCATGGTGAGGAGATGCGTACCACAGGGGGAAATGCACAACATACTCAGTTTTTGTCATGACAAAGAAGTGGGTGGACATCATGGACCTTCTAAGACCGCGACTAAGGTTTTACAAACTGGCTTTTATTGGCCTACTGTTATATGCATTTCCCGTATCACCCCGCATGGGCCAGACTCGGTCCGATAGACCGGCCCAATCACCCAAGGCCAAGAAGGCCCGGACGACCTCGTCAAGGAAAGTCCAGCCTCCACCAAAGATCCGGAACTCGTAAAGCGAGCATATGGCGAGCTCCCGATAATCCCCCAACGAGCTCCAAGCAATCGACTAACGAGCTCCTGAAATATCCTCCAGATCGCTGGCCCATCCAGGTCGCTGGCCTAAAACCGCCAGCTCGCATGAGTGGCAAAGCTGTTGAGAAGTCAGAGGTAGGGTCCGATCACTTTATCTGTAACAGCCCATGCCCCTCGTAATGAGGATCCCACTCCCGGTCTTGTGAAGGCGATAAGAACTGTTTGTCCCCCATTATACAATCACTGTATTTTTATATATTATCTAAATTGTAAAAGCCCCTCAGTATAAATGAGAGTCAAAGAGATCATGAGGGGCAAGGACGGAAAGAATAATCAGATACCGCCACTCTAAGAGAATAATCAGACGGCGGTCTTGGACTAGGCATCGTTCTGGCCGAACCACGTAAAAGAGTCTGGTGTACACGCTTGGAATTTTGGGGGGGGGGGGTTTCCTTCCTTCTCGGTATTTTTGGATTGATTCACCGCGGTCCAAAACGAATCACGGTCGGCCGAAATTGAACGTCGACATTTTGGCGCTAGAGGAAGGGGCCGCTCTGATCAATAGCCATGGCTAGAGGAAGGAATACTCGAAGTTCCGAGGCGGCGGTCGACCCACCTGAAAATCACCATGACCGACCACGAGACTTACCACCAAATGGAGGACCCGTTGCCCCGACAGCCGATGCTCCTTTGCTGCCGCCGGCCGGAGACGCTCCCGGCATACCACCACGGGTCCCTGTCCAGCCTACTGTCCAAATCACTGGGACAGGGACGATTCGGGACTGGCAACAGCGCCAGGAAGCATTGGAGAATACGGTAATGCAACTCGCTGACGCGGTCAGAATTCTGGCCCAAGCTCAAGCACAGGCTGTCCACGACCCACCGACGTCGCCTCGCAGGGTCCGCCAACCGCGGGAGGAGAGACACCCACCCGCGGAAGAGGATATCGGGGATAACTATCCGTCCCCAATTCACCGCTCCCCAGTCCAAGAAAGAAGCAGGCGATCGCAAGCCCAGCAATCAGTAGGACCGGACTCAACTGTGGAAGAGCTGTATCAAATGGTGCGACAGCTGGAAGAACGACAAGGAGTCCACAGCCAGAATAATGGCCGTGGGGATAGGATGTCGTTCACCAGAGAGATTGAGCTCGAACCCCTGCCTCGGAGGTTTAAGGTCCCGAGCATGCCACAATATAATGGGGACAGCGACCCCTATGATTACCTGGATGCGTACAACGTGCAAATGGATCTACAGACAACCAGCTCGCTGGCTAAATGTCGCTCCTTCCCAGCAATCTTAGGAGACATCCCCCGAGCTTGGTTCAGGAGCCTTCCGCCTCGTAGCATCAACAGCTGGGAAGAGTGCCAACAGAGGTTCCTTAACCAATACAGGGCTCTAAGGAGGCAACTCGCGCCACCTTGCCACCTCGCCACCTCGCCACCGTATTCTAGAAAGCAAATGAGCCACTGAGGGATTACATCGCCAAGTTTAGGCGTGAGGTGAGCAACGTCGAGGATCCCTCGGATGAAAGTATCCTAACGGCGATCTCCGCCGGCCTCCGAAAAGACGGAAAGCTCTACGAGAGCATCTACCGAACCCCGGTCAAAGACCTGGGGGAATTCTATGAACGAGCTTCCAAGGAAATCCGATGGGAAGACGCCTTCGGGACGAAGAAACCCGTCGGGTCGAGAGAAGAAGCTAGGGGCCCCAACCAGAATAAGAGAAGGCACAACGGAGACGCCGGAAGAGAAGCTCGGGGGGAGCACTCGAGCAATGAAGTGTTCAAGCGAGCTCGGAAGGCAGAGGGAGATGAGCGACCTCGTAGATCACAGCGCTTTGATAGCTACTGTGCCCTGTCAGACCCCCAAGAAAGGATCTTCACCATCAAAAGGAACAAAGAGGAATTCGGGAAGCCCAACCCGTTAAGAACCCCAAACAAATTCCGAAACAAAGAAAAATTTTGCGCATACCACAACGAGGCGGGTCACAACACCTCGGAGTGCTGGGCCCTAAGGGACGCCATCGAAGATCTGATAAGAAGAGGTCGCTTAAAAGATTACGTGGTGCGGCCGACTAATCAACCAAGCCAGCCGCCGGTACAGCGGCAGCCCCCCCACCGATGATGACCAATCACCTGCTATACGAACCATCTACACGATCCATGGCAGGCCCCACCTCGCTGGATCCTCTCACAAATCCCGCGACAAATACATACGAGAGGCCAACCATGTCTTGCTAGCAAGATCGGGCGAACAGCCGGTTCCCGCGAAGCGGCCTAGGGGTAACCCAATCCCAGAGAAGATGTTTTTCTCGGAAGAAGACGCCAGAGACGTCCATTGGCCTCACAACGACGCACTCGTTATACGAGCCCAGGTCGGCAACTCCGAAGTGCGAAGGATAATGGTGGACACGGGCAGCTCGGTAAATGTAATGTACAGAGCATGCTTCGATCAGATGGGTTTGGGATCGAAACAGTTGAGCTCGTCCCCAGAGCCACTCTATGGGTTCACGGGGGACGCAGTGATTCCCGTCGGTCAGATCAGCCTTCCCCTCACCATTGGGGATGCAAACCGCCAGGCCACTACTTTGGCAGAATTCCTAATAATTGACTGCCCCTCAGCATACAACGTCGTACTCGGAAGGCTGGCGATGAACGACCTGGATCTAGTCACTTCAACCAGGTCGCTTACGGTGAAATTCCTGACCCCCAACGGTGTAGGGTGTGTACGAGGCGAGCAGCACCTCGCAAGACGTTGCTATGAGGATGCCCTGAAAATGGGAGCAAAGGGAAAGAAGGTAAATATCATCGCAAAGGTCGGCCCGCGATCAACTGGCCAATGGGAGGACCTGGATCCACGCGAGGTCGACTGCGAAAAACCCACCGGTCCCATGGAAGAGCTCGAAGATATCTCAGTCGGCGAGGCAGACGAGGAAAGGCACCTCAAGCTAGGCAAGAGTCTAGCCCCCGAGGTAAAATCCCAACTTACAGATTTCCTTAAAGCTAACCTTGATGTATTCGCATGGAACCACGAAGATATGGTGGGAATCGCCCCAGAAGTCATGTCACACAGGCTCAACGTAGATCCAAGCTATAGGCCAGTGTGCCGGAAGAGGAGGCCAATGACTCCGGAGCGTTATGCCGCTCTTAAAGAAGAAGTGGACAAACTCTTGGCAAATAATTTCATCAAGGAAGCCCACTATCCGGTCTGGGTGGCCAACTCGGTCCTAGTAAAAAAGAAAAACGGGAAGTGGAGGACCTGCATCGACTTCACCGACCTGAACAAGGCCTGTCCTAAAGACAGCTTTCCTCTCCCCAAAATCGATCAGCTCGTGGATGCAACGGCTGGTCACCGCCTCCTCAGTTTCATGGATGCCTATTCAGGCTACAACCAGATCCCCATGAACCCCACGGACCAAGAGCACACCTCGTTCATAACCGACCGGAGGCTCTATTGTTACAAGGTCATGCCCTTTGGATTGAAGAATGCTGGCGCGACCTACCAGAGGCTGGTCAATACGATGTTCGAAACACTGATCGGAAAAACCATGGAAGTATACGTTGACGACATGCTGGTAAAATCCGAGCAAGTGACGGACCACTTTTCCGATCTAAGAGAAACGTTTGGAGTCCTCAGGAGATATCAGATGAAGCTCAACCCGCTCAAGTGCGCCTTCGGTGTAGCCTCTAGAAAATTTCTTGGGCTTATGGTAAACAACAGAGGCATTGAAGCCAACCCAGACAAAATTAAGGCTCTGCTCGACATGAGGTCGCCCATAAGAAAGAAGGAGGTGCAAAGCCTCAATGGTCAGGTCGCGGCTCTGAGCCGTTTCATTTCAAAGGCAACTGACAAGTGTGCCCCGTTCTTCGAGCTTCTAAAAAAGGAGAAAGACTTCAGATGGACAGAAGAATGCGAGTTCGCATTCCAATAACTAAAGGAGTACATGGGACGGGCCCCATTGCTCGCCAAACCTAAGGAGGGAGAGAGGTTGACCTTGTACTTAGGAGTATCCCAACAGGCTCTCAGCGCGGCCCTCGTTCGGGGGGAAGAAGGGGTGCAGCACCCCATTTATTACGTCTCCAAAAGCCTAATCAATGCAGAAACAAGGTACGCACCAATCAAAAAATTGGCTTACTGTCTAATAGTGGCATCAAGGAAGCTGCGACCCTATTTTCAAGCTCATGAGATCGAAGTCCTGACCAAATACCCATTGAAACAAATCCTCCAAAAACCAGATACCTCAGGCCGCTTACTAAAATGGTCTATTGAGCTCGCTCAGTTCGACATAAAGTACAAACCAAGGACGGCGATAAAGGGTCAAGCGTTGGCAGACTTCATTGCCGAGTTTACTAGGCCAATTGACGAGGAGCCGGAAAACCTGAAAGGACCGTCCTGGGAACTATACGTCGATGGATCATCGAACGAACAAGGAGCGGGAGCCGGGGTTATGCTAATAAGCCCCGAAGGTCACAAAATCCTCTGCGCCTTGAGGTTCGGTTTTTTGGCCACCAATAATGAATCCGAGTATGAAGCCTTATTAGCAGGACTCCGCCTGGCAAAGGAAATACGAGCTGAATTCTTAGAGATCTTCAGCGACTCTCAGCTAGTTGTCAACCAGGTACGGGGAGAATACCAGGCCAGAGACACGAAGATGGCAGCATACTTACAGAAGGTACGCGAACTTTTAGCCACTTTCGAAAAATATGAAATGCATTAAATCCCCCATTCCCAGAACTCTCATGCGGACGCTCTGGCTCGCCTAGCAACTGCCCGAGACGCAGAATTCTTGGGGGACATACCTGTCAATTTTTTGGCCACCCCGAGCACGGAACAACGAGATGAAACGCTACTGATCACGGCGCCACAAAACTCATGGATGACCCCCATCTTGGAGTTCTGCAAGACGAGAAACTACCGGAAGACAAGCTGGAAGCATGTCACCTACGAGCTCAAGCCGCCCGATATTGCATCTACGATGATAGACTATACAAGAGGGGGTTCTCAGCCCCGCTCCTGAGGTGCATTGACGGCACCGATTGTCAGGCTGTGCTAGAAGAAATTCATGCAGGCCACAACGGTAATCATGCAGGGGCACTCTCTCTGGCACAAAAAGGCCCTCCAACAAGGGTTTTATTGGCCCACCGTGAAGCAAGATGCCATAGAGACGGTCAAGAAATGCGAGAAGTGCCAAAGGTTCGCCAAGGTTCCGCGAGCTCCGCCGGCTTACCTGCAGCAGATGAGCAGCCCTTGGCCCTTTGCCATTTGGGGCAAGGATCTAATCGGGCCGCTCCCCACGGCTCGCGGAGGATGCAAACATGCCATAGTGACAGTTAACTACTTCACCAAATGGGCAGAGGCCAAAGAGCTCGCACAGATCACCAGTGCGAAGACACAAGCGTTTACATGGGATAACATAATCTGCAGATTCGGAGTGCCACAGCAAATAGTAACGAACAACGGAACCCAATTCACCAGCGAGCAATTCATCAAATTCTGCGAGTCAATGGGGATTCAAAAGAGTTTCACCGCCGTTGATCACCCCCAGGCCAATGGGCAGGTCGAAGCAGTCAACAAAATAATCAAGCAGACCCTGAAGACAAAGCTCGAGGCTAGAAAGGGGGCCTGGGTGGATGAACTGCAAACAGTGCTATGGACCTATCGGATAACAGCCCGAAGCAGCACTGGAGAAACCCCATTCTCAATGGCGTATGGGTCGGAGGCTATGATCCCTGCTGAGAATAAAGTGGCCAGCCACCGAAGGGCCACCTTCAGCTTAGATCGCAATAACGAGCTACTGGCGGCTAATCTGGACCTGCTCGAGGAATCAAGAGATGTAGCTCGCGTAAGGATCGCCATTTATCAACAAAGGGTGGCACAATACTATAACAGGAAGGTCTGAATCCGACGTTACAACGTCGAAGATCCGGTACTACGCCTGGTACTCCCAGGAGCACGGGCGGCAAGCGATGGCACCTTAGGTCCTAACTGGGAAGGTCCATTTATCATCAAAGAAAACTTGAATAACGGAGCATATCATCTGGAAAACATGGACGGTCTCCCTCTCCCACGAGCTTGGAACGCAGAACACCTTCGTCCTTACTTCAGATAAATGTAATCGTTCTTGCCTATGCTCCGTCTTTTTCATTACGAATGACTTTCATGATTCTGGTTAGAATTTATGAAGTTTCATTGCACTTTATTCTTATTGGTATTCGATTGAATGCCCCCGTAACGAGGCGTCGAGAAGCCATGGTTTGCGAGCTGAGGCCTAAATAACCTAGCCACGGCGCTACGATCAACGGCTTAACCGAGCATTCACCTTGGTCCCTCCCTCAGGTCGTGGTTTGCGAGCTGAGAACCAATCATCTGGACTTTATGTCATGGTTTGGAACCTACTGAGCAACCACTTCCACAAGTAACCCCGAGCTTGGGTTCGCTAGCCGAGGTCCTTTTATCTTGGCTTAAAGCCATGGTCTGCAACCTACCTGGGTGTTCCCTCTTAGTTCAAATAAAACTTGTAGAAGCCACTGGGTGTTAGCTGAGGCCGTAACGCGACCTACCTGGACACATATCCTGGCCGTACAAGTCAACGAGATAACAAGCCATGGTGTGTTAGCTGGGGTCACTCTATGACCCGCCTGAACATATAACTTGGTGGTACAGGTTGCGCTTTCACTAGCTGGGGTCCTCCTATCTTGGCTTAAAGCCATGGTCTGCGACCTACCTGAGTGTTCGCTCCCAATTTATTAAAAACTTATTAAAGCCTCAACATGCCAGCTGAGGCCATGGCATAATCTCATATCCTAGCAAATTTTGCGTATTGGACCCTATCAGCTGAGGTCCGTCTTAACTTGGCTAAATAAGACCATTCGTGACCTACCAGGCACATGCCCTATAACGAGCTTCTCAGCCACTACATGTTAGACAAGATCACAAGGCCATCCGACTTTACATATATCTCGGCAAGGCTCTCGTTATTTCGTCAAAATATGCTGAACGGGGTTTCCTGGAAATTGCCTAAGTATGAGTGTTCGCACTGATTATTACAACTATCATCAACGAGCTAGTTAAAAAGCGTTAGTCTACGAGCTGATAAAACTCCGGATCTACCTGGACCTATGTTCGAACAGTTCGTTATCAAGTTACATACTCAAAAGTTTCTTATCAGTGAATCTTTCAAAAATGCGGGAGCCTTGTTGAAATGATTTTCAAGTTATACCATGAAGAAGTTACTTTCAAGTCACCTCATCGAAATTGGTTCAAGAATCGTTATGCCAAAACCTCGTCAGAGTTAACTTGAGTTCGCGAAGAAATCTAAGGCAACGTGCACAAAATGCCAATTTTTATTATTAGATGAAGCTCACGTTACAAAAAAAAAAAAAATATATATATATATATACATGTGGGAATCCTAGCTAAGAGGGGCGTTTGGTTCTACAGGATCAACCTCGACAGGGCGAGCTTCAGTAGATAGGTTCGGCTGGAGATCGACCTCGACAGCCCCGGCTGGACAAACCTCGGCAACCTCCACAGGAGGCTCCTTGGCGGTCTCACCAGACTGAGCCGCGGTGACCCCGAATAGCTCGGCCTCGACCTGAGGAGCTTGCGTTGCGACCAAAAACGAATCAAAGGGACTGGCATCGTCAGCGTCCTTCGCGGCCTCGTCAGCATACCGAGCCACCTCCTCAACAGCCTGCGCACCAAAGAAGGAGAAATCCATCTCAGGATGGTTCACCCAAAGGGTGTACAGAAATACCGAGCAAGTGTCGGATCTGGTCTCCTTACGTGCAGCGTCCATCCGCTCTCTGACCTCCGCCCTTATGTCGTCAATGGTCCTCTTGGCAAGCTCCTCGCATCGGACAGCACGATCATCCGCCCGTGTCCGCTCCTCCTTTGCCGCCCTAAGCTCCGCCTCGGTTGATTTGAGTCGCTCCTCAGCCCTGCGCAACTCCGCCTTCGCTCTATTTAGCTCGCCGGTGAGCCCGGAGTTGGCTTGCTCCCACATGTTCTTCGACCTGCGAAGCTCCTCGTCGAGATCTTTATTCTTTTGGACCTCCATCCTCAGACGCGTCAAGCAACCCTCCACCTCCTTTTGAGTGGCAAGGAGCTCGACCTGGAGATCTTTCTTCTCGCCTGAGAGCTTCGTTATTTTGGCCTTTTGGGCGTCCTTCTCGTCCTCAAGCTTCGCTATTTCGGCCTGACGGGACATGCTCACCGACTGAAACTGCTCCTCAAAATCTTTGTACTGAGCTCGGAGCTTCACGGCAGCAAGAGAAGTCTGCAAAAGAAGAAATGTTAGCTCATTAAAAAGTAGACTAAGAAACCAAGGTACGAAGAATTCCCACTTACCACCAAGCTGTGACGGGTCGTCGAGGGGCTTCGAGTTCGGACCCAGGAAGTCGGGCACGGAATCCAGGAGGGGACCAACAAAGACCCCTCCTAGCAGGGCCTCCAGGGCCAGCTCCTTCTCACGGACCCTGACTCGTTTGGCCCTGATATCCTCCCCCTGTTGCAGCTGGTCCGATCTCTGTTTCGAGCTGGCGGCAGGAGCGTCTCAAACCTCCACTGCGACCTCCTTCCCACGGGCTCCACTCGAACCATGGTCTCGGGAGGCAGGGGGCCGATGCCCTAGCTGCAGATGAGCTTGCTTTGGCTGTTAGGGCTGACGGGGTAGTGTTCTTTGCCGCTGCTCCTACTGCCCCCCCGCGGCTGTTGGGTTTGCTGCTGCTGAGGGCGTGATTGCGACTGCGGCTACTCCGACCTGCCATCCCGCGAGCTATAGCTCGGGGTCATGGAGGACGTAGTGCTCGACCTCGCCCTATGACGCTTCGGTTGGAGGAGCTCGAGATCAACCATGTTATCGTCTTGGTCGGCTTCCCCTCTTGAACTGTTCGGTTCGGCGACCTGCAAGCCGGAAGGGAGAATCTCCGTACCCAAGTCCCTGAAATGATCTCCCTCGATAGTCTCGGTGCCAAGAGGAGGGGCGAGCTCGTATTCGCGAAGTAGCTCGTCTGAAAGTTCAAGAATTTCCGAACTCGACTCCGCAGCCACAAGTTTGCCAAGGATATCAGTCTCCTCGGCCGATAAAATCGGTTTCTTCCCCCCAAAATCTGCATCAAAGCATGAGCAAGTTAAAACAAGCACTCTCGAAACAAAGGAAAGATTTATGAGAGCTCATATTCTCTTACCAGGGGTCAGCGCGAAGCTACAATTCCTAAGTAGAGAAAGGGAAGGGCAAGACACGAAGAACCAACTGGACTTGTAATCGCCCACGTTGGACTTCTCCTTTGCTTTACCCTGAGGAAGGGCGGCCTTGTACGGGGAAGGACGAGCCGCCAGGTAATACAGCCTGTCCTTGGCATTTTTGAAAGAAAATAAAAATCTTATCAGTTTTGGCGAAGGGAGAGGAAGCTTGTTTATAAGGAATAAGACGGCCAAAGAAGTGAGTTGGGCATACGAATTCGGTGTTAGTTGAAAGGGGGCGAGCTTGACGTCGTTCAAAAGGGCAATAAGGTACGGGGCTACTGGGAACCTAAAACCAGACTCGAGGTATTGGGGGCTAATAGCTATGAAATTGGCTGGCGGGTAGGTTGCATGGGAGCTCGAAGCAGGGATGTATATTCGGCAGGTCCTGGGGAGACGAAACTCCTGAGCACAAGTCATCACCTCGTGAGGCTTGGCCTTGGATGAGAATCTCTTAAAGACCGCAAGATCAGCACTCCCACCAGCGATCTGATCTTGAACCTTCAGCTCGGTTTCCGGAGAGGTTGGGACGGCGACCTCCCTGCACCCCGAGCTCGCACCCTCAAGATTTTGGCCCTCCATAATGAGACAATCTTCAGAGCTCGAAGTGTCGTTTTCTCCTACGATATAATTGCAGCGCTTTTGACCTGAATTTCCACGGTGTTGGTCGGACATCTACAAAGGAAAAGAGAGAACAGTCAGGTCGCAAGTCGCGAACCAAACCTCAAGAATCTAGAAAAAAAACCCTAAAACGTCCCCTAGGTCTTCCAGGCCGAGCGCTTCGCAAAGGGGTACCGCCTAGGGCGGAGGGGCTGCAACCGCAAGCCAGGTGTTCCATGAAAAGCTAATCCTAAGGTCATTGGACCCAAAGGCCCAGCAAACGCTAAACTAAACCGTGCCGTTTCTCTAAAAATGAGAACGACATCAATCGACGAAGCCAGAGAAACCACCGACGGCTAACCAACGATGGACGGCCTACAAGAAGAAAAAGAAGGTCACGACAAACTTACCTAAAAGCTGCGCCTGACGTCTGAATGGAGACTCGTACCAAGCACCGGACGAGAACGGTAGACGTCTGAAAGCACGGCGATAATGGAGGCCTCGAGAGAGGAAAGAGAAAGCAGGGAGGCAAAAGTTTGAGGGAATTTCAAAATAGCGTAAAAGAAGAAGCGGGCGGACACTCCCCACTATTTATACTGACGGCCTGGTCCATCTCAACCGTCGGATCAAATGACGACTTATCACACGCTCCGCATCCAGCGGCCGCACAACAGCTTGTGGGTCCCACGGGCGTAATCATGCGCAGAAATGGGGAGGGGGCGCGCATTAAATGCGCTGCCGACAAAGCGTGCTGCGTGGAACGACGAGACTTAAAGTGATTGGGCAGAAGTCGGAGGGATGGAAGAACAGCTGGTACGCGTCAGTTCCCAGCGCGAAGATCGCGTCGCGAACTGGGGGGCTTATGTTATATGTATTTCCCGTATCACCCCGCATGGGCCAGACTCGGTCCGATAGACCGGCCCAATCACCCAAGGCCAAGAAGGCCTGGACGACCTCGTCAAGGAAAGTCCAGCCTCCACCAAAGATCCGGAACTCGTAAAGCGAGCATATGGCGAGCTCCCGGTAATCCCCCACCGAGCTCCAAGCAATCGACTAACGAGCTCCTGAAATATCCTCCAGATCGCTGGCCCATCCAGGTCGCTGGCCTAAAACCTCCAGTTCGTATGAGTGGCAAAGCTGTTGAGAAGTCAGAGGTAGGGTCCGATCACTTTATCTGTAACAGCCCATGCCCCTCGTAATGAGGATCCCACTCCCGGTCTTGTGAAGGCGATAAGAACTGTTTGTGCCCCATTATACAATCACTGTATTTTATATATTATCTAAATTGTAAAAGCCCCTCAGTATAAATGAGAGTCAAAGAGACCATGAGGGGCAGGGACGGAAAGAATAATCAGATACCGCCACTCTGAGAGAATAATCTGACGGCGGCCGTGGACTAGGCATCGTTCTGGCCGAACCACGTAAAAGAGTCTGGTGTACACGCTTGGAATTTTGGGGGGGGGGGGTTTCCTTCCTTCTCGGTATTTTTGGATTGATTCACCGCGGCCCAAAACGAATCACGGTCAGCCGAAATTGAACGTCGACACCTACCTTATTCAAGGATGCTTATGCCTATGTAAGTGCTTGTGATCGATGCCAGCGGACAGGTAATATCTCAAGGAAAAATGAGATGACCCTCAACAATATTCTTATTTGTGATATTTTTTATGTTTGGGGCATCGATTTCATGGGTCCTTTTCCCAAATCTTTTAATAATGAGTATATACTTGTTGCCGTTGATTATGTGAGTAAATGGGTGGAAGCTAGTGCATGTCCCACTAATGATGCAAGGGTTGTCATAAAAGTTTTGAAGAAAAATATTTTCACTAGATTTGGGAAAATTTAGTGAAAATATAAGCTATCATTAGTGATGGAGGTACATATTTTTGCAATAAACAATTTGAAAATTTATTGGCTAAATATGGTGTTACCCATAAGATGGCTACCCCCTATCATCCTCAAACTAGTAGACAAGTGGAAATTTCAAATAGGGAATTGAAAAATATTTTGGAAAAGACTGTGAGCTTGTCTAGAAAGGATTGGTCTTTAAAATTAGATGATGCACTTTGGCCTTATAGGATAGCTTTCAAAACACCTATTGGAATGTCTCCTTATCGACTAGTTTTTGGTAAGACTTGTCACCTTCCTGTTGAGTTAGAGCATAAAGCATATTAGGCTATCAAATTGCTTAACTTTGATTTGCAAGTCGTAGGTGCACAATGAAAGATGACATTGAATGAGCTTGAAGAATGGCAGCATGAAGCTTGTAAAAATTCTAGGCTTTATAAAGAAAGAACCAAGGCATGGCATGATGCGCACATTAAAAAGGAGTTCAAAGTTGGAGAGAAGGTTCTTCTCTATAATTCTAGATTGAAGCTTTTTCCAGGCAAGCTAATGTCAAGATGGAGTGGTCCATACACAGTAACTCAAGTTTTCCCTTATGGTGCAATTGAAGTATCTCATGAAACTAAGGGAACTTTCAAAGTTAATGGACAACGATTGAAGCCTTATGTCGATGGTGGACATATATCTTTCTCCAAATCCACCATTCACTTGAAGGATCCTTGAGAATGACAACTTAGTCAAGCTAATGACTATAAATAAGTGCTTGATGGGAGGCAACCCATTCAAAATATTATTTATTTTTCTTAATTTTTAGAATATTCTTGTATTGATTTCTTATTTCATATTATTATTTTATTTTATTTTTTTATCTTTCTTCTTTTTAGGACTTGTTGAATCCAAAAGTTCGGCCTTTCTTCTTCAAAAGAATAAGCCCAGCAATCTTCAAGCATTTCAAGAAGGTTTACATCAGGGGAGTATTGCTTTTCTTTTCCTCTTTTCTTATTTTTTAAACATTGCGGACAATGTTTAATTTAAGTGTGGGGGTGGGAAATTCAATAATTTTCCTCAATTTTTTTGATTGCAAAAAAAAAAAAAAAAAAGAGAAAAAGAAAAAAAAAGAAGAAATATATAATGTGCATGAATGATGATTTTCTTTAGAAAAATGTTTTATTTTCATATTTAGGCTAATTTCATATTTCCTATATTAACTTTGGTTCAATGCATAGTTAATTCAAAATTGGGAATTGTTCTATTTGATTATTGATTCTAGGTTTAAGAGTGTTAAGGAAAGGGGATTGATTATGCCGGATTATCATGATTGTTGAAATATACGCTTCTTAATAAAATTTATGGGATTTTGTGATTATGCATGACTGATTATGTGAGAATAATATTGTGATTACTTCTCAAAACTAGGCTTAAACAGAGTTGAAGTAAAATGGGATGATGAAAAAAAAAAAGAGCAAAAAAAAAAAAAAGAAGAGGTTATTGTTATTTATCTACTCCAATATTTTGAGCTACTTAGTAGTAACTGGGGGTTGACAATGTGCTCTGCATCATCCTTCACATCAAACGGTAGTTCAAAATATGAGTATGCAAATGTATTCTAAGCAATTATTTAGGAGAGTAACCGGGTGTGTTCATCACAAAATGTCGACATTCGCGTCAAAAATCAAGTAATGCTTAGAAAAGAGTGATTTGAAAAAAAAAAAAATCATCCCTATTATTCCTTATGTTTGTAGTAGTGGAGAGAAGTGATTGCGAGAAAGCTATTGCATGATTTAATTGTGTTAGTTGCAAGGTTTCATGAATTAATTTTGAAGTATGTGTGGCATCAAAAGTGATGATTTTGCATAACTAATTCTTTCAGTTGATGCTTTTGGATTTAGAGTTAATGTGATAATATGGATGGTAACCAATTTCGAGATTAATTATACATTGATATGTTATTGGATTCTTGATTTTGGTCTAACATGAAAATGAAATGTTTATTTTATATTTCTTCTCTACTTTGCTTGAGAACAAGCAAAAGGTTAAGTGTGGGGTTATTTGATAGGGTTTAATTGTATATATATTTTTATCTATTTTTCATCTTAATCTTATGCTAATTTTCTTATATAAATATGTGTTTATATGGATTTTACATTATTTTAATATCTTTTTGTTGGAACCGGCAAAGAATATTAATTCAAAGATTTGGATGTAAAAAGAAAAAAAAAAGATATAAATTAATTTATAAAGTTAAAATAATATTATAAAGATATTATTATATTTAGTTAATAATATAATATAATTATTTATTAATAATTAAATATATATACTATATTAAACATTATATTATATTTTTTATATATATATTATATATTATAATATATTTTTTATATATACGTATTATATATGATAATAAAGTAACGTGAACATGGAGTAGTGGGTGGCCATTATAATAATAATAATAATATTATAATTGATGTTGAATTGCAATTGGACTTGAAGTCCAACGTGAGAAAGACTAGGGCGGCCATGTTAACCTATATATATTATTATATTATAATTGAGGCAGGGGATTGGAGAGAATGAAGGAATTGAAGCGGCCGAGCACGCGCACAGTGGATGAATTAAGAGGGAGCTTCTGGATGCGGTGCAAGAAGAAAAATTGGAGGCTTTTGGGCACGCATAGTGGAAACGACGGACACAACCAACAATTGAAGCGGCGCACGGAGGAAAACAGAAAGATTGGAGCGGGTAGTGTCGCAACACTCAGCATCAATTGCGACCCAAATCTATTTCAGATCTGGGCAGGGAGCATCCTCGCTTCTTCATTCAATTTTTTGTTGTTATTTTTATTTTAATAATATCTAGCTGATTTATTTTAGCTAGGGTTTGGATGGATTTTAATTCTGAAATTATGTGATTATTTGTTTAGTTTTATTCAAAACTTGATTATTATTTGCATGAGAAATTTATATTGTTGCGTTTAATGCTTTAAAAGATTGGACACCTTTTAATGATTCAATGATTTATGCATGATTGACTAAAGGATTGTTATAAATTAGATCCATAGGCAATATAAATCACATGCTTGATCATGACATCGAAAAATGATTAGCTCATGTGTGGGAATCGAGGAAGTTTAGTAAGTCAAATCCCTTTCCGAGATTAGAGGTTTCCAAATAACTTAATGCTTATTTATTTCGTTGATATTTGCTCAGAAATCTGACAGTGAAATTGAATTAATAAAGGATTAATAAGAAAGCTTATTAATTAATTGAGAGAAATCCACCATCACATGCAAATAATTATAAAATATTATAAAGGTATTTGTGATTTTGAATCGAGTTGAATAGATAATTAGATAATCCAGATTAAATGAAATCTAAACCCTAGTGCATTCATTAATTAATCTTTCTCCCAAAGAATTCAGTTTTCTATTTATTCTTTTTTTTTATTTATCCAATTAATTAATTCAACTTAAGCTAATTAAAATTGTTTTAGTATTGTGATTTAATCCTCGTGGGATCGACACTATTTTTATCACTATATGGATATTTGATTAGGGTGCACTTGCTCGAATTAATTATGCATAAAACCACACATCAGTGATCTTTTTCAGTTCAATTCTAGAAATTATGGTGAAGAAATCTAGTGTTAGTTATAAATGTGTATATGTCAATGTTGTTTAAATAAAAAAATATTTTAGTTGTTGTATTAGCTAGGTAGATATTGTCAAGTGTAATCAACTGCTATATATAGCAACCTTTGTTAATGAAAGAAATAAGAAAAAAATGTGTTGCCCTAACGAGTTTTGTGTCTCAATATCTATTTGAATTTATGTCTTTTGCAAGTTGTATTTATTGTGTGTGAGAGATAATTCCAACAGTGATATAAGAGCTATTTTCTTACGGGTTGTGGGTATAATCTCTTCTTTTTTCCTTTTTTCTTGAGGATTAAACATTTTGTGTTTGAATGATCAGCCATCATTTTACTAAACCAAAATTTTGAAAGTTGTTTGTTTATGGCAGCAGAAAGCTTCTCTGTAGCTAGTCCTCCAATTTTGAGAATTATTTAATGCGGGCTATTAAAATGAAGACCTACTTGAAAGCTCTCAACCTATGGGATGTAGTAGAGCAAGGAGCAACACATGTTCCACTTGTAAGAGAAAATACTATCTTGAATGAAATCAAGAAGCATGAAGAGCAAGTTACCAAAAGTCCAAAGGCACTTACATGCCTTCATTCTGCAGTATCAGAAGTTATTTTTGAAAGGATAATGGCCTTTGAAACAGCACAAGAGGCTTGGGACAAATTAAAAAAAGAATTTGATGGAAGTGTTAGGGTTAAGGCAATCAAGCTTTTGACTCTAGTTTGAACTCTTGAAGATGAAGGAAACTAAAGGTGTTAAAGATTATTCTGCTAAATTTATTGAAATAGTTAATTAGATTAGACTCTGTGGTGAGTTTATTTCAAATCAAAAGGTGGTGGAAAAGATCATGATAAGCTTCCTTGATAAATTTGAGTCCAAGATTTTAGTTATAGAAGAATCATGTGACTTGAGCACTCTTACTATTGCAAAACTTATCTCTAAGCTGCAAGCACAAGAGCAAAGTCTCAATGAGGTCTGAAGATGTTACCAAATGAGCCTCCAAGCTCTCAAAGCAAAGCATAAGGGAAAAACTCCACTAAGAATAAAGGAAGGGCAAGACAAAAACAGAAATGGTTAGGGGAAAAGAAAATTTTCACCTTGTGGAACTTGTGGAAAGACAAACCATGCTGAAGATAGATGCTAGAAGAAGGTTCAATGCAAGTTTTGCAAGAAGCAAGGTCATATAGAAAGATTTTGCAGAGCAAAACAAAATCAAACTCAACAATAACCCATTCAGCAAGCCAATTTCATTGATGAACAAACATAAGCTAAAGAATATTTGTTTTTTACATCTCAAATTTGTGAGTCACAAGAAAAATACATTTGGAATGTCGACAGTGGTTGCAACAACCATATGGCCAAAGATGCAAGCTTATTTAAGTTCTTTGATAGATCAATCAAAACCAAAATCATAATGGGAAATGGAGAGGTTGTACAAGCTGAAGGAAAAGGTTCAATTTCACTCTAGATAGAAAAATGTATGAAACTTATTCTAGATGTTTTGTTTATACCAAAGTTTGAGCAAAATCTTTTTAGTGTTGAACAATTGATAAATAAAGGAAATTATAGGGTATTTCAAAGAAATCTTTGCATTATATTTTATCTCTACATTATATTTTATTCATATAGTTGCAAGATTATAGAAGCAATAATGGAAAATAATAACTTTGTCTTGGATTTGAAATCTAATATATTTTGTACTGGAAGTGATATAGTAGTTGATTAAGACAAAACTGTAGAGGAAAAGAAAAGCCAGTAGAAAATTGGTTCTGCAAATGTTAGAAAGAAAATTGAGTATTGTAATGCAGCCATTTGCGATCTTATTTCAGATGTTAAGAGTCCAAAATCAGATGTTTGGAGTAAATAAATTAAGGAGGAATTTAAGAAGACTAAATCAAGTTCCATGCCATTAGTTTGTGATGAAAATGTGTCAAAAGTTAAGGTTGAAAAACTGATTGTTCCTTCAAGAGCTAATCAAGTAATTTGGTCCAAGAAGAGTTCATCAAATGTGAGATTGAATCAAGATGGAGTTTGTCAACCTTTTAATGGTGAAAATTCTACTATTTCAGTTATTAATCATCATCTTCAATATGGAAGAGCAAAGCAAGTTTATGTGAAGCACAGTCCAATTAAAAAAGCTAAGAAGAATTATTTTGTGAAGTTGGTTCATTGCGAATCAAATTATGAAGGTCCAACGTTTGAAGAGTTGATAGCAAAGATTGGAACTTCCAAGAAATATCTCAAGGAAGAGTGTTAGAATGTGTGAGATTTTTCTAAAGTGATCTTTTGCAGTTCAATTCCAGAAATTATGGTGAAGAAATCTAGTGTTAATTATGAATGTGTGTATGTCTTTAAATCTAGGAATGTTGTCTAAATAAAAAATGTTTTAGTTGTTGTGTTAGGTAGATATTGTCAAGTGTAATCAGCTACCATATATAGCAGCCTTTATTAATGAAAAAAGTGAGGGAAAAGTGTGTTGCCCTAATGAGTTTTGTTTTTCTAATGTCTATTTGAATTTTTGTCTTTTACAAGATGTCTTTATTGTGTGTGTGAGAGAATTCCAACAAATAACCAATATCTCTTTGGCTTGCAAGCTCTAACATAGACCCTTTTACTTATTTTTATGGTTCATTCTTCCAGCAACACATCACCATGGGTGTTGTTACAATAAATTGTTGCTAAAGGCTCAATTAGGGACACAACCAAATGCAACAAGTATTGTCTCTATGATGATTGTTTGCTTCCCTAATTGACTGATAAATATATATATTGATCCATACATTTAATACAAAAGTATGAAAGATAGTTATTAAATGATTTAATAGCACAAAATATTACACGTAGAGACATTTATTAATTTTTTAAGGGCTATTAGCATGAAAAAAAATCAATTTTTTTTTCACATTTTTACGATTTTATCCAAACATTTTAATTTTGACAATAGATGCATAATTTGGTCAATTTGTTACAATTTTAGCCACGATTCGAATCCCAATTCGAGAGGTGTGTGCACCTACTGACATGGCACGCCACCTGACATTTTAAAACATTTTGAGTGGACCCCACATTAAAACAAGAGGAAAAAAATAAAAAAATTGTTAAATATATATATGTTATATATATATATATACACACAGAGAGAAGAAGTAGGCGGAGGACGAGGATGGCGAACGGCAATAGCGACAACTATGACAGGTAGACAGCGATGACTAATCTAAAAGCAAGAGGTAATGATTGATCTAGGCTTCCTCCTGCTCACGACAACGATCGATCTGGAAGCTAGACCGACGACCGATCTAGGCTTTCTTCTGCTCACAACCACCTCACAGAAAGCAACTGATGGCCCTTTGCTTTTGCTGGTCGATGACATCCTTTATCGGCCGCCTCTGTAACGACCCGTTAGAGGGTCCAGTATTTATTCAAGAATGATTTAATTAATTATTGAAGTATTTGATTAAGCGATTTTGCCAATTAATTATTTAATGTGGCAATTTAGAGATTTTGAAGGAAAAGAATAGCATTTATTTCTTTTTAATTTTAGAGTTAAAGAATTTGCTAAGGTGGCAAACTAGTGATTTTTAATTGAGATAATAGTATTTAAATAGCATTTAAATGGCATTTATTTTATGGATTAAATGCAAGGGCATGAAGGTAATTTTGGAGTTTTATTATTATTTGAGAAGTTTTAATAATAATTTTTGTATTATTATTAATTAAGTGGGACTATGTATTTAAAGAAGAATGAGAATTCATGTATAAGATGGATTTGGATTAAGAGTCTTCTAGTCCCAATAGGAGAAGGTTTTGAGAGTCTCCAAGTTCAATTGAGAGAGGGATTCCAAGTTATAAAAGGAAAGAGATCTAGGACTTTATGTCTATATATAGAGCCCATTAGCTTAGCTTTTCTTCATGTCGTGTGAAGAACAGAAAGGCCAAGAGATAGCAGAGGCTTGCTAGAGTCTTCAGGATCACTCCAGGGTTCGATCAAAGAGTTCTATCAGGCAAGTATTCTTCCTGTAATCCCTTCCATTATAGGTTCATATCAGTTTTTCAGATTTTTCCAGTTCTTCATTGAGTTCTCAGATTTTATATCAGTAAGCAGAGACGTATATATATATATGCGTATAACAGTGAAGTTATGAGCAAGTTCTATTAATCCTCATCAATTTTGGATTACAAGTTCCATTAATCCTTATCCATTTTGGATTGCAAGTTCTATAAATCCTTATCCATTTTGGATTGCAACTTCTATTAATCCCTATCCATTTTGGATTACAAGTTCTATAAATCCTTATCCATTTTGGATTGCAAGTTCTATTAATCCTTATCCATTTTGGATTGTAAGTTCTATTAATCCTCATCTATTTTGGATTACAAGTTCCATTAATCCTTATCCATTTTGGATTGCAAGTTCCATTAATCCTTATCCATTTTGGATTGCAAAGTTTCATTAATCCTCATCCATTTTGGATTGCAAGTTCTATTAATCCTTATCCATTTTGGATTGCAAGTTCTATTAATCCTTATCCATTTTGGATTGCAAGTTCTATTACTCTAAGTTCTAATATCCAGATACCTTGTATCGTATCCGGATGTATCTAAAGTTCTTCGAGCATGATATCCGGATGGTTTCTTTATACATTCGGAAAGGTCAAGATAATATCCAGATGTCTCGCCAGATATCCGGATGCCTCCCTCAAAAGTTGAATTTTTCATTCGAATAGTCCCCAGTTATATCCGAATGCATCAGTGAGATATCCGGATGACCAGAATCATATCCAGATGTCCTAGTTCATATCCGAATACATCCCAGCATATCCGAATAGCTTCTACTTTGAATGTCAGTGTATCCGGATGAACCTTCTTCATATCCAGATGTCTTTCATCATATCCGGATATCCTTCCTGATATCCGGATGACTTTTCTAAAAATCCAATTTTAGCTTCCAGTGATATTTTAATCCAATTTTTAATCAAAGTAATGTATTCAATACCTCCAAATATTGAATTTAAAGGCTAGAATCTATCAAGTTAATCATGCCCATACCATAAATCATAATTCATAGAATCTTTGTATTCCAATATGTAGATGAAGATCATATCATGTTCAGCATTATTTTATTATAACATGATCAGCATTATTTTGTGAGATTATGTGCATACATTTTGGTATGAGCATTGAGCATGACTTTATATGGAGCACTACATATCGTGTGCCAGCATTTATGTGAGCATTGCATTGCATTATGCGCTCTAGGCGGCTTGTCCGCGGGGATCCCATCAGTTTCAGTTTCAACTCAGTTTATGAGTTGCTCGCCTGGTGGCAACCAGGGGGCTAGGGGCTTTGCCCACAGTATGTTCTTACAGTTTTTATGTATGCAAGTTTCAGATCAGACAGGTATGTGTTATCAGATTATCTGGGCCTATGAGCCAAAATTGCATACCTGCATTTAGTTTACAGTTTATGTGCATTACATTTTTATGAATGCAAACAGACAGTGATTATACAGTACAAGTTCAGTGAGTTATTTATCAGTATCGATATTCTTCGATTCAACTTTAGTATTCTTTCCAGCTTATTACTTGCTGAGCTTTTGTAGCTCACCTTGTACTCTTCACCCCTCCAGGTTCTAGCAGGGGAGTACCAGATGTGGGGCCTAGCAGCAGTGGTTTATAGTGTGTGTACGTGGAGCCGCTCAAGATAAAAGATGTCTGGGAGTCTGTTGAGTTTTATATTATTTTCTCAGTTTAGATCTATTTTATATTTCAGTTGAGGGATTGTCCGTTAGACAGAGTTTATGGTTTTTAGTCTGTATTAACTCAGAGTTTTTTTTTTCTAGTTGATTGAAATGTTCATTCATGGTATCAGATTTCAGATTATCAGTTAGTTTATTTTATTTTCCCCGTAGCACCTCTTCTCGGGCAGTTCTAGGAGAGGGGGTGTTATAGCCTCACCCTCGCCGTCGGTCATTTAAGCCAGCCCTATTGACGTCAATGATGGACCATCAAGTTTTCAGATTCTAGATCAGCCTCTATCGCCACCTCCAATTTCTAGATCGACTACCACCTTCAACCCAACACTATTGCCAGTCCCCGTCTTCCTTTGTCACCATCTCCATCCTCCGCATACCTTTCTTTTCTATGTGTGTGTGTGTGTATAACACATATATAGTTATTTTCTTTTTTATTTTTTTTCACTTGTCAATGTGGGGCTCACTCAAAATGTTTTAAAATGCCAAGTGGCATGCTACGTCAGTAGGTGCACATGCCTCTTGTGTAATACCCCATATTTTCGTGAAGTTGGCATGTATTTTAAGTGAGTTTAAAATATCAAAAAATATGCTTGAAATGGCAATAAGTGACCAAATTGGTCGCAGGGAGTGCCTTGGAGCTTAGATACCTAAGCACGAAGGTATATTTTTGACGAGCATCTCGAGGTAAAATTTATGACACTGAAAGAAATAAAATAAGAGACAATTTTTGATTAAGCTAACTTGTAGCCTAAAAAGACCGAATGATGGTAAGAGCTTCCCGAAAATCGTACATATTGATTAATTTTGAGATTTTAAGTATCTCGATAAATTTGATGCTTAAGGGTATAATTGTAATTAAAGAAATTATCCAAATGAAATAAGGATGAAATTAGGAGCTCATGTGGTAAAATATTAAAGTTGAAAACTTGAAATAAGGGCCAAAATATCATTTGGAAGAAGTTTGGGGTATTAGCTTGGATTTCAAAAGTTAAATTATTCTAGCTTCGGATTTCAAAAGCCATTCAATTATATCTTTTAGTCTTTGGAGTCCATGGCTTAGATTGTGACAAGTGGCATAAGGTGATTGGTTCAAGTAATCTATAAATAGGCACCATGGGTTATTCTCAAATCATTCAAGGGAGTTTAGAGGAGTGAGGCACTCTAAGTGTAGAGGCTTGCTCTAGAGAGATGGGAGGAAGTTCTGCAAGGAGGCAAGAAGAAAGCAGTGGAGAAGCGACGGAGAACGAGCCTCGTTGGAGTTGCGGGTCTTTGTCAGAATTTGACAAAATCAGTCAAAAAAAAAAGCGAGGTAAGTCCACTTTTTTGATAATCCTGTAGAGGGGGCAGAGAGGGTCGTGCAGGTTCAAACGAGGGTCGAATCGGAGTTAAAATGAGGAAATTATGGCCGAAAAACCAAACCGAGGCGAAGTTGTCAAAAGCTGCTGTGCAGCATGTGAGTTACACACACACGAAAGTGGTTGCGTGTGAAGGCACGTGGCCCACCTTTCTAGAGCGTATGAGGGGCCTATTTTTCTTCTACTTTTCCATTTTTGTCCCTACTTTAATGCCCCTAAACTCTATGTAGAAATATTTGAGGTTAGATTTACCGAAATGCGTGTTTTCTACAGAAACTTAGGCCGTTTGCAGTGAAGTCGTACCGTCCAAGAGATAAACCAACAAGGTGAGACTCCTATACTCCAAATCCTATTTTTTATTCTCTTATGAGAGACTTCTATTGCATGAGACGTGTTTTGTGATGTTCTTGTACGTAAACTCTTATTGTTCTCTTACGTGAAATCATGTTGCAAATATGAACTGTATTTTTATGAAAAATATATGTTGTTGTCTTTTTAACTGTTGCATTTATAAAATTTGTGTGATCATACTGTTGTACCTATTTGTTGTTGGCCAAGGGAAAAAGTCGGATATCCCTCGAGAGGCGCTGTGCGTGCGCCATTGAGAAAGCTCTCGTGGGGAAGACCGTGAGCCTAAGGGACAACGGATGTGGTGCTTGCATGAGTTCTATGAGGTTGGGCCAAGGTGATATGGTTAAGGACCTCCCGAGAGGTGCTATGCGTGTGCTATTGAGAAGGCTCTCGTTGGAGGAGGCTGATATGTTCACGAGGTACTTCGGAGTAGTTCTTGTTATTTTCCTCATACGTTTTATACTTGTTCATGCATTGATATAAACTGTTTTGTAGTTTCTTACTAGAAGATTCATCTTCTAATAGGACTATGTCCTTGGAATATTCAAACGTTCCAGATTCGACGAGCGGCTCTAAGGAAAATGAGGTAGTTGAAGAATAAGCTTAATTTATTGCCTGTAGCATGCTTATCATATCTATGTTTATGTGCGAACCTATGTAGGATTTGGATATGTTTAAGATGTTTAGTTATCACAGGCGCTCGTCCATGTCATACATTTTTCTTTAGATATCTAAGTTCCGAGATATTTCCTTCCATTGATTCGGCGATTTTAAACTATTAAATTGACCTCTAATTCTTTGAACCACTCAAAAGTCACTCATAAAATCTCATTATCTGAATCTTTTCAGCCTAAAAATTCTTAAAAACTTTCAAAATTAATTTATTTTATTTTAGGGTATTACAGCTAAATCCTGTGACATATCTACAATCACCTAAGTCCTTTACCGTGACCCCACTTCTACACTACAAAAACTTAGGTTGCGTTCTCTTTATTGTTTTTAACCTGTTTTCAGTTTTTAGTTTTTTAAAATATTGAAAACGCGTTTACTTTATTATTTTTAAAAACAAATTTTTGAAAATAAGAAAAAAATTTATAAAGAAGATAATATATAATATATTATTAAGTGTATTATATATATTATGTATAATAATATTTAATATAAATTATTGCTAACAACAATTCATTAATTAAATTTATTGTTTTAGTTTAGTAGTAAAATTTTATTAAAAATGATTAATTTTATTATTTAGTAATTAAATTTATTAAATAAAATATTTTTTTTTAAATAGCAAAGTAAATACGTTTTCTAGTTTTCTATTTTAAGAAATAGTTTTTTAGAATGACAAAAAGTACGAGTTTTCAAAAATCTCAACACAGAAACTCAAAATACAAAATTAATAATAAATTCAAAACTAAAATTGAAAACGGAAACAAGAATGCAGCCTTAATTTTTGATAGTAATTATATGTGTCACATAAAATCATATATCTGCCTTTAAAACTATATTAGGAATATACAAAATAATTGTTGCAGTTACTCGTGTTGTTAATTGTATCTTTAACGACAATTTACTATGTGTAGCAAAAAGTATATATATTAGTTAAAAACTTTGCTGCAAAAGTAATTAAACAAGCTAATAAACCCAAAATTTTCTGTAAAAAGTACTGTTAGAAACATATGCTTTTTTAGGAAAAGTACTTTTAGTGACATGTTTTTGCTCTTGAGAGAATGATTCAGGGGGTGTTTGGCTTACCTTTTTTTTTTAAATAACTTTTAAGTTATGTAGTTTTTAAATTAAAAGCTGAATAATGTTTAAATGATATATTTGGTTTGAAAGAGCGGATAAATTATCAAAACTTGACAAAAATACCAAAATAAACACGGTATTGAATGATATAAAATTTTATCATTAAATATTAATAAACTATACATAATTATTAAAAATATATTAATACAATATTACTATATGTATTATATATGTTATATATAACAATAATATATATTATTATGTGTTATATATATATATATACATGCAGTGGGGGGAAGCACAGAGACTGATGGCCAACGGTGCCAGCAATGGCTAATAGGGGTGATGGGCAACAAGAAGTGATCGATGGGGTGACGCAATGGCTGACGATGAAAGCCAAAAAAGCTGGGGTGACAGGCGGTGGGAGTCAGAGGTTGAAATAGAACCTGACAGCGGCTTGCAGTGATGGCACAACCCACCAACTTGATGATGACTTGCGGGGGCCCAACTGGACAACGACGACAGTGAATTTAGAGGAGGGGTGACGATAATGGCAGAAACCAAGGGAAGATGGGAGAAGAGAGTAATGGAGGAGAAGAGGTAGTAGGGATAAGAGGCGTAAATATTGAAAATGTTTGAGGGAAAAATAATAAATTAGTAGCTTGACGCAATAAGCTGGTGATAACATATTTTTACAAAAGCTAGGGGCACAAGCTTGTTTCAAACGCTATTGTAGTAGTATTTAAGCTAATTGGTGTTACCAAACACTTAAAAGAAAAATGGTACATAGTATATAAGCTACTTATACAGGTTATAATCGGTCAAACCGCTTAGCCAAATACCTTTTCAGTCACTATTAGTGTGTCCTTAATTAACATGTTAGCATCAAATATATTTGTCCCTATCAATGCTTTTTGAGACAAATTACGAGAAGAATTCATAATTAATTCAAAATAAATGAACCTAATTCTTTTTTAACCCCTTTCTTGAAAAAAAAAATATTTTCAGTCACTCAAACAAACTAATTACATTCTATTATCACTTTTTTTTTCTTCAAAAAAGGTATCTAAACTGAAAATATGACAACGTCAAAATTAGTTAGATCAAAACTTAAATGAAAGGGTAGATTTGCAAAATTAGTTGATAAGATCAAAATTGGTAAAGTGGTTATAGAGTACAATTAATTTGTTTGAGTGGCCACAAATTATTTTGCCCTTAATTTTTTTTTAAAAAAGTGCTACAATATATATATATATATAAACATATCATTACACACATATAATACCAAATGTAACCGATAATAATATTTGTCATTTATTTAAAGGTACTAAATTTGATTGTAATATTCCTTCCTTGTTTGGCATGACGAACCAAGCTTCATTCATGAAATTATGCAGAAACCTTCATTTTCCTTTGACAAAGTAAAAGTCAATATATATATCAAATTTCAGGACATTTTTATGAGAGAATAAAAACATTTCTTTTTCTTTGACAAGATAATGGTTAGTATATATTCCAAATTTTATGTCATATATGAGAATTGATGATGGTTTTTGGGACTAACCACCACGTGCCACCTCTGTGAATGGGCCTTGGGAATAGTACCTTGGACTTGGCGATGTCGGACCTCGGGAATAAAACCTGCGAGACAATGGAGGGCCGGGGCTAGGATCCCCCGGGGTGGACTCCGATGCTCAAATTAGTAGAGTAAATGTGAGTAGTCATGAATGTAAGAGTTAGAGAGCTTTTTATACCTGATGAGGACCCCGATCAAGATGGAACGAGTCTCGCGATCTGGCCCGGATCTTTCAGACTCCGCACCGGATTGTTGACTTGCCACGTGTCAGTCTCTCGAGCAATCCACGTGGCAAGTGACGCCACTAGCGCGTAGGGGTATTATTATAATTTTAGGTAGTGCCACATCACTAGCCCCCCACTCCTTGAGCTGAGCTGAGAATCACGCTGGGTTAAGGAGTAGCTTAATTTCTGAGGTTATTTAACTGTAGATTTTTCCCAAGATGTATAACAGTATTTTTAGCTCGGCAAATGATGATGATGATCTGTGAGACTAGCCACCACGCCCCGCCTTGACAAATGGACCTCGGGAGTGGAAGCTTCAGACTTGGGTATTCTTGGCCTCGGATCTATAGCTTACACTTTGGACTTGGTTATGCCTGGCGCTGTTTGTGGGGATGTAGCCTGTAAGATAATGGAGCAACAAGGCAGGTCAGGTTGGTTTGGCTGGGATCCCCTCATTAGGCTGGGATTCCCTTATCTGGCTGGGCAGGCTGGGATTCCCTGGTTTGGCTGGTCAGGTTGGGATATCCTTTGGTCAAGCTGAGATTTCCCTTGGTCAGGTTGGAATTTTCCCTAGTCAGGCTGGGATCCCTTAGCCTGGCTAATCAGGCTGGGATATCCTCAGGTCAGGCTGGGATTTCCCCTAGTCAAGCTGGGATCCCTTGGCCTGACTGATCAGGTTGGGATATCCTCTGGTCAGGTTGGGATTTCCCATGGTCAGGCTGGGATATCCTCTGGTCAGGTTGGGATTTCCCATGGTCAGGCTGGGATATCCTCTGGTCAAGCTGGGATCCCTTGGTTTGGCTGGGATTTCCCCTAGTTAGGCTGGGATCCCTTGGGCTCTTGACCCTTGGATTTCAGTCATTCCTACCCAGAAGAGGGTGTTGGGCTCTGAATTATTTTTTCCAACCATTAGTCCATCTTCGGCTTGTGGACGACCTAGGACACTTAACCCTTGGATTTTCGCCATTCCCACGCAAAGAAAAGTGTTGGGCTCTGACTTTTTTCTAGCCATTAGTCCACCTTCGACTTGTGGACGGCCTAGGGCACTTGACCCTTGGATTTTCGCCACTCCTACGCGGAGGAGGGTGTTAGGGGTTTGAATTTTTTCTAGCCATTAGTCCACCTTCGATTTATGTACAGCCCAGGGCACCTGACCCTTAGATTTTTTCCACTCCCACACGAAGGAGAGTGTTGAGTTTCTTCCGGCCATTAGTCCATATTCGACTTCTAGACTCCTAGGGCTCGTGACCCTTGGATTTTAGCCACTCCCTCACAGAGGAGAGTGTTGGGATAGAGTTTTTCCTTATCCATTAGTCCACCTTTGGGAATGACCTAGGGCACTTGACCCTTGGATTGTTACCACTCCCACGCGACGTAGGGTGTTGAGTTTCTTCTTATCACTAGTCCATCTTCGGCTTCTGGACTCCTAGGGCTCGCGACCCTTGGATTTTATCCACTCTCTCGCAGAGGAGTGTGTTGGGATAGAGTTTTTCTTAGCCATTAGTCCACCTTTGGAGACGGCCTAAGGTACTTGACCCTTGGATTGTTGCCACTCCCACACGAAGAAAGGTGTTGAGTTTTTTCCTACTATTAGTCCATTTTCGACTTCTGGACTCTTAGGGCTCGTGACCCTTGGATTTTAGCCACTCCCTCGCGGAGGAGGGTGTTGAGTTTCTTCTGGTCATTAGTCCATCTTCTACTTGTGGATGGCCTAGGGCTCGTGACCCTTGGATTTTAGCCACTCCCTCGCGAAGGAGGATTTTGGGCTAAAGTTTTTCCTTGGCCATTAGTTGACCTTTGGGGACGGCCTAGGGCACTTGACCCTTGGATTGTTTCCACTCCCACGCGAATGAGGGTGTTGAGTTTCTTCCGGCCATTAGTCCACCTTCGGCTTGTGGACAGCTTAGGGCACTTGACCCTTGGATTGTTGCCACTCCCACATGAAGGATGGTGTTGACTTTCTTTCGGCCTTCCATCTTTTGATTGTGGACAGCCTAGGACACATGACCCTTGGATGAGCTCTTTCATGGCCATTAGTCCACATTTGGGGATGACCTAGGGCTCGTGACCTTTGGATGAGGTTTTCTGTGGCCATTAGTCCATCTTTGGAGACTGCCTAGGGTACTTGACCCTTGGATTGTTGCCACTCCCATGTGAAGGAGGGCGTTGAGTTTATTCCGACTATTAGTCCATTTTTAGCTTTTGGACTCCTAGGGCTCGTGACCCTTGGATTTTAGCCACTCCCTCGTGGAGGAGGGTGTTGAGTTTTTTTCGACCATTAGTCCATCTTTTGCTTGTGGACGGCCTAGGGCAAGTGACCCTTGGATTTTAACCACTCCCTCGAGAAGGAGGGTGTTGGGCTAGAGTTTTTCCTTGGCCATTAGTCCACCTTTGGGGACGGTCTAGGGCACTTGACCCTTGGATTGTTGCCACTCCCAAGCGAAGGAAGGTGTTGAGTTTCTTCCGGCCATTAGTCAACCTTCAGCTTGTGGATGGCCTAGGGCACTTGACCCTTGGATTTTCGTCACTCCCACGCGAAGGAGGGTGTTGGGCTCTGAATTTTTTCTAGCCATTAGTCCACCTTCGACTTGGGGACGGCATAGGGCACTTGACGCTTGGGTTTTTTCCACTCTCACACGAAGAAAGGTGTTGAGTTTCTTCTGGCCATTAGTTCATCTTTGGCTTATGGACGGCCTAGGGCACTTGACCCTTGGATTGTCGCCACTCCCAAGCGAAGGAGGGTGTTGGGCTATAATTTTTTCCTTGGCCATTAGTCCACCTTTGGGGATGGCCTAGGGCTCGTAACCCTTGGATTTTTTTCAGTCCCTCGTGGAGGAGAGTGTTGACCTGGAGTTTTTCCTTGGCCCTTAGTCCACCTTTGGAGATGGCCTAGGGCTCGTGACCCTTGGATTTTAGACACTCCCTCGCGGAGGAGGGTGTTGGGCTAGAGTTTTTCCTTGGCCATTAGTCGACCTTTGGGGACGGCCTAAGGGTCGTGACCCTTGGATTTTAGCCAATCCCATGCGGAGGAGGGTGTTGGGCTAGAATTTTTACTTGACTATTAGGCCACCTTCAGCTTGTGGATGGCTTAGGGCACTTGACCCTTGGATTGTCGCCACTCCTACGCGAAGGAGGGTGTTGGGCTCTGAATTTTTTCTACCCATTAGTCCTCCTTTGACTTGGGAACGACCTAGGGCACTGGACCCTTGGATTTCTGCCACTCCCACGGGAAGGAGGGTGTTGAGTTTCTTCTGGCCATTAGTTCATCTTCGGCTTGTGGACGACCTAGGGCACTTGACCCTTGGATTGTCGCCACTCCCAAGCGAATGAGGGTGTTGGGCTAGAATTTTTTCCTTGGCCATTAGTCCACCTTTGGGGATGGCTTAGGGCTCGTAACCCTTGGATTTTTTTCAGTCCCTTGTGGAGGAGGGTGTTGACCTGGAGTTTTTCCTTGGCCCTTAGTCCACCTTTGGGGATGGCCTAGGGCTCATGACCCTTGAATTTTAGACACTCACTCGCAGTGGAGGGTGTTGGGTTAGACTTTTTCTTTGGCCATTAGTCGACCTTTGGGGACGGCGTAGGGGTCGTGACCCTTGGATTTTAGCCACTCCCATGCAGAAGGGGGTGTTGGGCTAGAATTTTCCTTGGCCATTAGTCCACCTTCAGCTTGTGGATAGCCTAGGGCACTTGACCCTTGGATTGTCGCCACTCCCACGCGAAGGAGGGTGTTGGGCTCTGAATTTTTTCTAGCCATTAGTCCACCTTCGACTTGGGGACGGCCTAGGACACTTGACCCTTGGATTTCTAACACTCCCACACGAAGGAGGGTGTTGAGTTTCTTCTAGCCATTAGTTCATCTTCGGCTTGTGGACGGCCTAGGGCACTTGACCCTTAGATTGTCGCCACTCCCAAGCGAATGAGGGTGGTGGGCTAGAATTTTTTCCTTGGCCATTAGTCCACCTTTGGGGACGGCCTAGGGCTCGTAACCCTTGGATTTTTTCCTTGGCCCTCAGTCCACCTTTGGGGATGGCCTAGGGCTCATGACCCTTGAATTTTAGACACTCACTCGCGGTGGAGGGTGTTGGGCTAGAGTTTTTCTTTAGCCATTAGTCGACCTTTGGGGATGGTGTAGGGGTCGTGACCCTTGGATTTTAGCCACTCCCATGCAGAAGGGGGTGTTGGGCTAGAATTTTCCTTGGCCATTAGTCCACCTTCATCTTGTGGATAGCCTAGGGCACTTGACCCTTGGATTGTCGCCACTCCCACGCGAAGGAGGGTGTTAGGCTCTGAATTTTTTCTAGCCATTAGTCCACCTTCGACTTGGGGACGGCCTAGGACACTTGATCCTTGGATTTCTACCACTCCCACGCGAAGGAGGGTGTTGAGTTTCTTCTGGCCATTAGTTCATCTTCGGCTTGTGGATGGCCTAGGGCACTTGACCCTTGGATTTTTTCCACTCCCTCGCGGAGGAGGGTGTTGAGCTGGAGTTTTTCCTTGGCCCTTAGTCCACCTTTGGGGACGGCCTAGGGCTCGTGACCCTTGGATTTTAGACATTCCCTCGCAGAGGAGGGTGTTGGGTTAGAGTTTTTCCTTGGCCATTAGTCCACTTTTGGGGACGGCCTAGGGCTCGTAACCCTTGGATTTTAGCCACTCCCTCGCGGAGGAGGGTGTTGGGCTAGAGTTTTTTCCTTGGTCATTAGTCTACTTTTGGGGATGACCTAAGGCTTGTGACCCTTGGATGAGTTTTTTCGTGGCCATTAGTCCACTTTTGGGGACGGCCTAGGGCTTATGACCCTTGGATGAGTTTCTCCGTAGCCATTAGTCTACTTTTAGGGACGGCCTAGGGCTCGTGACCCTTGGATGAGTTTCTCCCTGGCCATTAGTCCACTTTTGGGGATGACCTAGGGCTCGTGACCCTTGGATTAGTTTCTCCGTGGCCATTAGTCCATCTTCGGCTTGTGAACGGCCTAGGGTACTTAACCCTTGGATTGTTGCCACTCTGACGCAAAGGAGGGTGTTGGGCTCTGAATTTTTTCTTGCCATTAGTCCATCTTCGACTTGGGGATGGCCCAGGGCACTTAACCCTTGGATTTCTGCCACTCCCACGGGAAGAAGGGTGTTAAGTTTCTTCCGGCCATTAGTTCACCTTTGTCTTGGGGATGGCCTAAGGCTCTTAACCCTTCTTGTCTGGCTGCTCAGCCCGCTTGGCCTTCATTATTTCTTCAGCGTTGGTGTATTTATTAGCTCAGGTAAGGGCTTATGTGAAAGTACGTGTAACACCCCAATTTTCTTGAGCGTGTTATAACTTAGGATTTTCGGAATATAAAAATTTTTCATACCACAATCGCTGCCATACATCACACAAATTCCCAAAAGACCTTAATTTTCACCTTCTCAGCTTAACAAACCCAATATTAAATAGCTAAAACAAGTGTTAAAATTTCAAATGCTGAAGCTAGATCGAACCTGATATGGTTCACAACCATAATGCTTTATTTATCATAAAATTGTTCAAGATATCTACAAAATGTATTACATCATCTCTCGCAAATGATAACTGAACATTTTAAACATATCCAAATTTATATAGGTTCGCACATAAGCATACAACAACAGTAAATTAAACTTATTCTTCAGCTACCTCCTTTCCCTTAGAGCCGCTCGTCGAACCTGGAACGTTTGAATATTCTAGGGACATAGTCCAATTAGAAGATGAGTCTTCTAGTGAGAAACTCCAAAAAATAGTTTATATCGATGCATGATCAAGTGTAAAATGTATGAGAAAATAAGGAGAATTACTCCGAAGTGCCTCGTGAACACGTTACCCTCCTCCAACGAGAGCTTTCTCAATGCCGCATGCATAGTTCATCTCGGGAGGTCCCTAACCATGTCACTTCGGCCCGACCTCATAGTACTCATGCAAGCACCACATCCGTTATTCCTTAGACTCACGGTCTTCCCCACGAGAGCCTTCTCGATGGCGCACGCATAGTGCCTCTTAGGGGATATCCGACTTTTTCCATCGGTCAACAACAGATAGGTACAACAGTATGGCCACACAAATTTTATAAATGTAACAGTTAAAAAGTCAATAGCATATATTTTTCAGAAAAATACATTTCATATATGCAACATGATTTCATATAAGAGAATAACAAGCGTTTATGTATAAGAACTTCAGGAAACACGTCTCATGCAATAGAAGTCTCTCATAAGAGAATAAAAAATAGGATTTGGAGTATAGGAGTCTCACCTTGTTAGTTTATCTCTTCGACGGTATAATTTCACAGCAAACGGCCTAGATTTCTGCAGAAAACATGCATTTCGATAAACCTAACCTTAAATATTTTAGATAGGATTGAGGGGTATTAAAGTAGGGGCATAATTGGAAAATTTCATGGAAAAAGGACCCCTCACGCGCCCCAAGAAGGATAGCCACGCGCCCTCACGCGCAGCTATTATCCGGCGCGTATATCTCACGTGCTGCACAACAGTCTCAGACTGCTTCGCGTCGGGTTGGTATTTCGGCCATAACTTCCTCATTTTAACTCCGATTCGACCTCCGTTTGAACCTACGCGACCCTCTCTTCCCCCTCTACAAGATTATTAAAAAAAAGGGACTTACCTCGCTTTTTTTCTGACTATTTTGGTGAATTCCAACAAAGACCCGCATCTTCGATGAGGCTCGTTTTCCCCGGCTTCTCCTTCGATTCCTTCCCGCCTTCTTGCCGAACTTCCTACTCTCTCTCTAGAGCAAGCTCCTCCTCTTAGAGTGCTTCAACTCTCAAGCTTGCTTGGAATGATTTGAGAACAACCCATGGTGCCTTTTTATAGATTTCTCCAACCAATCACATTATGCCACTTGTCAAAATCTTAGCCATGGACTCCAAAGACTCAAAGCCATAATTGAGTGGCTTTTGAAATCCAAAACTAGAATAAATTGATCTTTTAAAATCCAAGCTAAAAACCCAAACTTCTTTCAAATAACACTTTAGCCCTTATTTCAAGTCCTCAACTTAAATATTTTACCACATAAGCTCTTAATTTTATTCTTATTTCGTTTGAATAATTCTCTAATTACAATTACACCCTCAAACATCAAATTTATCAAGATACTTAAAATCCCAAAATTAATAACTCAAAATTAATTAATATATACGATTTTTCGGAAGCCCCTTACCATCATTCGGTCTTTTTAGGCTACAACTTAGCTTAACCAAAAACCATTTCTGATTTGATTTCTTTCAGGGTTATAAATCTCGTCTCGAGATGCTCGTGAAAAAAATACCTTTAACCTTAGGTATCTAAGCTCTATGGTACTCCCTACGATTGATTCGGTCACTTGTTGCCATTTCAAGCATATTTTTTGGTATTTTGAACTCACTTAAAATACGTGGCATCTTCACGAAAATATGGGGTATTATATTCTCCCCCCCTTAAAAGAATTTCGTCCACGAAATTTGAAACATACTCGAAATTATTGAAGGTTAAATAATTATTGCTTTCTGGAATACAATTTCTGGAAGAAAATATAAAAATTTCCTACTCTATTTCCATTTCCTCGAACAAATGAGGATATTTCTTCCTAATTGTTTCCTCAAGTTCCCACGTTGCCTCGTCATCCGAGTGCTTTCCCCACTGAACCTTCACTAACGGGATCTCTTTATTTCGCAACACTTGAGTTCAGCGATCTAAAATTGCTCCAGGTGACTCCGGGTAGGTCAAGTCATTCCTTAGCTCAATTGTCTCCACCCGAACTCCGAGGGTTGGATCTGGCACATGCCTTCGAAGTTGGGAGACATGGAACACATTATGAATCCCGGACAAGCTAGGACGAAGCTCCAATCGATAGGCCAAAGGTCCGACTCTTTCCACAATCGGATATGATCCTATATACCTTGGCTTCAACTTTCCTTTACTGCTTCCATGCGTCACCAAATGCTGGGTTGACACCTTGAGATACACTAGATCCCCTACCTCGAACTCTAGATCCCTTCTTCTTTGATCTGCGTAAGATTTTTGTCGGCTTTGCGCAGCTTGAATCCTCTCTTGGATTATTTGAATCTTATTGGTAGTCTGCTGCACAAGCTCAGGCCCCAACATCTGTCGTTCCCCTACTTCGGTCCAACAGATAGGCGACAGACGCTTTCTTCCATACAAAGCCTCATAAGGAGCCATCTCGATGCTGTCGTGGTAACTATTGTTGTACGCAAACTCTACCAATGGCAGATGCTCCTCCCAATTTCCTCCAAAATCAAGGGCATAGGATCTCAACATATCTTTAAGCGTTTGAATTGTCCTCTCTGATTGCCCGTCGGTCTGGGGGTGATAAGCCGTACTCAATTTCAGCTGGGTTCCCATGCATTCCTGTAAACTCTCCCAAAATCTCGAGGTGAACCTCGGGTCCCAATCTGAAACTATACTTACTGGCGCACCATGGAGTCGTACGATTTCCTTCACGTATTGCTCTGCAAATTTTCGTATCGGTTGATCCATCCTTGTAGGCAAGAAATGTGCCGACTTTGTCAACCTGTCTACCACCACCCAAATGGCATCATAACCCCTTCGACTCTTCGAAAATCCTGTCACGAAATTCATCGTGATATGTTCCCATTTCCACTCTGGAACTTCCAAAGGTCTCATCAACCCTGCGGGTTTCTAGTGCTCAATCTTTACCCTTTGGCATATATCACATTGTGCCACCCTCCTAGCCACGCTGGCCTTCATCCCAGGCCACCAGTAGATTTCCCGAAGATCTCGATACATCTTTGTGGCTCCTGGGTGCACGGTATACTTAGCTATGTGGGCTTCATCCAAAATTTTTTGCCTTAACTCCCGAAGGTTTGGCACGTACACTCTACCCCGAAACCTGAGAATGCCATTTCGCATCTCAAAATCTGAACTCTTAGGCTAGCCTTGCTCGTCTACCCATAGACGTATACGCCAGTCACTCCCACTAGCCTCCCGTATTTCGGTCTCCAGATCCAGTCGAACTGCCAGGCCAGCTACTAGGACAGAAGATCCCTTCGGTACTACACTCACAGTCATCAGGCTAAAAGCCTCAATCAACAGCCACTCCTGGGCCATCAACCCGGCCATAATAGTAGGCACAGTCATACTCAAAGCATCAGCTACCACATTGGCACGCCCCAAGTGATATAAGATAGTGCAGTCGTAGTCCTTCAGGAACTCCATCCATCGTCGCTGCCTCATGTTCAACTCTTTCTGCGAGAACACATACCTTAGACTTTTATGGTCTGAGAATACATCGAACGTCTCTTCGTATAGGTAGTGCCTCCATAGCTTCAGAGCATATACCACCGCTGTCAGCTCTAAGTCGTGCGTTGGGTAGTTTACTTCGTGTCTCTTCAACTGGCGTGATCCATATGCAATCACCCGACCATGCTGCATCAATACACATCCCAAACCAACCTTCGAGGCATCGGTGTATACAACATATCCACCGGGCCCACTAGGCATTGCCAGCACAGGTGCAGAGGTCAGTCTGTTCTTGAGCTCTTGAAAGCTTTCCTCGCACTTTGCAGTCCATTCGAACTTTACCTCTTTCCGTATGAGCTTCGTCATAGGTGCAGTTATCTTCGAAAACCCTTCCAGGTATCTTCGATAATAGCCTGCCAATCTCAAAAAGCTTCGTACTTCGGTCACGCATGTCGGCTGCTTCCATCCTCGAACAACCTCAATCTTAGCTGGATCCACTGAGATTCCTTCGGCTGAGATCACATGCCCAAGAAACGCCACTTGGGATAGCCAGAACTCGCACTTTGAGAACTTAGCATACAATTGGTGTTTCCTGAGGGTTCCTAGCACTATTCTCAAGTGCTCCTCGTGGTCACTCTGATTCAAAGAATACACCAATATATCATCTATGAAGACGATCACAAACCGATCCAGGTAGGGCTTGAACACTCTATTCATAAGATCCATAAACGCTGTTGGGGCGTTAGTTAATCCGAATGGCATTACAAAATATTCAAAATGACCATACCTTGACCGAAATGCCGTCTTTGGAACATCATCTGGTTTAATTCTCAACTGATAATACCCAGATCTCAAATCAATCTTTGAGAACACCTTCGCTCCCTGTAGTTGATCAAACAACTCGTCTATCCTTGGGAGCGGATACTTGTTCTTTACCGTGGCCTTATTTAGTTGACGGTAGTTAATGCACATCCTTAGACTCCCGTCTTTCTTCTTTACAAATAGCACTGGTGCGCCCCATGGCGACGTGCTTGGCCTAATGAACCCTTTATCAGTCAACTCTTGTAGCTAACTCTTCAATTCTTTCATCTCCGCCGGAGCCATTCGGTATGGCGAAATTGATATTGGCTGGGTTCCTGGCACTAACTCAATTGAGAACTCGATTTCCCGAGGTGGAGGTAGTCCTGGTAATTCTTCTAGAAACACGTCATCATATTCTCGTACTACTTGCACCTCATTGAGTTTCGGTATCTCTCTTTCTTCTAACTGAGCATAAGCTATGAATCCATGAGCTCCTCGGCTCAACAGCTTTGCAGCCTTCATTGCTGAAATCATCTTTACGACCTCAGGGTTGCCTTGTCCCCGAAATTTGATCCACCCTCCCTCGGGTTTTCTTATGGTCATTATCTTCCTACGACAGTCTATATTGGCGTCGTACTTGGACAAGAAGTCCATCCCCAAGATTACGTCGAAGTCATATACTTCTAACAGAATCAGATCAGCTTGGAATCGAACATTACTTAGGCTAATTTCGCATCCCCTCACCATTTCTGAGGACTTCATACTCTTACCCATAGGTGTCGAAATCACCATAAGACACCCCATAGACTCGGTTTCTACTCTCAAACTCCTAGCCAAAGCATGCGATATAAAAGAATGAGTAGACCCTAGATCTATAAATGCATGCACAGGAGTATCCAAAATGAAGAGAGTACCTTGGATAACTGGAGGGTTTGCTTCTACGTCTTATTTGGTCAAATTATAGACTCGCCCCTATCTGGTCCCTTTTCCTTCTTCAATCTTTAGCGATTGCTCTTTCTTCTTCGGGCAATTCCTCGAGATGTGCCCATGCTGGTTGCAATTGTAGCAGATCACACTCACTGGTGTTGCTACTATAGCTTTTCCTTCTTAGACCATTCCCTTCGAGCAATTTCTGGAAGTATGCCCGGGCTATCCACAGATGTAACAAATAATTCTTTAGCCATCGCACCTCTTGCCCGTGTGCCTCTTCTTGCATTTAAAGCATGCTTTTCCCTTTTTCATGATCTTCCCATCCCGAGGTCCCATAGTCAAGTGGGATTTCTCTAGTTGTCCTCCAGTTTGAACCGTCGTGGCCTTTAGTTCTGCCACTCGTGTCATATTCTCCTCGGCTGTCATAGCTTTGAAAACTATGTCTGCATAAGACTCCACATGAACCAGGCTCATTAGTTGTTGAGATTCGATTGGCAAGCCTTGCAAGAATTTTTGTCCCTTCTCCACATCGTCCATCCTGTACAACGGCATATACTTGATTAACCGCAAAAATTTAGCCTCATATTGAGCCACAGACATATTTGGCCCTTGGCGTAAGTTCATAAACTCTCGAGCTCTAGCCAACTTCTAGCAAGTGGGAAAGAATTTCCCATTGAATAGCTCCTTAAACCATTCCCACGACATCTGGGGTGCCTCCCCCAATTCTACATCTGTTGCTGACCCCTGAGATTCTGTCCGGTTAGGTATCGCTCGCTGCATAAACCTCCACCATTGGGTAGCTTCCTTTTCCAGCATATAGGTCGCACACTCGACCTTGTCCTCATTCAGGATTCTCAATCTTTGTAGGATCTTTTCAGTCTAGTCCAACCAGTATTCACTGATTGCAGGGTCATCTGCTGGTTTTCCTCTAAACACTGGCGGGTTTTTTTGTAGATACCTCTCTAAGGAATCTACTCTTCTTTGCTCGGGCTGCAACTCCAAAATTCGCCCAGCCATGCCTTCTAGGATTCTCTCGATCCTATCAATCCAGCCTTCACCAAGGTCAGCTCGTGCATCTCTTTGACCTCCCACACCACCTCCTGGGTGCGGGTTGGTGTTGCTTTCTTCGCCATTGCCTCTCTCGCGCCTGTTCCTTCTTGTATTCACCATCTGGCTATTAAATCATCACGGCATGGTTCAATTCAAATTGAATAAGCAACAAGAGTATGCTACTAAATATTTCACAAATCCTAACCTAATTCCCAAAACTTACGGTGGCTTTACTCATCTAGCCACACGCGAACTTTTCCTTAGGTTCGCTTTGATACCAACTGTAACACCCTAATTTTCTTGAGCGTATTATAACTTAGGATTTCGGGAAAATATAAATTTTTCATACCACAATCGCTGCCATACATCACACAAATTCCCAAAAAACCCTAATTTTCACCTTTTCAGCTTAACAAACCCAATATTAAATAGCTAAGACAAGTGTTAAAATTTCAAATGCGAAAGCTAGATCGAACCTGATATGGTTCACAACCATAACGCTTTATTTATCATAAAATTGTTCAAGATGTCTACAAGATGTATTACATCATCTCTCGCAAATGATAACTGAACATCTTAAACATATCCAAATTTACAGAGGTTCGCACATAAGCATACAACAGTAGTAAATTAAACTTATTCTTCAGCTACCTCCTTTCCCTTAGAGCCGCTCGTCGAACCTGGAACGTTTGAATATTCCAGGGACATAGTCCAATTAGAAGATGAATCTTGTAGTGAGAAACTCCAAAAAAATAGTTTATATTGATGCATGATCAGGTATAAAATGTATGAGAAAACAAGGAGAACTACTCCGAAGTGCCTCGTGAACACGCTAGCCTCCTCCAATGAGAGCTTTCTCAATGGCGCACGCATAGCGCCTCTCGGGAGGTCCCTATCTATGTCACTCCGGCCCGACCTCATAGCACTCATGCAAGCACCACATCCGTTATTCCTTGGACTCACGGTCTTCCCCACGAGAGCTTTCTCGATGGCGCACGCATAGCGCCTCTCGGGGGATATCCGACTTTTGCCCTCGGCCAACAACAGATAGGTACAACAGTATGACCACACGAATTTTATAAATGTAACAGTTAAAAAGCCAATAGCATATATTTTTCAGAAAAATACATTTCATATATGCAACATGATTTCACGTAAGAGAATAACAAGCGTTTATGTATAAGAACTTCAGGAAACACGTCTCCTGCAATAGAAGTCTATCATAAGAGAATAAAAAATAGGATTTGGAGTATAGGAGTCTCACCTTGTTAGTTTATCTCTTCGACGGTATAATTTCACAACAAACGGCTTAGATTTCTGCCGAAAACATGCGTTTTGGTAAACCTAACCTTAAATATTTTTACATAGGATTGAGGGGTATTAAATTAGGGGCATAATTGGAAAATTTCATGGAAAAAGGACCCCTCACATGCCAGCATGCTCCCCAAGAAGGATAGCCATGTGCCCTCATGCGTAGCTATTATCCGGCGCGTGTATCTCACGCGCTGCACAACAGTCTCGGACTGCTTCGCCTCGGGTTGGTATTTCAGCCATAACTTCCTCATTTTAACTCCGATTCGACCTCCGTTTGAACCTATGCGACCCTCTCTTCCCCCTCTACAAGATTATCAAAAAAAGGGGACTTACCTCACTTTTTTTTCTGACTATTTTGGCAAATTCTTACGAAGACCCGCAACTCCGACGAGGCTCGTTCTCCTCGGCTTCTCCTTCGATTCCTTCCCGCCTTCTTGCCGAACTTCCCACTCTTTCTCTCTAGAGCAAGCTCCTTCTCTTAGAGTGCTTCAACTCTCAAGTTTGCTTGGAATGATTTGAGAACAACCCATGGAGCCTTTTTATAGATTTCTCCAACCAATCACATTATGCCACTTGTCAAAATCTTAGCCATGGACTCCAAAGACTCAAAGCCATAATTGAGTGGCTTTTGAAATCCAAAAATAGAATGAATTGATCTTTTGAAATCCAAGCTAAACTCCAAACTTCTTTCAAATAACACTTTAGCCCTTATTTCAAGTCCTCAACTTCAATATTTTACCACATAAGCTCTTAATTTTATTCTTATTTCGTTTGAATAATTCTCTAATTAGAATTACACCCTCAAACATCAAATTTATCGACATAATTAAAATCCCAAAATTAATAACTCAAAATTACTCAATATATACGATTTTTCGGAAGCCCCTTACCACCATTCGATCTTTTTAGGCTACAACTTAGATTAATCGAAAACCATTTCCGATTTGAATTCTTTCAGCGTCATAAATCTCGCCTCGAGACGCTCGTCAAAAATATACCTTTAACCTTAGGTATCTAAGCTCTAGGGTACTCCCTACGGCTGATTCGGTCACTTGTTATCATTTCAAGCATATTTTTCGGTATTTTAAACTCACTTAAAATACGTGGCATCTTCACGAAAATATGGGGTATTATAGTACGAGGTGGAGTTTTGGCCAAGGACAGAGCGAATGGCTTAGCCCTTAAGCCATTCTAAAGGGCCACCATTTCAATTCGCTGATCGAACTCTTCGATGCTCAACGCCTCTTCATTGACCCTAGCCACAAAATCCCTTAGGGATTCACCCTGGTTTTGCTTGACGTTCACCAGAGCCATAAAGACTTTCGATGGTGCTTCAAGGGAGCGTAATGGGCTAGGAAATAGGTCTTCAGCTCTTCCCAGATGTGGATGGAACGATAGGAAATGCAGGAGTACCAAGTCCGGGTATGACCTCCCAAAGTAGCCGAAAAAGCCTAGCACCACTTCGCGTTTGACCCCGATTGCACCAGCATGTGAGAGGAGAAAATCTCTCCATGATCATAGGGGTTTGTTCTTCTGTCATAGAGCTTGATGGATGGGATGCGAAACCTCTCCGGAGGAACCTCTGCCATGATGCTCTTACCCAGGGGTTGGTTAAAGTCGAGGTGAGGCAGCTCTTCCTTTCCCTTCTTGAGCTCCTGGACTTGTCTTTACAGAAAACGCAACTGCCTTTCCTGCGAAGTCCCTCATTCTCGTGAGGGGGAAGAAGTAGATCCTGTCACCTCAGAGGGATGGATTTCCTAGCCCGACTGGCGGGATTGACAAGGCTCCCGAGTAGGAGGAGGTGACTGGTGTTCCTCCTGCTGAGAGGGCACATGCATACGATGTTGTTCATTCTAGTGTAGATAACCAGTCAGCAACTCAGTTAATTGTTGGACCTAATTTTCCAGCTTGGTGAGTCGATCCTTTGGCATTGGATTGGATGGAGGTGGTGGATTCTCCCCTTATGGCAGGGCCTTTAGATTGGCACCAGCCTGGCAACGAGTCACATCTCTTTGGGGATCCATGTAGTTAGTTACGGTAAGAAGCGAAAGTCGTTGACACTTGTGGAAAGACCGAGGTCCAAGGTGAGGAGTTGAAGTCCGAAGCGCGAGGTAGGGAAAGAAGAGGCTCACGAGTATGGACGTCAGCCCCACGGTGGGCGCTAAATGATGATGCTTTTTGGGACCGACCACCATGTGCCGCCTCTGCAACTGGACCTCAGAAATAGAACCTCGGACTCGGCGATGTCAGACCTCAGGGATACAACCTGCAAAACAATGGAGTGACGGGGCTAGGGTCCCTCGGGGTGGACTCCAACGCTCAAATCAGTAGAGTAAATGCAGGTAGTAATAAATGTAAGAATTGGAGAGCTTTTTTATACTTGATGAGGACCTTTGTTTTTTATAGGCGGGTCCGTTATGGGGTACCCGAGATATACCTGAGATGGGCGGGCATGACTCCCGAGGACCTCGGTCAAGTTGGAATTAGTCTTGCGGTTCGGTCCGGATTTTTCAAATCCCGCACCAGATTGTTAACTTGCCACATGTCAGCCTCTTAGGCAATCCACGTGGCGAGCGAGACCACTAGCGTGTAGGGGTATTCTTGTAATTTTAGGTAGTGCCACATCAAAGAACACGTGAAGCTTGATACAATTAAAGAATATGCAATACTATACAAATAAAATATTTTAATAGAAAAACTAAAAAAATATACACTTTTAGCACAATTACTGATGCTAAAAATTCAACATAAATAAGACAATTTATTTTATCTAAGATTATAGTGTGCATGTCATAATTTAGTAATCACCTTAGTGTTGTTTTATTCTCATTACGATAAGTCTATTTATTATTCGATTAAAGAGTAATAGACACACTTTGTTTTTAAATATATAAGATCATTTTTTTATCTTATTTTTAATATTTAAATATTTTAAAATATAATATATTTATTATCAATCAATCAAATTATTTGGATATTGAAATCAAGACTAAGGTAGGATAAGATACACTAACTGTTCCTTAAAAACAATAATTAACATTATTGTTATAATTTTATATTTAACAATATAAAATCTTTTATTGAAAGTGTTATTTGAACACTCAAATTTGATATTTGTGATGACACTATCAATAGCAATATATAAAACATCAATATAAAATGTTAATACAAATTTCAAATTTAAATATTTAAATAATATTTTCAATTTTTTATTTAAATACCATACTATATTTGTTGTCGCCTAACTTTGACAATTAAATTTATTTGTCTTAGAGAACAACGTGACAGAGTCCAAGCTGAAAGAAAAGCAAGATCGCTACGGGCAAGTAACGTAGTTCAAAAATTTTGAATCTTACCCCGATCCCGGCGATTGGATCAACGTCGAAATCAAATCATTCACATACAGATAAAATAAATCTAACATTTAGATTATCGAGTCGTTCGCGGATTCGAGCCGTCCAAGCATCCGGCCTCTAACTCGTGATACGCGGCACGCGTCCATTGGCAAGGAGAGCGGAATAGGAGTGCTAGCTCCTTCTCCTTTGCACGGCTTGTGTATGGATTATAAAAGAACGCCCATATTTCAAATCGATGCCAAAAAGAAACGGGAAGAGTGAACGGCAATACGTTTTTCAACTCTTGAAAAACGACACCAAAAATCACTTAGTTTTGGGCAACTAATAAAGAGATATTTATAAGGAAATATCCTAGGGTTTCTAAAACCCTAATGGATTGGGTTAGCCCATTAATTCTAATTTAATTAGAATCTTAAGTGGGCTTATTCTAGTCCAACTAGAAATATAATTAAATGGCCCAATCCTTTTATAGGTTAAATAAAATATTATGGCCCAAATCTAATTCAAGCCCAAATATATTTTATTTAATATTTGGCCAAAATCTAATTTGGTCCAAATATAATATTTAATATTTGGCCCAAATCTAATTTAGTCCAAATATAATATTTATTTTAATATTTGGCCCAAATCCAATTTAGTCCAAATATAATATTTATTTTAATATTTGGCCCAAATCCAATTTAGTCCAAATATTAATTTAAGCCCAAATATATTTTATTTCCTATTTGCCACTCCAACAAATAGAAAATTATTAAATTAGAAACTCCTTTCTAATTTAATTAATTGCCATTTTAGGAAACTCTTTCCATTATGACGACTCCTCGTCATATCGACGTCATTACGTCTATTTGTTCTTTTTCCATGAGAACCTACGACGACAAAACTTCTTGCCGAAGTGTCCCACTTAACCATACGTCCACTCTCCTGGTTTAAGCCAGGGATCGTGCCTATTGTGTATGACTCATTAGGCTTCCGAATATGTTGGCAATGTGTCGGTACAAACACATAAGACAAGATTGGCCTCTAGCATGGCATCATGCCTACCCAATTATTTAGAAGGATTCATAATCCGTAAATAACCTTTCACGAGCATAGTTACTGTGTAATTCGATCCTCTCATCAATGTATCTTATGTGATCTCAAGTATGGCGATGTGTTGCTTGATAACGATCACATGAGTTTTCTTCGGTCTTCCGGATATCTTCACTTAATTAGAAAGTAAATCAATAACTCCTTATTGATCTCTTTCACCATGGCCATGGATTTAAAGTGAATATCCACCGAAGGCGCCTTGGATACATCATCCTCTATCAAGGGATAGACGAGTCCCATCTTAGTTATACACCCATCTCCATAAGCCTCACGATATACCCAACGATCGCCCACGTGCAGCCTTTGTTTAGGCCCATCGAAACGATGTCAAAACATATCGGTCTTCTTATGAGATGACCGTGACAACCTCAGGTCGAATGATTAGTTACACCCATCTCGTTGAGAATTCCATCAACATATAACCAAAATAGATTCTCATGGCGAGTCATGTCCAGTGACATGTTCTCCAACATTGGTCACCTATGTACTTGTCTAGACATCCCCATGCCTATGGGTGTGAGACCCCCATTGCTATCATATAGCAAAAACATAGCACATACAAGTCTTACCGCAATTGTCAATATCCATTCTTGACATTGCTATGACTTGGGACGTTTAATGATGTCTAGAAACTGTGATGCATCATCTCACATCTTTATAGATTAATCACAGTATACATCATATGGACTTCTATCTAGTTTCATTCGGTTATTACAATAATAACAAGAAACTAATAGAATGACTTCTTGTGAATTTGAACAACTCCTTATTCAAATAATAAACATGATTATAATTGTCAGTGTACAACATGCCCAATCTGATTGGGTCTAGAGCACCCACACTAACAATCTCCCACTTGCACTAGAGCCAATCACTCATGTATCTTATACCTGATGATCGAACATGACTTTCATGTTTCTCTTGGGACAGAGTTTTAGTCAAGGGATCTACGACATTGTCATCCGTGGACACTTTCTCTATATGTCACCTCGGCTGATAATCTCCATCATCATATGGTGATGTTCTAATACAAATTTGGTCCGTTGATGAGACCGTGGTTCCTTCGCTTACACGATGGCCCCATTGTTGTCCCAATAACTGTTATTGGATCAACAATGCTGGACACCGCTTTAAGTTCATCAATGAACTTACAGATCCATACAACCTCTTTAGCTGCTTTGAAGGTTGTTATGTATTCGACTTCAGTTGTTGAATCTGTCACTATCTCTTGTTGGAACTCTTCCAACTCATGGCCCAGCCATATAGGCAGAATATGAATTTCGACTATACGTGATTTAAAATCATCATGGTCGATACGTTTTTCAACTCTTGAAAAATGACACCAAAAATCACTTAGTTTTGGGCAACCCATAAAGGGATATTTATAAGGAAATATCCTAGGGTTTCTAAAACCCTAATGGATTGGGCTAGCTCATTAATTCTAATTTAATTAGAATCTTAAGTGGGCTTATTCTAGTCCAACTAGAAATATAATTACATGGCCCAATCCTTTTATAGATTAAATAAAATATTATGGCCCAAATCTAATTCAAGCCCAAATATATTTTATTTAATATTTGGACCAAATCTAATTTGGTCCAAATATAATATTTAATATTTGGCCCAAATCCAATTTAGTCCAAATATAATATTTATTTTAATATTTGGCCCAAATCTAATTTAGTCCAAATATTAATTTAAGCCCAAATATATTTTATTTCCTATTTGCCACTCCAACAAATAGAAAATTATTAAATTAGAAACTCCTTCCTAATTTAATTAATTGCTATTTTAAGAAACTCTTTCCATTATGACGACTCCTCGTCATATCGACGTCATTACGTTTATTTGTTCTTTTCCCGTGAGAACCTACGACGACAAAACTTCTTGCCGAAGTGTCCCACTTAACCATACGTCCACTCTTCTAATTTAAGCCAAGGACCATGCCTATTGCGTATGACTCATTAGGCTTCCAAATATGTTGGCAATGTGTCGGTACAAACACATAAGACAAGATTGGCCTCTAGCAAGGCATCATGCCTACCCAATTATTCAGAAGGATTCATAATCCGTAAATAACCTTTCACGAGCATGGTTACCGTGTAATTCGATCCTCTCATCAATGTATCTTATGTGATCTCAAGTATGGCGATGTGTTGCTTGATAACAATCACATGAGTTTTCTTCGGTCTTCCGAATATCTTCACTTAATTAAAAAGTAAATCAATAAATCCTTATTGTTCTCTTTCACCATGGCCATGGATTTAAAGTGAATATCCACCGAATGCGCCTTAGATACATCATCCTCTATCAAGGGATAGACGAGTCCCATCTTAGTTATACACCCATCTCCATAAGCCTCACGATATACCCAACGATCGCCCATGTGCAGCCTTTGTCTAGGCCCATCGAAACGATGTCAAAGCATATCGGTCTTCTTATGAGATGACCATGACAACCTCAGGTCGAAGGATTAGTTACACCCATCTCGTATGAGAATTCCATCAACATATAACCAAAATGGATTCTCATGGCGAGTCATGTCCAGTGACAGGTTTTCCAACATTGGTCACCTATGTACTTGTTTAGACATCCCCATGCCTATGGGTGTGAGACCCCCATTGCTATCACATAGCAAAAACATAGCACATACAAGTCTTACCGCAATTGTCAATGTCCATTCTTGACATTGCTACGACTTGGGACGTTTAATGATGTCTAGAAACTATGATGCATCATCTCACATCTTTATAGATTAATCACAGTATACATCATATATACTTCTATCTAGTTTCATTCGGTTATTACAATAATAACAAGAAACTAATAGAATGACTTCTTGTGAATTTGAACAACTCCTTATTCAAATAATAAACATGATTATAATTGTCAGTGTACAACATGCCTAATCTGATTGGGTCTAGAGCACCTACACTAACACAAGCGAGAGGGCAAGGTCTGTGGTATCAAAGTGGGGTTAATGGGTGTCGAGCTCGATTTGTTGTCTGAGAAAGTTAGGAGGATGTAGAGAGTCTTCAGCTGGCTTCTAAGAGTCTTCGGGGACCTTGCTTCCTGAAAGGTCTTTGGCTTGCTAGTCTTTCGATGGGTTCTAAGGGTCTTCGGATGGGTTGGCACCGAATGGGTCTGTAACAAATGAATAGTTAGAAAGCACGCGAGGAGCTTCCCCACGCAGGCCCTCCAATGCCTATGTTAGATGATGATGCCATAGAGTAGAAGTATGAATGTATGTATGTGATATGTTTCAGATAGGTGTCTTTAGATGGGAGTCTCCCAATGGGTAGTCTCTCGTTGGGTTAGGATGGACTGGGTTAAAGTCTCCGAGTCCGAATCTCTCTATGTATGTGTGTATATCCCTTTTGTTGTGTAATAGGCAGGTATTTATAGACATTAGTGGTGAGGTCCACATGACACGTGGCATGATAATGTGTGCCCCAACTCTTCGGGGGGAAATGCATCGGATGAGGCTGAAGGGCTTGGTGGTATCTTCGGGGATAAAATGCCCTGATGAGTATCCTTCGGATGGGTCCTGAAGACTCCTTAGAGTCATTGGGTGACTTAAGGACATAAAACTCTTTGGATGAGTCTTGGGCTTCTATGATGCTAAGGGCCAAGCTAGCCCGGAGACTCTCTGGAGTCTTCGAAAGACTCTTGCTTGGAAGACTCTTTAAGGTCATTCGGGTTGGCTTTCTTGGGATACTTCTAGGGTTTTTGGGCTTTTGGCATTGATATTTCGAGGGCACCCCACAATAATGGCTCCCCACTCTTGCCTTTGGATGCAAGGCAAAGGGAAGAGCAAAATGGTTCTGGGTGCCAGATGTCCCGAAGATTGAGATGCAGGTTGACCTGGATTAATGTTGGATTCATCAAGTCATTGGATGGAAAATGTCTGAATGATTTCATCGACGGTTCGACTTTTGAAGGCTCTAGCTATAAATAGGTAGGGGTCCCCTACGGGCCATACTTTTTCCTTTTTTTTCCCAAAGAGCTTGAGTCATCTAGAGCACCTGAAGAGTCTTCCAAGTCCTATGAAGACTCCTAGTCTTCGAAAGACTTTGCTCCCGAAGACTTTCCTTCTCCAAAAAAGCTAACTCTCTCAAGGTAAGCCTCATGGCTTCTTCCCAACCGGTCTCTGGGCCACGAACATGCATGTTGGGCCTCATTAAGGTTATTATCTCACCCAGACTACAACACTAAATTATAAGGAGTGAGTATGTAGATGAAATCACATGGGCCTTTAGCAGTCCACGATCATGGAGGCCGAGGAGTCCTACAAGGACGGAGTATATGACCACAGTTGGGGAAGGTTACATAACAATTCACATGGATATTCTAAGAGTTGGACTCAGGCTTCCATTGTACCCTTTTGGGATGCAATTTTTGGAGGAGAAGATATTGACACTGGCCCAATTGCACTCGAATGGATGGCTATGCTAGCAAGATTTTTTGTCTTGTGTAAGGAGTGCAGGGTAAAGCCTATAACTGCTCTATTTTGTTGCTTCTACTGCGTTCGATCCACAAGAGGGGAGAAGGAATTCGTGACCCTCCAAAATATGAACAATAAGGTTAAGTTGTTTAAGGGTGTGCCACAAAAGGTAGATGGTTTTGAGATTAGGAGGCTGATGGTTTGGCTGCCCCTAGATTGAAATCCATCACGATTCTGGACCACAAAAGAAATAAGGGGATGGTGTGTAATGTTAGAGTTATTCCCCACAAGCCAATTATATTTACATGTAATTGATCATACTTTACATTTTGATTCTTTAGCTTCAATCAATTGTTATTGTAAGGCATTATGTTTTTATTTGTCATTGATGGTTGTCATCATTATTTATTATAATGCATACTTGACAAAGTCCATAGATCAAATAGGCTCATGGAATATGGTCGTGCATAGAGATGACGATCATGAAACATATTCCTTTCAAGCCTTGATCTTAAATGTTCCTAGTCATAGAGTTATTAGGATTGAACACTAATAACTCTAATAGACTAGCACATATGATGCATGCTCAATTAAGAGAATGTCTCGTTTCATGAACATTGGTGTGAGGACACTAATGCATATATGTGGGTGCTTATTATAAGAATAAGTACACTGAACTGACCCACTACAGAATTCCTAATGGTTATTATTTAATGTTGAATTGGAATTCCTGTGTTGCAATAGTGCAGATTGATCCTTAGACTTGAGACATCATGGTAGTCTTATATTTGACTGGTTACGCTTTGATTCTTTTTGGATTCTAATGGAGTCATTAACAAATTATCACTGAGCGTAACCTTATCACATATGAAGGCTTGTGAATGTCGAAATAGGATTCATCACTTATTGATAAGATGAGAAGATATCCTATGTATTCCGATGATTTCATGACTGAGGAAATCCTTGGCCAAGGTGAGGTGGAAATCAAAAGGTGTTTTGATTTCACCTATCAAGTCATAAATCTGGAATGGATACATAGTTATTGAATGATAAGGGTTTCGTCATAAAACCATATCCTAAATTCAATCGGGACATAGATTGATGAAATGATTTTACTGCACGATAATTGCAATTGAAAAGGTCCGTGTTTTTTCATCGTTGGCTAGGTATTCATAGCATGTTGCTAGACGTTAAACATGATATGTAGGGTTTTAGAATTAATTTGATTAATTCTAAAACTATTAATTAAGAAGCCCATGAGATGTGTTAATTAAGAGGCCCATAAGTTTAATTAAAGAGTTTAATTAATTTAATAAGTTGGGCCTTCATATAGCCCAATGGAATTGGCCCTACATTTAGCCCAACGATGGACCTAAGGGGTCACACACTTAGGTATAGCCTGTTCCACAATTTAAAAGAGAGATTTAGCCTAATGTGATTAAGGGGCGGGCTTAAATTGTTTAGGGGTTTTCCAAGGCACTATTAGGGTTTTTAACTCTATAAATATGCCACTTAAGAAGCTGGAAAAGAGTGAGAAATTTTGGATCTCTCAGGAGGTGCCTAGGGTTGCTAGCATTACTCGAGGCGTTCATGGAAAGGGTCGATCGTGTGGACCGACTTGGAGGAGTTCGTGTTTGCGATTCTACGGATCATAACCGGGCAGAATTGAAGTTACGCGGTCGGCTGGTTTCCTAACATGTAAGTGGCTGGGCATGAAGTCAATGGTGTAAAAGCATTAGGAAGAGGTTAATAAACTGGCCTAAGGGGGTCTAGTGGCCTTATCCGACTTACTTGTAAATGAGCTCCTTATAGTAGCAAGGTGGTTTGTAGTTGAGGAGCATGATGACACCATCAACCAAGTCTAGAGAGGTTGTTTCCTCATCATCCTCTTCGTTGAAGGACGAGGAAGAAGGGGATAACGAATAGGTGGATATTATAGGGGACGAGGATGAGGCGGGAGAGGAGGAAGAAGGGTAAGAGGGGATATAGTCATACAAACCCCAAGGGGTGCTAACCCTGCCCCCTTTCCTTTTACTTTCCTCATTTGTTTATGTTAGGTTTGAATAGTAATGACACCAACACCAAGAGAGGGGTGAATTGGGTTGTTTTAAAAATTTGATTAAAATTTGAAAATCCTTTTGATGAAAAATGAGATTTTAGTGTAAGTGAGGATTAATGAAATGCTTGGAACAATAAATGAAACAAAGAGCACAACCAAATAAGAGGCACAACGATATATAGTGGTTCAGCTTAAATTAAGCCTAATCCACTACCTTAGCTCCTTACTAAGGATTTTTCAATCAATCCACTAAAAATCTCCTATCTCTCCAGATAGGCCCTCTAGCAACAAGCTAGGAAGATACAACCTCTTGCTTAACCAAGCAAGCCCTCTAGCACTAAACTAGGTATTTCAACCCCTTGCTTCAATAAGCAAGTCCTTTAGCACAACAAGCTAGGAATTTTACAAAGTAGTACAAGATAAGAGAGGATCTAAGAGTTATCACTCTTAGTTACAAATTCTCTCAATAATAAAACAAGGCTTGAAGATAAATTTACAAAGATAAGCACAAAGCCTTTTTGGAGAGAAATAACATCACCAATGAAGCACACAATAGAGTAAGCACTTGGAAGCTTGAAATGTAATCTCTTAGTTGCTTTGAATCACCCATTTGATCTCTATTTATAGAGCATCTTGAGCCCATTCAAAAATATAGCCGTTGGAGACTTAAACAGTGGAGAATCTAGCCATTGGAAGCTGTCTGGGACATAAACTGTCGACAGTATTGAAGAACGGTCGACATTTTTTATGCAGGAACTGTTGACATTTAGATACAGAGAGCAATGTTTGAAACTGTCGACAGTTTCTATTAAACTGTCGACATTTTTATAAAAACTGTCGACATCTTGAAACAAACTTTTGATAGTTTGCCAAGATAAAAATTCATTGCTTTGATGATCCAATCCACAACATATTTACATTTGTCCTCATTTTATTTTATTTATATTTTACCTTCATTTACTTTAATACATAAATGTAAATAAGAAAGTACCCCCCATTTGGATTCAATAAAAATATCTAAAAAAAATCAAAATCCATAACAATAAGAAAGTAGAATTTGGGTTCTAGTACAAACTTAGGATTTTGTGATTTTACCACCTTCAAGATATACACTTTCTATTTCTTAAAAAATTCGTTAAAAATCATTTTAACACCAATGAATGTTAGCTATTGAATTACCGGGAAATAGTTTTTCAAAATGAAAACATTTTCATATATGTCTCCTTATAATGTACTAATATTCGAGACTTAGAAAAAATTATAGATCATCCGATTTTCATTTCACATAGGTACTTGAAATTGATTTTTGTTGAAAACCATAAACTTGACTTGATACTTGGGGATCAAAACCAAATGATGTTTTTCATCATCAAAACTAATCACAAGTGTAAAACATCAGTTTCTTTTCACTTTTGAGATATGCTAATGTTTTTCTATTTTCTTGGTTTGTAGAGATGGAGTGATTTCAGAGACTAGCATTGGCTAAAATTATCGAGAACTCGAAGCAAATTCAAGAGGTCTGAGAAGAGCAGCAGCCATAGGTTGCCCTGCCCTAGATTTCAAGGGGACTAAGGAAGGGGAGATTCTCCTAGCACGAAGAAGAAAAAGAGCCAGGGTAGAAAGAGAGGGTACGAGCTTAGTAGGGACGACTATAGAGCCATTGCCTGATGATTTCTTCGATCCGGCCCCAATTAATCTTTCACCATTGCCACCATCTCCACAGGCTTCTAGTGGGTACTTTGAGGAGGGAGAACTGATAGAGTCACCTTCTCCACTAAGCCTAGGGATGGGCCACTTTAGAGGCTACAAGGGTTAAGACGACAACAAAAGTAGAGGTCGAGGAGCAATAGGAGCAGGCTTGGCTAGAGAGATATCACAGCCAACATCGAGCTATGTGTTGACTACCCTTCCCTTAGCCAATGGAGAGACTGCCTTCCTGAGAGCTAGAGATAGAATCTAAGGTGCATCCATCCTTATCCCTTGTCTTGGGGCCCATCCACGAATGAGAGATCCACCTCCCACATCGATAATTAAAAGGGCACGAATTTTGAGAACTCTCGGGGCTCTTGGATATTGATTTAGTGAGGGAGCTCGATGTGGGATCAAGGCTAATTTATGCCACGGTGCTGCCTTGAGATGAACGAGATTTCACAGGACCCATGTTAGAGGCTTTGGATTCTGTAGAGCAGTGCCTGACCGAGGTATGGGAACTTCTGAGATTTTTTTATATTCACCCCTTTATTGGATATGGAAACTAAGACTTGATTTTTATTTTGGCTTTACTGGTAAGGGATATAGTGAAAAATGATTGTTACTGCAAGTGCACAGGCCGATCTAGTTAAGGTTGAGGCAAACAAGCAGAAATGGATAGACTAGGGCATATGTCTTTGCAGGGAAAGGAGTTGCCTTGAGCTTCGAGTCAAGGACCTTGAGGGCTATTGGGATCATGCTGAAGACCTCAAACGAGACATGGATAGAATAAGGGAGGAGAGAAATTCCCTTAGAGATGAACTTTAGAAAACAAATCGCGAGTTAGAGGAGCAATGGGAGATTGACAAGGCCCTCTAGGCTACCAACACTGCACTAATAGAGGAGAACCACTGTGTCATGGAGGGGAAAGATTAGCTGTAGGCCCGACTCTAGGAAAAAGATAGGAAAGTAGAAAGGGTGACCCACCAATTAGAGGAAGTAAATATTAATTCCATCCATGCAACGGTGGTGAAGGAGTACTGGCTCTCCCAAGCATGCCATGCAGACAAAGAGAGTTATGTTGCGAGCTTTGTAAAGTATGGCTTCTATTTGGCTCGGGGGTATCAGGGGAAGATACGTACTGAGGATAACTTTCCTGAGTTGGTTTACATGGCAGGGGAAATTGATTGTGACATCCTTGATTGGAGCGAACTTAGAGATGTGGACTTGATGATGCCAGAGGATTATCTAAGGATCGAGGTAGGCAATTGTAACACCCCGCCCTATACAGGCATGTCACTATAAGGAAATTCCCGGGGTTTCTTTTTTTTTGATACCCGCGGCGCCTGTGAGCACAATCTTCGCATGCAGATGAAACACCCGTCGTAAAACTACATCCGGCTCCCGCGGTGATCAAAGAACCACTCCTCATGCAGATATATACCCCGAGAGTTCCAGTCTTACTCATTTAGCTAGAAATAACAAATCTTAACTGAACGAGATAAAATAAACACAGCGGAATACTTAATTAATCAAAATGACGTGGCCCACCACGTGTTACACACAAAATGTTCCCATACCGATATGTGTATACAACATTGATACTAACGATTACAACACCGTCGAGCGGTTGCCCATACATACAACATTATAAATACTAGTGTTTCCAAAGTAATACAACAATTATCAAATAAACACCACAGATTCACCGGCCGTGTCCTCGACCTCGCAGCTGTCCCTGACTGGAACGTTGAATGTTCCAGGGGCATAACCCATGTTAGATGATAAACCATCTAAGTGAAGGCATGAAACAGATGTACAATGCATAAAGACATACGAGCATGGCATACTATACGACAACATGCAAGACACATCTAACTCGAGATATCACCTTGACATACTTAATCCCTCGAATATCCCACTGTGGCACACGTTCACCTGGTCCAACGTTAATCCCTCGAGTGCACCGTCGTGACACCCGTTCACCTGGTTTAACATTATTCCCTCGAGTGCCCCAGTGTGACACCCGTTCACCTGGATTAACATTGTCCCAATCTCAAGTAGACCCCTTATCGCCCCATATGGACCCAACGATGCAATTAGACTTGACCCTATATGATATGAAAATTTACACGCCATGCACCAATACTTTTAAAAATAAACAGTTAATGCAATATTGACACAACGAATGTAAGTAAATGCCTTGTGAAATAAGCTAAGTCTAGGAGCGTACAAATACTCACAAGAACTCACCAAAAGCACTTTAAGACACTTTCGAGTCAAGGTAAGACTAAAATCAAACCACTCACCTTAATTCGGAAAAGTCTGGATTTTGCCTCGAAAAACGTGCCACACCTCAAAAATTGTGTAATTCTTCTTCCAATGACCCAATTGATTCCTATTTCACCATTTAAGACCTTTAGAATCAATATTTCTATTTTTCCACAATTTCTCTATTTTTATTTATTTTTCAAACATTTCTATCTTCGGAAATTCATTAAAAATACCTAACATCAATTTTCACAAAATATTTTTCCATGATAATTCTTAAAATAATTTTACCTAAATTCTGAAATTAAAATAAAAGAAAAACCATACCTCACGCGCCCTCACGCGCCACCCAGAGGTCCCGCGAGTGGTTGCCACGCGCCGCCGCACAGTCTTCTTCTCCGGTCGTCTTCTCCGATTCCGGCGATGTCCAATGCCCTAAATTCTTATAGGGGCTTGTAGATCTCTTCAATGCGACCTCAATGGTGCCCTTAATCGTCGGAAAAAGTGGCCGGAGGTGGGTTTAAAACCCAGTTGCAGGTCGCGGTGGCGGCGGTTCGGTTTTCCGGCCAAACTTCCAAAACCCCTCTAAATCTACACCAAACGCTCCCAAATGCTCCAGAAATGATCCCCTCAACCCAAGGAACAAAAGCCCCTTATCCCTCAAGCTCGATTCAAGCAAAAACACAAGAAATTTGAGCGATTTTTGTTTTTGAACCCTCGGCCGAAAACCTCATTTTATACTCGTTTTGGACCCGATTTCCTACCATATCCGGCTCGTCCTTATCCCTTAAGCCCAAATCTATCCTCTAAACCAATCGAAAAACACCACATCAAGCGCTAGATCCCTCGAAAAATTCGGCCAAATCGGAAATCTTTTGGCCATTAATTCCGATCACATCAAGGCCATTTTCCGGCCAATGGTAGCTCCCAACGGCCTCGTCGTCGCCTGGAGGCTAGCCTAGAGCCTCCGGGTGACCTGCCCGATGCCCCAGAAGCGGCCGCCGGCGGCCATAGGCGGCCGGTCGGTTTCACACCAAGCAATTTTCAAAAATTGCATTTTAGCCCCCAGCCAACTTTTAATTAAATTTTCTTTTATTTCCTGATACCCCTAGACTATCTAGCACCTTCACAATTACCCTCAGGTTGTATATTTCCTATTTCCCTTTGGAATTTCTGAAAAACTTGTCATCTTGATCTCCCTCGGGCAGTTTACAAAAATTGCACTTTTGCCCGGGTGCTCCTAATTACGTGCTTTTGACTTCAATCCTTTGAAAGTCCCTTGATTGTGTTGAGTATTGCTTATTTGAACCATTTTGACCTTTGTTGATCCACTTGACACAGTCCCTCGCCTTCTGTTTATGTTAGCATATTGCACTTAGGCCCGAAACTATTGTAAATTTCATTTTGATCCCATAACTTCCAAAACTTCTCTTGATATTTAATACTGGGTATTACAGCAATCTTCCTAATCCTATCAGCTCATGGAGTCTAACTGCTTGAATCGGCTTTGGGACCCTAAGTGCCACCAGACCATACCACGACTAATGTGCCAGAAGTGATTAACGCTTTGGAAGATATTAATTTTATGGGTCTAGATTTCATTGAGAAAGGGAAAGCAGGGACATTTACTACCCCTATTGAAGGCAGACCCTCTAAAACCCATCCTTAGAATAGGCATCTTTTAGTTTTTTTTTGGGTGGTATTTTTGGATATATTTTAGCTCATTTTGATTATTGTAGTTTGAAGCTCACACATACTATTGAAATGAGTGTCATTTTTTTGGGGAAAGAAAAATGCTTGGATTGCTAAGTGTAAAGGCCTGGTGTGCATGTATGCATTCATAAGAGTAAAACATAAATGTAAAGTAATGAAACATTAAAAGACTGTAACAGATTACCACTAATTGTGTGCGATGTTTGATGGTCTCGATCAAGAGTTATGCATTTCACAAGTACCTGTGTTCTTACGCACACATATATTCACGAAGAAAGCTAGGCTCCCCAGTGTGACTGGTTTAGGGGATGCCAACTCATCCCAACTTGTGAGGGATAAAGTAGTTGCATATATATAAAATTATGGAGGTTATGGAAGTATGAAATGATTACGAGAGTGACGATGTACCTATCAAGGCATTGTGAGATATATAACTTCGATAGGTTTCCAATAAGATACAAAATCCCGATAAGAATTCAAAATAAGCATAAGTCATAGAGCTCCATTAAGCATCCAACATTTGAAGTCAGCGGGGGTACCATTGCTGCCACCTATAGCTAGGGGTTATAAACGTGCTCGAGTCCCCTAACTGCCTTAAACTTGCAAGTCCCATTCCTAGCCTAGTCATCACAGCTATTCCCCGGCCTGTTCTACATTTTTTACGAAACTGGGAAGGAGGACGTTGAAACCCATAGAGTCCTCTTATAGAAAGGTTTGGTCGATAGGGAGTAGAAACGCAACATTGGTGCCCTAGTGCAGTAGAGGGGGTGAATACCAATGGAGTTGTATGAAAGAAATGTTTCTTAAACCTTGTTCCTTTCACTAATATGCATGACTATGCAGGGTAGAGATCAATAATTTGGTGGGGGCACCACCTTAATCATTGAGTTCAATGACAAGTTGAACTGTCTTGCGGGTGTTACCTAATGGCTTAAGTGAGAGAGAATATCAAGGTGGAAGGACGTGGGCCCTACCTAATAACGCGGGGTAGGAATTTGAGCACTCTAATTCGATGTTGCGATTTGACCTAGTGCCTACATTCGCACATATTTTGTTTCAACGGTTCAGCTTTTTATCTATGCCCATAATCAGAAAGAATATCCATATTTTGTTTCCAAGATTTGACGTAACCTCTACATTCGTAATCAGAGAGAATATCCATATTTTGTTTTGGTGGTTTGGCGTAACGCCTACATCTGTAACTAGAGGATGTGCTAGGACTGAAAGGTATCTTGATATATGGCATAGTTGCTTCAAATTGTGCGTTTGTTTCTGTTAGTGTTAATGCCCTAAATGCTGGATTTAGATTACATCTAGCAGATGTATTATGGGTGATGGGTGTCGAATCCAACAAATAATAAATTCTTGCTTTTAAAAATGTAAATTGTGATAGTAATGAGCAAGGTCGTATCCATAGGGATTGGTTAGATCTATTCATTTGAAAAATTAAAATAAATAGAAGAAACGATTGGAGGGTTTTGAATTTTGGAATTTAAACAATTTAAAATAAAACAAATGTAGGGATATGAATTAATGGAAAATTAGTTTAAGCAAGTAGTCAGTCCAAGGTATAATCTTAGAATTGTTTCTTGGAATTGATCATTGATGCAAACCTATCTTTCCTTACTTTGTTGATAATCAAGACAAGCTCATTGATTATTTCCCTTGTTAATAAACAACCCTAAACAAGCTCTTAAGGTTTAATTTACCAACATCGTTAATTACTAGAAAGACGACTAATTCTAACCAATGAACAGACAAGCTCGATTCATTTAAGCTAGATTATATATATCCTAACATAAAATGAAGACCTATCCATAATCAATTATTTTAATTGCCACCAATATTAGAACATCTAAACAATTACGGATTCAGATTTCTAATTGGTGATATATTATTCTGGCAATTATACAATGGGCCCTTTGTATTAATTAATCAAAACAATAATTTCAACAAACATAGAAGATATATAAATAGAGAAAGAATAAGAGAATAATGAAAATTAATTTGATCTCACAATTCATGCAAAATCAAAACTTCGATTGTCCTTGTATTGGAATAAGAGTTTAGCAATCCATCAAAAGCAAAAGAAAACACCTAAGGATCGAGCACCCATGTTCTGTCCGCTCTTCTCTGCGTGCGACTCTCTTTTCCAATTCTCCAATGCAGCGCTATGCGTGTTCCTCTTAATTTCGACAATCTCCCTCCCTGTTGCCTCCTTAATATATTATATATATATATCAAGTGCAGCGCATGCAAGCCCTCCAATTTTCATGGCCCACTTCAATTTCTTCCTTCCAATTGCACATGATTTACTAGGCCTTCAATTGAATTGGATTTGAACTTTCAATTTATTATAATATTCTATTTGACCTCCATTTTCGAATTACAATTAGGACTTTAATTTCTCATGAAGGCTTCTACTTCACTTTTGCTCCAATACTTCATTATCTTTCCTACAAAATTAATATATAACATTTATATAAATACATATAAGAAAATAATAATAAATAATAAATGTGATGATATTGAATGAACTTGAAGAATGATGACATGAAGCTTATGAAAATTCTAGGATTTATAAAGAAACAACCAAGGCATGGCATGATGCACGCATTAAAAAAGAGTTCAAAGTTGGAGACAAGGTTCTTCTCTATAATTCTAGATTGAAGCTTTTTCCTAGCAAGCTAAGGTCAAGATGGAGTGGTCCATACACCGTGACTCAAGTTTTCCCTTTCGGAGCAGTTGAAGTCTCTCATGAAACTAAGGGGACTTTCAAAGTTAATGGGAAAAGATTAAAGCCTTATATCAATGGTGGACAAACGTCTTTCTCCAAATCCACCATTCACTTGAAGGATACTTGAGAATGACAACCTAGTCAAGCTAATGTTAGTTCTATATAATGGCAAGTATATCCCAAGAAGGGGGGTGAATTGGGATTTGGGTAAATTTTTGATAGATTAAAAAACTTATAGCATGCAAAACATTATGTTTCAAAATATAGGTAAGTATGTTTCATAACCAAACTTTCTATCAAGTATGTTTTGAAACCAAACTTTCTGTCAAGTATGTTTCGAAACCTTCCTCGCTATTTTGCTAATTTTGAAACTCCTTTAGCTTTTTAGAAATGATTCTTTTGAAAGCATGAACAAAGATAGTAACAAGTAAGAATAAGAAATCAAGTGCACGCGAGATTTATAGTGGTTCGGTACCCGCTTACTCCACTACCTTCAAGCTTACCCACTTGAAGGATTTGCAAACAGAATCACTTTTACTAGTGATCAACGACACCAAGGGTTTTACCACGGTTCACCCTAAAACCTTACACAATGAGTTTTTACGAGCTTAACTCAAACCTTACAATAAGATAAATAACACTTATCTTTTACAACCCAACAATTTGAATGTATTTAAAATACCTTACCAAATAGTTATTACAAACCTATTGGTATGGAGTGAGTAGAGCTTGAAAGGATGAGAGCTTCGATTTCAGTTTGCTTCTCATTTTCACACCACAATGCACACTAAAGATTAATTGAAAGGATCTTCTTTGGGAGCTTGTTGAAAGAGTTTCGTTTGCTTGTGCTTGTGGCAAATATCTCTTGTAGATGTGAAAACTTGTGTATGCTTTTAAGAGGCACTTCTTGTCTTCAAAGAACTGATATATATATATATATACATCAAAGAGATAGAGTTTTGGCTAATTATAACCATTAGAGATAAGATGAAAAAATAGGTTTCGAAATATACATTATAGGTTTCGAAACATTACATTTTTACACAGAGGTTTCGAAACGTACATACTATGTTTCGAAACATCCAACCTTTATACCTAAATATGCACTAAGAGACAGAAAGAATGGGAGACATTGCTTTAAAACAAAATGATTTTGTTTTATTCTCCATTTACAAAATATTTGAAATTAAAACATCAGTGTATGGAGACTCAAATAAAAGAAACTTTTAAAATAGCTTTTGATTTAAAGGAAAAAAGCATAACAGTTTTTCAAATATTCTTCTGACAGAGTCAGATGTTTCGAAACATGATATGAAGGTTTCGAAACATATTTCAGAAATATGTTTCAAAACATGTTAAACATAGTTTTTAAATACTCTGCTGTTAGAGACGACAAAGATTTCTAAACATATTATATAGGTTTCGAAACATATGCTTAGTTTTCAAACAGGTTTCGAAATACAACATATAAACTTAGCAAACATTGAAACCTTAACAAAAGATATTTTGAAACATGGCAGAATGATGTTTCAAAACATGGAAAGTTAGTTTCAAAACATGATGCATAAATATTGAATTTTTTCAAATATGACAAGGAGCATTTCGAAATATGTATAGAAATATAACAGAACTGTGTTTCGAAACATAGAGACATGGTTTTGAAACATGATACATGGATTTTGGATTTTTCAAATATTTGAGCTTTCGCGCCAAAACACTAATCATGCTTGTTTCGAAATATGAAAAACTTATTTTGAAATATGAGATTTTCACAAAGATTTTTTATTCTAAGGTTGATTTTTCATCAACCACATTTTCTCATATATAAAAAAATATGATAGAACAATTCTCCCCCTATTTTTTAATAATGATAAAAACCTTGGAAATAAATCGAATACTAGTTTGAAAACCTTTCTAACTCCCTCTTAATCTTGTACGGGAGGTAGGAAACAAACCTTAGGGCGGCAGTCCTCTTTTGGCTTTGCTTGAGACATTACAACACAAATATTTGATGTTACCAACCGTTAGTGCTTCAAGACTTTGTTAAAAATCTTGATCCCAAGTGATAGCTAAGTTCAAATGTGTTTGGGATTAGAACATGATTCATTTTCAAAGTGAGCATGCAATCATTTTTCTCATATTTTTCTCCCCCTTTTTATCATAGACAAAAAATATGATCATCCTTAAACAAATAAGAACATCCATGAAGGCAAACAAGATACCAAGATGAAAGCAAATGGAAATTCAATACCAAAACAGCTAGTAGGTAATACATGTCAAAATATCCAAAAACAACAATACATAAATAGGCAATGTAAAAGATCTAAAGTCTAGGGGGTCGAGGAATCAGGAGAACTAGCCATCGGGTGGCTAACTACTAACTTTTCTAAATTTCCTATTTGTTCTCTAAGACTATCAAGGTACTCCTTCATTTGGCGATGATTTTTGTCGACCTTATCATTTAGAGATTGCAACTGAGTCCTGAAAGAGCTTGTATAGCCAATACATCATCAAACTTTCGAGTTATGGAGGCAAAGCCTTCAGCCATGGTGGTCTGAAGCGATGCTAACATACCAGGCGGGACTCGAGTGGATGGCCCAGCTTCGAAGGCAGTAGGAGCATCGTTGTCTTCGTCTTTCTCTTCTTCCTCTTGTTCCTCAGCTTCTTATTCCACCTCATAGCTATATCATTGATTGCGATGGATTATTTTGGTGTATTTTTTAGACATGTCATTATATCAGTATCCCATTTTGGTAAGAGACATGTGATTAAAAAGAGTGAGTTTTGATTCAGGAAGAATGAATGAAGATTGGATATTTGGAAATTTGGATTGAATAAATGCTGAAAGTAAGCAACCATAAGGAAGTGATTGCTTGTGGTGAGCACGGGCATTTACCATTTTGTTGCACATGATGGAAGGAAATTTGATTGGCTTATCGTCAATAAATTTTTCCAAGAACCATAGGTCCTCGGGATAGAGTCTAGCATAATTTCCTTTCCTTGGGTGTAGAACTTGACAGATGATAAGATGCAAAATCGAAGATCAACGGATAAAGCATTTATGTTTGTGAAAGGCTTTTGAAGATTAGGGTTTCCAGAAATCTTCTCACATGCATCTATGGATTTGAATGTATAAGGAACGTAGATATCGCCTATGGCTGGAATTTCCAAAAAAATAGCAATAGAAGTGGGGCTTAATTCAAGTTCGGTATTTTGAAGGAAGGTTTTAAAGCAATCAGTATAATCATGCCCATCAAAAGAAGTTTGAGCATTTGAATAGATTATATGAACATAATCTTGTAGAACCGGAACTCTAAGTTCAAGAAGTTGTAACCAATTTCTATTACGAAGAGTAGTGAGATACGAAAAGTTGGCTTTTCCTAAGATTTCTAGATCAAAAAGGCGATCGGGGTATACCTCTCATTTTTTTAATGAGGACTTGAAAATGTTGAAGGCCTGAGCAGTAGGAAAGTCGTCGTTGTACTCTTGGGGAGGCAGAAACGGTGAAAGATGGATACGTTGACGCTTGCCGGCAGATCTCTTTGTCCTCACCATGATTGATTTTGAAGAGTAGGATGAGAGATTGAGAGAGATTCTAGTGGGTGAGAGAAGGAGAGAGGTTTCGAAGGCTATGGTTTCGAAACAAGGAGGAAATTTCGGAAGAAATGTGGATTTGAAACGGTTCAGGTATTTATAATCCCGATTTTAGGTTTCGAAACATAATATATATATGTTTCGAAAATATCTCTCTGGAAATGAGGTTTCGAAACATAGACTAAGTATGTTTCGAAATAAAACTCTCTGGAAAATAGGTTTCGAAACATGGGACAACATGTTTCGAAATATAACTCTCTAGAATTTTGGTTTCGAAATAGAATTTTATAAAGTTTCGAAATATAATACTCTTAAAATAGGGGATGTTTCGAAACATGATACTGATGTTTCGAAACTTATGCTGGCAAAAACACTTAGACTCAAATTTTAATTGAAATTTAACTTATGCTTTGATTTCCAACAACCTTAGACATGATCTAAAGTGTTCAAACTTTTTGCTATCCAATGGTTTGGTAAAGATATCGACAACTTGATTATTTATATCTACGAATTCTAAAATGATATCTTCTTTTTGAACATGATCCCTTGATAAATGATGTTTTGATTTCAATATGCTTGGTTCTTGGATGAAAAACGGGATTTTTGGATAAGGCTATTGTACTTGTGTTGTCACACTTGATTGGTATTCTTTCTAAATGAATGCCATAATCTTCTAGTTGATGCTTAATCAAAAGAACTTGTGTGCAACATAAACTAGCTGCTACATATTCAGCTGCAGTTGAGGATAATGCAATGGTGTTTTGTTTTTTGCTAGCCCAAGTCACTAACAATTTCCCTAGAAAGTGGCATATTCCACTTGTACTTTTTCTATCTATTTTACATCCACCATAGTTAGCATCGGTGTAGGCCATAAGTTCAAACGTTTTTTATTTTGGATAAAAAAGGTTTAAATTTTCAGAACCTTTAATGTATTGTAGGATTCTTTTAGTGGCTTTAAAATGAGATTCTTTTGGATCAACTTGATATTTAGCACATATACCAACACTAAACATAATATCGGGTCTAGAAGCCGTTAAGTATAGCAAAGAGCCAATGATTCCTCTATATAACTTTTGATCCACTGATATCCTTTTCTCATCTTTATCAATGACACTAGATGCACTCATAGTGGTTGATATAGGTTTACAATTTTTCATTCCAAATTTTGCTAAGATTTGTTTTACATACTTAGCTTGGCTTACATAAGTTCCTTGAGATGTTTGCCTAATTTGAAGGCCTAGGAAGTATGTTAATTCTCCCATCATGCTCATTTCAAATTCATTTTGCATTATTGAGGTAAACTTTTCACACAACCTAAGATTTGAGGATCCAAAAATAATGTCATCTACATAAATCTGGACAAGCAACATATCACTTCTTTTCTTTTTAATGAAAAGTGTTGTGTCAACCTTACCTCTTTGAAATTAATTTTCAATAAGAAACTTACTTAGCCTTTCATACCAAGCTCTAGGAGCTTGTTTTAAACCATATAGGACTTTAGTAAGCTTATATACATGATTTGGATATTTTGGATCTTCAAAGCTGGGTGGTTGTTTTACAAACACTTTCTCCAAAATGAAACCATTTAAGAATGCACTTTTAACATCCATTTGATATAAAGTGAAGTTCTTATAGCATGAGAAAGATAATAGGATTCTTATAGCTTCCAATCTTGCTATTGGAGCATAGGTTTCATCATAATCAATGCCTTCTTCTTGACTATAACCTTGAGCAACTAATCTAGCCTTGTTTCTAATGATATTACCACTCTCATCAAGCTTGTTTCTAAAGACCCATTTTGTTCCAATGATAGGATGATCTGAAGGTTTAGGTACAAGACACCAAACTTCATTATTTTCGAATTAGTTTAGCTCATCTTGCATAGCTTTAACCCATTAATCATCATTTAAAGCTTCTTGAACATTTTTGGGTTCTATTTGAGAGATTAGTACTAGATCGGTATTTAATCTAAGAGAAGATCTAGTTGAAACTCCTTTACTAGGATCTCCTAAGATTCCATTTTCTTTAACATAATTTCTTTCTCTTGGAAATGAAACTTCTTTTTGATTATCTTGATCTTGGATTTTGCTTTGATCTATTTCTTCATTGATTTGAATCTCATTCATCTTATTTGGAATGTCTTCTAGATCATCATCATTATTGATTATTCTAGGTTTGTCATCAAACACTACATGAATTGATTCTTCTACAACCAGCATTCTTTTATTAAATATTTGATAAGCTTTGCTTTGAGATGAGTAACCTATAAATATGCCTTCATCACTCTTAGCATTGAATTTTCCTAAGTTATCTTTACCATTGTTTAAAACAAAGCATTTGCACCCAAAGTGATAAAAATGAGAGATATTTGGTTTTTTGTGTTTATATAACTCATACGGAGTTCTTTTAATGACTGGTCTTATAGATACTCTATTTAGAACATAGCATGTTGTATTTACAGCTTCAGCCCAAAAGTATTTTGGCAAGTTACTTTCTTGCAACATAGTTCTAAACATTTCTATAAGAGTTCTATTCTTTCTTTCAACGACACTATTTTGTTGAGGGGTTCTAGAGTCTAAGAAGTTATGATGAATTCCGTTTTCTTCACAAAAGGATTGAAATTCTTGATTTTCAAATTCTCCACCATGATCACTCCTTATTTGCTTTATTTTTAATTCTTGTTCACTTTGAAGTCTTTTGCACAATCTAGAGAAAGCTTTAAAAGCATCACTTTTATTTCCTAAGAATAGCACCCATGTAAATCTTGAGAAATCATCTACTATAACTAGGGTATAGGATTTTCCTCCTAAACTTTGAGTTCTCATAGAGCCAAACAACTCTAGGTGAAGCAATTCTAGAGGTTTAGCTGTGCTAACTGAATTTATGGATTTAAATGAAGATCTAGTTTGTTTTCCTTTCATACACGTATCACATACATGATTCTTTTTAAATTTTATATTGGGTAAGCCTTTAACTAGTTGTTTTCTAGCCAATTTGTCAATTAAGCTCATGCTTGCATATCCTAGTTTCTTATGCCATAACCAAGACAAGTTTGAATTTGATGCAAAAAGGCAATTTTCATGTTTAAGCACGACATCATCAAGCCAAATGACATATACATTTCCATGTCTATTTTCAGAAAAAATAAGTTCATTTGATTTCAAATTATAAACTTTACATTTGGTTGATTTAAAGGTGACTCTATGTCCTTAATCACATAATTGGCTTATACTTAGCAAGTTATGTTTTAAACCTTCAACTAGGCATATATTTTTAACTTTTGTTCTACTTAAACCAACTGTACCATAGCCAAGGATTTTACCTTTAGAGTTGTCTCCATAAACAACATTACCTCTTTCTTTATAGGTGAGAGAGATGAATTGATCCTTGTCTCCCGTCCTGTGTTTGGTGCATCCACTATCAAGATTCCACTTCTTCTTTCCTTCTTTGGATGCCAAGCTTACCTACAAGAAACATATCACATTGGTACTTTTGGTACCCAAATCTTCTTGGGTCCATCAATGTTAGCAATCACGTCACTATTAACTTTTGGAATCCAATTCAAATTTAATCTATGAACATTTTTCCTATTAAAACATTGCTTGATATGGTGTCCTTTCTTGTTACAATAATGACAAGTTAAACTTGTTTTCTATAGAAACCTTGATTATGTTGAACAACATGTTTTCTAAATGAATGGGGTTTGTTCAAAGCCGTTTCTTTAACAAACTTAGTTGTTGAGGTAAATGGTACATCGTTTATATATCCAAGACCTCTTTTATCTTCAAATGGTTTTTGATTTCCCAAAATCATTTCCAGCTTCTTCTTTGCTTCTAATAATTCTTCAAATGAATCTAATAAGTCATTGTTCTTATTTTCTAATTCTGAAAGTTTGATCTTTAAATTTGTACTTTCTTTATCCTTTTGTTCAATAATTTGCTCTAGGTCATCTTAAGCAATCTTAAGATCATTGCTTTTTTTTCTTTTATTATTGAGATATTTTTCAGAATTTTGTTTTTGGCTAGGACCTTGTTACATGTGTCTAATAGTAAATTGTATTCATCTTGCAAAGAGTTAAATGAAGGAGAATTACTACTAGATGAACATGAAGTTACCTCATTTTCTTCTCGTGCCATAAGGAAAAACTTTGCTGCTTCTTCTTGTTGACTTGAATCAGAGGAGAGAGAGTTTTCTTCATTCAATGTGGCTAATGACTTCTTCTTCTTGATCTTTTTCAACTTTTTGTATTGAGGGCAATCTACCTTGATATGTCCTGGTTTCTTACACTCAAAACATTTTAATTTATAAAGAGTATCTTTAGAAAATTTCTTGTTTTCATATGGTTGTCTCTTGGGAAATTTTCCTTTTCTCATAAACTTGTTGAAACATTTTGTGAGTAGAGTAAGTTCTTCATCTTCATCACTTGTTTCACTTTCATCTTCTTTTTTGGCCTTGAATGCTAAGGATTTCATTTTGAGCTTATTTGATTCTTTTCTATTTAACTTAATCTCATGAGTTAATAGTGAGCTTAATAAATCATCCATTGTAAGTGTAGATGTGTCTCTAGCTTCTTCTATGGCTGTGACTTTAGGTTCTGTCGACGTTTGAAATTGGTCGACGAAGATTTGTTAGCCCTCATTGGTGTGGTGGATCCGAGAGAGGAACAACGAAGTATCCAGTTCGATTTGCTGAGCAGCCGGCCCATCCCTACAGGTACTCAAAAGCTCAAGTCAGTAGTAAGTATATCGAGTGTTCGTAAGTTGGCGAAAAAGAGTACATATCTCGGCCCTCAAGAGGGCTGGTCAATATATATTGTTGTTGTACTTTTTGTACATTAGTTTTAATGATGAAAAAATCTATTGGTTTAATCCCTAAGTCATGTGTCAAGTGTGTGGTTTTTCAACATATATCAATTTCAATATCAAGTATTACTGTAAAACCCCGTTTCGGCATAAGGTTGCCACGTCATTTAAGTAAGGTTTGAATACCGAAAAATAGGCTTGATAGCAAAATAAATCGCCGAATCGACTGGAGAGAATGCCCCGAAGTGTAATTAGCTATGAAAAATGGTACAATCTTGATAAGCGTTCCGAGATAGGATTTATGGAAGTAAAAGAAATTAGAATTGAGATGATTTTCGGTACAGCTAAAATGTAGTTTCGAATCAGGTTGAAATATCAAGAGTCTTCCAGGAAGTCAACGAAACCCTGAGGGAGCTCCGATTTTTCATAAGAATCAACCCTTTGGTGGTTTCAGGATGAATCAATAGCCCAATAAGGACCCGGGGGCGAAATTAATTTTTGTCAGGTAAATTCGAAGTTATTAATTATGGATTTAAAGCATCGAAATGCAAATTAATTTGATTGTTTGAGGGAGTATATGCGATTAGAGCGATTCCCAAGTGTATTAAGAATAAAATGAGGATTAAATGTGTAGTTTCCTATAATTTTATTAGTGTAAATATACATTAAATATTTATATATATGTATTATGTATATACTCGCGTGGGAAGCAGGGGAGGCTTCAAGATGGCTGTCTGTGAGGCGTGGGAGGCAGCATTTGGAATTGAGAAGGCTGTCGAGAGGATGAGTGGTGGCCAAGGCAGGGGTCTCTCTAAATAGGTGGAAGCAGAGGGAGATGAGGGAGAGAGTAATGGCCGATTTCGGCCATGGCCGCAAGTGGCCGAAACAGAGATGAGAAGATTGAGAGCAGAGAGTGGGAGAAGAGAGCTATGCCGAAAGAGAGAGCTTGCTCGAGTGAGAGAGAGGCCGAGAGTGCGAGTCTGGAAGAGGGATAGGAGGCAGCAAGCTTGCGGCAACCATGGCCGCAAGCTCCAGCAAGCTCGGCCAGGGCAGCCGAGCAAGCCACCATGGCAGCGAGCAGGTCGACGCGAGGCGAGCTGGAGCAGCCGCGATGGAGCTGGGCAGCGAGCGACGGCGCGAGGAGGCACTCGGAGGCTTCGGCAGTGGCCGTGGGCAAGCGTGGGCAGCGGCTGGGCATGGCCGAGGGAGCTGCAGGTGCTGTTCGCGCGGGAGAAGAAGCCGCGAGGAAGAAGAAGAAGAAAAGAAGTAGAAAGGAAAGAAAGGAAAAAGAAAAGAAAGAAAGAAGGAGAAGAAGAAGAAGAGGAAATTGCAGGGAGGCTGGTGCGTTGCAGGAGGTTGAAGAAGGTGAATAGGAAGAAGAAAAGAAAAATAGAAAAGAAAAGAAAGAAAATAAGAAAAATAAGGAAAAAATGTGAGAAAGCTCCCGAAAATTTTTGAAAAATCAGAAATTGATGTGCAATAATATTTCGGAGATTTTGTCTAGAATAAATAGTTTGGGCACGCGTTTCGAGACAATGCACAAAAATTGAGATGTCGCACAAAAATCGAGGTAAAAGCATGGGAATCGAGGAAGTGTGCAAGAACTAAGGTGATGTGCGAGAATCGAGGATTTACACGACAATCGAGGTCAGTCACGTATTTTAAGGTCGGGGCATGAATGCCGAGGCAGCTCGAGAGGCTAAATTAAGGTAAGTAAAATTTTCTAGAGAATTTCATAAAATTAGAAATATTATTTTATGAGTTATTATTGAGAAATATTCGAGAAAATAATTGAGTTTGAATTATTATTGAGAAATTATTTGAGGAGGGATTATGAGGAATTATTTAGTGAGGAAAATGTTTAAGGAATTATTGAGGAAAATAGGAAGAAAAGAAGGATAAGTTATGAGGAAATTATGAGGAATGGAATATTGATGTTATTGAATAAATATGATGGTCAGGGTATGTTGAGGATTTGATTTGAATATGCTAGAAGCCTGGCACAAGAATCGAGATGTTATGAGAGGCGTATGAGGTAAGTGATACTACTCAAATGGATTTAAGTTTATGAAAAATGCTTTGTTTGTAAGTAGTACTTACCAAACTGAATTTAGTTTTATGAAAAATGTTTGGTATGAAAGGGGTTCAACCCAAAACCTGATTTGATGAAAACGATTTATCATGTTGTCATGTCTTGATGTGATTATGTCATGTAGATTGCATTTACATGAATTGATGTTGAAATGTGCATACATTCACGATGATATTATTGATCATGCATTGCATAAAGGGCTTGGCATTATGAACTGGCACCGCTGCTCTACCAGGTGTGCACCCATACACATTGGTCCAGGAAAGGGACTGTAAAAATGGGAAGCAGCAGTTGGGTGCGGTTGACTCAAGTCGAAAACTACGAGGACATTTTGCATATTGCATTCATGCACGAAAATGATTTTGTACTGTTTATTTAGATGGTTCATCATCTAATTGGGATTTGCCTCTAGAATATTCAAACGTTCCAGATGCAAATTGTAACAGGTACGAGGATGAATGAGGCATGAAATAGCACTTAGCTAAGTGCACGATGAATGAACGATGAGATGAATGTATGTGATGTAGCCCATGTGTTTAAGTCCTGCTACTTTGAAATCTAAACGATTTGGAAGTCCATGATGAAAGATATGATTGATGATTGACGTTAAGGAACGATGATGTAACCTTATGGTTAATGATGACGATGTATAACCCCATTTAGGGTTCATGTTAGTAAGAATGTATGTTATGTATTAAAGTTATGTTGAGAGCTTATGTCATGTTTTAAGTCATTGATGAATAGCCTTGTATTGAGGATTAAGTTCGAGAGACGGTGATGTAAAGAATTGGTTATGATTTAATGTTACGGTAAGATGTCAGGTCCGATTCTAGCTTCCGCAATAGATGAGTATGATGATTTTCTCTTTTTAGAGATAAAATAAAATAGGGAAATTCTAGGACGGATGCGAGGGATGATGTTATTTAAGTGTTAGTTTGAAAGAAAAAATTTATCGTCCCAGGATTGTCTTAGTTTATAACACGCCCGAGAAAGTAGGGTGTTACAATTACTTTGTGAAAATGAAAACCCCGTTTTTGACAAAGTCTGGAAGGTTAGCACCTTATAAGGAGACATATAAGAAAGAGTTTTCTTTTTAGAAAACTATCTCCTGGTAATTTGATATCTAACATTCATTAGTGCTAAAATGATTTTTAATGAATTTTTCATTAAATAGAAAGTATACATTTTGGAGATGGTATTATTGCTAAAACTTGAATTTGTACTAAAACCCAAAATCTACTTTCTTATTTATTTGGATTTTGATTTTCTAAGTATTTTTATTGAATCCAAATAGGGGGTATTTTGTCATTTACATTTATGTATTAAAGTAAATGGAAGGTAAAATATAAATAAAATAAAATGAGGAAATAAGCTGTGATGTATACATGCTGTGGATTGTGCTGTCAAGCAAATCATTCTGATATCTGTCATGTTTCTATGTATGTTTCGAAACCCCTTTGAAAAGCTTTCATGTTTTCTAAAGTGCATATGCTATTTCGAAACATCTATGTATTAGCATTTGTTTCAGGTTTTGAACTATGTTTCGAAACCTATATATCATGTTTCGAAACCTCATTTCCAGAGAGGTGTGTTTCGAAACCTATGATGGTATGTTTCGAAACCTCATTTCCAGGGAGGTATGTTTCGAAACCTATGATAGTATGTTTTGAAACCTATGTCTTTTTCAGCAGAGATCCAAGATGCCTTTTGCTTTGCATTTTTAATATTTATCTAAAAGCTTCTCAAAACATTTTTTAATGCATTCTCCATGGCTTACAAAATTCAAATTCAAATTTGAAGTGGAGATCATTATTATGTGTTAGTGGGGAATAGATTGTGTCTCCCACTCATTGTTGTCTTTTAGTGCATATCCAGTTGTAAAGCCTGTATGTTTTGAAATATGAGGAGTATGTTTTGAAACCTATGTGTTAAATTGTGATGTTTCGAAACCTATTAAGTATGTTTCAAAACCTACTTTTCTGTCTTGTCTTTAACGGCTATAAACGGCTAGATTCTCATATCTTGGTATAAATAACAGGTATTTGAAGACAAGAACAAATTGATTGACAGATAACAAGATACAAGTGAGCACACACTAGAGACACACACACAAGCACAAATGATCTAAATCCATTCTTTTGACAAAGCTTTCTCAAGAAGATCCATTCATACGATCCTAGATGTGCATTGTGATGTGAAAAATGAGAAGCAAGTGCAAACAACGAGTCTCATCTCTCCAGCTCTCCTCACCTCAAGTTAAGAGGTTTGTACAACCACATTGGTAAGATATTCATTGCTATACATTCCATTAGGTTGTAAAGATAAACTTTATTTATCTTGATTGTTGTAAGGTTTGAGTTTAGCCTAAAACTCATTGTGGTGTAAAGGTTTGAGTTGAGCCTAAAACTCATTGTGTCAAAGGTTCGAGTTTAGCCTTAAAACTCACTTGGTGCTAGGTTTGAGTTAAGCCCGTAAAAACTCACTTTGTAAGGTTTTGGGGTGAACCGTGGTAAAACCCTTGTTGTGGTGATCACTAGTAAAAAGTGATTGGGATTGAAAAATCCTTCAAGTGGGTAAGCTTCAAGGTAGTGGAGTAGGTGGGTGCTGAACCACTATATATCTTGTGTGCAAGTATTCTTTAGCTTTCATGTATCATTATTGCCTATTGCACATGCTTGCATAAGTTTTGTTATCAAAGTCTAAAATAGTTTTCTTGAGAACAAGTTTATACATATACATAGAAAATACATCTTTGATATACAAACATCTTTGGTATACTCTTAATTACATAAATCATCTTTTCCAAAGATCGTTATTTTGAAATACAAGGTAAAGGATTTCGAATTTTGCAAAACAGTAAAGTATATTTCAAAACATATATAGTAGGTTTCGAAACTTACTTAACAGAAAGGTTTATTTCGAAACATATATTCTATATTTAGAAACATAGTGTTTTTCCATCCATCAAAGTTTTAATTTATCGAAAATTTACCTAATCCCAATTCACCCCCCTCTTGGGATATATTTTCCATCTTTAGGAACCAACATATATATGAGAAGAAACCCTTCTGCATGCTCCGTACTTGTACTGGCGATGTGATAGAATAGCCAGTGGGGGAGTCCCTACCGTAACAAGGTGTCGACGAGACCTTCATTAATGTGGATGGGATCCGCCATTAATGAGGATGGGATCTGAGGTGGACGCCCGAAAACCCAAGCGCGGCTGTAATGATGTTATTGCGAGAGGGCCAGGATGGGACTGGCATGGGTCAGCCAAATAGGCTGAGAAAATGGGCCTGAATGGTCCAGCCAGGGCGGCCCTTGGCCTGCTGATATACCGTGACATACGCCTCTTCAATAATGCGAGCTGACGGGATGAGCTGATGAGCTACAGAGATCGCTGGGAACTCGCTCAGAACATAGCTAGGAGCCTGCCCGAATACGCTGATGAGTCAGAGGCGTTACCGGGAGCTCGCTTGGTCCCAACGTTTGAGCCTGGGCTTCAGCATTATACGAGCTCTCTTTTACGAGCTCAGTTCGATGTTTACTGGACCTTTAGCATTTGGGCCGAATCACTGCATTAAGTCCAACCCACACAGAATAGAGCGAGAAATACCCATAACAGGTTCCTAACTAAATGGTAGGCTTCCTAAGATCTTATAAACCTTTTCTTCAGTTGTTATTATCTTTCCTAAAGCTTGCAAGTTTGTTACAATGTCATTAAACCTTGTGAACATCTCCTTAATAGATTCACCAGCATTCATTATGAAATTTTGATATTCACTAGTGAGGATTGCAATTTTAGTACTTTTCACTTTCTTGGTTCCTTCATGTGTTACTTCTAAGTGATCCCGAATTCCTTTTGTCGTAGTACATGAAATTATTCTATTAAACTCGACTGGACTTAATACACAATGTAATATGTTAACAACTCTAGCATTTGTCTCATTAGTATGTTTTTGTTGTTCATTCCAAGTTTCCGTAGGAGGTTCCAGTAATGTAACCATACTAGATATGCATGTATATAGTTTAGTATTTTGCATCAAGAAATACCTCATTCTTGTTTTCTAGTAGGTGTAGTTCAAACCATCGAAGTAAGGTGGCCTTAAGGCATTTTGTCCTTCCAACTTGAAGTCGGTGTTGAATGCCATTTTGGATCTTTGCTCTTGGGTGGTTAAACCTACAAAACACTTAGAGACCTTACTCTCTGATACCAATTGTTAGTTCTATATAATGGTAACTATATCCTAAGAGGGGGGGTGAATTTCTGTGAGGGTCCACTCTCGAATATTCCTGCTAGCATAGGATATTTGAAAGGAGGTCATCATAGAGATGATATAGAACAAACCATAATAAAACAAATAACTCAGTTCATTAATAGCAGCGGAAACTAAATTAAGGTTCAGTTACACTTCCAATATCTCAAGAGTTCGGGCTCAACGGCTATACAAAATAGATAAGAGACTCTAACGTTAACTAACAAAATAAGAGTCATTTCATCTCAAGTCTCACCAAAATGCTAAACAGGATCTTCAAGTTAGGACGCGTCCCCGTACACCACTATCCTTAGGCCTTAGTCCCACTGGACTCGCCCCCAATAATAGCTTTCCCTTTACCTGGAATGGCAAAGAAGATAAAGTGAGCCACAAGGCTCAGCAAGTTCTAGGACAATAAACAATGATCATGAACCAAGAATAAGGTGACACCAAAGAGAGTACTCCAAAACTCGACTGATGTATACAAGTATCACAATTTAAGACTTGATCAATTCCAAGTTAAATGTATCATGCCACAATCTACTATTATGCAAATGTGCATATAAATTTAATATTAGAATCAAATCTCATAGGCTCGCAAGCCATAAATCAACACATGCCAAAGTGTATCACATAGAAAAAAACCTCACAATAAATATGTAGCCAACTTGCTGGGCTATGGCCACCTCGTTTTGTGCCAGGTGCTCTAGAGTACCATTTCCCTCCGCGCAAAATATTAGGTGCGCAAAGATAAATAATACTATGCCTCATAATATGATCATACTAAATGTGTATGAAATGTGTCATGCATTCACTTCCACATAAATATAAACATCATGAATTTCATCTCACAAGTTATTGCCATAATTATATATATATATATATTATGCCCATCTCACAATACTGGATAGCTTTTCACTCATATCAAGTGTTATTTGTTCAAATGAAAACCAAATTATTTTCATTCTTATATATATATGAAGAGCTTCAAATAGAGATGTCAAAAGGGCCGGCTCGGCCCGGCTCGGTCCAGCCCGAGTCGACCCACAGGCTTTTTAAACGGGTCAGGCTGGCCTGGGCCCTTTTGCCATGGATAGGGCCCGGCCCGGCCCACAGCCCCCTTACAAAGGGGCCTGGCCGGGCCAACTCGTGGGCTAGAGGGCCGGGCCGAGCCCTTAGCCCATAGGGCCTAGCGGGCCGGGCTTGGTGGGCCCAACCTTTTTTTTTCTTTTTTTAAATATCTTTTTAAAAATAATACATATAATATATACATATATAAATATCAAAATAATACATATATAAAAATTAGTTTTTTTCTTTTTAAAATATTTTCTATCTTAATTCTTAAGTTTTAAATATTATTTCATCATTTTATATTTCAAAATTCTATATGCCTTATAAATTTTCTTGTAAATTGATATGAAAAATAATGTACATATAAAAAGGAGAATGTTTATTTATAATTTAAATATATAAAAAAATTTAACTTAAAATTTTTAAATAAATTGATGGTTATTATTTATATATATTGCGAAATTAAATTTTTTAGTATCCAATATCAATAATTACTAAAGAATAACAAAATTAAAAAAAAATGAGTAAGGGCCTCATGGGCCCAGCCCATAAGGGCCCAACGGGCCACGGGCCGGGTCGGGCCATGGGCCCAATTTCTTTGGCCTAGCCCGGCCCGTTTGAACAGTAACGGGCTGGGCCAAAGCCCGGCCCTTTTGACACCTCTAGCTTCAAAGACATTTAAAGAATCTCCTAAAGTGAGTTCTAAAAATTAGCTTTGAAATTGCTTGTCGAAATAAACCTAGAATTTTTCTAAGGCTAAGGACCAACTAGAACATTTTTTGAAAATGTCTTCAATTTGAAAAACTAACTCCCGGTATTTTGATAACTAGCATTCATTGTTGTAAAAATAATTTTTAATGAATTTTTCAAGAAACAAAAACTATGTATTTCGATGGTGGTAAAATTGTAAATTCGTGAATTTGTACTAAAACCAAAATTCTATCTTTTTATTGTTATGGATTTTGATTTTTTTTGATATTTTTATTAAATCCAAATGGGGGTACTTTCTTATTTACATTTATGTATTAAAGTAAATGAAAGGTAAAATATAAATTAAGGAAAATGCAAACATTTACTTAAGTTAAGGAAAGGTAAATAGATGGGGTGTGAGCAGGTAGCTCCCATTCAAAGGCTTATGGGAAGAGCTCGAGACAAGCTCAAGGTCAAGAGTTCGCGACTTATGGAGGGAGCTCAGGAGAGCTCATGAAAAGGACAAGCAGAAAGAGCTCAGAACGAGCTCGAGGTCATGAGTTGAACAAGAGTTTGCTGAACGAGCTCGCAGTCAAGGGGGTGGGCAAGAGCTCGAGGTCAGGCGCGTGGCAAGAGCTCGCGGCCAAGAGCTTGATAGAATGAGCTCGCACAAAAGACAAGCAGGAAGAGCTTGGTGGAACATCAATGAAGCTGAACGTGTATATATATATATATATAATTGGGTTTGCAGAACAGAGCAGGGGCATTCGAACGACTGTTTAAGCATGGGTATATGATGGATTGGCTAGGCAGGGCATGGCTCGAATAAGCTTTACAAATTAGTGAGGGGTATCAGCTCGTTACACATGTATGTATATATGTATTTATAAGTGGGTCTCATATATAGGTGAACAGTATATATATATTTTCAGTTGAGGTTTTTGCTGTTTGCACAAGACCTCCAAATACCTTAATGAAATCATTCAATGGTGACTTAGCATTTTACATTCAGGCTTAACACTTATATATATATATATATAAGAGGCATTTGGATGGACAAGGAACATTTAGCTATGGGTGAGCTTCTAAATATGATGCAACATGTACATATGTAAATGTCTGAACAGAGAGCAACGAGCTAATCAAAACTCTGTTGTAACGAAGGAGAAAAGCCATTCACTGAACAAATATTAGGGTGAATCAAATCCCGCTTGAGACATCAAATGGACTTCACAACAACTAGGGAATTTATACACAAAATAGACATAGTGGAAAACACTAACAACGAGGTGACACAATAAGCAACAGTTTGCAAATCCAGGGAGCTTGCATTGTAATATAGAATATATCTAAGAGAGAGCTCACACTGAAAGATAACATGGAAGTGTAGAAGAACTTGCATTGGAATAAAAATGGGTAAGAGAACTTGCTTGAAGACATTCCAACAGAAGGACTTGAAACTCCCTCAATGAGCTCCAGTCGCTAGCAGCAAAATGAATGAAGAAAGAGAAGGAGATAAACTAGAAGAAGAACACGGAGAAGAAGGAGGCTATATAGCAATTGGAGAAGAAGAATGAAAGCGATGGAAATAGAATCAGGGGAGAAAATCGCTGCAAAAAGGGAACAAAATAAGAGGCAGGTGTACCAAAGGATCAAGTGCATAGAAACAGGAAGGAAAAAACGAGAGAGAGGGCGACAGGCTGCCCTTGTTTTCAGAAATGGACAGCTTTTTCTAGGGTATTTTTGATATTTGACGCATATCCTTATTTCAATTTTTCTTTTCTTTATTCACATAAAAATTTAAATCCTTTACCATTGGGCCTAAGCCCAACCCAACACTTATATAACCCACTTGATAAACCCATGGGCTCATTAACTAATTAACTGAGGCCCATTTCATTATTTCCCAATTTATTAAAATTATATCCATATACTTATTTTTACGATTACATGAACCACAAATAAAATTATACAAATCTAAAATTATTTCTATGCCATCAAAGAGATTTATCATCAAGTATTAAAATACTTAGACTCACATTTAAAATGTCATTTGTTACGGGTATGTCCCGCTCTACCCTATGTGGGTTGAACCTAATTCGGTGGGCCGGCCCAACCACTTGAGATTCAGGAGACCTCGAGCTAAGCCCATCAAAGCGAGCTCACGCGTTGCTGAAGCCTAGGCTCGTACAGTAGGACCAAGCGAGCTCTCGGTAATGCCTCTAACTTGTCAATGTATTCGGGCGAGCTCCTAGCTGCATCTCAAGCGAGCTCCCAACAATCCTCGTGGTCCGTTGGCTCAGCCGATCAGCTCGCATAACATAAAGGATGTAAGCTACGATATATTATTAGGCCTGAGGCCGCCCCAGTTGGACTGATCGGGCCCATTTTCTCGGCCCATTTGGCCGACCCATGCCAGTCCCATCCTGACCCTTTCGCAACAACATCATTATAGCCGCGCCTAGGTTTCCGGGCGTCCACCTCAGATCCCATCCTCATTAATGGTGGATCCCATCCACATTAATGAAGGTCTCATCGACACCTTGCTGCGGCAGCGACGTCCCCACCGGCTATTCTATCCCTTCACTTGCATAAGTATGGCACATGCAGAAGGGCTTCTTCTCATATATATATCGACTAGCCCTCTTCAGGGCCAGGGTATGTATTCTTTTCTGCCAACTTACAAACACCCGATATCCTTGCTTGCTCGCTCACTGACTTGGGCTTCGGAGTACCTTGTAGGGACGAGCTGGCGGCTCAGAAAACCGGACCAGATACCTTCTTATTTCCCTCTTGAATTCACCATACCAGTGCAGACTAACGAATCATCGTCGAACAATTCCAAATGTCGACATCATTAAACTAATGTTAAGTATTAGAACATCTAGGCCTACTCTAGGGTCGTTACAATTGGGATTTGGGTAAATTTTTTATAGATTAAAAAATTTATAGCATGCAGAACACTATGTTTCGAAACATGAGGAAGTATGTTTCGAAATAAACCTTTCTGATAAGTATGTTTCGAAATATAGGTAAGTATGCTTCGAAACCAAACTTTTTGTCAAGTATGTTTCGAAATCTACTATGATATGTTTTGAAACCTTCCTCTCTATTTTGCTAATTTTGAAACTCCTTTAGCTTTTGAGAAACGTTTCTTTTGAAAGCATGAACAAAGATAATAACAAGTAAGAATGAGAAATCAAGTGCACATGAGATTTATAGTGGTTTGACACCCTCCTACTCCACTACCTTCAAGCTTACCCACTTGAAGGATTTACAAACACAATCACTTTCACTAGCGATCAATGACACCAAGGGTTTTACCACGGTTCACCCTAAAACCTTATACAATGAGTTTTTACGGACTCAACTCAAACCTTACAATAAGATAACACTTATCTTTTACAACCCAACAATTTGAATGTATTTAAAATACCTTACCAAATAGTTATTACAAACCTATTGGTATCGAGTGAGGAGAGCTAGAAAGGATGAGAGCTTCGATTTTAGTTTGCTTCTCTTTTTCACACCACAATGCACACCAAAGATTAATTGAAAGGATCTTCTTTGGGAGCTTTTTGAAAGAGTTTTGTTTGTTTGTGCTTGTGGTAAATGTCTCTTGTAGATGTGAAAACTTGTGTATGCTTATAAGAGGTACTTCTTGTCTTCAAAGAACTGATATATATATATATATATCAAAGAGATAGAGTTTTGGCTAATTATAACCGTTAGAGACAAGATGAAAAAGTAGGTTTCCAAATATACATTATAGGTTTCGAAACATCACATTTTTACACAGAGGTTTCAAAACATACATACCATGTTTCGAAACATCCAGCCTTTATAGTTGGATATGCACCAAGAGACAGAAAGAGTGGAAGACATTGCTTTAAAACAAAATGATTTTGTTTTATTCTCCACTTACAAAATATTTGAAATTAAAACATCAGGGTACGGAGATTCAAATAAAAAGAGACTTTTAAAATAGCTTTTGATTTGAAGGCAAAAAGCATGACAGTTTTTCAAATATTCTTTTGATAGAGTCAGATGTTTCAAAACATGATATGAAGATTTTGAAACATACTTCAGAAACATGTTAAACATAGTTTTTAAATACTCTGTTGTCAGAGACGACAGAGGTTTCGCAAATACTATATAGATTTCAAAACATATGCTTAGTTTTCAAATAGGTTTCAAAATACAACATATAAACTTAGCAAACATTGAAACCTTAACAAAAGACATTTCGAAACATGGTAGAATGATGTTTCAAAACATGATGCATAAATATTGAATTTTTTCAAATATGACAAGGAGCATTTCGAAATATGTATAGAAACATAACAAAACTGTGTTTTGAAACATAGAGACATGGTTTCAAAACATGATACATGGATTTTGGATTTTTCAAATATTTGAGCTTTCGTGCCAAAACATTAATCATGCTTGTTTCGAAATATGAAAAACTTATTTCGAAATATGAGATTTTCACAAAGATTTTTTATTCTAAGGTTGGTTTTTCATCAACCACGTTTTCTCATATATAAAAAAATATGATACAACAGGTAATGACTATAAAGAAGCACTTGATGGGAGGCAACCCATTCCAAATATTATTTCTTCTTTCTTTCTTTTTATTTCAATTTATCTTGCTTTTTAGAATGTCTTGGATTGCTTTCTTAGTTCATTTTTTATATTTCTTTTTTAATACTTGCAGCATGCAAAAATTTGGTCCCTTTTCCAGAAGAATAAGTCTAGCAATGTTCAACAATTCCAATGAGGCTTGCATCAAGGGAGTATTGCATTCCTTTTCCTCTTTTCTTATTTTTAAACATTGAGGACAATGTTTAATGTAAGTGTGGGGGTGGGAAATCCAATAATTCTTATATTTTTCTTGGTTGCTTGAAATTAAATAGAAAAATATAATATTCATGAATGACCTTTTAGAAAATGTTTTATTTTCATGTATAGGCCGATTTCATTTTTCCTATGTTTACTTAGTTCAATGCATAGTTAATTAAAGGTTAGGAATTGTTTTATTTGATCATTGATTCTAGGTTTAGCAGTGTTAAAGGAAAAGAAACTGATTATGTCAGATTATTATGATTGTTGAAATGTATACTTCTTGACAAAACTCATGGGATTTTGTAACTATGCATGATTGATTATGTGAGAATAATATTATGATTATTTCTCAAAGCTAGGCCTAAACAGAGTTGAAGTAAAAAGGGATGATGAAAAAAAAAAAAAAAAACATATTATTGCTTTATATCTACTCTTATGTTTTTGAGCTACTTAATAATTGGGAGTTGATAGTATGCTCTTGCATCATCCTTCACGTCAAATGGTGGTTCAAAATATAAGTATGCAATTATTTAGGGGAGTAACCTGGTGTCCTCATTATAAAATGTCGACATTTGTGTCAAAAGCAAAATAATGCTTAGGAAAGAATGAAAAAAAAAGAAAAGAAATAATATAAAATACTCATCCTTGTTACTCCTTATGTTTGCAGTAGTGGAGAGAAATGATTACAAGAAAACTATTGCATGATTTAATTGAGTTCATTGCAAGGTTTATGAATTAATTTTGAAGCATGCATCGAAGCAAAAGTGATGATATTGCATGATTAAGTCTTTTAATTAATGTTGCTAGGTTTAGAATTGATATGATTATATGGATGGTAACTAATTTTGTGATTAATTATGCATTGATACATTAATGGATTCCTCAATTTTGGCCTAGGGGGAAAATGAAATGTACCATTTAGTTTCTACTCTGATTTACTTGAGTACAAGCAAAAGGTTAAGTGTGAAGGTATTTGATAGGCTTTAATTTTATACATATTTTTATCTAATTTTAATCTCAAATTTATGTGATTTTTCCTACTTAAATTGTGAGTTTAAATCGATTTTTCATAATTTGAATCTCTTTTTGTAGGAAGCAAGTAAAGGAATTAAATTCAAGAAATTAGGCTTTAAATAAGACATTTTTTATTAATTTATAAATTAATATTAAAGAATTAAAAGATGAGGCAAGGTCAATTGGAAGTCCAATTGGAGGAGGATTAAGGTTGCCATGCTTTATATATATATATATATATATAAGAATATAAAGGTAGAGGAAAACAGTTGGAAAGGTTGGAAGTGGTGGACAAAGGAAGAAATTGAGAAATACAGATGACGGAGGCGACAAATATTGAATTGGAGAAAGTAGTCACGCAAGCAGCTCATGCGGGTAGCGATTACGTGCAAAGCAGCAACCAAGCTAACTCACACACAATAGTAGCCACATTGTAGATCTGTTCCAAACTTGTTTTGGACCAGATATATTCCAGATCTAGGCAATGAGCATCCTCTTTTTCATTCTTCTTTTATTTTTATTTTAACTATGCCTAGTTAAATTATTCTAGCTAAGGTTTGGATGGATTTTAATCTTGGAATTATGTTATTATTTGTTTAGTTTGATTCAAAACCCGATTATTATTTGCAAGAGGAATTTATATTGTTGCGTTTAATGTATTAAAAGATTGGCTACCTTTTAATGATTTAAAGATTTATGCCTGATTGACTAAGGCATTGCTATAAATTAAATTCATAGGTAATATAAATCACATGTTTTACAATAATATTGAAATATGATTCACTCATGTGTGGGAATCGAGGAAGCTTAGTGAATCAAATCCCCTTTCGATATTAGAGGTTTCTCAAGAACTTAATGCTCATTTGTTCTTTTGACATTTGCTTAGAAATTTGACAGTAAAATTAAATTAATAAACGATTAATATGACTTGAGAAACTTATTAATTAATTGAGCGAAATCCACCTATCACATGCAATTAATTTTAAAATACCGTAAGGGTATTTTTTATTTTGAATTGGGTTGAATAGATAATTACATAACCTAGATTAAATAGAATCTAAACCCTTCTTGCATTCATTTATTAGTTTATTCTCAAAAAAGAATTTAGTTTTCTCTTTATTTTTATTTTTATTCATCTAATTAATTAATTAGTTAAATTTAGATTTCATTCAACCCGATTCAAAATCACAAATACATTTACAGTATTTTATAATTATTTGCATGTGATGGTGGATTTCCCTCAATTAATTAATAAGCTCTCTCAAGTCATATTAACCCTTTGTTAATTCAATTTCACTGTCAGATTTCTGAACAGAGCTAATTCAATTTGACTCACTAAGCTTCCTCAATTCCCACACATGAGCTAATCATCTTTCAATCTCATAGTCAAGCATGTGATTTATATTGCTTATGGATCTAATTTATAACAATCCTTTAGTCAGTCATGCATAAATCATTAAACGCAATAATATAAATTCCTCACACAAATAATAATCGAGTTTTGAATCAAATTAAACAAATAATCACATAATTCAAGATTAAAATCCATCTAAACCCTAACTAAAATAAATTAGCTAGACATTATTAAAGTAAAATAAAAATAGAAAATTGAATGAAGAAGAGAGGATACTCCCTGCCCAGATCTGTTCCAAATTTGGGTCATGATGCTGTGTGAGGGTCTCTCCAATCTCTCTTTCACTGCGCCTCTAGATCTTCAATTCCCTTATTCTCTATCTCCTTTCCGTGCGCCTCCAATGTGCCTTGCGGCTTCTGCCGCTCTTTTCTTTCAATTCCCATCTCCTAGCCATTTCAAAGATTATAATAATATATATATATATATATACACGTGGACATGGAGCCCTAGCCAAGACCAATTCACGCCACTGTTTGGACTTATTTAATAATATATATAAATATATGTAAAGATGCACATGGCATTTATGCCATTTATTAATATATATATTATATATAATAGTTATCTTATTGTAATATTATATATATAAATAATATAAGATAAAATATAATATATATAAATATTATAATTTAATATATAATATAATATATAATATTTAATATATTGTAACTTTAATTATATTATAATATTAATTATTTAAAATATTTATTTATTTTTTAATTTATAATATTAATTTTAAAATTAACTTTATAATATATATTTTTTTCTTTTTACGCTCAAATCTTTGAAATTATTTCTTTTGCTGGATTCCTACAAAATAATATTAAAATAATATAAAATCTATATAAACACACATTTATGTAGAAAATTAGCATAAGCTTAAGATAAAAATTAAATAAAAATATGTAAACAATTAAGCCTTATCAAATACCCCACACTTAACCTTTTGCTTGTCCTCAAGCAAAGAATTAAAAAATAAACATTTCATTTTCATACTAGGCCAAAATCAAAAATTCCAACAACATATCAACGCATAATTAATCTCAAAATTGGTTACCATCCATATTATCATATCAACTCTAAATCCAAAAGTATTGATTGAAATAATTAGTCATGCGGAATCATCACTTTTGATGCCATGCATACTTCAAAATTAATTCATGAAACCTTGCAACTAACACAATTAAATCATGCAATAGTTTTCTTGCAATCACCTCTCTCCATTACTACAAACATAAGGAGTAATAGGAATGATTTTTTTTTTTTAATCTTTTCTAAGCATTACTTGGCTTTTGACGCGAATGTCGATATTTTTGTGATGAAGACACCCAATTATTCCCCTAAATAATTGCTTAAAATTCATTTGCATACTCATATTTTGAACTACCGTTTGACGTGAAGGATGATGCAGGAGCACACTGTCAACCCCTAGTTACTACTAAGCAGCTCAAAACATTGGAGTAGATAAATAACAATAATAACTTTTCTTTTTCTTTTATTTTATTTTTTGGCTCCTTTTTGTTTTTCATCATCTTATTTTACTTCAACTCTGTTTAGGCCTAGTTTCGAGAAGTAATCACAATATTATTCTCACATAATTAATAACGCATAATCACAAAATTCCATGAATTTTATCAAGAAGCATATATTTCAACAATCATGATAATCCGGCATAATCAATTCCTTTTCCTTAGCACTGTTAAACCTAGAATCAATAATCAAATAGAACAATTTCCCATTTTGAATTAACTATGCATTGAACCAAAGGTAATATAGGAAACATGAAATCGGCCTAAACATGAAAATAAAATATTTTTTTAAAGAAAATCATCATTTATGCACATTATATATTTCTTCTTTCTTTCTTTCTTTTTTTTCAATAAAAAATTTTGAGAATTATTGAATTTCCCACCTCCACACTTAAATTAAACATTGTCCCCAATGTTTAAAATAAGAAAAGAGGAAAAGAAAAGCAATACTCCCTTGATGTAGACCTTCTTGAAATGCTTGAAGATTGCTAGGCTTATTCTTTTGAAGAAGAGAGGCCGGACTTCTAGATTCAACAAGTCCTAAAAAGAAAAAAGATAAAAAAAAAATGAAATAAGAAATAAATCTAAGAATATTCTAAAAATTAAGAAAAATAAAAAGAAAAAATAAATAATATTTCGAATGGGTTGCCTCCCATCAAGCGCTTCTTTATAGTCATTAGCTTGTCTATATCTCATTCTTCAAGGAGGTTGAAATTCCTTCAATTTTCTCTTCTTTGCCCTTATTTCCTTCAAAACTTTGTCATAATTGGGAATCAGAGAAATAGCATAAAGCAAAGAGATGTTAATATGAAACTTTTTAAACCTCTTTAAAAATTTAATAGATTGTTGAACCAAATTAGTCACAAGAAATATTTTTGAAAAAGGAAGAGGGGCTTCAAAAGATTTTAAATTAAGAGTAGAAGAACTCCCATTTTTCTCCATTGATGACCCACGATCTTCTTCTTTGATTTCAACATCTTGACTTTTTTCCTCTTTTGTATGCTCATCATTTTTTTCTTCTTTTTCAAGTTCTTTTTCACTTTGCAAAATGATGGCTTGTACTTGTTCCCTTGGATTTTCCTCAATATTGTTAAGCACTCCTCCTTATGGCTTTTCCAAAATTGTTTGAGCAAGTTGTCCAATTTGAGTTTCCATGCTTTGAAGTCTTGCCTCCGTACTATTGATAAATTTTTCCATCATGTCCTCCAAATTTGACTTTTCTTCTTGTGGATTTTTATGTTGTTGAAAACATGGAGGCTCTTGTTATTGATCATTACCCCAAAAAAAATTAGAATGGATCCACTATCCAGGATTGTAAGTGTTAGAGTAAGGATTAAAATTGAACCTATTACCACCATAAGAAATAAAATCAGTTTGTTCAGGGGAAGAATAAAAAGGATTTCCTACTTGACAATCAACACTAATGTGTCCCTCTCGCCCACAAACCTCACAAGAAAAAAAATAAGGAGAAACATTCATTGTTGAAACTCCCAAATTTTTCACATTCTCATTTAATGTAGCTATTTGAACAGATAAGGCAGTGATAGGATCAAAATTATAAATGTCAACTCCTTTTGTATTTTCTCTCTCATTGCCCCATTGATAATCGTTAGCCGCCATCTCCTGAAAAAGTTAAGAATTAAAAATAAAAAATAAAAAATTTCTTAAAAGGTAAAGTAAAATAAAAATAATCATATAAATGAAATAAAAATAATTAAATCCAAAAAAAGAAAACCTATAAAGAAAAAGAAGTAAAAATTTAAAATTAAAGATGAACAAAATAAAATAAAATTAAAATATTTAAATCCTAAAGTAAAATATATAAATCTTCAATCTAAAGCTAACTTATGTAGTTTCGATATGTAATAAACTAGTCCCTGACAACGACGCCAAAAACTTTATGTGCGATTTTATGCATAATTAATTTGGACAAATGTACTCTAATCAAATCTGCATATAGTGATGAAAAGATGTCGATCCCACGAGGACTAGATCACAATACCAAAATGATTCTAAATTAACCTAAGTTCAACCAATTAATTAATTGATGAATAAAAAGAAAAATAAATGAAAAACTTGATTCTTTGTGAGAAAAATTAATTAATGAATGCACTAGGGTTTAGATTTCATTTAATCTAGGTTATCTAATTATCCATTCTGTAACACCCCCTCTCCTAGAACTGCCCGAGAAGAGGTGTTACTGGGGATAATAAAATAACCTGACTGATAACTGAATTCTGATACCAATACTGTATATATCAATTAACTGTAATAAGATTCTGAGTCAACAAAAACTGAAGTCATAATTGCATCTAAGGGAAATTCCCTAAACTGGAAAATAAAATGAATCTAAACTGATCAAGCACTAACTAACAAACTAACAACTCCCAGACATCTTTGGTCTTGAGCGGCTCCACGTACACACACTACTAGACACTGCTGCTAGGCCCCACATCTGGTACTCCCCCGTTAGGACCTGGAATGATGAAGAGTACAAGGTGAGCTATAAAGCTCAGCAAGTAATAATCTGGGAAGAATAACTGAAACTGAATCGAAGAATATCGATACTGATAAAATACTTACTGAACTTGTACTGAGAGATATAATAATCACTGGATGGCATTTATAAGATGTAATGCACATAAGCTGTAAACTAAATGCAGGTATGCAACTTTGGCCCATAGGCCCACATAACTGTAACACATACCTGATTGATCTGAGTCCTGCAAACATAAAAACTGTAAGCACATACTTTGGGCAATATGCCCCTAGCTCCCTGGTCGACATCAGGCGAGCAACTCATAACTGAGATATAATTGTACTGATACTAGTAGGATCCCCGCAGACAAGCCGCCTGGCGCGCATAATGCAATGCTCATATAAATGCTGGCACACGATATGTAGTGCTCCACATAAGTCATGCTCAATGCTCATACAATGTGTATGCACATAATCTCACAAAATAATGCTGACCATGTCATAATGAACTGCTAAACATGGTATATGATTTTCACTAGAAATATTGAGATCCAAATATTCTGAAATTTCTAAGTATAGGCATGGCATATTGGATTTTATGATATCTTGGCATAAAAATTCAATATTTGAATAATTGAATATTCATATTAAATTTAAGACTTGAATCAAGAATTTATTGGAAGCTATTTGGATGCCATTTGATATTATTTGGATGATTGAGAAAGTCTAAGGAAGAAATTTGAATGAAAAAGCAGCCCATTCGAATGAAAAAAAGGATTTCAACAAGCTCATTCGAATGGCAGAAAACTCATTCGAATGACAGAGACTCATTCGAATGACAAAAGGCTCATTCGAATGATAGATGATATTCAAAGGCTATTCGGATCTGATCTGGGACTCATTCGAATGACTCTCAAATTCATTCGAATGAATTTTGAAAATTTCCAACTTTTGAACTGGAAAAACTCGACTCATTCGAATGCAACAGTAACCTTATTCGAATCAATTTGAAGGTCATTCGAATGACAAGAAGGCTCATTCGAATGCTAAGCTATACAAAGCAACAACTTATTCACATCTTCAAGGGCTCATTCGAATGACAACAAGGCTCATTCGAATGACAGTCAAAAAACCTCAAAAATTCATACGAATGATACGATATCTCAGGACTCATTCGAATGACAAGGCACTCATTCGAATGACTGATACATTATAAGGGAAAAACATTACGATAACACTGAAACTTATTCGGATGCTTTGAAACTCATTCGAATGACACAAGGCTTATTCGAATGATTGGATTCTTATCAGATATAAAGCTTACGATAACAGAGATCATAACTTGAATCAAAACTTAGCTTCACTACACCATTCCAAAAGAAATCTTGGGAGAACAATCCCAATTGATATATAAACAACTTGAGGGATGATTTATTGATCATAACTAATGTAAACATTGCAAGGAATATACATGAACTGGCTGGTACTCACTGTACGCATGTAAATACATATATAAACATGCACTGAACTGAAATAACTCACTGTAACGCACATATATATAGATATACATGCACTGGAACTGATTCAATTCTGGAAATCTGATATCAAACTCAATCAAGACCTGTAAGAAAGGATTACAGGGGAAGGATACTTGCCTTATGATCTTCTTAATTGACTCAATAATCTCCCGAGAGCCTTCTATGCAAAGCTTGAACTCACTGATTGCTTCTTGGCTCTCTGTTCTTACGGCGTGAAGAACATATGGCTTATGAAACTATATATACGTTGATCTAAGAAGCCCTAACGCCATAACTCATTCTCCTATTATAATTAGGAGTCTTTCAATCCGAATCCTCCTCACGGCTGGGTTAATTAATCCCTTAAACGAAATAACTTTATTTAATAATTAAATGCTAATATCAAATCCTTAAATGACCAACACGTCCTTGCATTTAATCTTCTCAATAATTAAATATAATTAAATGCTATTTTCTCAATTAAATCTCTAAATTGCCACATTAACAATTAATTGGCAAAAATTCTCCAAACAAAACTAATTAAGAAATTCAATAATTTCCAAATAAAAATCTAAACCCTCTAATGGGTCGTTACACATTCAACCCGATTCAAAATCACAAATACCTTTACAATATTTTATAATTATTTGCATGTAATGGTGGATTTCCCTCAATTAATTAATAAGCTCTCTCAAGTCATATTAACCCTTTATTAATTCAATTTCATTGTCATATTTCTGAATAGATATCAACGAAATAAATAAGCATTAAGTTCTTTGAAAATCTCTAATCTCAAAAGGGGATTTGACTCACTAAGCTTCCTCAATTCCCACACATGAGCTAATCATCTTTCGATCTCATAGTCAAGCATGTGATTTATATTGCTTATGGATCTAATTTATAATAATCCTTTAGTCAATTATGCATAAATCATTAAATCATTAAAATGTGGCCAATCTTTTAAAACATCAAACACAAAAATATAAATTCCTCACGTAAATAATAATTGGGTTTTGAATCAAATTAAACAAATAATCACATAATTCCAAAATTAAAATCCATCCAAACCCTAACTAAAATAAATTAGCTAGACATTATTAAAGTAAAATAAAAACAGAAAATTGAATGAAGAAGAGAGGATGCTCCATGCCCAGATCTGAAACAGATCTGGGTCGCGATGCTGTGTGAGGCGTCTCTCCAATCTCTCTTTCACTGTGCCTCCAGATCTTCAATTCCCTCCCTCTCTGTCTCCTTTCCGTGCGCCTCGAATGTGCCTTGCAGCTTCTGTCACTCTTCTCTTTCAATTCCCATCCCCCCAGCCACTTCAAATATTATAGTAATATATATATATACATGGACATGTAGCCCTAGCCAAGACCAATTCACGCCACAGTTTGGACTTATTTAATAATATATATAAATATATGTAAAGATGCACAAGGCATTTACGCCATTTATTAATATATATATTATATATAATAGTTATCTTATTGTAATATTATATATATATAATATAAGATAAAGTATAATATATATATAAATATTATAATTTAATATATAATATTTAATATATTGTAACTTTAATTATATTATAATATTAATTATTTAAAATATTTATTTATTTTTTAATTTATAATATTAATTTTAAAATTAACCTTATAATATATATATTTTTTCTTTTTATGCCCAAATCTTTGAAATTATTTCTTTTGTTGGATTCCTACAAAACAATATTAAAATAATGTAAAATCCATATAAACACACATTTATGTAGGAAAATTAGCATAAGGTTAAGATAAAAATTAAATAAAAATATGTAAACAATTAAGCCCTATGAATCAACCTAAGCAGTATGGTTTGGTTGAAATCAAAATACATAGCCAATCGATCGAACTTAATTCGTGTACTTCTGGGTGACTTAGGTAAACCAGACCTCATAGTTCAGTCGACTAAACTTTCATAGCTTTATTTATTCAGTGCATTTAATGCCCTGATGACTTACATGATAATAGAGAGATGGACGAGGAGGAGGCATGCACGTAGTTACAGAGGGTTGTTATTTGATTTGAGTGGGTTTTGAGAAGGTTAAAGTAAACCACTCCTCACTAAATCCAAGGGCTTTCTCTCTCTCTCTCTCTCTCTCGTTGCTGCTCTCTACTTTCTCTTCTTCATCCTCCATTGTTGCAACTTGATTGTTCTTACTCCAAGCTTGTTACATCTTCTCCCTCTTGTATTCTCCTTTTAGATCCGGGTATTGGATAGCCAAATAGCAACCAAAGGGAATCTTGAGACAACTTTGATTCACCATCATTGAGAGGGTCCTAGCACAACTCCATTGGAGGGTCTGTGAGCATCTCAAGCATGGATTGACTAGGTTCTCGCAGCTTGCTTGTGGGAGTTTATTCAGATGGAAACAAAGAGGAAGATCTCAACGAATAGCTTGCAGTGGCATTCTTCGTAGAGGTATGCCAATAAAACCCTATATGGCATGGTTTTATCTTTGATGCATATGGATGAAATATATCTAGTCTTGCAAGGATCGTTTTCATTTCTATTTTTCCACTGCTCTAATGTGTATATTTGGTTTTGAAAATGTTTTAAAACCTATTAATCCTTGCCTTAGTCCACTCGTGGTTGGTTTTGGCCTTGGGTCCCCATTTCCCTTTAGTGGTATCAGAGGCTCAACTCGATATTTTCATCCTATGCAAGTGTTTGATGTATTATGTGCTTATTTTAGACAAATTTATCTCTATTTTGGTGTTGGTTTTCATTGTGAGTCGTTGTTTGTCTGAATTTGTCAACTGATTCTTAGGCGTTTCAATCGACTGAACACAACAGACTAGTAGACTGAAGTTTGAACCTTTGGTTCTTGAAGTCTTCAATTGATCAAACCTTCATTTTAGTTGATCGAACCTTTGTTTCAATCAACCAAACTCAAAAACCCTAATCTTTGGTTAACCAAACTTGGAGCAAGTTGATTGAACATGTAAACTAACTTAAAACAAACGTTTATCATGAATTTGGTATACCTATTATTCCAGTGGGAGGATCTAATGATTGTCTTAGAGATAGTTGACTAATTCGGGACCATAAGGAAAAATATGGTGAACTGTTTTCATGCTTTTAGTTTTCCAGTTGTCTAATTTTCTTAGGTATTCACTTAGATGTAATTGGATTACATTAGGTAAGCTTATATCGAAAAAGAATTGGTAGCACACATTACATAAACACCAAAATATTTGAAATTGGATTTCAAAGTTTATGTCAACAGGTTCAATTAGATTGAAAAAGGTGATTATGGGTAATTCAATGGAATTGAATGTATGTGAATGGATGAATGCATGTTATAGGTATTCAATTTCCAATTACATAATATTATTTATTCATCCAAGTTTTAAAAAGACATAAGTCTCCATGTCATTTTTCAATTTAGAATCATTTTATTATAAATTTTTTCTTGTAAAAATGAAGAAGAAGCATCAAGTTGTTGATATTGATGGAGACGCTGAGAGCATTAAGTTGTTGATTTTGATGGAGACGCTGAGACATCAAGTGTTGGTGACTCGAGGGAGCAAGTCGACCTCATTTATTGGAAGCGGTAAAATGAATGGTTGAATGTCTCTTGGAAAGCTTCCTTAATTAGATCCTTAGGCTTGAGTCTAATTAATAGCTTAAAGCCCATGATCATATAGGACATGTATGTATAGTTTTGTTTTATTATTGTTGTTGTCAAGATACAACAATTAGAATTTGTAATGTGGGATGAGTCAGTTTAGAGGATCAAGATGACCTAGAGCAAATAGTTGTCCAAGAGGATCAAGATGTCAAAGAGGACCTAGGTGACTGAGAAAGTTAGTTGGCCAAGAGGATTTATGTGGCTGAGGAATAGTTTTTCGGAAAGATCCAGGTGACCAAGAGAGATGGTTACCCGAGAGTGTAACGACCCGCTCCCACTTATGGGTGCCACCAATAAATAATCTACCGGATTACTCACCCGATGAACCATAACTGAAGGGTTGGACTATGTTTCAACAGGAAACGCCCTAGGTGGGAACTAGACTTCGTCCTTCCCTTCGCTCCACTTAGGAATCGTCCCAACTCAAACAAGAAAACTCAGCGGACCGAGACCCGAAACTCGAGTGAGCTTCACCTTTCTTCAGCTCACCTCATAGCAAGCCAAAGGTGACCCAAGCACAAAGCTATCATAACAAGCACTTCGCTGAGTATTTGGGATTTATGAGAACATACCTCGCTGATCTTTACTCGGTTCGAATTTGTCTTCAACAACTAATGCCACATATACATCATGCAGATGCACAATCATCTATCACACCATTATGATTACAACAACTAGATACCTCTAGTGCTCAATAACGCTTACATTCAAGCACATGAATACATATAAGAAAATACAAGAGAATACACATCCACACATCTAGGGCAACGATGCTAGTTACCACAACAGTCTCCCGGCACCATCCCTACTTACACTTGGTCTTGCATCATCTACAACATGAGGTAAAACTTCATGAGTCATAAAGACTCAGTAAGTGTGTAATGGATGTAAATATGAATATAACCATGTTTATGTATGCCAAATGCATGCAAATGAGGCTAGGCCCATTCATCCTCACAACCCATGAAGGTTTGAGGCATCAACCTATCAGCCCCCACAACACTAGTCCTCCATATCGCCATAGGTCCACTAGATCTCACATCACGCAAGTGATAACCACTACATATAAATGCATCATAAAAACATTATCAAACATATTTACCAACTTGCAAGGCCACATCCACGTGGGGTCATCCCTTACCTGGCTAGAAGCTTCTTCTGCCTCGGCACGAACTCCAAGCTCTTCAAGGATCACCGTCTCCCCGATTGAAGCTAGATGCAACCACACACACAAACCCAACAATCAGACATTAAACCCATGCCTTAAACTCCACCATACATTGCAAAACCACCCATCAACAAATTTCCAAACAACCCCGACCTAGGGTTAAATCCAACCATCACTTCACAATTCATTATCTCCCATAACGAAAATAACTTAGGAAAGAATTAAATAACTTTACCTCAACCATTTTAGAGAAGAAATTCGACCAATTGCCAACACCAACGTTACCTCTTTGGCTGCCATTTCGAGTTTAAAATCCCATTTTTGAGCTTCTGGCACGCTCTTCTGGCCCCAAATTAATTTTCAGAACTTTCCCCAATTTTTTTTGGAATTTTTCAGAATTTTTTCCTATTTTTCCAGATTTTCCATATATATATATTTTCCTTTTCTTTTCTTCTCCTTCCTTTCTTCTCTCACGCGCTGCTCCTATTCATCATCTTCCTCGCGTGTCCGGGTAGCCTCGCGCACGGCCACCGCTGCCTATCAGCCGCCACTTGGCCTCGCACTAGCCACCGCTCCGGCTAGCTCTACCGCCACTGCTCGCCACAAGCCCACCGCTGGTCGCCTCTAGCCGTTGCATGGCCGCTGCCGCCTTGGACTCCCGCGCGCAACCTCCACCGCTACAACTCCAGCGACCAGCGCCGGCCAAGACGGCCCTTGCCGTGACTTTCACTACGACCATCGCCTCTGGTCGATGCTGCCACCATGTCCCACTCGCAAAGCCACTAGTTGGCCTCACCCGCGCGTTGCTACTACCATTGCAACGCGTCTGGCCGCGGCTGCCATGGCCGATTAGCCCTCTCTCTCGCCTCCGATCTCTCTCTCTTTCTCGCTCTCTCTCAAAATCTCTCGGCCCGGCTCCCTCTCTCTCGGCAATGCTCTCTCTCAAGCTCTGCTTTCTCTCTCTCACTCTCTGATTCAAATTTCAGAGGGGCATACTGTAGAAGGCTTGGCCTCTAAGCATGCGGGTACACCTATATGTATATAATTTACACATTTTCCCCTCTATATTCTCTATAATTACACTTGAGAGATTTATTAATTGCACTTCAGGATTTTTGATAATAGCACTTGGACCTTCCAAGCCTCAAATAATTATCCTCAAACCTCACCAAAACTTGATTTCGCAAAATTAATAATCTTTTTTTACTCGAAAATGCCGATTTCATCCCTGCGCCTGCACGAGACCTTTTCTCTACCCGAAAACACCTTAGGGTTGCCTTACTCACAAAATCGGATCACTCCTAAGGTCCCCTTAGCTTCCCGGAAGTCCCCTGCAACCATTCGAAACTGGCACCCATTCAGGTTTATACCAAAATTATTTCAAAAATTATTCCCGATTAACCTCATCTCGAGATGCTCACCAATCTCATGCCCTCTTCCCTAGACATCCAAGTCCCAAGGCATTCCCTGTCGTCAATTCAACAATTTTTATTAATTAATTTCTTGAAATCAACTTTTGGGCTTCTCGGACCACCTGATGTCCCTTTCAAAATAATCAAAAATTATTTATTTTCAATACCATGTAATATGAGGTATTATAGAGAGGATGCCTCTTAAGATGAAGGCCTCAAAGAAAAAATAAGCTTCTTCTGGGAAGGTACACCTGTGGCTGCCAAAGAGAGTTGGAAGTCTCTTAGGCAGGATAACTTGGGCTACTAGAAAGGATGTGACCCTCATAGGAAGGTGTTATACTTTGATTAGTTCCTTCGCATCATCGCTAGTACCAACAAAAGTGGTTAGAAGGCTCGCGAGGAATGCTCACCCGTGATGACCCTCCGATGCTTAAGTCCGTACTTGAAGCAAATAGTTAGCCAAGTGAAAATGGTAAGAATTTCAATAAGTGTCTAGATTTTACCAAATTTTGAAGTCCTTTTCTGAGTCCTATAGTTTGGTATTTATAAGGTATGATTCTCGACGATTTTAGGGACGACATGTGTCAATCACCCCGTAAGAGGTTAGATTATGACCTGAAGAGGCTTTTACCTTGGAATGACGTGTGGTATGGAGAGGCCTTCTTTGGTCGAGAGAACTCCTTTAGTCAAGAGAACTCCCTTGGCCAAGAGAACTCCTTTAGCTGAGAGAACTCATTTGGCTGAGAGAATGTCTCTACTTAGAGAGATTTTCTTATTCTGCCCACCATTTTTTAGTGGTACAATAGTTTTGAGTTAGCAAGGTAAGGTAAAAGGCCTTTTTTGGCCTCGATTGAAAAATTGTGATTTTACCCCAAATTTCATGGCACAACAATCTGGAAGAGTAGTTTCTTAGTGTTTTTTCCTTACTCTCTCTATGGAATAATGGGCTTATTCTTACCTTGTTGTCAAGCCTTTTTCACTTTATCGCTTGGCCGGGCTATATGTCGTTCAACAGCTTGTCGTACTACTAAAATGATTATGTGAATCACATTGCAAAGATGTTAGGTTGGACAACAAGCCAATTGTGTTGAGGGAGTAATTATGCAAACTGTGTTGCTGGGTCATTAGACGGGACAACGAGCCAATTGTTTTGATGAAGCGATGGTGTGAAACGCATTGCCAAGCCATTAGGCGAGACATGGGGCCAACCGTGTTAAGGAAGCAATTGTGCGAACCACATTGCACTACAACAAAAACAGGCATTAACGACCAAAAATTAACGACGACATTATTTTGGTCGTTAATGTAGTACTATTAACGACTAAATATAAATCCTGTCGTTATAAGATAAATTTTAACGACGGGCTAAATAAGTCGTAGTTAATAAACCACTTTCCCGTCGTTATTGACTAACATTTTTAACTCTAACCATAAAATAATAAAAAAGAATTAATAAGATTTAACTACTACTTATATAAACAATTATAATATAATTATATTTTTTAGTAAATACACAAATATAATTATTAAACTATTATAATTAGGTATTACTTATTTATTGATAATACAATATATTAAAAAATTATAAATATATTAAAAATAATATAATATATCAAACTGATTTATTATAATTATTAGATTTATTTATAATATAATTTTATTTTTAAATAATTATTAATTTGATGCAATAATTTAAATCATTTTATCAGTTATCATAAATCTTAAAATATTTTATTTTTATCAATCAAATAATTATTAATATTATTTGTATAAATTATTTTAATTTTATTAATTAATAATTAAATATTTTTTAAAAATAAAAAAACCAAAATATTGGTGAGTGTTGCCCGCCTTTTCCCCTGCAATTCCCACAGACTCCCCCCCAACCAAATCCCTAATTCCCCAAATCACAGCCTCTGAAGCATCGCCTTTTCCCCTGTCGTCGCCGCTACCTCCACTGCCTCCGCCTCCTGCTGTCATTGCTGCCTCTGCCTCCTGTCGTCATCGCTGCCTCCTTTACCTCTTGTAGTCGTCCCTGCCTCCGCCTCCTGTTGTCGCCGTCGGCGCCGCCGCCTCCAGCTCGATCAGGCTCCGCCTCCGCTGCTTGAAAGGTATATGTATATATATATTCTGTGTGTATATGTATTTTGTGTGTATATATATTCTGTGTGTATATATTAATGTTATTATATATACACGAGAGAGGCTCTGTGTGTATATATTATGTTAACATGGGCCCTTGCTTTAGGGTTTATCAGCATTAATTTATTGAGCGTAAATTGTGTAGTAATAATATAACATGAGATATATATGGGCAGTGTACATTTTGAAATTTAGGGTATATTAACTAGTTGCTCGAGAGAGAGAGAGAGTAGATGTAATGTAAATATGTATTCAATGAAAATGACATCCTTTTATTGATTCCCAAGTTAGTCCATTGTTACTATCTTTGGTATCATAATGTCATTGATGCGTATCACCAAGCAGAATGAACAGTCTATGTAGAAGATAGCTCTGGGTCATGTGCTTTATGTAAGTGTTTGATGTCTTACTTATCTGGGAAGAAGAGTAAACTGTAAAGGTTTTGATTTACTATAGTTTAGAAGTTGTCTGATTTTCATGCCAACTAATGTTTTTTTTTTTTTTTTCTCTCTTGCTTCACCTATCGTTCAATTATTCAAAAGGATTCCATGTCTTCCCATCTTTTTTCCCATACTAAAGCATGAGTTAATATAATGGTGAATTTCCCAATTATGGTTATTATGCTATGTTTGCTTTGTACTGATTTTGATGTTCTGAAGTTTGGAAAATTTTTGGCCACCCAGTAAGCTATGCCTGTCAGTATCATGTCTATAGTGAGTCTTATCCTCTACTAAAAATTTCTTGTGTTGCTCTATTCTGTGAAAGATTTATGGTTCTGATGTAACTTGTATATCATTTATTGGCCAATCCAGTAATGCCCCCCCAAAATGGGCACCACTTGTTGATTATTTTTGGATATTAATTTTAATTGAAATTGGTATCCCAAGGTATCCTTCCAAAAGATGTAGTAGGAACTTGTAACTTTGAAATGATATAAAAATGTAGCAATTCGTAACGTAAAAAACTAGAGTTTTTATCTTTCCCAACATAAGTAATGAGCTTTTGAGAAAATAGAATATATAAACATGTTATTGCAAATTTATGTTTGTCTTAGCCATTTCAAGCTTGTCGAGCTGAGATAGAAGAAGAGACAAACAGGACACTTGAAGAGGAAGCAAACCTGGAACCTAGTGATGTGAGGACATATAAGAAAAAGAAAAGAAAGAAGTTGTTATTGCAGGAAGCTACAACAGCTGAAATGGATGAGATAGAAGAAGAGGCCAACAGGACTACACTTAAAGAGGAAGTAAACCTGGAAAGTATCATCCATGGGCAAATCATGAATGGCCAAGTGTCCCCCCTAGGTGTCACAATTGGATTGGTTGAAATCTTATAATTATGGGTGTAATGATTATGGGTGTAATGATGAGCATAGTGTGAACACTCAAAACAAATGGAGCTTTGGATTCTAAACTCTATTAAATTCAATTAAGAGACGAGAGGTGCATTTGGGTTGGATGCACATGGGAGAAATGATGAAGCCTTATCTTCAATGACACATGGCAATCAACCATTGGGTTACTTGGAAGTTAAGTTAAGGTCACATGATGGCTCATAATGACCCTTTGAGGTGGCAGTGCATGATTGGTTAAGGAAAAGTTTACTTAGCTTCCAAGTTTGCAAAAGTCTCCAAACATTATTTCTAAGGACATGTGGCAAGCATTCATTGGCCACTTGGAGATAGGATTTGAAGTGTAATGATGAGAAATGTGAAAAATGCAATTAACCATGTGGGATGTAGTTATTAATTAAATGTGTAATGATGGGAAACGTAGAAAATGAATTAAACCATGTGGGATGTAATGATGGGAATATTGGAAAATCAAATTAAACATGTGAAGGTTAAAAATATCAGGGACATGTGGCACACTTTGGTTGGATGCACATGGATGGAATGATGATGCGACACGTGGCACGATTTGGTTCGCCGAAGTTTCCTATAAATAAGGGCTTTGGGGTTATTCATTTTGGGCACCGAGAAAGGAGGAAAAGGAAGGGAGTTTGAGAGAGGAAATACTACCAAAAGAAGGGAGAAAGTCGATGGAGAATAAGCCTTGACAGAATTTTTGGGTCTTTCTCGAAGTTCATGCCAAGCAATAAGAAAAACTGCAAGAAAACCCATTCCGCTCATTGTAAACCGTGCTTCCTAAGGTAACCGATCAAGGTGAGTGATTCTTGCATGTTTTGTGGCATTTTGAGCATTTGTTGCTTCACTTGTGTGTTGGCTTGCACATCATGCCTTTGTGGCTTACATGTCATATTTTCCCTTGTTTATGCATATTCCTTCTGTTTTGTCATATATCATGTTCGTATTGGTGACTGTGGCTAGTTGTTGGGATATCATGGAAGACCTTGTGCTCTGGTGATGAGCCAAGAGTGACTTTGATGACCGCGGAGGTGATTGCAACACCTTGGCATTGCTACCACAGGGGTGGATTTCATAATGGCATTACTGCATTTGCACGCATGTACTTACCTTTTCTGAGTCACTCACTTAGATGTATATATCTAACTTGGGTTGATGCCCCTGGAACGTTCCACGTTCTAGGTATGTTGGAAGTGTCAGGTGTTTTAGGTACCAGTTCGAGCGTGAGCAAGGAGATGATGCTTGGCTAGTTTTGGGGGTTTTTTTGAGTTATTATGTACCCATGTAATTGTACTACAATGATGTATTGTAATAGCAACTAGGGTATTCAAGGTTGTAAGAGGTGTACATATGTGGGTGTCCTACAACCATACCTACGGCTTATATGTTGAGTCATTTTTAGAGTATTGGAAGTCATGAACATTTCTTGCACTTGTAAAGGAAATATAGTGGAAACCCCGTTTATTTATCTTTGGTCAAGCTTTCAGGTTTGATCCAATGCTTCCGTTGGTAAGGGTTTCCATAACGCCCGTGGTGATGTTAGCTTATATTTTACATCGTTGTGTATTTGGAAAAGTGGGGCTTTACATAGGGAGTTTGGTGGGTCCAGTGATAGCGACTCTTGCAGGGAATCTAAATGTGTCCCTTGTAACATAGTAGATATCGCAATTTCCATGAGCAAATTCCAAATCTCAAGAATAGCGTTGCGAAATCTATCCACAAATTGACAGAGGGTCTCTTTGCCCCCTTGTTGGATATTGAGGAGATGCGTCACATTCTTTTTCTTTGAACTGTTAGTACCCTAGATATTAGATTTACATTATATGGGATGTATGTGAATGACATTGTTGATTGTTCTTGATATTTATAAAAAGGTCATATCTTCTTTCATAACTCTCCCTCTCATCTCTATGAATGAGTCCCTAGACTTTTTAGTAGAGTTCCTACTCTCAAGGTGTTAAGACACTGTGAAGTCAATCTCTAGTTCAAGATTTCTTAAATGTATTCTCAGTCCTTAGATTTATCAAAAGGGGAATATGACATATCAATTAATGGACTGGCACATGGGCTAATACCTGTCAAGCCCTCAAATTAGCTTGATAATTGAAGGAATTCGGATTGAATTCCAAGAAGAACAAATAAAATGAGGAAGGGAGAAACAATAGATAGAATGAGGAATAATGAGAAATAGAGAATGAGAGAGAATGAGAGAGATTAAAGAGAGAATTGAGAGAAAAGTCTTGTCATTATTCTTGATGCCCTTGTCTTATTGCCATAGGTCTCTTATATAGAGCCTCTAGCAACCATAACAACCTTCTAACAATGTAACAACCACTAACTAATCATAACAGCTTCTATTGCACAGTTAACCTAACCATTTAACCCATCTAACTAAAACCATAACAGTTACTACAAAAGTTCTACTGGTACATTTACTGACTTATACCTGGGGTCGTGACACTACCATTGTTAGCATGGGATGCTAATGGGAATGGGGTGGTGAGTCACACGCCGCATTGCATGGGATGTATAAAGTACTCATATGGGTGGATATTGGAGAACATTAACTAAATATGGCACCCACAACAAATCACATAGCTTGAGCATTAATGATCTATTGTTGGCTCTCGATTGTGTATCTGGTCCATTGATTGGAGGCGACATAGTGTCTTGTGCATTGGTTTTAGGGATTTGTTGTTGAGTAGAACAATTCAGTGTAAGAGATGGGGATGCTCTTTGTGCGGTCTCTATGCAATGGTGGTGTATGGGGGTAGATGTTCGCCGATGGGATCCAATGCCCTCCATTGGATGGGGGTGAACTGTAATACCCCGTATTGCGTAGTGTTGAGTAAGTTCAAGAAACTAGAAGTTGGTTTGAGAATTTAGTTAATTAATTGTTGAATTAATGGAAGGGAGTACCCCAAAATGTAAATGTATAAAGAAAAGGGTATGTAATTGATGAGCGTCTTGAGACAAGATTTATGAGGGTGAAAGAAATCAAAACAGAGACAGTTTTTGGTATAGCTATGATGTAGCTTGAAAAACTGAATGATCGTAAGGGACTTTCGAAAAATCAACAGAACCTTGAGAGGATTCAAGTTTTGCATAAGGAACAACCTTGAAGTTGTTTCGGGATGAAACAAAAGGATTCGCGATCAGAATGTGATCTTACTTATATTTTAGGCTTAGGTGTTATTTTTAATTCTAGTTAAAAAGGGGTTGAAAAAGATATTTTTCCAAATTTGTTGGGCCAATTGAGAAGCATGGAACTTGGGGTTCAAGTGGTGAAATATCAAAGCACAAGGACTTGAAATGAGGGCCAAAATGCAAAAAATAAAAAGTTAAGGGGCCAAAATATAATTTTCCAAAACCTACAAGTGTGAAACCTGCAAAGTCGGTGGTCGCCTGTGAAAGTCAAGGAATCTGGCGATGGGATGGTGGAGTTCTTGCCTGGGATAGGTCCATCACGGCTTAAGAAGCTTGGAGACTAAGTCTTGGTCAGTGATTAGCCGATGGGTGACCGAGTTTTGCTTATAAATAGGCTGAGGGTTTCAAGGTTTTGGAGCATCAAATCTAGGTGTTTGAGAGTGTTTTTGAGGTTTTGGTTAGAGTGCTTTTGTTCCTCATGTCTTGGAGAGCATTTCTGGAGAGTTTAGAAGCATTTTGTGTAGGTTGAAGTGGGTTTTTTAAGCTTAGCCATAAGTTGTAGTGGTTGCCAAAAACTAAAGCTTTGGCTGGCTGATTGGAAGGCTTTCGGTGATGTTTTCAAGACAAGGAGATTACCATTGTGATCGACTTAAGGTGAAAAGCAAGATGGGTGAAGAAAATCGGGCATCGGAGTAGTCGCTGGAGACCAAAGTCGGAGAAGATGACCGATGCGTGAAGTTGATCAGGGCTGTCGAACACCGATAGATTAGATGAATGATGATTTGGATTTGCAATAGGGTGCAACCCAAAGTCGTCTCCCAACGAACCTCTAACGGATCTGTCAAAACAAGGCTAAACGGGGGGGGGGGGAGTTTTTGATGAAAAACAGAAAACAAGATATGCAAGAACACAATGAATCAAGATGCAATCAGTTGCAAACCAACCTTCTATCCCAGTTTTCATCGCCTTCTCAATAAACAATTTGTTTAGTTTTAATCCTCAAATCGAAAATCAGAAAAATCCTTTAACAACTGCCAAAGATTGGAAAGAAAACCAATAAAAAGATTTCAGAAACCTCTTAGTTCAATCTATCAGTTTTGATTCCCCTTTTTGCACAGATTCGAGACTGATTGAAATACCCTCCAAACAGGTTGTTCTTGCTTCTAGTTAAAGCCTCAACCGAGCACAAAAACTTTGGATTCTCAAACGAAGACAATGCATGCATTCATCCAATCGGTATCAACACATACACAGATTTAAGAGAGAACAGAAACAAGAGAACAATAAAGTTAAAACTAAAAAAATAGATTTCCATTAAAACCAAAGACTCAAACTGGGAACAAGGATGGTATTGCAACTGATTACAGAATCCTTAGCCCTCCATCTTGACAAGAACAATGGGGAGAAGGAAAGCCGGCTACTGTTCACGCCCTTCGAAAAGAATCCTCTTTTAATGGCCTCTTAAGGTGCTTAAGTAGAGCTTAAGGAGGAAACCCTAGGTTATTGCCACTTCACAGCCGATTTCGGATAGGTTAACGTGCGTTCTGGGCTTCGTCCTCTTCATAATAATTGTAGATCAGGAAGATTATATAAATTTGGGCTTTTGAATCACTTGATTTGGATATCGGACGCCCAAGATATGGCCTTTTAAAGAATCAGCATCTGTGCAGCTTTCCTAATTTGACCCAACTTCCTAGCCCCGACTTTGAAGTGCTGTTTGAAAGCCCAAACGAACTCGGATTTGAACAAACCATACCATTCCAGAAAGCCCAAGAAGTCCTATATAGTATCTCGGAAGACATCATCTTCATTCTGGAATTTTATCTTGGCCAAAATACTGAAGGAAGTGTAGGAGGTTAAATCTGCTAAAATTGCCCTTACTTCTCTATCTCCAATTTCCAAGATATCTCATTGCCATCAAGATGTCTCATGCCCCATCTCATGCTCCCATAGCCCTAAACCTGGAAAAATAAAGTAAAATAGTGTGAAGCCCAATTCCTATAAAATAAAATGAAATAAAGTCAAGATGAATAAAATGACACAACTAGTGTGCAAAAAAAGACTAAATATGAGGGCTAAATAATATGAAAATATGTGCTCTATCAAATTCCCCCACACTTGGACTTTTGCACTCCTGGGCAAAACACTAAACACTAACATTCACTCTTTCAAACAAAAAGGATGCAAAGAATGCAAAATGAGAGGCATGACAAGTTTTATAGGAATTCAACACTTCAAAGATCATCTTTCTTACACTTCCCAAACAAACAAGTAGCATGGCAATTTTACTTGGCAAGGCGAGTCAAAATAAGCAGACCCTCATAGAATAAGAACATGCTTTCAAGTTCCTCAATTGCTATGCCCAACTCCACCCAATCATAATTCCACTACCAGATATGCTCATCTTCTAAATCTCCACTCTCAATGCTTTTTGCATGCAAATCAAAAGGACTTTTATTCATGGCTCAAACATGGTAAGGTGAAAGGGATAGGAAGATAACAATGAAAAGTAAACTTTAGGAAGAAAGAAAACATTCAAGACAATCCCAAGATCAATGAAGAACTATTAAGCAAGCAGAAAATAGACACAATTTTTTTTGAAAGGTGGGTGCGTTTTACGCTCCATCCCAACCTTTGTGAGTGCGTTTTACGCTCCATCTCACCTTGGCGAGTGCGTTTTACGCTCCATCTCATCTTGGCCTTTGGCCTTTCTATCTATTTTTCTTTTTGATTCCAAAGGACTTGCTTAAATTTTTTTTTTTTTTTTTAATCAAGGGATGCAATGAATGTTCTTCAACCTAAAGAAGGGAAAAGATCACTTTTTTTTTTTTAACCGGTAAAATGAAAGAATGCCTTAATCATATTTTCACATGCATGAGCATTGATAGCTTCAATAAAGATTCAAAACAAACTCTGGAGTGATACCCATAATTAGTGGATGCAGGCATAGCATAAGAAAGGACAAGAACATGCACAAATATCCCCACAAAGGCTACCTCAATCAACTCACCAAGCCAAACTCATTTCCAATTTACTTGAAAGACTAAAAAGATAAGATCAACTTTCTAATCATGCTAAATTCTTTCAAACTCAATTTGCCTCATTTTGCAATTTTTTTTTTTTTATAAAGTTAATTTTCTAAAACTCCTCCCCCCACACTTAAACATTACATTGTCCTCAATGTAAGCATGCAGCAAGAATCAGGTATAGGACAAGTAATAATAAAAAAATAAGGAGAGAGGAACAGCCTGAGTTTGTCAATTGTAGGCGGCGTTGAGGAGATGCAGCTCCTCCATAGTATGCTCCTGAAAGCTCTCGTAGAATGGCTTAAGCCGCTGCCCGTTGACTGTGAATCGCCTTGCGGTTGACTCATCCATAAGCTCAACTGCACCATAAGGAAAAACATGAGTAACCACAAAAGGACCAATCCAACGAGAACGCAACTTACCTGGCATTAGTTTTAGACGGGAGTTGTATAGGAGGACTTTCTGGCCAACTTCGAACTCTTTCTTATTGATGAATTTGTCATGAGCAGCCTTAGTTTTTTCCTTGTAAATTCTGGAGTTCTCGTATGCTTCCAATCTCAATTCCTCAAGCTCTTGCAATTGAAGCTTTCGTTGGGAACCAGCTTCTGTCATATCCATGTTGCATTGCTTTACCGCCCAATAGGCCTTATGCTCGATCTCTACCGGCAGATGACATGCTTTTCCAAAGACCAGTCGATATGGGGACATGCCAATAGGAGTCTTGTAGGCCGTGAGGTAGGCCCAAAGTGCATCTTCCAACCTTTTGCTCCAGTCTTTCCTGTTGGGCTGGACTGTCTTCTCTAGAATATGCTTGATCTCTCTGTTTGAAACCTCAGCCTGCCCATTGGTCTGTGGATGGTAGGGCATCGCCACTTTATGTAAAACTCCATACTTTCGGAGTATGGATTGCATCGTTCTGTTACAGAAGTGGGATCCTTGATCACTGATGATGGCCTTGGGAATGCCAAACCTGCAGAAAATATGAGATCTACCAAAATCTGCAACCACAGAAGAATCATCAGTCCTGGTGGCTCTAGCTTCCACCTATTTCGAAACATAATCCACAGCCAAAAGAATGTACACAAAACCAAAGGAGATAGGAAAAGGGCCCATGAAATCAATGCCCCAAACATCAAAGATCTCACAAAATAGTAAGGGTTGCTGAGGCATTTCATTCCTACGTGATATTGATCCTGTGTGCTGGCAACGTGTGCAATTCTTACAAAATGTATGAGCATCTCGAAAAAGGGATGGCCAATATAAACCTGAGTCTAGGACCTTTCTAGCTGTGCGTTGAGGACCAAAATGACCACCACATGCAAGTGAATGACAGAAATGCAAGACTGAAGCAAACTCAATATCGGGCACACATCTCCTAAGGACTTGGTCACTACACATGCGCCATAGATATGGATCATCCCATACATAGTACTTGGCCTGACTTTTAAATTTACTTAGCTGATCTCTCTTAAGATGGGCAGGGATATCAGATGCAGCTAGAAAATTAACAATGTCAGCATACCAGGGCTCAGTACCATGCAAGTGATAGAGTAACTCATCTGGGAAGTCATCTTTGATAGGCTGACAGTCCATGGTAGTGGCATCTGAAGAGGAAGGAAGCTTGCTCAAATGATCAGCCACAAGATTCTCAGCTCCACTCTTATCTTTGATCTCAACATTGAACTCTTGAAGCAGGAGCATCCACCGTATCAACCTGGGTTTGGCATCGTGCTTCTTTAAGAGATATTTCAAAGCTGCATGATCAGAAAACACGATAACATTAGAACCCAGGAGATAAGAGCAAAATTTATCTAAAGCAAACATAATGGCAAGAAGCTCCTTTTTAGTAGTGGTGTAGTTTGCTTGGGCGTTGTCCAGAGTGCGCGAGGCATAAGCAATGACGTGTGACTTCTTCTCCACTCGTTGTGAAAGGACGGCACCAACTGCATAATTGGAAGCATCACACATGAGCTCGAATGGCAAGTCCTAGTTGGGTGGCTGGATGATGGGTGGAGAAGTCAAGCGCCTCTTGAGCTCCTCAAAGGCCATCTTGCAAGACTCATCAAATTTGAATTCCACATCCTTCTGAAGCAGGTTGGACATTGGAAGGGCAATCTTGCTGAAGTCTTGGATGAATCTCCTGTAGAATCCTGCATGTCCAAGGAAAGAACGTACCTCCCGCACAGACGCGGGGTAAGGCAAAGAAGAAATGATATCGACCTTGGACTTATCAACCTCTATACCCCTCTTGGACACAACATGACCCAAAACAATCCCCTGCTCAACCATGAAATGACATTTTTCAAAATTTAGGACAAGATTCTTCTCAACACATCTCTCTAGGACTCTACCCAAACTGATTAGACACTCATCAAAGGAGGTCCCATAAACAGAAAAATCATCCATGAAAACTTCCATGCAATGCTCAAGTAAATCTGAAAATATACTCACCATGCATCGCTGAAACGTACCTGGGGCATTACATAGACCAAATGGCATCCTCCGATATGCAAAAGTGCCAAAGGGGCAGGTGAAGGTGGTCTTCTCCTGATCCTCCGGTGCTATGCAAATCTGAAAATAATCAGAAAAACCATCAAGAAAGCAGTAATGGGACTTTCCAGCTAACCTCTCTAGCATCTGATCAATGAATGGGAGTGGGAAATGATCCTTCCTGGTAGCTTGGTTGAGCCTCTTATAGTCAATGCAGACTCTCCAGCTGTTCTGCACTCGCATGGGCACTAGCTCATTCCTCTCATTGGCTACCACTGTGAATCCTGTCTTCTTCGGAACTACCTGCACTGGACTCACCCACTTGCTATCATAGATAGGATAAATAATGCCAGCCAAAAGTAGTTTACTTACCTTTTTCTTGACCACATCTAGAATGGTGGGATTGAGTCTCCTTTGGGGCTGTCTCACTGGTCGAGCTCCTTCCTCTAAATGAATCCTGTGCATGCATAAGGAAGGGGATATACCGGGAATGTCTGCAAGTGACCAACCTATGGCTCTCTTATGTTGCTTCAACAGATTCAGCAACTTCTCCTCTTGGTCAGGCTGAAGGTTGTCGGCGATGATCACGGGTAGCTTGTCTCCATCCGCCAAGTAGGCGTACTTCAGATTCTCGGGCAGGGGCTTACACTCCAAGGTGGGTGGCTGTTGAATTGAAGGCACCAGTCTGTTTATGTTGCCACCTACCTGCACTACATTCTCAACAATAGAAACTTCCTCTATGGGAGGCACATGAGAATCGGATATAGTATGAGAAGGTGCACTCTCAACAATACTCAAAAACTCATCTATTTCAGAACAAACACAACACTTACTGAGTCCGTCATGACTCTGAGGACAATACATATCATCAGGAGAATTATGGATGGTGGGGAATTCAGACTCAAGATTATACAACTCAACACATGCTTTTTCCACCATTAAGTCAATAAAGTTAACATGCAAGGTAGAATGATCTTCTAAGGGATACTTCATGGCATCAATGATATTGAATTGAATGGTGTTACCAGCGAACTCCATAGATAAAGTACCCTCATGCACATTAATTATTGTCCTTGCAGTTTTCAAGAAGGGTCTACCTAGAATAAGTGGTGCGTGTCCGGGTGTGTGATCATCCTCCATATTCAAAACATAGAAGTCAGCAGGGAATATGAAATCCTTTACCTTTACTAATACATCCTCTAATACTCCCTCAGGGTATGCTGTGCTCCTATTTGCCAACTGGACCACCACTCCTGTAGATGTCAATGTGCCTGCACCTGCCTGCAAAGAAGAATACACAGATTTAGGCATCACATTAATAGAGGCTCCTAAATCCAACATAGCATTATGAAATTGCAAATTTTCAATAGTGCAAGGAATTGTGAAAGTCCCTGGATCTTTGCATTTCTGAGGCATGGCAGGTTGAATCAATGCTGACACGTTTCTTCCCAAGTTGATTTTTTCATTTCCTTTCAGTTTCCTTTTGTGGGTGCACAAGTCTTTGAGAAACTTGGCATACTTGGGAATCTGTCTGATGGCCTCCAAGAGTGGTATGTTCACCTCAACTTTTCTGAAAGTTTCCATGATCTCCTTGTCCAACTCAGCTTCTGCCCTCTTTTTATTTTGAGTGGCTTGGTGAGGAAATGGCAGTGGATGGTTGTGAGAAGTCTCTCCTCTATCTTGATCAATGGTCGTGGGCTGCTTGTCCTTTTGAATGGGAGGAGGCTGATCTTCCTTTTGGCTTTCTTGTTGCTGCCCAAATTCTAGTTGTGGAGAGGGTGGGCTGCTTAACTCTTTGCCACTGCGGAGAACGATAGCACTTACATTGCCCCTTGGATTTGAAACTGGTTGTGAAGGCAACTGACCCGAACCTTGACTCCGTAGCTCACTGATGTTGGTTGCCAGCTGTCCAATCTGTGTCTCCAAATTTTGTATGGCAGTGTCGGTCCTTTGCTGAAATTGGAGATTGTTGGCAACGAGCTGCTTCATGATATCTTCCAAGCTTGATTCGGATTTAGGAGTTGGTTGTGGTTGCTGCATTGATTGACTTGGTCTTTGTGCATTGAATCTGTGCTGCTGAGGTTGCTGCTGCTGTGGCTGGAATGGCTGGTTGGAAGGACCTCCATACCTCAAATTCGGATGATCTCTCCACCCTGGATTATAGGTGGCAGCATATGGATCATATCTTTGTTGCTGTGGCTGGAAGGGTCTTCCTGGAAAAATGCCAGCACAGGCTTCTGTATTCTCCTGCAGTTGAGGACATTGGTCAGTACCATGGGAGGATAATGAACAAATACCACATACCTGCTGAGATTTGGACTGTCCTTTATCAAGGGCTAGTTGTCTGACCATGGAGGCCAATTCCTCCAGTTTGTTCTCTATCCTCTGTTGGTCATTGATGGCAGCAACACCAATCTCATTGGCTTGTCTCATGGGAGTGGCTGACCTGGTACCAAACTGTTGGGCATTCTGTGCCATCTTGGAGATTAGCTCTTGAGCAGCTGCTGGTGTCTTTTCAGAGAGGGCTCCTCTACTAGCTGCATCCACCAAATACCTATCCATTGGAATAAGATGTAACGACCCATTAGAGGGCCCAGTATTTATTCAGGAATTATTTAATTAATTATTGAAGCATTGATTAAGAGATTTTGCCAATTAATTATTTAATGTGGCAATTTAGAGATTTTGAAGGAAAAGAATAGCATTTATTTCTTTTTAATATTGGAGTTAAAAGGAATTTGCCAAGGTGGCAATTTAGATATTTAATTGAGAGAATAGTATTTAAATAGCATTTAAATGGCATTTATTTTGTGAAAATTAAATGCAAGGGCATGAAGGTAATTTTGGAGTTTTATTATTATTTGAGAGTTTTAATAATAATTTTTGTATTATTTTTAATTAAGTGGGACTATGTATTTAAAGAAGAATAAGAATCCATGTATGAGATGGAATTGGATTAAGAGTCTCCTAGTCCCAATAGGAGAAGGTTTTGAGAGTCTCCAAGTTCAATTGGGAGAGGGATTCCAAGTTATAAAAGGAAAGGGATCTAGGACTTTATGTCTATATATAGAGCCCATTAGCTTAGTTTTTCTTCACACCGTGTGAAGAATAGAAAGGCCAAGAGATAGCAGAGGCTTGCTAGAGTCTTCAGGATCGCTCCAGGGTTCGATCAAAGAGTTCTATCAGGCAAGTATTCTTCCTGTAATCCCTTCCATTACAGGTTTATATCAGTTTTTCAGATTATTCCAGTTCTTCATTGAGTTCTCAGATTTTATATCAGTAAGCAGAGATGTATATATATATATATGCATATATCAGTGAAGTTATGAGCAAGTTTCATTAATCCTTATCCAATTTGGATTGCAAGTTCCATTAATCATTATCCATTTTGGATTGCAAGTTCCAGTAATCCTAATCCATTTTGGATTGCAAGTTCTATTAATCCTCATCCATTTTGGATTGTAAGTTCCAGTAATCCTAATCCATTTTGGATTGCAAGTTCTATTAATCCTTCTCCATTTTGGATTGCAAGTTCCATTAATCCTTATCCATTTTGGATTGCAAGTTCCAGTAATCCTAATCCATTTTGGATTGCAAGTTCTATTAATCCTCATCCATTTTGGATTGCAAGTTCCAGTAATCCTAATCCATTTTGGATTGCAAGTTCTATTAATCCTCATCCATTTTGGATTGCAAGTTCCAGTAATCCTAATCCATTTTGGATTGCAAGTTCTATTAATCCTCAACCATTTTGGATTGCAAGTTCCAGTAATCCTTATCCATTTTGGATTGCAAGTTCTATTAATCCTCATCCATTTTGGATTGCAAGTTCCAGTAATCCTAATCCATTTTGGATTGCAAGTTCTATTAATCCTCATCCATTTTGGATTGCAAGTTCCAGTAATCCTTATCCATTTTGGATTGCAAGTTCCATTAATCCTTATCCATTTTGGATTGCAAGTTCCAGTAATCCTAATCCATTTTGGATTGCAAGTTCTATTAATCCTCATCCATTTTGGATTGCAAGTTCCAGTAATCCTCATCCATTTTGGATTGCAAGTTCTATTAATCCTTATCCATTTTGGATTGCAAGTTCTATTACTCTAAGTTCTAATATCCGGATACCTTGTATCGTATCCGGATGTATCTAAAGTTCTTCAAGTATGATATCCGAATGGCTTGTTTATACATCCGAAAAGGTCAAGATAATATCCAGATGTCTCGCCTGATATCCGGATGCCTCCCTCAAAAGTTGAATTTTTCATTCGAATAGTCCCCAGTTATATCTGAATGCATCAGTGAGATATCCGGAGGACCAAAATCATATCCGGATGTCCTAGTTCATATCCGAATACTTCCCAGCATATCCGAATAGCTTCTTCTTTGAATGTCAGTGTATCCGGATGAGCCTTCTTCATATCTGGATGTCTTTCTTCTTATCCTGATATCCTTTCTGATATCCGGATGACTTTTCCAGAAATCTAATTTAGCTTCCAGTGAGTCCTAATTCAAGTTTAATTCAATCAATGTATTCAATACCTTCCAACATTGAATTCATAAGCCAGAACATGACAAGTTAATCATACCCATACCATAAATCATAATTCATAGAATCTTTGTATTCCAATATATAGATGAAGATCATATCATGTTCAGCATTATTTTATTTTGACATGATCAGCATTATTTTGTGAGATTATGTGCATACATTTTGGTATGAGCATTGAGCATGACTTTATATGGAGCACTACATATCGTGTGCTAGCATTTATGTGAGCATTGCATTGCATTATGCGCGCTAGGCGGCTTGTCTGCGGGGATCCCATCAGTTTCAGTTTCAGCTCAGTTTATGAGTTGCTCGCCTGGTGGCAACCAGGGGGCTAGGGGCTTTGCCCACAGTATGTGCTTACAGTTTTTATGTATGCAGGTTTCAGATCAGACAGGTATGTATTATCAGATTATGTGGGCCTATGAGCCAAAGTTGCATACCTGCATTTAGTTTACAGTTTATGTGCATTACATTCTTATGAATGCAATCAGACAGTGATTATACAGTACAAGTTCAGTTAGTTATTTACCAGTATCGATATTCTTCGATTCAGCTTCAGTATTCCTTCTAGCTTATTACTTGCTGAGCTTTTGTAGCTCACCTTGTACTCTTCACCCCCTCCAGGTTCTAGCAGGGGAGTATCAGATGTGGGGCCTAGCAGCAGTGTTCAGTAGTGTGTGTACGTGGAGCCGCTCAAGATTAAAGATGTCTGGGAGTTTGTTAGTTTATAGTGTTTGTCAGTTTAGATCTATTTTATATTTCAGTTGAGGGATTGTCCCTTACTCAGAGTTTATGGTTTTTAGTCTGTATTGACTCAGAGTTTTTATTCCAGTTGATTAAGATGTTCAGTCATGGTATCAGATTTCAGATTATCAGTTAGTTTATCTTATTTTCCCGTAGCACCTCTTCTCGGGCAGTTCTAGGAGAGGGGGTGTTACATAAGACCTTCATAGAAGTATTGGACCAGCAGCTGGTCACTGATTTGATGGTGTGGACAACTAGAACAGAGTTTTTTGAATCGCTCCCAATACTCATGTAATGTCTCCCCATGATTCTGCCTTATGCCACAAATTTCTTTCCGAATGGAGGCTGTTCGGGATGCTGGAAAGAACTTCTCCAAAAAGATTCTTTTTAGCCCATCCCAACTTGTGATGGCAGCAGGTGGTAGGTAGTATAACCAATCCTTTGCAGCTCCATCCAATGAAAATGGGAAGGCCCTTAGTTTTATCTACTCCTCATCAACTCCTTGTGGCCTCATTGTGGAGCAGACAACATGGAATTCCTTGAGGTGCTTGTGCGGATCTTCACCTGCAAGGCCATGAAACTTGGGAAGCAAATGGATTAGCTCAGATTTCAATTCAAAGGTTGCATCCAATTGGGGATATTGAATGCATAAAGACTAGTAGTGCACATCAGGGGCAGCCAATTCTCTAATGGTTCTACCATCCAAATGACCATGATTTACATTATTTCCATTATTTTCATTCCGATTGTGTTCATTCCCATTACCCGCCATTGTGTTTAAGTCAGGGGTAGGTATAGAAACAGAAGGAATATCAGATGCAGTGGCAGAAGAGGCAAGAGGATTATCAGTTATCCGAAGCTCTAACTCTCTAGCCTTCCTTTGCTTCCTAAGGGTCCTTTCTATTTCAAGGTCTAGGTCAATTGGTATGTCCTTAGAGGACCTGGTCATGCACTAAAGATCAGCACAAAAACACACCCAAAATGACTCACAAAAAAAAAAAAACAGCACACAAACTGGCCTATGTACACCAAAAATGCAAAAACGTAATGCACATAAAATCTATCAATCAAGAAGCCCTAAGATGATTTTTTTTTAAGCATTTGTTTCACAAAATTCCACCACTAAAACACTGAGGGACCTAAAAACACTAAAAATCACACAAAATTAGCCACTAAGAAACACAAAATGGACCAAAAAGTGGTCTAAACGTTGGAATTTGGCCAAAAAACGATCTCCTCACTGCATAGCAGTGAGTCATAATCCTCACTACCCCATTTCTTTGGACACCAAGTTTCAGCTCAATCAGAGAAAGTAGGAAACAGTGAACAATAACTGTCAAAATCGTTTTTTTATCAAATCAGCTCCTATTTTGCCTCAAAGACCACTCTAAATGCAAGAAAACATCAAGGGAGGCATAAAGACATGAAATAACATCAAGTAAGGATGAGAAAGGAAGAGGATAGAACCGGTATCTTGTTCTCAATCCTTAAATTTTGCTATCTGTCATGGAGGCTGTCAAAAGTGCTGAATAAGAGTTTGCTGTCAAAACTGCTGAATATTGCTATCTCTTGCACTTGGATTCAGCTTGCTGGTCTCACTATAAAACAAAGAATAAGAGTTTTCTGTCAGCAGCTATTCCTGAAGGCATGTTCACTTCTTGATTTATGGCATAAACTTGGTATGTGGCATTGTATCTAGCAGTGCCGAGTATGGTTAACTCGCTTTGGACCGGTAGCCCGCAACCAGCTAGTTTCCAACCTATATACCAAGTAGCAACCACAACTTCTGCTATTAGATTATCAAAGAATATATATATATATTTTTTGAATCAGTCTTCTTTTGACAGAAACGAGATTGGTTCCCCGGCAACGGCGCTAAAATCTGATCGGGGCTGTCGAACACCGATAGATTAGATGAATGATGATTCGGATTTGCAATAGGGTGCAACCCAAAGTCGTCTCCCAACGAACCTCTAACGGATCTGTCAAAACAAGGCTAAACGGGGGGGGGGGGGGGAAGTTTTTGATGAAAAACAGAAAACAAGATATGCAAGAACACAATGAATCAAGATGCAATCAGTTGCAAACCAACCTTCTATCCCAGTTTTCATCGCCTTCTCAATAAACAATTTGTTTAGTTTTAATCCTCAAATCGAAAATAAGAAAAATCCTTTAACAACCACCAAAGATTGGAAATAAAACCAATAAAAAGATTTCAGAAACCTCTTAGTTCAATCTATCAGTTTTGATTCTCCTTTTTGCACAGATTCGAGACTGATTGAAATACCCTCCAAACAGGTTGTTCTTGCTTCTAGTTAAAGCCTCAACCGAGCACAAAAACCTTGGATTCTCAAACAAAGACAATGCATGCGTTCATCCAACCGGTATCAACACATACACAGATTTAAGAGAGAACAGAAACAAGAGAACAATAAAGTTAAAACTAAAAAAATAGATTTCCATTAAAACCAAAGACTCAAATCGGGAACAAGGATGGTATTGCAACTGATTACAGAATCCTTAGCCCTCCATCTTGACAAGAACAATGGGGAGAAGGAAAGCCGGCTACTGTTCATGCCCTTCGAAAAGAATCCTCTTTTAATGGCCTCTTAAGGTGCTTAAGTAGAGCTTAAGGAGAAAACCCTAGGTTACTGCCACTTCACAGCCGATTTCGGATAGGTTAACGTGCGTTCTGGGCTTCGGCCTCTTCGTAAGAATTGTAGATCAGGAAGATTATATAAATTTGGGATTTTGAATCACTTGATTTGGATATCGGACGCCCAAGATATGGCCTTTTAAAGAATCAGCATCTGTGCAGCTTTCCTAATTTGACCCAACTTCCTAGCCCCGACTTTGAAGTGCTGTTTGAAGGCCCAAACGAACTCGGATTTGGACAAACCATACCATTACAGAAAGCCCAAGAATTCCTCTACAGTATCTCTGAAGACATCATCTTCATTCTAGAATTTTATCTTGGCCAAAATACTGAAGGAAGTGCAGGAGGTTAAATCTGCTAAAATTGCCCTTACTTCTCTATCTCCAATTTCCAAGATATCTCATTGCCATCAAGATGTCTCATGCCCCATCTCATGCTCCCATAGCCCTAAACCTGGAAAAATAAAGTAAAATAGTGTGAAGCCCAATTCCTATAAAATAAAATGAAATAAAGTCAAGATGAATAAAATGACACAACTAATGTGAAAAAAAAGACTAAATATGAGGGCTAAATAATATGAAAATATGTGCTCTATCAGAAGTACACATACCAATCTTCACATGTAGTACACGCAGGCGCATGAGGGCACGTGAGACCTAGGTATTTTTTGAAATTATTTTTAATATTTTTAGAATATTCTTTTATGATTTGTGGTGGAGAAAAATTTAGAAAAATGCTTGAGGAAGTATTTATTTTGGAATTATTTAGGGAAAAATAGCAAGAAAATAAGAGGAAAATATAAAAAAGTAGATGTTGATACTTCTTTGAATAAATATGATGGTTAGGGTACATTAAAGCTCAAAATTGAGTAATAGTACGATTATTGAGGCTTGACACGAGAATCAAGATTGAGCACGAGAATCGAGGTACTTGGAGTTACATTCAAGGTGAGTGGTCGTTCCTAAAACTTGGTTTATTGTGAATGTTCCTACCTAAGACTTGGTTTATTGTGAGTGGTTCAACCCTGAGCTTAATTTGTTTTCATGCAAGTGGTTTTTAGCATGAGAATGGTTGGTTTCGAGTGGTTATACTATCAAAACTAGGTTTCGAGTGAGTGGTTCAACCCAAAACTTGGCTTGTTTTATACAAATGGTTTGACCTGTGATATGTTGATTTCATGTGGATGGTTCATCCAAGATGTTTATTTACATGTGCATTGAAATGTTGATTTATATGATGCATCCAATCATGGTATGTGTTGAAGCATTGGCATGTGTATTGGAAATGGGTAGTGTTTTCGGATTGCTTTTGAATGAGAATGTAATCCCTAATGTGATTGTGGTTTGCTGGGTTCCTACATTGATGTTAACCCTCCTATGACAGAAGTGGTAACGATTGTTCTCGAGGTGTCGAGGAGATGCGTTGATGTTGCCCTTCTTAAGTTAGGACTATGTTATGCCAATGTGTCGATGTGATTATGTTGCTTTTAGAGAGATTGCTCTTTTCTTGTGGTATGGGTTAAGCGCTATATGGGATTCTCTTGGGCTGGGACACGTCAAGATATGTCAGTTTGTTCATGATCTTCCTATATTCATGAAAATGTTTTAAACTCTCACTTAGATGATTTAACATCTAATTCGAACTATGTCCCTAGAATATTCCAATGTTCCAGCGACACCAAGGGAAAAGAGGTTATCGAGATATAGTCGTTGTTTACATAGGTGATCTTTAGCATATCTTTTGCTATGTTGAGGTATTTAGTTGTTACTATTGAGAGATGAGTCTCTATGTGTAACGCCCAAGATTTTTAAACTAAAATATAATGTAATACTTGGGATTTTATTTTAGCTTCTAATACTTGAGGAAATATGTCATTTCAAGGGATTATAGAAGCCTTGAGACAAAGGTTCAGTTTTGAGCCAGTGGCAAAATTGTAAATATTGAGGTTCGGGTAAAAGTGTAATTTACCTAAAAACCAGGGGTATTAGCGTAATTAGTCCTTTCTTCGGGGACTAAAATGCAATTAAAAATTGGCCTAGGGACCAAGTTGAAAAGGGTCTAAGTGCAATTACCTGAAAAGTTTGGGCCAAAGTGTAATTCTTGAAACCTTTTTCCTAAGGGCATTTGGGAGATTCAAGAAAAGCCTCATAAATGATTTTAGAGATAAGGATAAAGCCTCATGATGATGTTAGAGATAAGATGAAGGCTCATGATGACTTTAGAGATAAGATAAGTGTTCATGATGACTTTAGAGATAAAGATTAAGCCTTATGATGACTTTAAGGATAAGATTTGATTTGATTTGGATAAGATTTGATAAGATCTTATTCAGATAAGATTTGATAAGAATGATTGCAGAATATCTTAGAAGATTTGGAATGATTAGAGAATATTTTAGAAGATTTGAAATGATTGGAATACCTTGAAAGATTTAGAAAAGATTTGAAATGATTGTGACTTACTTGGTGACCAAGTTTCCAAGCCTATAAATAGGGCTCATGGCCAAGAGTTTCCTCATTCTAAGTTGGGATAAATTTGTGCTAGACGGGAGTGCTTCGAGCTTTTTGTAAAGGTGAAGTCTTCAGCATTCAAATCTCATCAAACCAAGTTAAGGTAAGTACATTATGAACTATTTATGATGTTTAAGCATGACTATGAACTATGTTATGTGGTCCCTCATGTTATGTTATGTTCACGCAAGTTTCGGGACCGGGGCTCGGTAGCGCTACGCACGAGGGTTCTTACCCCTGCAAGTTGGTGGAACCTCTCGTGTCTCCATACGATATGTTATGTTATGTCATGACTTGTTTAAATACATATGATGGTTCTCTTGTACTTATTGAGATTTGCATAATCTCACCCCCCTTATGTTTCCCCCCCCCTCAGGTGAGTATGAATGAGGAGATCGGGACATGGACGTGGAGCGTGGTGGCTTGTTTAAAAAGGATTTTCAAGAATTTAAGTTTAGTTTCCTTTTGAAACAATGTTTTATAGGGTTGAACTCTGATCTTTTCCTATATGTATGTCATAAAGCATGTCTTGGAATTTTATTTGATTTAAAGGAAGTATGATTTTGGTTTTAAGCTTCGGACATTTTTATATGAATATTATTATCATTAAGCATGTAAGTAAGTTACGGGTGTCACACTATGTATTTTGTTTTGAAGATGTCATGTTAAACGATAATACGTGTTCTATGTTATAAATAAAGTGTTTACAGTTATGTGCCATTTGAGGTTTCGATCTTGTTTCCGCATATGTGATGATATTACCTATCTTACCTTATTGATTATTAAGTTTAATATGCTGAGAAGGTAGAATGAGATTGTTGGGGAATGATTTATGTTAAGTGTATGTTGGAAAAAAAATATTCTCAGAATTCTAGGTTAATGCCACGTTTGGGAAAAGCGGGGTGTTATAGTTTATATCAGAGCAAATGTTAAGTTAGATACCCCAAGTGGAGACTTAAGTGGATCTGATATAGTTAGAGCCAACTAGCAAAACCCTAGTTAGAGATTTAGGAGGACTGTTGAGAGATCAAATTCATAAGGCAAAACCCTATTTGAAATTTAGAGACTGTTGATTTGAGGTTATTAATTGAAATCCTTATCCTAAATGATGGGATAATTGGTAGTTATCAAGAATGATCGAGTCATGGATGGTTAGTCTCCTATGACATAACCTAGTTGTCAAGATTAGGTTTGTGAATGATGATATGAATCATTGAGGTTCGAGTGTAAGAATGATTTGGTATAGATCGAGGATCCTAGGGAATGGTCCAAAATAAGAAACCTAGGATGGTTTGATAAGTGTTTTTGAGAATTCTGAAAATTGATTTTGATGATAGGGATATTGAGATTTAGGTTACCTTTAAGAGAGTTTAGCAATGGTTAAGGTGATTGGAAAATGTTGGTAAAGAACCTTATCTCTTTAAGTGATTAATTCTTCAATAGAAAGTGTTTTAGTTTTTCTTTTTCAGATGGTGAATACTTGGAGAAACATGAATCTCAATGGATGAGATGAAGACAGTGATAGCAATTACCATGGTCGCTCTAGGAATCATGCCACAAGCAATGGACGACGAGAAGAGGGATCTAGTTCTAGTGAGAATAGGCTCGATCGAATGGAAAATATCCTAGAGAACATGCTAACACATGTAGCAAGAAATGAGCCACCAAGGCATACCCCCCATGTACTAGATCAGTATCGCTGGTAAAGATCCCTGGTGTTCAAAGGAAGGGCAGGAGATAACCCTAGTGTGGCTGAGTACTAGATGGAGAAAACCAAGAAGCTGCTCTAACATCTGCAATGCAGTGATGAGGAGAAGGTTAACTACGCCACTTTCATGTTAGAGGAAGAAGCTGGGAGATGGTGGCAATCGACTTAGGGGGCATTGCAAAGGATACCCAAGCAAGTAGAGCAAGATCCAAGATTGAGACAAGCTTAGCCGGTAACTTGGGAAACATTCAAAGAAGTTTTTAACGCTAAGTGCTTTCCTCAAAATTGGAGGAAAGAGAAGACTTGGGAATTTATGAAATTGAGGCATACAGAAGAAATGACAGTGTCTTAGTACGATGTTCAGTTTACATAACTAATTAGGTACGTGCCTATGTACGAAGCCAACAAGTGGCAAAAGGCACAAAAGTTTATGGGTGGATTACGAGTGGAATTGTAGCAAGCTCTTAGCGCGTGTGCTGTTAACACTTACAATGAGGCGCTGGATAGGGCTCTAACTACTGAGACAAATCTACTGCGTGTGGGATTGATAAGATTAGATGAAAAGAAAAGAGATTCGAAAGGCATGGAGCATAAGTCGAGAGGAAAGAATTTCAAGGACAGCGAGCCATGTCCCCTATGTAACAGAGTACATCCAGGGAGACAATGCTTCCTGAGACATGTCAACTATTATGCATGCAATGAAAACACACATAAGGAGAAGGACTGCCCCAAGACTAAAGAGGCACCTCCGACCGGGAATCGAATGGGGATTACATGTTTCACGTGCAATTAGCCCAGTGATTATGTGAATGAATGTCTGAATAGACAAAAGATAGAGCAACCTAGGAAAGTAGATGAGGCACAAGGACCTCGCACTGGATGAGTTTATTACTTTACAAGAGATGACGAAGAAACCTACCTGATAATGACAAAAGGTATGTTGATTTTAATTCAAATAGAATGTGATGCATTCATGATCATGGCATATGCATTGGCTTAGGAGTAAACTTGGAAAATTGGGTTTAGGGTTAAAGGTTAAGGCTTAAAGTTTAGAACACCAGAAGTCATGACATTAAGAACATACGGATCTTGTTAAGGAGACGAAAAATTTTGAGTTAGGAAGTAAATAACTGTATGGATCAAGTGTTGCCTGCCAAGCATTGATTATATTAACCACGTTACTCAAAAGAGTTAAGCATGATATAGAGTATCAATCAGAGAATCAAATGATTAATTTGGTGAAGTAGAATGTTATTTTAAGAATCAGTTCGAAAGATATCTTGATGAATTGATTCAGGATATCTTGATAAGATATGATTGTGGAACTTGACAGAAATTTGAATTTTGAGTAAAGCCAGGATTACACCTCTAGAATAAAATTCGTTTGAGGACTTGATGTAATGCCCTAAGTTTTAAGTGATTCTAAGATAAGTTGGAATTTGTGACATTCATAAGAGAACTTAGAGATGAACTTTTAATTTTGGGAAATCAAAAGATTGAGTGTCTGATAGAAGACAACTTTATCCCTAGAGATTGCTAATTTTGAGGACGAAAATCTTTTAAGAGGGGAGAGAATGTAATACCTCGTATTGTGTAGTGTTGAGTAAGTTTAAGGAACTAAAAGTTGGTTTGAGAATTTAGTTAATTAATTGTTGACTCAATGGAAGAGAGTACCCTAGAACATAAATGTCCAAAAAGAAGGGTATGTAATTGACAAGCGTCTCGAGACAAGATTTATGATGCTGAAAGAAATCAAAATAAAGACAGTTTTTAATACAACTATGTTATAGCCTGAAAAACTGAATGATCGTAAGGGACTTTTGAAAAGTCAATGGAACCTTGAGAGGATTCAAGTTTTGCATAAGGAACAAACCTGAAGTGGTTTCAAGATGAAACAAAAGGATTCACGATCAGAACGTGATCTTACATATATTTTGGGCCTAAGTGTAATTTTCAATTCTAGTTGAAAATGATATTTTTCCAAATTTGTTGGGCTAATTGAGAAGCTTGGAACATAGGGGTTCAAGTGGTGAAATATCAAAGCATGAGGACTTGAAATGAGGGCAAAAATGAAAAAAGAAGAAGCTAAGGGGCTAAAGTGCATTTTTTCAAAACTTGCAGGTGTGAAACCTTCAAAGTCGGTGGTCTCCGGTGAAAGTCAAGGATTCTGGCTATGGGACGACCGAGCTCTTGCCAGGGGTAGGTCCATTGTAATACTTAGGAAATTATTAAGAGTATATATGGTATTTAATGAAGGGTATAACTGGAATTATTGAAAGAATAAGTCTATAGGACACACTAACGCAGCTTTGGACGACCAAATCAATCAGAGGGAGTACCCTGAACCCTAGACGATTAAGGAAAATGGTATAGTATCAACGAGTGATTTAAATTATGATTTTTAGTGATGAAAGAAATTAGATCGGGAACAGTTTTTGGTACAGCTGTTGACTGGGCCGAGAAAATCGAATCGACGTAGGAGATGTCCAGAAGGTCAACGAAGCGCGTCAAGGACTACTATTTAATGTGTAGAACAACCCTTAAGTGATTTCGGGTTAAATCAAATGGATTTAAGGTCACTTTGACCAACCGGGCCTAAGTGTAATTTTCTAAATTTACTTGAGGGAGGTCAAAACAGTAATTTTTTAGGAATTTCGAGGGACAAGTAAGATGTACAAAGCTTCTGGGCCTTAGTGATATAGTTGAATTTATCAGGGGTGTTATGGAGAAGGCAAAAATGTCATTTGAAGAAAATTGGGGGCCAAAGTGTAATAAATGAAACTTGTGGTGTGAACACAATCGACCGCCACAATCAAACCACACATGGAGGCTGAAACCGGCAATGGGACGGCCAAGGAGGACCTAGGGGAGGTGCTATACGGCGAGGGGTTTCTTGTAGGCCAAGTTGTGGCCGGTGATTGGTCGGATCTTGGCCGAATTTTCGCTATAAATAGCAAGGGCTTCGACCGAAACTTGGCAAGAAAATCGAACGCCATTTTGGATGTTTTTGAAGGAGTGGTTAAGGGGCTATTGGTGCTTGCATCAAGGGGAAGATTTTGGGATATTTTGGGAGCATTTTCATCAGGCATAGAGGCCGATTGAAGCTCGGTCGAGAACGGGTGGCGGTCCGCCTTGCCGGACCTGCAACTAGACTTTTGGGGTATTTTCCGGTGAGTTTTAGAGCTCCAACCAGTTCCAACATGATCGACTTCGAGTGGGCTTCAAGGGGGTGCCTTCAGATCGGTCATCAGAGACATCGGTGGTGGCTGAAAAATTGGGGAAGAAGGTGGCGCGTGGCTGCACGCGCCACACACCACTTGCACCCACGCGCTGGGTGCATGAGGGCGCGTGACAGGGGCAAAAATGGTATTTCCTTTTTCAGTATTTTTCTTAATTTATTTTAGGAATTATAATGTGGAAAAAAATGGGAAAAATGTTTGAGGAAATAAGTATTTTGGAATTATCAAGGTGAAAAATGGGAGAAAATAAAGGAAATTATGGAAAAATTAAGGAAAATAGATTTTAATGCTTCTTTAATTAAATATGATGTTTAGGAAGTATCTCGACTTGAGGTTGAGTACAAGTTCAAGTATTTGGTGATTTGGCATACAAATCGAGGCTACACACGAGGATCGAGGCGATTTGAATATGTTCGAGGTGAGTGATTTGACTGTAGTTTTACCTTGTTTGGATATGTCTTGGTGTGAGTATAGTGAGTTCAGGTGAACGAGTGACACGGTAGGGCACTCGAGACCAGAACTCGGGATGCTATGCTTATGCGTTTTATTCATGTATATATGGCATCATTTACATATTGATCATGTGGTATATTGTATCAATTGTTTTTACTTGCAAAGGAGTCGGTGCATGGCGTGTGATTTTCGTATCATCGGGGCATTGGTTTTTGTGTCGTTGTTGGGTTCGTATGGGACAGGATGGGGTCTGCTTGAGAATGGGACAAGGTTAATCCAAGTGAACGAGTGATATGATAGGGCACTCAAGAGATTAAGTATGTCGCGGCAAGGTCAACCCCAACGGTGTGTGGAGTGGATTTTCCACAGGAGGTTGAGTATGTTAGGGAGATTTCTCAAGTTAGATGTGTTGCATGTTGTCGTTGTCTTTGTATGCCATGCTCGTATGTCTTTCATTTTGTTGTAAATTGTTTCATGCCGTCACTTAGATGTTTTGTCATCTGACCTGGGTTATGCCCCTAGAATGTTCAATGTTCTAGCTAGGGATTGCTGCGAGGGCAAGGACATGGCCGGTTGAAGGTCAATGATGCTGAGATTGATAGTCGTTGTAAGCTTTTGGGGTTTTAGTATGTATTTCAGCTTATGTATGAATGGTTGTCCGATAATGTTGTTATCATTTGGGTTATCTGTATTACGTATTTTGTTATGAAAATACTATGTAAGAATCTCGGTGTTTGATGTTAATGTATCCGCTGCGTTATGGTATGTCTCGAGTAGTTGTTAAGATTATTGATCTTGTTAAGTTAAACGGGCAAGACTGGGGTTTTCGGGATCCTGTGTGTGCATGTGAAGGTTGTTCACGAAGTATTGCGCGTAATGATGTTATTTTTTTAAAAAAAAAAAAGATTCCCGAAAATACCCTTATAGTGACACGCCCAGCGAGGCGGGGTGTTACATCCATCATGGACTACGAAGCTTGGGGACCAAGTCTTGCCAGGTGATTGGCCGAGGGGTAGCCGGGTTTCGCCTATAAATAGGCCGATGGTTTCAAGGTTTTGGAGCATAAAATCTGGGCGTTTGAGAGTGTTTTTGAGGTTTTGGTTAGATAGGCTTTTGTTGCTCATGTCTTCGAGAGCAATTTTGGAAAGTTTGGAAGCATTTCGTGTAGGTTTAAGTTGGTTTTTTAAGCTTGGCCAGAAGTTGCAATGATTACTGGAAACTAAAGCTTTGGCCAACAGATTGGAAGCCTTCTGGTGATGTTTTCAGGCCAAGGAGGTTACCATCGTGATTGACTTGAGGTGTAGAGCAAGAAGGGAGAATAAAACCGGGCATTGGAGCAGTTGTTGGTGGGAGGAGTTGGAGAAGACGAGCGGCACGTGAAATGCACATTCCAATCTTCACATGCAGTACACGCGCTAAGCGCATGAGACCTAGGTATTTTTTGAAATTATTTTTAATAGTTTTAGAATATACTTTTATTATTTATGGTGCAGAAAAATTTGGGAAAATGCTTGATGAAGTATTTATTTTGGAATTATTGAGGGAAAAATAGGAAGAAAATAAGAGAAAATTATGGAAAAATAGATATTGATAATTTTTTGAATAAATATGATGGCCAAGGTACGTTGAAGCTCAAAATTGAGTAATAGTACGATTATTTAGGCCTGGCACAAGAATCAAGGTTGAGCACGAGAATTGAGGTACTCGAAGTTACGTTCAAGGTGAGTGTTCGCCCCTAAAATTTGGTTTATTGTGAATGTTCCTACCTAAAACTTGGTTTATTGTGAGTGGTTCAACCCTATGCTTAATTCGTTTTCATGCAAGTGGTTTTTAACATGTGAATGGTTGGTTTCAAGTGAGTGGTTATACTATTAAAACTTGGTTTCAAGTGAGTGATTCGACCCAAAACTTGGCTTGTTTCATACAAATGGTTTAACCAGTGATAGGTTGATTTCATGTGGATGGTTCATTCAAAATGTTTATTTACATGTGCATTAAATTTTGCGTTTTAAATTATGTGCATTGAAATGTTGATTTATATGATGCATTGAATCATGGTATGTGTTATGGCATTGGCATGTGTATTGGAAATGGGTAGTGTTTTCGGATTGCTTTTGAGTCAGAACATAATCCCTAACGTGATTGTGGTGTGCTGGGTTCCAACCTTAATGTTAACCCTCCTGTGACGGAAGTGGTAATGATTGTTCTCGAGGTGTCAGGGTGATGCGTTGATGTTACCCTTCTTAAGCTAGGATTGTGTTATGCCAATGTGTCGATATAATTATGTTGCCTTTAGAGAGATTGCTCTTTTCTCGTGATATGGGTTAAGCGCTATATGGGATTCTCTTGGGATGGGACACGCCAGGATATGTCAGCTTGTTTATGGTCTTCCTATATTCATGAAAATGTTTTGAACTCTCACTTAGATGATTCAACATCTAATTTGAACTATGTCCTTGGAATATTCTAACATTCTTAGTGAAAGCAGCGGTGCCAAGTGAAAAGAGGTTATTGAGATGTAGTCGTTGTTTACATAGGTGATCTATAACATATCTTTGACTATGTTGAGGTACTTAGTTGTTACTACTGAGAGAAGAGTCTCTATTATTTTGTTTTGAAGATGCCATGTTAAACGATGGTACGAGTTCTATGTTATAAATAAAGTGTTTACGGTTATGTACCATTTGAGGTTTCGATCTTGCTTTTGCATATGTGATGATATTACTTGTCTTAGCTATAACGCCCCGCTCCCACTTACGGGTGTTACTCGTGAACAATCACCCGAATTGGGCGGACCATGTTTCAAGAAAAAACGCCCTAGGTAGGAACTAGGCTCGTCCTTCCCTTCATTTAAACCCAGGATTCACTAGCAGAATTGGGCTTTAACCACACCACATAGGCTAATAAAGAAAATCTCCTTCAAGCGCCCAATCGTCATTTTCTCAATTATTTTTAATTCTTTTCCATTCAAGAATTTTCACCAGGCTCCATAAAATCACCATTTAAATCAATCCATTGATTGATTACCAAATTTGAAGGAAAAACTCAAATTTTTAATTTTTCCAAAATTTCGGCATTTTCTCCAAAAATGCCCGAAAATCCATTTATTTTGAAATTTCCTCCGAGGCCCAAAATCAATTAAGAAATGGCCCAAAATCCCCCAAAAGTCCAAATTTTAAAAATAATTGGATGGCAGGGTCCGCTGGCGCTCCCGGGGCCCGCGTGGGGCCCCGCTAGGCGCTGGCCGCGCATGCTGCGCGCGCCTGCCCGCACGGACCCGCGCGCCTACCCGCGCGCGGCCGTAGCCACCTGCGCGCACCCTCCCATGAGCGCGGCCTTGCGCGCGCGCGCGGTCCTGCCTGCGAGCGCGGGGCTGCTGCTGGCTGCTTCTAATAGCCTCCTTCTGCTCCTTCACTCCCCGTTTTTTTTTTTCTTTTTTCTTTGGGCTATAAAACCCCAAATTTTCCAGAAAATATACACCCTTAATTTGCCTCAAATCCTTCACTTTTCTCATTCCAAAGCCTCATTTCATAAATAAAATCCTCTTATTTTTATTTATTACAACATACTTAAGGCTTCCACATAACTTCAAAAAATATAACTTCCCCAAAGCTTAGGCTTCAACATGCCATAGGCCATAATCCAATGCCTCATTTTTAAATGGAACATTCCCAAAATATAAAATACACACATGCTCTTGAGCTTTAACAAGCCATCACCATACAAATGAAATTACATCTCATAATTAAACATAACAAGATAGGCTTCCATAAGCCATAACATGCACTTGAATCTTCTTCCATACTTCCACATGCCATTCCACCATTTCTTTTACTTTACCATGCTTTCACAACCTACATGTGAGGGTAAAAACCTTATGAGCTATTAAGCTCAATAAGGGTGCAATGCCAAATAAATATGAACATAACAAGTTATATGATGCCAAATGCATGCAAATGTGGCTAGGTTTCTTTGCCCTCACAACCCTCCAAGGTTAGAGGCATCAACCCACCATTTCAACCATGTTCTCAAACTAACCTATGGCCATAAGTCTTATGAACATAAAAGATCATGCCAAATGCAACATATACATTTATGAAACATATTTAAAACCCATTGCAAGGCCACCCTCCCATGGGGCCATCCCTTACCTCTTCTTGAATATTAAATCTCCATTTCAAGAGAGCTTCCATCTTCATTTTCTCCCATCTAAAATGACATTCAAACAAGAACTCACTTTGCATACAAGAACACTAATTAAAGAGAAGAAGAAAATACATCTTACCTTGATTCTCTTCTCTTCCTTTTTCTTCCATGGGAGACTTTCTCTAGTTTTCCATTTTTCAAGAATGCATCCTAGCCATTCACTAAAGGCACAATCCATGTGCTTAAGGAAAAACTAATCTCAACCATTCATTTAAAACAAACAAGTCTCCTCTCTAAGAGAAAACACACCTTTACATGTGTTGGCAATCCATGCCATTCACTCTCTTTAAATCCCCACCATTGGATTTATTCTTTATTTCAAGAATGCATTTCATCAACTAGATCTCTTGAAATTTCCATTCATTTCTCATTTAAATAAATCCTCTCTTTTTCACTCATAAATGAGTGACTAATTTCCATTTCTTTTGCATTTTCTTTTTAGGCAACAACATCATGGCTTGCATTTAACACTTGAAAGACCATTTATTCACCAATTTAAATTTCTTTTAAATGCCTATTCTTGATTCACAAGATCATGCCATGTGTCCCTAGCCACCATCTCCCAATTTCTCATTTCTTTCCCATTTAAATTAATGGGACTATTTTCATAACCATCACACTTGAGAGACATAAATAATTTCTTTCCCATTTAATTTAATGGGACTAATTTCCACCATCACATGAGAGACCACTTTGAAAGACATAATACTTTCCTTCTCATTTAAATAAATCCCATAATTTTCCAAAACATTAATGGGAGACCATTTTCCCATTTTCATTTAGATTTATTTAACTCTCATAATTTCCAGGGCATTAATGGTGACCATTTACCATTTTCTTTTGGATTTACTTTAATCCATATAATTATGCCTCTCATTAAATGCTTGAAAGACCAATTAACTTTTCTTTTGCATTTAATTAAATCTCCCATTTATACTTGAACCACAAAATGCCAAGTGTCACAACAAGACACTAACCTTGGCTTCCAAGTTTAATCTCATCTCTCCAAGTGGCATTACCACATTAATTCACAACTTGGGGAAAATATAATTATTCTCCTCAAATAATTTAATATCCATCATTTTCCCTATTTTCAAAATTAAATTTCCTTTATGGAATTAAATTCTAAAATTCCCAAATACTCTTTGTGAATTTATTAATCCCATATATCTCCACATAAATTCCAAATTGGGATTTTTATTCACTTACACACCTAATTCCACATAGGAATTATTTTTAATTTATCAAAATTCCCTTTATTGGATTTCTCTATCCAAATTACCAAAATACCCCTCTCATAGGGCACCCTCAATCTCAAGGATCTAACACCTTCTCAAGGGCATTTTTGAAATTTTCTCACTTTCTTTCTCACTCTTTTAACACCGGTAACACCGGGTGTTACATCCCTCCCCCCTTAAAAGAATTTCGTCCTCGAAATTCGCTTTATCATAATCTCTTGCCCAAGATAATCACAATCTTGGGCTACTTGCCAAATTCTCCTGCTCGAGAATCTCACAGCCTATCCATTCCTCACATTTACCTCGGGTTACACCTACCTCGAGGCTTCACTTTAGGCTTTTGATTCTCCGACTCTCGAGGACATTCAACAACCGAACCCCGCTTTAGCCTCTTGCCCAATTACACAACTGGTTGCTGATCACGCTTACTGCAACGTTATCCATTTCTAGATGGATTTTCTCTACCTCGAGCATCACTTTGCAGTCCACTTCCTATTTTCCTATCAGTTAAAACCACATACGCTAACATTGCATCATTGATCAGTCTACCACGATTTTACGCCGATCACACACGGCAACGTTTCTCAATGCCAATCACACATGGCCACGATTTTACGCTGGTCCAACCAGTAACGTCTTAGCACTGATCATTCACCGCAATGTCATTTCTAGTGCCCATAAGACACTCGGACACCCATTCCACCATGGCATACCGCCATTAATCACACGCCTGCATAGCTTGAGTTGATCCTCATGGTAACCTCTCATTACCGATCAACTTACCATGCTAGCACTACCTGGGAAGCACCCATTTGGCCCACCTTGCCAACTTCGACCATTTCATACATGGTCTTTTACCTTGACCAGCCGACCCTTATTTATCGATACAATTACGTAAAATCGACTTACCTAACAACATGCCAGGCTATCACACATTTCAACCCTGTGCACTACCCGAGTTCACATCGAGCTTGGCGACGTATGCACCATTTCAATCTCACCTCGAGCTTAAGCATGCTCGGGCCACAACCTTCTCCCAACCAGGAGTTCTTCGCATTAAGCACACAATGATACTTACTAGCCGATATCACATGCTAGTAGGGTCTCATACTCATACCAGGGAACTCTTCACTGAGCAACCCCTCTTCAATTCTTCACCCCATTTCAACTTTTACAATCATGTTCCCATGCTAGGCCTTACCTTGGCTATTTACCCTACCACGAGTCCAGGATCCTACCATTGCGCTTAGGGTCGTAGAACCTTTAATCAGCCCTCGTCATCACCCACGGTGCGTGGCACAAGTGATTGGCTTATTACCATCTGCACAATCACTTATGCATCACACCTGTAGGATGACTTGTGCCTTTGGTCCACACCACAACAAGCCATCATGGTTACACCCTTACTCTTGTAGCGGTCTTCTGGCCAAATTTTCTCGCCCAGCTTCATTTTCATTGGGTCCTTTTAAATCTCACCATTTCTCAACAAAGCCTCTTACTCTTGAGGCACGAACTTTCAGCCATCCTACATCAGGTTCATTCTCAACCCGCAACAGACACCTGATTTAAACCATGCATAATGGTTCCTCTTGTCCTCCTTGGCAAGGACAACACCATGACAGCAACGAATTTCTCCCCCACGATCGTTACATCTCAAAATTCACCGATACCAGCCTTCATGGCCATTCACACTCGACTTCAAGGTCTTACCATGCGCAATGGTTACCTTTGACCTTCCTGACAACATCTTTTCCCTAATCACGTCGATGACACCACCATGTCATCTCAAAAGACTCGCTGCTCCATGAATCTCACTGGTCATCGCAACTAGCACGACGCCACTCTTAGGTCGCCTTTCTCATATCACTTTCTATACTTATAGCTGCTAGCTAAATCCCTGAGAGACTTTGGATTCTCTCGAATTTCTTATACACTTTGTTACAGCCAGCTCACACCACTCAGCGAGCGACCACATGGCTCTAATACCTCAACAACTTTACTAGCTGATTTCCTTTCACAACCGTTAACCTTAGACACGAGGTTAACTCTCATCAATTGCCCACACACTAAGTGTAATACCCGATATTACATGATATTGAAAAATAAATAATTTTTTTTATTATTTTGTAAGGACCTCGGGTGGTCCGGGAAGCCCAAGGGTTAATTTTGAGAAATTAATTAATAAAATCGCCGAATCGACGACCGAGAATGCCCCGGGACTTGGATGTCTAGGGAAGAGGGCAAGAGATTGATGAGTGTCTCAAGGCGAGGTTTATGACGCTAGAAGCAGTCTGATCGGGAATAATTATCGGATTAAATTCTGTATAAACCCGAAAGGGGTGCCAGGACCGAATGATTGTACGGGACCTTCGAGAAGTTGAGGGGACCCTAAGGGTGGTCCAGTTTGGCGAATAAGGCAACCCTCAGGCATTTACGGATGGAATAAATGTCTCGTGTAGGTGCAGGGATGAAATCGATACTCCCGAGTAAAGGTCGGTAATTAAATTTTTGAGAAATCAAGATTTTGGATGGCAATGATAATTAATAAGGCATTGGAGGGCCCAAATGTAATTATCAAAATTTTTAAGTGGAATTATGAGGTCCCCAAGTGAAATAAATATGAAATTGGGAGAATTCATATAAATTGTGTATTATATATATATGTATATATATACACAGGTGTGAGTTGCTTGCTGCTTCCATTTCAAATTCAAATTTTGAATTTAAAAATAGAGAGCTCGGCAGAGAGAGATCGAGCGATTGAGAGAGATCGCAAGTGAGAGCTTGCGAGAGAGAGATGCTGGCCGGATGTGCTAACCGAAGGCAGTAACCATGGTTGCCGTTTGATGGCCGAAACAGAGGATGAGAGAGAGAGAGAGGGAGCCTGGCCGAAGATCGCGAGAAGTTGAGAGAGAGAGAGCTTGCAGGAGAGAGTGAGAGAGAGATCAAGAGATGGAGAGATGGCCAGCCAAGAGGCTGCGTGATGCAGCGACGGCCATGAAAGCAGCAACGGCAGCGAGCAGAGGCGGCCATGGCGGATGTGGCTTTTGTCGATGCTCCTAACAGCAAGGAAGGAGGCAGGCGATAGTCGCGGTGACCCGGAGGTGAAGCTCACGCCCAGAAATGGTCGCGCGCAGTGGCGGCTGGTTCGGCTATGGCGATGGTTGGTGCGAGCAGGGAGTCGCGGGCCGCGGTGGTTGAGGCCGATGACCGGTAGGTGCGTGCGGTGTGATGCAGTCGGAGGCAGTTGGAGGTGGCCTGCCAATGGCCGGAGGCAATGGCAGCGAGCAAGGGCGGTGGCCGATTGCGGTGGGCACGCGCTAGAGGTTGAAGACAATGAATAGTAGCGCGCGCGGGAAGATGAAGCAGGGGAGGAAAATATAAAGAAAAAGAAAAAAAATGAAAAGAAAATAGAAAATAAGAAAATCTGGAAAAATAGGAAAAATAGGAGAAAAATCCCAGAAAATTTCAGAAAAGTTCTAAAAACTATTTTGAGGCTCGTAGAGCATACTGGAAGCTCGAGAATGGGATTTTGAGCGCAAGTGGCAGCTCGAGAGGTAATGTCGGTGTGGGCGGTTGGTCGATTTTCATTTCCAAATTGTCCGAGGTAAATTAATATTTCTTCCCAAATTATTTACATTAAGCGAGTTAATGTAGAATAATTAATCATTGGATTAAACCCTGTGTCGGGGTTATTTGAAATCTTATTGATGGAAGATTTTGGCGATGTGCGGCGTAGTTAAGGGCATTAGTTGAATGCCGGATGTTAATGGAGTTGGGGTTTTGTGTGTTTTGCCTCTAGGTTCGACTGGGAAGGCAGTGATCCTAGAGGAACTTGCGGTTCAGGCTGGAGTTCGTGCCGAGGCAGAGAAGAGGCTTCGAGCTAGGTAAGGGACGGTCCATGTGGAGGTGGCCTTGCAAGTTGGTAAATATGCTTGATAATGTTTTTATGTTGCACTGGCATGTAGTGGTTATATCTTGTGTGATGCAAGAACTAGTGGACCTGTGGCCATATGAAGGACTAGTGGTGGGGGCTGATAGGTTGATGCCTCAAACCTTAGTGGATTGTGAGGATGTGTGAGCCTAGCCTCATTTGCATGCATTTGGCATACATAAACATGATTATATTCATATTTACATGCATTGCACCCTTACTGAGTCTTTATGAATCATGAGGTTTTACCTCATGTGTAGATGTTGCAAGTCCAGAGGCAAGCAGGGACGGCGTCGGGAGGCTGTTGTGGCAATTAACTTTGTTGCCTGAGATGTGTTGTTGTGTATTCCATTGTAATTTTTTTTTATGTATTCTGTAATTGAGTGTAAGTGATATTGAGCACTAGACGTATTTAATTGTTGTAATCATCGTAGTATGATAAATGATTGTGAGATTGTTCTTTGGATATGGCTTAGTTGGCTAAGATGAGTTTCGGACCAAGTAAAGATCAGCAAGGTACGTTCTCATAAATCTCCAAATACTCAGCAAAGTGTTTGTATGCTAGCCTTGTGCCTGGGTCACCTCTGGCTTGCTATGGGGCCAGCTGAAGAGAGGTGAAGCCCACTCGGGTTTCGGGTCTCGGTCCGCTGTGTTTTCTTAATTGAGTTGGGACCGATTCCCGAGTGGAGCGAAGGGAATGACGAAGCTTAGTTCCCACTTAGGGCGTTTCCTGTTGAAACATAGTCCAACCCTTCAGTCGTGGTTTGTCGGGTCAGTAATCAGGTCGATTATTTACCGGCGATGCCGTAAGTGGGAGCGGGTCGTTACACTAAGGCATCCCTCTAGCTGTATCACTCACAGCCATTAGGTGATTTCATCACCTCAACACCATTACTGGAAATCAATCTCGTCCCGTAAGCTCTTCCTTCGAGCTCTCTTTACCCATTGGTGATATTTTAAATTTTCCATCATCTTCCATCTAACCAACTCGCTTAGCTCTAGCCAGATCGCCCGACTCATAACCAACACAACCCGACTCCAGGCACTACTCTTGCAATCATCGATTATCGCTTTGACTTAAACTCCACTCACTGGAAATCACCCCTGCCACTCATGTGGAATTCACACTTCCACTGGATGCCGTAGGACTCACCTTCCTACTCAGGCACTTGCCATTACGCTGGCCTTTCCCCGGGTGATCTTTCCTGATAGAGTTGTAACGCCTTAGGAAGTTTATCTCACACTGTTGCCTCATGTGAAACTTTTCTTGGGAGAACATCTCAAGTTCTACCCTAACCACAATTCCATTACCCTTGATAGCTCTCATTCCAAGCCACACTCCTTTGAGTGGCACAATTCTGTCCTGACCAACCGTCTTTTATCACCTTGGATCTCTTTTGCACAATCAGCCTGGTTTAATCACCAAGACCCACTGAACCTTTATATTGCATACACGACAACCAACAAGGCTTTACACCATAGCCCTCGAGCCTCACGCTCCGTTATTGCCATCAGGTGCTACCACTTGGCAATTTCTCATGTGTCATCAACTGGAAACCCTTCCAGTGCCACATGAGGTCACTTCCTCATTTAGCATCGACACCACTAAGACTAACATTAGACTGTGCAATTGCGCACCTTCACGGATTTCAAACCGTGCCTTAGCCACACGTTCAGCCTACCACAACTCACATCACTAGATTAGAGATGACTTTATTTGAAACCTCCGCACGCTTCAATTTCCCCATCTGATGGTTGGCTTCCATTTCATAAGTCTCGCCCTCCACGGCACTTACGTATCATTCTCGAGCCATTTACCAACTCTACCAATCAATCCCATCTTCATGCATTACTGCAAGATCACACTGGGTCCATCATCCCAATTTACCAGATCACTTCGATCAAATTTAACCACAACTATTTTAGCATCCTTTAGCAAGGAGCATCGCCACACCTCTTGTTATCACACCACAAGATATCACTCCCTCGATTCACAAACTTTCTTGCTGCCTTGACACCCACAGCACTACCACCATACTTCAACCCTTACGGAATTTTTAGGTCTAGCTCAAGCATAACCTACAGCATACCCCAGGTCTTTGGTGTCTAATCATCTCCACCACAGACAGGTTACTCCACGTGGAGGGCTGCAGTCCCTCCTGTGGACTAACCGTCTGCATCCAGTGGTCCCTAGCATTAGACCCGTCACTGATAGGCATCAACTGTAGCATTATTCCCACGCTAGACCCGTTTCTTTTCCCCGGGCTTCTTTCTCAAACATCTCATAGATATTCAATCCCTGACCATCTGCATAGTCACTGTGTTGCCCTGTGCTTTAGGTGCACCAACACCTGGTCACCATCATCGTGTCACTCCCATACACTGGCCCAACACTAGCTCCCCATCGTGTTGCCCTGTGCTTCAGAGAGTCAACACCCAATCATTATTACCGTGTTGTCCCTTACACTGGCCCAACAACAGTTTCCTACAGCATGGCTCGGGTCCCACTCTGATCTGCTTCACACCCCGCATCGTGACTTTCACCTTCCAGTCACACCTCTGATATCTAACCCGGCATGACTACCTTGCCACGCTCGCAGCCACTATTCTTACCAGGCGTCCTACTCAACAACAAATCTATCGGATCATAACTGCGTTCCACGTCTCCTCCTTAGGACTACTCTAATGTCCTATCCCACATGGAAGATTTTTGGTCTCACCTGATCAATTTCCTAAGGTGCTGCTCCACATCCTCGGCATCTGATCGTCACCTGCAGTTTACTAAATTGCTCAAGCCCATGGGCCACTTGCCCTCAACGCAAGCCAACTCATTAGTCCTCTGCCACACGGTCCATAGCATCAGATCCGTTATGTCGAGCCTCGCACCCATCACATCAAAGCTACTTAAAGCCTTTCCAACCCCGATGGTTCCACCACCATCTTACCAAAGCCATCTTACTTGGTTATCCTTGCCTTGATAACCCCAAGCCCAAACCATAAACCTCGCTCCTCATGACTTCACATCTCTTACTGCTTCAAGACTCTCAAACCATTTCACATTTTGAGGCCTCATGATCTTACCCCACTAGATCATACCTCACGGCTCTCACTCAACGTTTGAAAGCTCCAACTTTTCACGACAATGGATCCCCATCCATCATGATTCATTCGCCACCCAACTCATCCTAGAGCTTGATTATCATAGATCTCACAACCCGCAATCGACATAATATGCCCATTTCAGGCTCTGGCACTCATAACCATGGAGCGCCAACCATTACCTTCTAGGTAAATTGAGACCTCTTGTCTCACCTTGCACACTCATGAACACATTCAGTCACCACGTTCGGCCTGGCCTTCCTGCACGCCTCGCTCGGGCTTCCACATTGCTCACCATGCCCCTGCCCACTTGGCATCCAAAGTTGGCATTTCTTGTGCGCACATAGCCTACGGATGTCCTGTCGCCACAATTCACTACCTTCGGCCCACACACCGTTCATACCCTTCACTGGGTGACCTCCTCGTCTCCCATCAAGGGTTTCACAACCTTAGGCGTCATCTCGACCCCAGGCATCATAATGAGGGTCTATTCACCTCTCATCTCCCGACCTTAGGCGTCTCGCCTGACCCCAAGCGTCAATGAGAGTTTTAATTGGCCCCTCATCCATCATTCACATGAACGGTCACTTGGCCTTTCATAATTAGGACTCCTAATCCCATGGCTCCCACGCGCATATCTACGCATGCCCAACTCCTTTATCCCAATTCTGGATTTCCTTGGATTCCAGCTCGACTCACTTGGGATTTCCATTTCACACAAGCACCCGCTAGGGTCCATTTGCCACATATCTATCCTTTCTTAGGATATATACTGTTTCATCACGAAACCAACTAGGGTCCACTCACACCCTAGGCACGTCCCATCCAGGATCTCCATAACCATACGATCACCTCGGACCATATGCATCCCTCATGCATAACACACACCCGACTCCCTTCGGAGTCTTTTTACAAGCCACCAACGTTACGCCTACTCTGGCCATGACTGGCATATACCTCACTTGCTTGCTTCGCCTAGAGCCTCTTTACAGGCAACTTAGCTTACTCTCTTCCCGGAGCTCGTCACACAATCCTGTTGATGACTTCTTTGTTTGGGCTTCGAGCTAATCTCAGCCTTAGCTCACCCTAATTTAAGCACACAACCCTTAGCACACCACCCATACGAGAACAACTCCATTCCCTTACACATGCTTGACCATATCCCTAAAATAGGGATACTCCGCTAACCCATTCACGGATTAGATATACCTCGAGCCCTCCAGACCCTTTCATGACTCTTGTCATGATTCGGCTTCGTGTCCCCACACGAGTCTCAACACTTCACTCGCAAGGAAATCTCATCCTTAACCCGCTTCATGAACTCCCAAATTTTTACATTCGGGTCCTCGAAACCAATCCCACACTTGGGCATTTGACTCTTCTTTGCTCCACCCGTATATCTCTTACGGTATATCATCACGACCCATGATACTTTCCTATTCCCATCACAGGAATATCCGAGCACTCCTTTCACATAGCCACCAGCTTTAATGTCCCGACCCAACTCCTAGGGTCCTTGGTCTCTTGTGGTTCTACTTCCAAGGCTTTCCGATCAACCTTCAACCACATTTCTCCAAGCATCCTCTACTTGATGCTCCAACCACGCTCTGATACCAAACTGTAACGCCCCGCTCCCACTTATGGGTGTTACTCGTTAACAATCACCCGAATTGTCCACCTGCCCGGCCTTAGGTGAAGGGCGGACCATGTTTCAAGAAGAAACGCCCTAGGTGGGAACTAGGCTCATCCTTCCCTTCATTTAAACCCAGGATTCACTAGAAGAATTGGGCTTTAACCACACCACATAGGCTAATAAAGAAAATCTCCTTCAAGCGCCCAATCGCCATTTTCTCAATTATTTTTAATTCTTTTCCATTCAAGAATTTTCACCGAGCTCCATAAAATCACCATTTAAATCAATCCATTGATTGATTACCAAATTTGAAGGAAAAACTCAAATTTTCAATTTTTCCAAAATTTCGGCATTTTCTCCAAAAATGCCCGAAAATCCATTTATTTTGAAATTTCCTCCGGGGCCCAAAATCAATTAAGAAATGGCCCAAAATCCCCAAAAAGTCCAAATTTTCAAAAATAATTAGACGGCGGGGTCCGTTGGCGCGCCCGGGGCCCGCGCGGGGCCCCGTTGGGCGCTGGCCACGCATGCTGCAGCCACCCGCGCGCACCCTCCCGTGTGGGCGGCCTTGCGCACCCGCCTGCACGTGCGGCCCTACCTGCGCGCGCGGGGCTGCTGCTGGCTACTTCCAGCAGCCTCCTGCTGCTCTTTCACTCCCCTTTTTTTTTTTCTTTTTTCTTTGGGCTATAAAACCCCAAATTTTCCAAAAAATATACACCCTTAATTTGCCTCGAATCCTTCACTTTTCTCATTCCAAAGCCTCATTTCATAAATAAAATCCTCTTATTTTTATTTATTACAACATACTTAAGTCTTCCACATAACTTCAAAAAAAATAACTTCCCCAAAGCTTAGGCTTCAACATGCCATAGGCCATAATCCAATGCCTCATTTTTAAATGGAAACATACATTCCCAAAATATAAAATACACACATGCTCTTGAGCTTTAACAAGCCATCACCATACAAATGAAATTACATCTCATAATTAAACATAACAAGATAGGCTTCCATAAGCCATAACATGCACTTGAATCTTCTTCCATGCTTCCACATGCCATTCCACCATTTCCTTTACTTTACCATGCTTTCACAACCTACATGTGAGGGTAAAAACCTCATGAGCTATTAAGCTCAATAAGGGTGCAATGCCAAATAAATATGAACATAACAAGTTATATGATGCCAAATGCATGCAAATGTGGCTAGGTTTCTTTGCCCTCACAACCCTCCAAGGTTAGAGGAATCAACCCACCATTTCAACCATGTTCTCAAACTAACCTATGGCCATAAGTCTTATGAACATAAAAGATCATGCCAAATGCAACATATACATTTATGAAACATATTTAAAACCCATTGCAAGGCCACCCTCCCATGGGGCCATCCCTTACCTCTTCTTGAATATTAAATCTCCATTTCAAGAGAGCTTCCATCTTCATTTTCTCCCATCTAAAATGGCATTCAAACAAGAACTCACTTTGCATACAAGAACACTAATTAAAGAGAAGAAGAAAATACATCTTACCTTGATTCTCTTCTCTTCCTTTTTCTTCCATGGGAGACTTTCTCTAGTTTAATATCCATCATTTTCCCTATTTCCAAAATTAAATTTCCTTTATGGAATTAAATTCCAAAATTCCCAAATACTCTTTGTGAATTTATTAATCCCATATATCTCCACATAAATTCCAAATTGGGATTTTTATTCACTTACACACCTAATTCCACATATGAATTATTTTTAATTTATCAAAATTCCCTTTATTGGATTTCTCTATCCAAATTACCAAAATACTCCTCTCATAGGGCACCCTCAATCTCAAGGATCCAACACCTTCTCAAGGGCATTTTTGGAATTTTCTCACTTTCTTTCTCACTCTTTTAACACCGGTAACACCAGGTGTTACATTAGCTTATTGATTATTAAGTTTAATATGCTGAGAAGGTAGAATGGGATTGTTGGAGAATGATTTATATTAAGTGTATGTTGGAAAAAAAAATCCTGGAATCCCAAGTTAATGCCACTCTTGGGAAAAGCGGGGTGTTACATTAACATCCTATGTGATCCATGTTAGTGATTGTGATTCGAAATTCCTTGGTCAAGGTGAGCATGAAATTGGTAGGAGTTTCAAAGTTAGAATGGATCTGACATGCTACCTCAATCATACTGTACTAGATCTGTCATAGTTATTGAGTCTTGTGAGTTTAATTAGTCCATGACTCTCACTCAAACAGGATGTTAGTTAATGGAAGGACTATAGTGCACGATAATCAAGGAGCCTTAATAGGTTCATATGAAGTTAAACTTCATTGCCATCAAGATCGTCTTGAGTTTTGGCTAGAGGATGTTCAGGATCTTGTAGGGAGCTCTAGGGATTTGGAGAGATCCTCTTAATAGGTTGAAAGGGTTCGAGCGACGTCAAGGAGTTAACGTGTCTTGATTGCTACATGGGTGTAAACCTAGAAAGTCACACGCATACTGAGTAATGTACCAAATTAGTGATCCATTTCTGTCAATGTGTTCCTCGTCACTGTGGAACAGTGATGTTAGCTGGTCTCATGTGTGTGACACATGGATTTATGTATATGGGAGATTGTTATTGGATAGTGCAAAGGCTATTAATGGATAATAGCGAGGCTTAAGTGCAAGATTATCGAAGCCTGCGAAATGGAATAGCTTCGGTCGATTGAACCTCATGGATAGCTCAACTGAACTTAGGTAGTGTGGTTTAGTCAACTTAGGTTGAGCAAACTGCACAATCTGATTGACCGAACTTAATCCGTGAGCTTTTGGGTGACTTAGGTGGACTGAACCTCATAGTTCAATCGACTGAACTTTCGTCACTTTGTCTCATAAGAGCATTTAATGCTCTAATGACTTGCATGATAAAAGAGAGATGGACAAGGAAGAGGCATGCACATGGTTGCACAGGGTTGGTATTTGGTTCGGGTGGGTTTTGAGAAGGTTAAGGCAAGCCACTCCTCACTCAATCCAAGGTCTCTCTCTCTCTGTTGCCCTCTACTTTCTCTGTAACACCCCAAATTTTTCGAGCGTGTTATAACTTAGAATTTTGGGAATATAAAATTTTTCCATATCATAATCGCTAACATACATCACACAAATTCCCAAAAACCCTAATTTTCACCTTCTCAGCCTAACAAACCCAATAATCGAATAGCTAAGATAGGTGTTATCATTACAAATGCAGAAGCTAGATCGAACTTGATATGGTATATAACCATAATGCTTTATTTATTATAAATATAATCATTCAAGACGTCTACAAAATACATTACAAGGACATCATCTCTCGCAAGTAATAACCAAATGACTTATACATATCCAAAACATACATAGCTTCACACATAAACAAAGATATGTTAAACATGCTACATGCGACAATTTAAGCTTATTCTTCACCTACCTCATTTCCCTTAGAGTTACTTGTCAAACCTGAAACGTTTGAATATTTTAGGGACATAGTCCAATTAGAAGATGAATCTTCTAGTGAGAAACTCTAAAACAATTTATATCAATGCATGAACAAGTATAAAATGTATGAGAAAAATAACAAGGAATACTCCGAAGTGCCTCGTGAACATGTTAGCCTCCTTCAACGAGAACCTTCTCAATGGCTCACGCATAGCACCTCTCGAGAGGTCCCCAATTATGTCACCTTGGCCCGACCTCATAGAACTCATGCAAGCACCACATTCGCTGTCCCTTAGGCTCACGATCATCCCCACGAGAGCTTTCTTGATGGCGCACGCATAGCACCTCTCAAGTGATATCCGACTTTTGCCCTCGTCCAACAACAAATAAGTGTAATAGTATGGCCTCACGAATTTTATAAATGCAATAGTTAAAAAGCCAACAGCATATATTTTCAGAAAAATACAGTTCATATATGCAACATGATTTCACGTAAGAGAATAACAAGAGTTTACGTACAAGAACTTCACAAAACACGTTTCATGCAATAGAAGTCTCTCATAAGAGAACAAAAAATAGAATTTGGAGTATAGGAGTCTCACCTTGAAGGTTTATTTCTTGGAAGATACAATTTCACAGCAAACGGCCTAGGTTTCAGCAGAAAACACACGTTTCGATAAACCTAACCTCAAATATTTTTATACAAGATTGAATTGAATTAAATTAGGGACAATACTTGAAAATTTAAAGAAAAATGGGCCTCTCATGTGCCCTGGGAAGGTGGCCCACACACCTTCACTCACAGCCACTTCTTGGCGCATGTATCTCATGCGTGGCCCACCAGTTTCGGACAGCTTCGCCTCCATTCGATTTTTTGGTCATAACTTCCTCATTTTAACTCCGATTCGACCCCTATTTGAACCTTCGTGACCTTATCTTCCCCCTCTATAGGATTATCAAAAAAAAAAAAAAATTGGACTTACCTTCTTTTTATTCTGACTAATTTTGGAAAACTCTGGCGAAGACCCATAACTCCGGCAAGGCTCGATCTCCCCCAGTTTCTTCCTTTATTCTTACTGAATTTCCTCTCCTCTCTCAAGAGTAGATCCTTACCGTAGAATCTCTCAAAAATCAAACTCATTTGGAATGATTTGGAGACAACCCATGGTCTCTATTTATAGATTCTTTGAACCAATCACATGGTGCCACTTGTCACAAGATAAGCCTTGGACTCCAAAGACTCAAAGTGTAATACTCGAAGTTTTACTAGGCATTTTTGTTCAAGAAGTAAAGCATTTCCTTGGAAATCGAAGGATACGGTTGATACATATGAAGTTCTTGGGTAATCACCAAGGAATAAATGAAGGATTTTTTGAAAAAATCATGAAGAAGTTTAAGGGATTTTGGAAAGTTTAAGGGGTGATTACCCAGGAACTTCTTTAAATCATGAACTTCTTTAACTTTTTTAAAATCCCTTTGGGCTAAGGAGTTATTTGTAAGAAGTTTAAAATATCTTGTAACTAAGGAGTTAAAGAAACTAAATGAGGTAACTTATGGTTAGGAATGTAATCATGAGGAATGATGAGGAATCTTGAAAAACCTAATTAAAATGTGGTGGCACATATCTCAATGGACACATATCGCAAGGGGATGAAATGACACAAGTCTCTAGGGACATGTGGCACGATCCTACGAAAGCAATGATTACCTACCTTATCCAAGTGACACATGGCACACTCAGATTGGCCGTGGATTCCTATAAATACCAAGCCTTTAAAAGGGACAATCTCACCATTAAACAAGAGAAAAATGAAGTGAGTTTGAGAGGAAAAATTCTGCTCAAAGACAGAGTAGAAAAACATTTCGTTGAAAAAATTGGGCCACCACCGTAAAAGGAGAAAAATAGCATCAAAATAGTAAGTTAATTCTAATTTATTTTTTTAGTTCGATAGAGAATTGAATAAGGGTCGTGTGGGTTCAAACGAAGGTCAAATCGGAGTCCGGACGAGGGAGAACGGGTCGAAAAACATCAAGCGGTCAAAACGGGAGGGGCGACACGTACAGCTCACACGCCACCTGCCTGCTGCAAGTGCAGTGCGTGGGGGCCCTTCCCTGGCCCAAAATTTTGTAGACACGATCCTTAAATTTATTCCTAGTACCCTATATAAAAATATTTTAGGTTTGAATTTTGAAAGTATGTTATTTTTGCAAAAAAAAACATTCCTGAACCCTGTGAACAGTGCCTTAACGCTTCCAAACCAACATAAGCATGACTTTCCTTTAAACCAAGCATTTTCTCTTTCTTTGTCATGCATCACTTGGTGTGTGTGGCTAGTTGAAGTTAGGATCTCATGTTAGACTGATGAAAAGTCATGGAGATGTGAGAACATGATTGATCAGCGGGGGTGATTGCAACACCTCGACGTCACTACCACACAGGGGGTTTCATGTCATTGTGCATAACTCATTTACATGCATGCTTTCTCTTCTTTCTACACTCACTTAGATATAACTATCTAACTTGGGTGTCTTATACCCCTGGAACATTCAATGTTCTAAGTGGGTTAGTCGTGACAGGTGCCCCAGAATCAAGTCAGAGGAAAGGAAAGGAAATGGTTCTTGGATAGCTAGTTTCTCTACGTTTTAATTGTAAAAGTGTTGTATTGTGGCTTTAGTGTGAGTTTTAATTGTTGTAAAAAGGGAGCCTAAATGATCCATAGATTCCCAGGTTGTATTATGGCTTTTTAGGTGGTTTTTGTGTTAAAAGCATATAGTGGAAGTCTTAAATGTCTAGCTTATGGTTTTTTTTAAAAAGCTTTCAGATTTGATCCTTTACTTCCGTTGGCAAAGGCTTCCATAAATGCCCTATGATTATTATGTGGTTGCTAGCATCATAATGCATCTTTGTATGTGTACATTGGAGAAAAGAAAAGTAGGGCGTTACATAAAGCTATGATTGAATGGGTTTTCAAATCCAAAGCTAGAATGGATTTAGTTTTTGAAATCCAAACCTAATACCTCAAACTTTGATATTTTACCACATGAACTCCTAATTTCATCCTTATTTCGTTTGGATAATTTTTTAATTACAATTACACCTTCAAACATCAAATTTATCGAGATACTTCAAATTCAAAATTAATAATTCAAAGTTACTCGATAAGTATGATTTCATCCTAGCGTCGTCATAGGACCTTTGTTTCATCCCGAAACCATCCCAGGGTTGTTTTATTTACAAAATTGGAGCCTCCTCAGGGTTCCGTCGATTTTTTGGAAATCCCTTACCATCATTCGATCTTTTAGGCTACAATTTAGCTGAACCAAAAACCGTCTCTGATTTAATTTCTTTCAGCGTCATAAATCTTGCCTCGAGACGATCGTCAAAGATATACCTTCGTCCTTAGGTATTTAAGCTCCAGGGCACTCCCTACAGTTGATTCAATCACTTGTTTTCATTTCAAGCATATTTTTCGATACTTTAAACTCGTCTAAATTACGTGGCAATCTCATGAAAATGTCAGGTATTAAATTCTCCCCCCCTTAAAAGAATTTCGTTTACGAAATTTGAAACATACTCGAAATTATTGAAGGTTAAATAATTATTGCATTATGGAATACAATTCTTGGAAGAAAATATAAAAATTTCCTACTCTATTTCCATTTCCTCGAACAAATGAGGATATTTCTTCCTAATTGTTTCCTCAAGTTCCCACGTTGCCTCATCATCCGAGTGCTTTCCCCACTGAACCTTTACTAATGAGATCTCCTTATTCTGCAACACTTGAGTTCGGCGATCTAAAATTGCTCCAGGTGACTCCGAGTAGATCAAGTCATTCCTTAGCTCAATTGTCTTCACCCGAACTCCGAGGGTTGGATATGGCACATGCCTTCGAAGTTGGGAGACGTGGAACACATTATGAATCCCGAACAAGATAAGTGAAAGCTCCAATCGATAGGTTAAAGGTCCGACTCTTTCCACAATCAGAAATGGTCCTATATACCTTGGCTTCAGCTTTCCTATACCGCTTCCACGTGTCACCAAATGCTGGGGTGACACCTTGAGATACACTAGATCCCCTACCTCAAACTCTAGATCCCTTCTTCTTTGATCTGCATATGATTTTTGTCGGTTTTGTGCAACTAGAATCCTCTCTTGGATTATTCAAATCTTATCGGTAGTCTACTGCACAAGTTCGGGCCCCAACATCTGTCGTTCCCCCTCTTTGGTCTAACAGATGGGTGGTCGATACTTTCTTCTATACAAAGCCTCATAAGGAGCCATTACAATGCTATCGCGGTAACTATTGTTGTACGCAAATTCTACCAATGGCAGATGCTCCTCCCAATTTCCTCCAAAATTAAGGGTATAAACATATCTTCAAGTGTTTGAATAGTCCTCTCTGATTGCCCATCAGTCTATGGATGATAAGCCATACTCAATTTTAGCTGGGTCCCCATGCATTCCTACAAACTCTCCCAAAACCTCGAAGTGAACCTCGGGTCCCGATCTGAAACTATACTTACCGGCGTACCATGGAGTCGTACTATTTCCTTCACATACTGCTCTGTAAATTTTCGTACTGATTGGTCCATCCTCATAAGCAGGAAATGTGTTGATTTTGTCAACCTATCTACTAGCACCCAAATGGCATCATAACCCTTTCGACTTTTCAGAAATCCTGTTACGAAATCCATCGTGATATGTTCCCATTTCCATTTGGGAACTTCTAAGGGTCTCATCAACCCTGCAGGTTTCTGGTGCTCAATTTTTACCCTTTGGCATATATCACATTGTGCCACCCTCATAGCCACGCTGGCCTTCATCCTAGGCCACCAGTAGATTTCCCGAAGATCTCGATACATCTTCGTGGCTCCCAGGTGCACAGTATATTTAGCTCTGTGGGCTTCATCCAAAATTTTCTGCCTCAACTCCCGAAGGTTTGGCATGTACACTCTACCCCGAAACCTGAGAATGCCATTTCGCATCTCAAAATTTGAACTCTTGGGTTGGACCTGCTTATCTACCCTTAGATGTATACGTCGGTCACTCCTACTAGCCTTTCGTATCTCGGTCTCCAGATTCAGCCTAACTGCCAGGTCAGCTACTAGGACAGAAGATCCCTTCGGGACTACACTCACCGTTATCAGGCTAAAAGCCTTAATTAGCAGCCACTCCTGGGCCATCAACCCGGCCATAACAATAAGCACAGTCCTACTCAAAGCGTCAGCCATCACGTTGGCATGCCCCAAGTGATACAAGATGGTGCAATCGTAGTCCTTCAGAAACTCCATCCATCGCCGTTGTCTTATGTTCAACTCTTTATGCGAGAACGCATACCTTAGACTTTTGTGGTCTGTGAATACATCAAACGTCTCTCCATATAGGTAGTGCCTCCATATTTTCAGAGCATATACTACCGCTGCCAACTCCAAGTCATGAGTTGGGTAGTTCACTTCGTGTCTCTTCAACTAACATGATCCATACACTATCACCCGATCATGCTACATCAATACACAACCCAAACCAACCTTCGAGGCATCAGTGTATACAACATATCTATCGGGCCCACTAGGCATTGCCAGAACAGGTGCCAAGGTCAGTCTGTCCTCGAGCTCTTGAAAGCTTTTCTCGCACTTGGCAGTCCATTCGAACTTGACCTTCTTCCATATGAGCTTCGTTATAAGTGTAGCTATCTTCAAAAACCCTTCCACAAATCTTTGATAGTAGCCTGTTAGTACCAAAAAGCTTTGCACTTCGGTCACGTACATTGGCTCCTTCCATCCTCGAACAACCTCAATCTTGGCTAGATCCACTGAGATTCCTTCAGCTGAGATCACATGCCCAAGAAACACAACTTTGGATAGCCAGAACTTGGCATACAATTGATGTTTCTTGAGAGTTCCTAGCACTATTCTCAAGTGCTCCTCGTGGTCACTCTCATTCGAAGAATATACCAATATATCATCTATGAAAACGATCACAAACTGATCCAGGTAGGGCTTGAACACCCTATTCATAAGATCCATAAATGCTGCTGGAGCGTTAGTTAATCCGAATGGCATTACAAAATACTCGAAATGGCTATACCTCGACCGAAATGTTGTCTTCGAAACATCATCTGGCTTAATTCTCAACTAATAATAATCGGATCTCAAATCGATCTTCGAGAACACCTTCACTCCTTGCTGCTAATCAAACAACTCGTCTATCATTGGGAGCAGATACTAGTTCTTTACCGTGGCCTTATTTAACTAACGGTAGTCAAAGCACATCCTTAGACTCCCATCTTTCTTCTTTACAAATAGCACTGGTGCACCCCATGGCGACGTTATTGGCCTAATGAACCCCTTATCAGTCAACTCCTGTAGCTGACTCTTCAATTCTTTCATCTCCACAGGAGCCATTCGGTATGGTGGGATTGATATCGACTGGGTTCCTGGCCCTAACTCAATCGAGAACTCGATTTCCCAATGTGGAGGTAGTCTTGGCAATTCTTTCGGAAACACGTCCTCATATTCTTATAGTACTCACATCTCATTGAGCTTCGGTACCTCTCTTTCTTCTAACTGAGCATAAGCTATGAATCCATGAGCTCTTTGGCTCAGCAACTTCGCTGCCTTCATTGCTAAAATCATCTTTTCAACCTCGAGGTCGCCTTGCCCCCGAAATTTGACCCACCCTCCCTCGAGTTTTCTTATAGTCATTATCTTCCTACGACAGTCTATATTGGAGTTTTTCTTGGATAAAAAGTCCATCCCTAAGATTATGTTGAAGTCATACACTTCCAACAAACTCAGATTAGCCTAAAACCGAACATTACTCAAGCTAATTTTGCATCCCCTCACCATTTCTGAGGACTTCATACTCTTATCCATAGGTGTCGAAATCACCATCAGACACACCATAGACTCAGTTTCTACTCTTAAACTCTCAGCCAATGCATGCGATATAAAAGAATGAGTAGACCCTGGATCTATCAATGTATGCACATGAGTATCCAAAATGAAGAGAGTACCTTGGATAACTGTAGGATTCGCCTCTACGTCCTCCTTGGTCAAATTATAGACCTGCCCCTATCTGGGCCCCTTTCCTTCTTCAATCTTTAGCTGCTGTTATTTCTTCTTTGGGCAATTCCTTAAGATGTGCCCATGCTGGTTGCAATTATAGCAGATCACGCTCACTGGTGCTGTTGCTATGGCCTTACCTTCTTGGACTGTTCCCTTCGAACAATTTCAGGAAGTATGCCCAAGCTATCCACATTTGTATAATGCTTTGTCCATCGCACCTCTTGCCTAGGTGCCTCTTTTTGCATCTAAAACATGCCTTCCCCTTTTTCTGAATTTTCTCATCCCACAGTCCTGAAGTCGAGTTGGATTTCTCTGACTGTCCTCCACTTTGGGCTGTCATGGCCTTTAGTTTCGCCATACGCGTCATATTCTCCTTGGTCGTCATAGCTTTGAAAACTATATTCGCATATGACTCCATGTGGACCAGGCTCATCAGCTGTTGAAATTCAATTCGCAAGCCTTGTAAGAATTTTCATCTTTTTTGTACATCGTCCATCCCATACAGCGACATGTACTTGATTAACCGCAAAAACTTGGCTTTGTATTGGGTCACAGACATATTTGGCCCTTGGCGTAGGCTCATAAACTCTTGAGCTCTAGCCAATTTCCAGTAAGTGGGAAAGAATTTCCCATTGAATAGTTCCTTAAACCATTCCCATGTCATCTGGGGTGCCTCCCCCAATTCTACGTCTGTCGCCGACCCCTGAGATCCTGTCCGGTTAGGTATCGCTTGCTGCATAGACCTCCACCATTGAGCCACTTCCTTTTCCAGCATATAGGTTGTACACTCGACCTTGTCCTCATTCAAGATTCTCAATCTATGTAGGATCTTCTCAGTCTGGTCCAACCAATATTCACTAATTGCGGGGTCATCTGCTAGTCTTCCTTGAAACACCGATGGATTTTATCGTAAATACCTCTTCAAAGCATCTACTCTTCTTTGCTCGGGCTGCAATTCTAAAATTTTCCCAGCCATGACTTCAAGGATTCTCTCAATCCTATTTATCCGACCTTCACCGAGGTCAACTCGTGCATCTCTTTGTCCTGCCACACCATCTCCTGGGTGCGGGTTGGTGTTACTTTCTTCGCCATTGCCTCTCTCGTGCCTGTTCCTTCTTGTATTCACCATCTAGCAAGAAGACAGGGAGATCTATTAAATCATCACGGCATGGCACAATTCAAATTGAATAAAAAACAAGAGTATGCCACTAAATCTTTCGAAAATCCTAACCTAATTCCCAAATCTTACGGTGGCTTTACTCATCTAGCCACATGCAAACTTTTCCTTAGGTTCGCTTTGATACCAACTATAACACCCCAAATTTTTCGAGCATGTTATAACTTAGAATTTCAGGAATATAAAATTTTTCCATATCATAATCGCTGACATACATCACACAAATTCCCAAAAACCCTAATTTTCACCTTTTCAGCCTAACAAACCTAATAATTGAATAGCTAAGACAGGTGTTATCATTACAAAAGCGGAAGCTAAATCGAACCTAATATGGTACATAACCATAATGCTTTATTTATCATAAATGAAATAGTTCAAGACGTCTACAAAATACATTACAATGACATCATCTCTCGCAAATAATAACCAAATGTCTTATACATATCCAAAACATAAATAAGTTTGCACATAAACAAAGATATCCTAAACATGATACAGGCAGAAATTTAAGCTTATTCTTCACCTATCTCCTTTCTCTTAGAGATGCTTATAGAACCTGGAACGTTTGAATATTCCAGGGATATGGTCCAATTAGAAGATGAATCTTCTAGTAAGAAACTCCAAAATAGTTTATATCAATGCATGAACAAGTATAAAATGTAAGAAGAAAATAACGAGAACTACTCCGAAGTGCCTCATGAACATGTTAGCCTCCTCCAACGAGAGCTTTCTCAATGCCGCACACATAGCGCCTCTCGGGAGGTCCTTAACCATGTCACCTTGGCTCGACCTCATAGAACTCATGCAAGCACCACATCCGTTGTTCTTTAGGCTCATGGTCTTCCCCACGAGAGCTTTCTTGATGGCGCACGCATAGCATCTCTCAGGGGATATCTGACTTTTTCCCTCGGCCAACAACAAATAAGTGTAACAGTATGGCCACATGAATTTTATAAATGCAACAGTTAAAAAGTCAACAACATATATTTTCAAAAAAATACAGTTCATATATGCAACATGATTTCACGTAAGAGAACAACATGAGTTTACATACAAGAACTTCACAAAACACGTTTCATGCAATATAAGTCTCTCATAAGAGAACAAAAAATAGGATTTGGAATATAGGAGTCTCACCTTGAAGGTTTATTTCTTGGAAGATACAATTTCACAGCAAACGGCCTAGGTTTTTGTAGAAAACACACGTTTCAGTAAATCTAACCTCAAATATTTTTATACAAGGTTGAATTGAATTAAATTAGGACAATAATTGAAAATTTAAAGAAAAATGGGCCCCTCACGCACCCTGAGAAGGTAGCCCGCGCGCGTTCACGCGCAGCCACTTTCTGGCCCGTGTATCTCACGCCCGGCTCACCTATTTCGGATAGCTTCGCCTCCATTCGGTTTTTCGGCCATAACTTCCTCATTTTAACTCTGATTCGACCCCTGTTTGAACCTTCGCGACCCTATCTTCTCTCTCTACAGGATTATAAAAAAAAATTGGACTTACCTCTCTTTTTTCTGACTAATTTTGGCAAACTCCGGCAAGGCTCAATCTCTCCCACTTCTCCACCGCTTTCTTCCCTTCTTCTTGCAGAATTTCCTCTCCTCTCTCAAGAGTAGATCCCCACCTTAGAATCCCTCAAAACTCAAACTCATTTGGAATGATTTAGAGACAACCCATGGTCTCTATTTATAGATTCTTTGAACCAATCACATGGTGCCACTTGTCATAAGATAAGCCTTGGACTCTAAAGACTCAAAGCTATAATTGAATGGGTTTTCAAATCCAAAGCTAGAATGGATTTAATTTTTGAAATCCAAAGCTAATACCCCAAACTTCTTCTAAATGACAATTTGGTCCTTATTTCAAGTTCTCAAACTTTGATATTTTACCACATGAACTCCTAATTTCATTCTTATTTCGTTTGGATAATTCTCTAATTACAATTACACCCTCAAACATCAAATTTATCGAGATACTTAAATCCAAAATTAATAAGTCAAAGTTACTTAATAAGTACGATTTCATCCCAGCGTCCTCACAGGACTTTTGTTTCATCATGAAACCATCTCAGGGTTGTTTTATTTACAAAATTAGAGCTTCCTCAAGGTTCCATCGATTTCCCGGAAGCCCCTTACCATCATTCGATCTTTTAGGCTACAACTTAGCTGAACCAAAAATCGTCTCTGATTTGATTTCTTTCAGTGTCATAAATCTCATCTCGAGACGATTATCAAAGATACACCTTTATCCATAGGTATTTAAGCTCCAGGGCACTCCCTACAGCTGATTCGGTCACTTGTTGTCATTTCAAGCATATTTTTTAGTACTTTAAACTCGTCTAAATTACGTGGCACCCTCACTAAAATATGGGGTATTACATCCTCTTTTTTATTCTCCATTGTTGCAACTTGATTGTTCTTGCTCCAAGCTTGTTGAATCTTCTCCCTCTTATTTTCTCCCTTTAGATCTGGTTATTGGATAGCCAAAGAGAAACCAAAGGGGAATCTTGAGACAACTTTAGTTCATCTCCATTAAGAGGGTCCTAGCATAACTCCATCGAAGTGTTCTGTGAGCATCTCAAGTGTGGACCGACAAGGTCCTCCACACTTGAGAAGCTTAGGTGATCGCCTAACATAGTAGCTTGCTCGTGGGAGTTTATTTAGACAACAACACAGACAATCAACACCGACATTCTTCATAGAGGAATATCGATAAAACCCTTTATATCATGGTTTTATTTTTAATGCATATGGATGAAGTATATGAGTCTTGCAAGGATCATTTCGCTTATGTTTTTTCGTTTCTCTAATGTGTATATTTGGTTTTGAAAATGTTTTAAAACCCATTAATCCTTGCATTGATCCACTCGTGGTTAGTTTTTTACCTTGGGCCCCTATTTTCCTTTAGAACTTATGTGTTTGCCAAGCTTCTTGCAAGTGATGTAGTTGTAAATGGGTTCAAGAAAAATAAGAATCCAATTCCAAACAATCTCACTACTGGAATGGAATTTCTACAATTGCAAATATCAACAAGGAGCAATGGGGAGCAAAGAGGGAAGGGGTTTGGTTTTCTGGAGAAAATACAAAAAACAACCGAGAGAGAGTAAGAAGCAAAAATAACCAAAAAGCTTGAGCTTCTCTTCTTCTCATCCATTTTATACCAAAACCCTAAACCCTTAGATACCCTCCAAATTAGACAAATCGACTAAGAGAGAGGGAAGGGAAAAGTAAGACAGAGGGAGTAGCATGCCATCTACATGGCATCCTTTCTCTCTCCTCTCCAAACACGCGTTCGCCTAAAAATGTTACAAAAAATGACAATAAAGCATTCATGAATGCGTCTCTCATTACAAGAAATGGTCGACCAGTTTTAGCAAATCAGTAAGGACCATTTGATCGATTCTGAGCCAGCCAATTGGTTCAAGGTAACACACTAAGGCTAGGTCAACTGACTCGACTGCCTATATTCCCTTATCTTAACTTTTTTGCAAATTGCATCTAGTCCCGCTATTAACTTTTAATAGCCTTTTCATTTTTTCATAATAAAACCAAGGCCCCAGTTAACTCTTAACAACATGCCTATTAATTCTTAACAATTGTTCTAATTAATTAAACCCATTCCATTAACTCTTAATAATGTCATCATTAACTCTTAAAGATGATCAATAATTAATTACAATGTTACATCACTCATCAACCACTATACTTGGATATGTTAGTGTAGGTGCTCTAGACCCAATCAGATTGGGCATGTTGTACACTGACAATTGTAATCATGTTTATTATTTGAATAAGGAGTTATTCAAATTCACAAGAAGTCATTATATTAGTTTCTTATTATTATTGTAATGACCAGATGAAACTAGATAGAAGTCCATATGATGTATACTGTGATTAATCTATAAAGATGTAAGATGATGCATCACAGTTTCTAGACATCATTAAACGTCTCAAGTCGTAGCAATGTCAAGAATGGACATTGACAATTGCAGTAAGACTTGTATGTGCTATGTTTTTGTTATGTGATAGCAATGGGGGTCTCACACCCATAGGCATGGGGATGCCTAGACAAGTACATAGGTGACCAATGTTGGATAACGTGTCACTGGACATAACTCGCAATGAGAAATCATTTTGGTTATATGTTGATGGAATTCTCATACAAGATAGGTGTAACTAATCCTTGGACCTGAGATTATCACGATCATCTCATAAGAAGACTGGTATGCTTTGACATTGTTTCGATGGGCCTAGACAAAGGTTGCGTGTGGGCAATCGTTGGGTATATCATGAGGTAAGATCAGACTCGTCTATCCCCTGATAGAGGATGATGTATCTAATGCGCCTTTGGTGGATATTCACTTTAAATCCATGGCCATGGTGAAAGATATCAATAAGGAGTTATTGATTCACTTTCTATTAAGTGAAGATATCCGAATGACCGAAGAAAAACTTATGTAACCATAATCAATCAACACATTGCCAACTTGAGATCACATAGAATACATTGAAGAGAGGATCGAATTACACGGTAACCATGCTCATGAAAGGTTATTTGCGGATTATGAATCCTTCTGAATAATTGGGTAGGAATGATGCCTTGCTAAAGACCAATCTTGTTTTATGTGTTCGTACCAACACATTGCCAACATATTCGGAAGCCTAATAAGTCATACGCAATAGGCACGGTCCCTGGTTTAAACTAGGAGAGTGGACGTATGATTAAGTGGGGCACTTCGGCAAGAAGTTATGCCGTTGTAGATTCTCATGGAAAAATAACAAATAAACATAATGACGTCGATATGACGAGGAGTCGTCATAATGGAAAGAGTTTCCTAAAATGGCAATTGATTAAATTAGGAAGGAGTTTCTAATTTAATAATTTTTTATTTGTTAGAGTGGCAAATAAGAAATAAAATATATTTGGACTTAAGTTAATATTTGGACTAAATTGGATTTGGGCCAAATATTAAATTAAATATTACAGTTGAACTAAATTTGATTTGGTCCAAATATTAAATATTATATTTGAACTAAATTAGATTTGGGTCAAATATTAAGTTAAATATTATATTTGGGCTTGAAATAGATTTGGGCCGCTTAATTATATTTCTAGTTGGACTAGAATAAACCCATTTAATTAAGTTCTTAATTGGACTAAATTAAATGAGCTGGCCCATATCCATTAGGCTTTAAGAAACCCTAGAGCTCCTTATAAATACTCCTTTATGGGTTGCCCAAATTAGAGAGTTTTTGGTGTAGTTTTTCAAGAGTTAAAAAACGTATTGTCGTTCACTCTTCCTCGTTTCTTTTTGGCATCGATTAGAAACGTGGGTGTTCTTTTCCGTCCATACACAAGCTGGAAAAAGGAGAAGGAGCTAACACTCATATTCTGCTCTCCTTGCCAACGGACGCGTGTCGCATATCACGAGTTAGTGGCCGAACGCTTGGACGGCTCGAATCCGTGAACTACTCGAAAATCTAAAGGTTAGATTTATTTTATTTGTATGTGATTGATTTGATTTCGACGTTGATCCAATTGCCGGGATCGAGGTAACTTCAAAAATTTTTGAACTACGCTGTTTGCCTCGTAGCAATCTTGCTTTACTTTCAAGATTTGCATGTGACCTTCTAGATTCACCACTTAGTAGAAATTGGGACGCGTTAACAACCATGACACCGATCAAATGCTTTGATCTACAACAAGAATCTATCCATTTCCTCAATGTACCCCGAGAAGTCCTGAGTGACAACTAGTATTATGTCAAGACAATCCTATCAATAATGAAGTCATACTTCAAGTGAGTTAATTTGGGATTTTTATTCCCGTATACTATAATCCCTCAATTGACTAACATCCTGATCAAGTGAGATTCATGGACTGATCAAACTCACTAAATTCATTAGCTATGCCAAGATCTATCATGGTGTGATTGAGATGACACTTCAAAACTCCTTCAAACATTGGAAACTCCTTTTCTAATCATGTTACCCTAGCCAAGGGTTTAAGGAACCACAAACCACTACTGAACGCAAAGGATGTTTGCCTCACACCTAAGCTTAATGGATCCCACTAGCAGTCATTTGCCTCCATACGTTATTATATAGAGACCACATAATGCACATTCTTACCAAGATTTACAAGCAGTTCTGCATAATGACAAATCTCTAACACCAACATACAAGACAACTATGTTCCATCCGATTTAAGAACTAGTAACATAATCAAAGTTAGTTACAGATCAATAATCCTCTCAACTATGTGATCTATCACTTGCATCACATTCAGTAGAAGTTCAACTAACATCCACCCACATACCTACTATATCAATTTTATGGATTATGGCATGTGACTCACCATCCTTTATCATTAGTATCTCATACTAATCAAATGTAATAGTGTAATGCCCCGCTCCCACTTTCGGGTGCCACCGATGAATACTTAATCGATGACTCACCCAACAAACCAAACACTGAAGGGTTGGACTATATTTCAACAGGAAACGCCCTAGATGGGCACTAGGTTTCGTCCTTCCCTTTGCTCCACTTGAGGAATCAGTCCCAAAAATAAATAAAGAAACACAACAGAACGGGACTCGAAACCCGAGTGAGCTTCACCTTTCTTCAGCTCGTCTCACAGCAAGCCAAAGGTGACCCAGGCACAAAGCTAGCATAACAAACACTTTGTTGAGTATTGGGAATTTATGGGAACATACCTTTCGATCCTTACTTGATCTGAGACTCGGCTCCATCAATCAAAGCTATATACATCAAGCAATCTCACAATCACCTATCACACTATTGTGATTATATCAGCTAAAGACATCTAGCGCTCAACAATACTTACATTCAGTCACAGGATTACATACATGAAAAATGCATAACATACAACTCGGGTAACACCGCTAGTTGCCACAACAGCCTCCTGGCACCTTTCCTACTTGCATTTGGGCTTACATTATCAACAACATGAGGTAAAACCTCATGAGTCATAAAGACTCAGTAAGGGCATAAGTAAATGAAGCATGAGAGAGTATGTAATGCAAAATACAAGGCAAATGGGTAGTCTTCCATGCCCTCATAACCTCCATAGGTTAAGGCATCGACCAACCCTTCTCACCCCTAGTCCTCTATATGGCCATAGGTACACTAGAACACATATCATGCAAATGTTTACCACTACATGCAATTCATAAAAAAACAATTACAAATGCAAGCAAGACCCTCACCACTTGGGTCACTCCCTTACCTGTCGAACCTAGATACCAATCACCGCCTCCCCGATCGAACCTAGATACCAATCACACAAAACCCCCATAATATCATAAATTAAACCAAACCAGGGCCTTCTTTTTTTGCCAAACACCTCAAACATCACTCAACAAAAATTTCCAAACCACCCAACCACGAGCACAAACCAACCATCCCTTCACATTACATTATCTCACATAATGAACTTAACTTGAAAAAAAAAAATGAAATTACCTCAATCAATCTAAAGGAGAAAATCGATCAAACGCCCACACTGGCATAGCCTCTCAAACTACCATCTTGGGCCCGAATCCCATTTTCGAACCTTTGAAACGCTCCTCGTGGCCCAAATTAATTTCCAGAATTTTTTTTCCATTTTTTTGGAATTTTCTAGCTATTTTTCCCCTTTTCCCAAAATTTCTTAATTTTTTTTTCTTCTTCTTTTTTTTTTTTTATTCTTTCTTCTCCTTCCTCTATTTTTCTTCTCCCGCGCGCGCAACCTGCACCTTCTTCTTCCTCATCAAGCCCTGCCTGTGCACACCGTTTATGGCTATCTCCTAGCCTGGCTTCGCCGTTCGCCGCTGTTGCCAACACCGTCATCGTCGACCACCGCCGACCGCACCACGCCACCCCAACCGCCACGAGCCTGCTGCCAGTGTTGGCATTCCCTGCGCGCGTTGTTGTCATGGCCGACAGTTGTCTCTACTGCAACCAGCCTTTGTCGCTACCTCCGGCCATCGTCGACACCTCCTTGCACCACCGCACGCTTGCTGCCCCCATCAACTGCCAAGCTCATTGCCTTCAACCTCCATGGCCGTTATTGGCTCCGCCGCTGGAACCAGCCAGTAATCGGCCTCCGCATCTCTCTCTCTCTCAATCTCACATTGCTCTCTCTCTCAATCACTCATCTCTTTCACATGCTCAAACAAAGCTCTAACCTCTCGGCCTCCCTCCTTCTCTGCCTCCGATTTCACATATTGGAGAGAATGAGGCACTGTTGGAAGCTTGCCCAGCAAACTCACACCCCCTCCCCCCCTTAAAATATCTAATTATAATTTACCCATTAATTCCTCCAATTCTCATAATTCCTCTTAAGGATTTCATTTAATCACACTTGAACCCTCTAAGCTTTAAATTAAATGCATCAAAGCCACACAATAACTTGATTTCTCAAAATTTAATTACCGACATTTACTCGAAAATTTTGATTTCATCCCCATGCCTTCATGGGACCTTTATTCCACCCGACAACACCTTAGGGTTGTCTTACTCGCAAAACTGGACTACCCCTAGGGTCCTCTCAGCTTCCCAGAGGTTCCCTACGACCATTCGGTACTAGCACCCACTCAGGCTTATATAGAATTTATTCCAAAAATTATTCCCAATCGGACTACTTCCAGCTTCATTAGCCTCACCTTAAGACGCTCACCAATCTCATGCCCTCTTCCCTAGACATCCAAGTCTCGAGGCATTCCCTGTCGTCGATTCGATAATTTTATTAATTAATTTCTCGAACCCGATCCTTGGGCTTCCTGGACCACCCGAAGTCCTTTCAAAATAATCAAAAATTATTTATTTTTCAATACCATGCAATACATGTATTACAAATAGCCCATGTACCAGTCTGTAATCAATTAATCATATTCCTTTCTGAGAAATCTAAGGACTGGAAATTACTTTAAGAAATCCTAAATTCAAGAGTCTTTATCACATGTTCTTGATGTTGCACCTTTTTGTATATTAGTTTTGATGATGAAAAGCATCTATTGGCTTAATCCCTAAGTCATGAGTCAAGGTTATGGTTTTCAACATATATCAATTTCAATATCAAGTATTATTTTGTTCAAATGAAAACCAAGTTAAGTTCATTCTTATACATATGTAGATTTGCAAAAATAAGTATTATGATTTTAAAAAAAAAGTCTCCTAAAGTGATTTTCAAAATTAGCATTGAAATCATTGGTCAAAATGAAGCTAAAATTGTTCTAAGGAAAAAAACCAACTAGAACATATTTTTGAAAATGTTTTCATTTTGAAAAACTATCTCCCGATATTTCGATAACTAATATCCATTGGTGATAAAATAATTTTTAATGAATTTTTCAAAAAATAGAAAGTATGTATTTTGAAGGTGGTAAAATTGCTAAATCCTGAGTTTGTACTAAAACCAAAATTATACTTTCTTATTGTTATTGATTTTGATTTTTTGGATATTTTTATTGAATCCAAATAGGGGGTACTTGCTTATTTACATTTATGTATTAAAGTAAATGGAAGGTAAAATATAAATAAAAGAAAATGTGAAAATGTAAATATGTTGTAATGTATACATGCTATGGATTGTGTTTTCAAGAAAATACTTCTGAAAATATGTCATGTTTCTATGCATGTTTCGAAACCCCTTTTGAAAAGGTTTTCAATGTTTTCTAAGTGTGAATGCTATTTCGAAATATCTATGTAATGCATATATTTTGAAATCAGGTTTTGGACTATGTTTCGAAACCTTCATTCTTTGTTTTGAAACCTCTGACATTTATGTCAGCAGATCATTTAAAAACTGAGATCCATGTGTGCTGCAATTTTGCATTTATCAAAATTATTTTTGTAATGTTTTCTCCATGCTCTAAGGATTCAAATTCAAATTTGAATTGGAGATCATGTGTATAATCATAGTGGGAAATAGATTATGTCTCCCACTCATTATTGTCTCTAAGTGCAAGTCTAGTTGGAAATGCCATATGTTTCGAAACATAAGGTGTATGTTTCGAAACCTTATTGTAAATTTGTGATGTTTTGAAACCTGTATGCTATGTTTTGAAACCTTCTTTTATGTCTTGTCTCTAACGGCTATAAACGGCCAGATTTCTATCTCTTGATATAAATAGCAGGTGTTTGAAGACAAAAATAACATACAACAAGAGAGCACACGCTACAGACACATACACAAGCACAAGTGGTGATTAAAGAGTTTGATTGAGCTTCCAAAGAAGATCCATACATACATTTGTGGTGCTATGAGTGTATAAAGGAGGAGCAAATTGAAAACAAGAAGTATCATCACGTTAACTCTCCTCACCTCAATCTAAGAGGTTTGTGCAGCCATTGGTAAGCCATTTCATTGCTATAAATTTTATTAGGCTATAAAGATAAGTTTTATTTATCTTGTTGATTGTTGTAAGATTTGAGTTGAGCCTAAAACTCACTTGGTGAAAGGTTGGAGTTGAGCTCGTAAAAACTCATTGTACAAGGTTTTAGGGTGAACCGTGGTAAAATCCTTGTTGTGGTTGATCACTAGTAAAAGTGATTGGGATTGAAAAATCCTTCAAGTGGGTAAGCTTGAAGGCAATGGACTAGGCGGGGTGCCGAACCACTATATATCTTGTGTGCAATTGTTCTTTCTCTTTTGCTTATCATTATTGCCTACTGCTCATGCTTTCATAAGATTTGTTATGAAAAACTAAAATATATTTGTCCTTGAGCATAAGTTTATACACATACATATAAACATATCTTTGATATACAAACATCTGTAATATACTCTCTCCTATGTAAATCATATTTCCCAAAGATCATTTTTGAAACACAAGCTAAAAGATTTCGAATCAAGCAAAACAAAAAAGTATATTTCGAAACATATGAAGTATGTTTCGAAACCTACTAAAATAGAAAGTCCTATTTCAAAACATAGTATTCTGCCATCAACCATTGTTTTAAATTATCAAAAATTTATACAAATCCCAATTCACCCCCACTCTAAGGATATATTTTCCATCATTAGGACCAACAGTTCTTAACACTTAAGAATAAGACCTTTACTTGAAAATCTAAGGACTCATTCATATATATAAGAGAGGTATGAATAAAGATATGACCATAAAATACAAAAATGTATTTCATTAAATTTGCAAGATATACATCATTAGTCCCAATTTACATATGCCAATGTAATCTAAATCTAACATTAGGGCACTAACACTAACATCCTCTCGGGAGATGTAGTATGTCATAGGGAACTTCAATAGGAGCTATAAAATGTCTAGGAGAGCGTCTCTATTATCTGGGAGAGCATCTCCTTTGTTCAGGAGAATGTTGGACTTGTTCGACGAATGACTCAGCATGAGTCAGCCTTGCTTCAGTGAATACTACTGATTGTCTTTAGGTTCCCCACATTGTTGTTCAGGAGGACTTCTCATGCAGTTGGGAGAATGTTGTCCTACAAAAGAGACTAGGAAATATTCTCCGACAAGATTTGCTCTAGCTCTGGTAACTTAATCTCCTTGATGTTGTTGTCCTTCGACACAAGTAGACCTTGTATTTACCAGTTAGCTTGACTTTTTGTTGGTTTTCCACAGATGATGACAAATTGTTGTTGCTAGAAATACAATAATTAAATTTATAATGTGAAAATATCAAGCATTGGTAGAGTTAGGCAAGAAACCACGGTGAGCTGCAAGCTACAAAAAAGTGGCAGGTTATTACCCAGGGGATAGTTCATGTCATTGTCTTATTGTCTGGGGAGAGAGATCAACAAACTTGAGTCTCTCAAAGAAACATCTAGAAGCTTTAACAAGCAACATAAAGTTGAACTGGGAGAGAGATGGATGACTGCCTAGGGGAAAGCTCTGTTATCCAAAAGAAAGTTGTTTCAAGGCAATACATAATTAGAAGGCATGCATGAATTCCTCCAGTGCAGCCCTCCAATGCTTAAGTTATATAAAGTCATGGTAATGCTATGAATAAGAAAGAGAATGTGTTTGGGAGGAGTAATGTTTGTTGCTCCAGATAAACAAGCAAGTGTTTAGGTGAGAAAAGCTAAAACGTTAAAGAAAATAATATCCACAAATATGTCCCTTTAAATGAAGGGTTGGGGGGTATTTATACCCCATAAATATTAGTAGTGGAACACGTGGCACGCATGCATGAGGGGTGCAATGAGTTTTCCTGGGTTAAGCATGGATTAGGCTTAAAAGAACCCCTTTCTTCCCCCCCCCCCTCCCCCCCCCCCCAAAAAAAAAAAAAAAAAAGAGTAGGCCTTTGGAAGAATAAATGCCTTGTAAGGTGGGATGTCATGGCTCAGGGCAATGATAGGGTAGTTAGTTATCTGGGAGAAGATCTCCCTTGTTGTTTCTCTGAAAGAGTATCTCGAGGCTTCTCTAGGAGAACATTGTTCTCACAAGAGAACGTCATTTTCTTAGAAATTGGCAGTTCCTTAGGGAAAACATCTCTTTATGCTAGAGAAGGCACTTCCTCTAGGAGAACAATTCTGCCCCAAGAGGTTAGATTACAACAATAGGCCTCTCGAATATTGAAGACAAAAACTCTCCTATAGCTATAAATTTTTGTTGTATTTCGACAATAATAGTTAATTTGGCCATCAAGTCAAAATATAGTAATGAATTTGGCACTTTAATGGAATTAAATTAAATAGATATCTATAACAACGCTAAAACAACATATCTATCACAATGACTAACATGATCTCAAGTCTAAAACTACAATGATTTATTTTATAATTTAAAAAATAGAATAACCAATTTGACATATTAAAAAAAAAAATGAAACAATGCATATTTCATTGTATTGGCTAGAAATAATGTGATGTGAATCATAAGGGAGTTAAGGCAAAGGCTGACCAAGGACATGAAATTACAAGTGATGGGCCAATTATAAGTTCAAAGGCTAAGCAATTACAAAAGGAATTTGAGTTATTCATTGGAAAGAGTCCAGCCCACTTGGAGGAATTAAAGCCCAAATTAATCACTTTGCTTACTTGCTTGGAAGATCAGCAACGAAATTAATCAGAAAGGAATCTTGGAACCTTCATATCTCTTTGATGGCTTGGAGTTAAGAGGCGTGCCATATGTCATTGGAAAACTCACGATCTTAGTAGCAATTTCTTGTATTCATGAACGCAATTCCGAAATTCTAGCTATGATTTATGGCCGATTTAAGTTTGCTTGGCAGAACATTATGAAGAAGCGGGAATTCAAATTTATGGGGAATCAAAGCGCATTTATGGCTTTGTCTCCCACTTTGGCTTTAATCTCTTCCATTTCCTAAGCTTCAGATTTATGGAGAATTGAAGCATTTAAAAGCTTTGTTTATTATGTCTCCCACTTAGTTTTAATGTTTCTGTTTCCCATGCTTGGAGGGATGTTCCAAGAGTTATTTTTTTTTATGTTTCCCATGCTTGGAGGGATGTTCCAAGACTAGTATTTATATGGTTCCTCTTATGTACGTTTTTTTGTTAATGAACATTTTCATCTAAAATGCAGAAAGCATTTTTATAAATTCTTATCTAAGCTTTCTTTTGCTTAGTGGCGAATTTCCTTGGATTCTTATCACTCTTCCTTCTTCTTTCTAAGAGTATGGCGAATCAATCCTAGTGTTTTCTTGTTGTGGCGAGTTTTCTTATCAATAGGAAGGTGCTGGGTTTTCTCTTTTTCTCTTTGGCATTTTGGGCACATCACCATGCTTGCCACAAGGGTTTGTTTGAACAAGACAAATAGTTGTAGAATAAAGGAATTAAATGATATTTGGGACCCTCCAAACTAGGTAGCATTTGTTAAAATAAGTCAAATAAGATTGTATCGAGATAAAATTAGAATATTTTTTGGACCAAGATATGGAATGATCAAGATAAGGCTAAAAAGAATTTCAAGATTTTTATCAAATAGTTTGTTAAATTTTTTGAAATCCACTAGAAGACATATGCATCATTTTTTTTTTTATTTGTAAGGTCCAATATATGCTTATCTGGAGGGAGGAGAGATAAAGATATTTAAAAAATGTTAGATAAGAAGTTACGTGACTTCTTTTTTAAGGTTTATCAAATAAATTTAACAAATACAATGGAAAACACTTTTATCTAAAATATTTTTTATATTCTACTTTTTTCAATTTATATCTTAATTAACAAACACTACCAATTTTGAGATGGTGTTTCCTTGCATATATACCACTAGTTATAGGATTAATTAATTGCTATATGGGGATGCATGAGATGGAATTGAAGGCACCTTCCTATTGCTAGCTATTAATTTGGTATATTGGTAAGCATGTCAAGATTGCCATTGCCATAATCAAAATATACCAACCACCTAATAGCACAATTATTTAATTAGGAGGTAATTAAGGTAAACATTAGTTAGTAGGAGGATGGAAACTGTAGGATTAATAGGAAAACAACGCTAGCTGTACAAATTAAATCAATAAATTTTGGCCCATTTATGCTAAACTTAGGCACATGGCTGTTTATAGAAAGTAAGTGACGTACACTGCCCGCCCTTCTCCGGATGGATGAATAATTGCTCAGGTTTAGGCTGTATGCTTCCTGCTATTAACAGGCCACGCTCAGTCCCCCAGATTCGGTCTCCACTCGTGACCAATTTTTCCAAGTTTCCATTACCTTCCAAAACAAAAAAATTAAAAATATGGGCATGGCAAAAACAAAATATATATATATATATATTTAAATGATGCCTTGCTTTTGTAGGATGATATTTTGGTAAAGGCTCTGCGATCTAAGTTTTGTTTGTTGATTTCTTTTTTAATAAATATATAAAAAATTAAAAACACTAATCTAGTATTCGTTGAAACAAAATACCCTAAAAGTAGCACACCCATAGTAATTTTAAGCCAAGAAGGCACTAATTAAGGCTGCCATGCTAGAGAACTCAAAAGAAAAGGACGTGCTTAATTAACCCTAGCTAGTGCACTTGATTGATCCCTTGTAAACCCTTTATAATGGCAATTGTATTGTTTGTTTGTGTGTTATTTTTCTACTATATATAGTCAATATCATATCTAAACGAAGAAAGTAAATTATTTTGCCTTTGTACAAATACTAGTCATGCCTAAATCATCATTGATACATGTAATGCATGGTTGTGTGTGCAAATAAAAAGATAAAATGAATAAATAGAAAGTGAAAAGATCTTGACATGACAACACCAAAATTAGGAACATCTTGAAAGAAGTATTCGAATCAAAATATCTTGTGAACATTATTACAAGCCATATGGCATGGCAGTAGTATTGAGGGAGAAACAATTAATTAATGCGTGCAATTACTGTTATGGGAAGTTGGGGTGTCCATATATGCCCGATTAGTGACTCAAAAACAGTGACAATAAACGAATAAATATACAGAGGAGGACAAAGTGCTTCTATAAATGGTTGCTGCTTCTATAAATGTTGACGTTCCATTATGCATGTGCATTCAGGTCCTTTGCTTTTCGTATAAACTGACGGATCGATGGCCATTTTAGTTAGGAAAGTGGAAAGTGGTGGAGAAGTTTCTCAACTAAAGAGATCGATGCATAATTTGATTCCACCCACCATCTCTAGCTAGCTACTCCAAAATGCTAGGCGTAAGCTTATCCAATCCAATATAACTCTAATTAAGCCATCCCCAGTTTCAAATCTTAACCATATATACAACTCCTCACCTAACTCAATTTCCATTTTAGTATACCGCCATCACTAACAAGTATCTTTTTTAGCCTCACTATGGTTTAGGCATCAATTCCTACAATGAACGTGAGTGGGCAGGTGAGCCTGCCTTGGGGATTCCAGCGACAGCCCCTTCGATGCTCAAGAGCATAATGAAGGGAGAGAGGGAGGAAGGAAGGGAGGGTTAGTGAGCTAAATGGAGTCCCAACACTGCTTTCTCGGGCATGTTATTAAACTGAAAAATAGGAGATTTTTGTTATGAGATAAAATAATGAATTCAACTTATAAATTGTTAAATTAATTCCTTTCCCCTTTACTCATTGAATAAATCACTTAACCCTTTTTCTTTTAGTTAAGTTCGTTCATCAGATATTTACTAGAGAATCTAACCTTTAATTCATTTGGAAAAACAACTATTTATTTAAATATCATGATTAAGGCTAATAACAAGGGTTTCAATCCATCCAAATACATTTAGATGATTGTTTTATTTTATGCTATTTTCAAATCATCTTCAATCTATTCTTACACTTAAGAGACCTATCACTTTTTTTTTAATTCCTTTGATATGGTTACCACCCAATGTCGCATCAAAATTAAATTTTCAAAATATACAATGTGTTTTTCTCAAAGATTAGAAGACCACTAATTCGACCTTGAATAAAAATATCATATTGAAAGGAAACCATTTGACCATTCTAAAAATTGTATAGAATTGATTGATTTTGCTTCTACTGTGACACGTCTAGTGTTTGGGCTATTGATTGATTATACCGTTGGAAACCTTACTTGATGTGTGTGTTATAACATAACCAAGTTAGTTGATTTTATTAATGTTGTTGTCGGAATACAATAATTAAAATTTATTTGTTTTGAGAAAAGGGCTTTGAAAGTTGGTAAAATCTGGTGGGAGAACAAGATTTGTCCAGAAGAGTCAACATAGCTATGAGGGAGCTTGATCTTCTATTCGGGAGAGTTATTCAGAGGAACCTATTTATACAAGGGAAGTTAATCTGCACAATAGAAGCTGGTCAAGAAGCATGAGTTGATTTCTCACACTCGAGCCATCCGATGTTTAAGTCATACGAAGTCATGGTGAAACAAAGATTCAGGTGAAAATGCGGGCGGAATATGCTGTGAAGGTTGTCCAGAAGAAGCCAATTCTCTAGGAGAAATGTGGTTGTATAGGTTCTAGGAGGTGGAAGGCTAGAAGAAAGATCCCCTAAACATGAAGGGTCGAGGGGTATTTATAGCCTTTGGCCATGACTGGGACATGTAACACTAACGTGCAAGGAACATGATTTTTATTTCATCCCCAAGATACAACGTTGTCCCAGTCGCACACGATTATCTCAAAGTTAAGCTCAAAAGAGGACTTGGTGAGAAACCCTCTTCTAGAGGAATAGTCCCCCAAAGAAAGGAGAGTATGTGCTCAGGCAAGCCATATTGTGCGCTACATGGGGCGAAGTTGTCCAAGAGAAGATTCTCCCACGTACTTCCTCGGAAGGTTGGCTTAATTGGGTGCATTATAGTACATGATAATAGGCAACTTTCTAGAAGAATTCGTCGTGATTTTCCCACTATAAGAAAATCATAATTTAGTGACATAGGTGTAATGCCCCGCTCCTACTTACGGGTGTTACTCGTGAACAGTTACCCGAATTGTCCACCTGCCCGACTTGTGGTGAAGGGTGGACCATGTTTCAAGACGAAACACCCTATGTGAGAACTAGACTCGTCCTTCTCTTCCCTCAACCCTAGGATTCACTAGCAGAATTGGGATTTAACCACACCGTATTTGGTTGAAAGAAAACTCATGAAGATGCTCAACCACTATTTTCTTATTTGCATTTAATTCTTTTTCCATCCAAGAATTTTATCAGGCTCTGAAAAATCACCATTTAAATCAATCAATTGCTTGATTACCAATTTTGGAGGAAAAATTCAAAATTTTTAATTTTCTAAAATTTCGGCATTATTCTCCAAAATACCCGAAAAATCCCTTTATTTTGAAAATTCCTCTGGGGCCCAAAATCAATTAAGAAATTTCCCAAAAATCCCCTAAAATTTCGGCATGCCGTGCCCCCGCGTGCCCGCGCGCCCCTGCGCCCACATGGCTGCTGCCCGCGCCTGCTGCTACCTGGGCCCTACTGCTGGCCTGCTGCCACTTTCACTTCTTTTCCCTTTTTTTTTTCTTGGGATTTTAAACCCAAACTTTCCAGAAAAATAAATGAAAGAAAATACCTCATATTCATTCAATTTTTGCCTCTATTTCTCCATAATTAAGGCTTAAACAATATTCTTGATACTTCCACAACATACATCAAACACCCACTATTTTTTCAACAAAATCATATGATTTAAGTTCTTGGTGCTTCCGATAACACACACCAAAATGAGACTTTCACCCAACCTAGGCATCAACATGCCATAAGCCAATATCTCATTGTCTAAATACAACATACACTTCAACTAACAAACAAATTACATTGCATAAACCAAACACATAAGCTTCCAAAAGCCATAATATACACTTGAATCTTCTTTCCATGCTTCCACATGCCATTCCACCATTTCCTTTACTTTACCATACTTTCACAACCTACATGTGAGGGTAAAAACCTCATGAGCTATTAAGCTCAATAAGGGTGCAATGCCAAATAAATATGAACATAACAAAATTATATGATGCCAAATGCATGCAAGTGTGGCTAGGTTTCTTTGCTCTCACAACCTTCCAAGGTTAGAGGCATCAACCCACCATTTCAACCATGTTCCCAAACTAACCTATGGCTATAAGTCTCATGAACATAAAAGAACATGCCAAATGCAACATATACATTTATGAAACATATTTACAACACATTGCAAGGCCACCCTCCCATGGGGCCATCCCTTACCTTTTCTTGAATCTTCAAATCTTCATTTCAAGAGAGCTTCAACCATCATCTTCTCCCATCTAAGATGACATTCAAACAAGAACTCACTCACTTTGCATACAAGCACACTAATTAAAGAGAAGAAGGAAATATAACTTACCTTGATTCCCTTCTCTTCTTCTTCTTCCTTTCCTCTCATCTCTTCTTTCTTCCATTCTTTCTACAAATGGCCAAAAGGGAGACAAGTCTTCCTCACTTGCCATTTTATATTAGGCCTCCATATTTCAAGAATGAATCTAGACCTTTGGATCTTTATGGATTTGAGAGAACAAATCCTAGCCTTCCACCAAAAGCACAATCCATGTGCTTTTGTCTCCTAAAACCCCAACCATTGGATTTCTTTCTCCTTTTCAAGGCCAAATCTCAACCATTGAATCCCTCTTGAAAATTCCATTTCTTTCTCATTTACTTTAATGAGACAATTATATGCTATTTTCAAGACTTAATACAAGCCATTGGATATATTTCACCATTTCAAGACTTGATCCTAACCCTTGGATCAATTTAGTCTTCCAATACCAAAATTAGCCATTTTCTCATATATTTATTTTAACTAATTTCAACACATCAACTTGAGTGACTAATTTCACTCATTTTCATTTAAATAATCCTCCCATTTTCACTCATAAATGAGTGACTAATTTTCATTTCTTTTTGCATTTTTTTCTTTAAGCAACCTAATGATTACACTCACATGGGCCAAAAATGACCCCTTTTCCATTTTCTTTTTGATTTATATAAATCGTTCTCCAACTCATAAATCCACATATATATATATATGCCCCCACATTTCTAATATATATATTTTCTCTCAAATTTTCAAGATTATGCCAAGTGTCACTCTAAGACACAAACTTGGCTTCTAAGTCTTTATCTTGGCCATTCATGTGGCATCACCACTTTTATTCACCAATTTAGGGAAAAATAATTATTTCCTCCAATAATTTCATATTCTTCATTTTCCCTATTCTCCATAGTTAAATTCCTCTATGGAAGTAATTCCAAAATTCCCAAAATACCCTTTGTAAATTTATTAATCCCATATATCTCCACATAAATACAAAATTGGGATTTAATTCATTTACTCACCTAATTCCATATAGGAATTATTTTTAATTTACCAAAATACCCTTTATATTGGACTTCACTATCCAAATTACCAAAATGCCCCTCTCTCATAGGGCACCATCATTCTCAAAATCTTTCACATTCTCAAGGGCATTTTTGAAAGTTTCACACTTCATTTCTTATTCTCTTAACATTGGGATTACTGGGTGTTACAGTAGACCCACCCGTCACTAATTTATGATGAATTTAGTGATGGAGGCCCACCCATCACTAATTTGTGACGGATTTAGTGAGGAAAATCCATCACTAAAATGTTTTAGCGGCGACTTGCCTATCACAAAATTTAGTGACAGAATAGTCCATCATAGAATTTTAGTAACGGAATTTTCGTTACTAATCAAGGACGGGTCATGGATTCCCGTCGCTAGATTGCGACATGACTACTAGATCCGTCCCTATTTAGCAACGGGACAAGCCATCCCATTGCTAATTTGTGTTTAAAATCTCCCACCCCTTCCCCTCATTCCCCTTCCCGAACGCCCTTTCTCCCCTCCCTCCCCCTGGTTCTCATTTCATTTCTCCCCCCTTCCCCCTGTTCTCACGCCATTTCTCTCTTCCCCCCTCTGGTTCTCTCGTTCTCTGCAGTTGTTGCCTCCCACCGATGTTGTTACAGTCACTGAGGTAATTATTTTATGTTGTTTAGTTTTAGTTTTAGTTATTTTGTGTTGTTTAGTTTTAGTGTAAAGCTTTTAAAGTTAGTTATTTTGTACTTATTTTGTATTAGTTTAGTTTAATGGTTATTTTGTGAAATTAAAATATTTAGAATGGTTCTCTCGTTCTCTGCAGTATGTTTAGAAATTAAAATGTGAACTTTATTGATTGTTATTTAGTAATCATCATATAAATGTACATCATATTTTGTTATGTAATTGTATTAATAAATAATGTTCATTTTGTTATTTTTAATTTAAAATAGTAAAACTTTTAATTAAAAAATATAATACTGTAATTTTAAATAAAATATTTAGGAAATAAAATACAAAAAATTAACATAGTATTTAAAGAAACATATATTTTGTTGTTATAAAATAAAATATACACATTAAAAAATTAAAAACATTTCTATTTAACATAAAACATTAAAAATAATAAATAAAATTTTAATTCAAATATTTAAAACTAACATACGAAATAAATTAGATAATTATTTTAATTTAAATATGTAGGTAATGAAATACTAACAATTAAAATAGTATTTAAGAAAAAATATTATTTTGTTCTTATAAAATATGTAGAGCACACTAATATATTTTAATATTTTTTTTAAATAAAACACTAAAAATATGAAATAAAATTTTAATTCAAATATTTAGAAGTAACATAAGAAATAAATTAGATAAATATTTAAATTCAAATATGTAAGGAATGAAATATTAAAAATAAAAATACTATTCATGAAAAAATATATTTTGTTGTTATAAAATGAAATAAGCACACTAACAGATTTTAAGATTTTTATTTAAAATCAAACAGTAAAAATAAAAAATAAAATTTCAACGTGAGACATTTACAACTAATATAGAAAATAAATTAGATACACTTATTTAACCATAATGTTCTTAATAATTCAATCAAAATAAAATAAAAAATGTAAAAAATAAAAATTTTAATAAGTGTTTAAGTATTAAAGGAAATAAAAATTTAAATAAGTATTTAAGAAATATTCAATTCAAACATGTAGAACTAGGTAAGGCATAAATTTTTTTGAATATTTAGTTCAGACAAGTCTATTTATAAAATTTAATTTAATTTAGAAATATATATTATTTTAAAAAGATCAAAATTTATTTCAATGTTATATTTATTTATTGATAAATATGCAGATTAAATAAAAGAAATTTAAAAGAATAATAAATTATTTATTATTATATTTATTTCTTGTTTATATTTATCAGTTGCCTATGACAGTCTGGAGTCATGAAATATAATTTGGTTAGTTTTTAAGGATATATAGTCATTCAATCATATACTTATAGGGAATTAGCACGTGTTCGTTATACAATTTTGAATTGAAAATGGAAGTCATGTTGCATTGTCAGTGGATTGATAATAGGTGTATGCTAAGAAGGGGTGGGATCACTCCTGAATTTTATGCTAGTGTCGATGAGTTCATTCAAGTTGCATATGCTCAAGAAAGTTTCATAAGACTATGAGTGTTGAAGTGTCTTTGTATGAAATGTAAGTGTTTGAAATTCAAATTAGTCAATGAGGTGAAAATGAATCTTTGTAAGCATGGGTTCAATATATTATCTAATGACAGAGATAATGATCAGGAAGACATTGATGAATATATAGAAGAATATGACTTATAGATTTTTTTTTTTTTTTTTTTGCATGTTAATTAATAACCTTTGTATTTTTAAAGTATGATATCAATAACTTGTGTATTTTTAATGTGATGACCTTGATATTTATATATTTTTGTTTTTCATATATATAATTGTCGAAATAAATGTCAGAACATTCAACACCTCCGGGTAGGGGAAATGGTAAAAGTAGAACATCTTATAGGACTACACATTCACTAGATGCCAATTATGGTTCACAATATTCTTTCCCCGACTCCACACCTGTTGTTCCTTCCACACAATTCAATCTTCAGTTACCACCCCCACAAGTTTTTGCTCTCATGGCTCAGCTTGCATATCTTGGTGGCACGATGCCATAGGGTTATTATGGTGTTCCACCCGCTTCCCACCCACCAGATGTTATACCACAGATTGACCAATATCTTAGAGCAACTTTTCATATGCCAAACAGACCTTCCCCATACATATTCATGTCGACACCACAGGGACCCAATTCATCGTCTGTTTCTACACAGCACCCTAAACCCAGTCTAAATGAACCGGTTGGCATTAGCTGAGGAGATGGTCAAAAACGCTTATCTTGCAATGAACAGTGTAATCAGTGAGTATCGTATTTATTATTTGTAATTATTATACATTCAAATTAATATAATATTTTGTAAGTTTATATATATATATATATCTTTTGTGTTGGACAGCTTTATCCCTGAAAATGGCCCACCAGACAAACTAGCAAAGATTTGAAGGGCACGATACACCGAACAATGGATTCATTTGGATGAGGTGCTAGAAATAATACGAAAGATGTGGTTTGAAGAATTTAGTGTAAGTTAAATTATAGTTCTTTATTAGTACAAGTTTGTATTTAAATTCTTAAATATATATGTTTCTTAATTTAATGTAGAAGACGTATTTTTGGTAACCCGAGGATAATGATCGCATATGGCTCACATGGATAAAGTCAGGCAGACGAAGTTTTAGGAGCCATATGCATCGAATTAAAAGTGGGGAAGACTAGGCAATGTGGATGGACCCTGATGTGCGTAAGGCACTTGATGCAAAGTGGGCAAATGAAAGCAATAAAAAAATTGTCATACAAAATAAATAAATAAAATCGTGCCTCCGAGACTGGTGGGTCACTCCACACTAGTGAGTTCATTCCATTCTCGTTGACTCGAAGAAGGCTAGTAATTACTTATGCTAAGTTGTATTTCTCTAATTTACTTAAATTATATAATAAGTTTAGTTTCATCAATTTCACTATATTATGCATTAATTTCTTATATAGGCAACTGAATTAAATCGCGAGCCCAATGAGTTTGAATTCTTCAGGAGAACCCACATGAGGATAAATCCTCAAGGGCAAGAAGTGTGGGTCACTGACAAATCTAAGGGCATCGCTGTAAGTGTATTTACATATTAAATTAAAATTTTTATTTTAAAATATTTCCTTAATTAATAACATGAATGTTTTTATTTTATAAGAAATATATGATAGATTGAGTGTGAAAGCATCTTCATCATCTATAAGTATTGGAGAGTCCTCGTCGCCTATAGTTAATAAACACGACCTCTTCTATCAAACTGTTAGTGGTTGAAATAAAAAGGGTCGAATATATGGTCTGAGCTCCTATGTTAACTTGTTATATCCAACTACATATTAAATATTTTAATAAATAATATTATTTATTTAAAATATTAACATTAATTTTAATATTTTATTTAATATTTTTTTATTATTTAAAAAGATCTACAACGAAAGTACCCGTCGTAGATTACCCGTCGCAAATCTGCGATGAGAATGTCTAACCCCGTCACTGAAATTCAGTGACGCCCTTTTTTGTGACGAATTTTTACCCCGTCACTAAAAATTTAGTGACAGATTTTTTTATCACTAAAATCGATTTTTCTTATAATGTCCAGAAGGACTAATGGGTTTACAAATAAGAGGTTCCAAATCCAAATAGTCACACTATTGGATTGGAATTGCTACTATAGCAACAAGAAATCAAGGAGCAATGAGAGCAAAGGGGATGAGGGTTTCAATGGCTCTAGAAGAAGAAAAAGAACCCTCAAATCGAGAGAGAGCAATAGCATCAAATGCAACAATAAGTCTTAAACATTCTTCTTCTTATTCCCTTATATATGAAACCCTAGCCCTGACAAATCCTCTAAAACGGACAAACCAACTAGGAGAGAGAGTGTGGACAAGGCTGGAGGAGGGAGAAGCATGTTGGACACACGTCATCCTTCTCGTTCTCATCCTCTTCCACGCGTCCCTCAAATGGTTACAAAAACAACAAAGAAATCGTGTTAAACACAACCCTCGGTATAAGAAAACGGTCAACCAAATTGCACTGGTCGACCGATTCGGCCAAGGTTTGGTCGATTGCCTCCAAGGTCGGTCAACCGATTCTATTCCCTTGTTCTAATTTTTGACAAATTATAACTAGACCCGTCATTAACTCTTAATGGCCCATTCATTATTGTCGAGAAACATAGATTTCATCATGCACATCGAAATAAAATTTCATTTTATAGGTATCACGTTCTTCAAAAATTATGGTTTACAAAATTGAAGGCAAGACGGACGAATACCTATTGACAAAATCCGACTTCACCATAGAGTTACTCGACCTATAATCCTTCAAGTGTAGGATACTGAGTGAGTCCACCTAAACCCACTTAGATCCAAGAGTCTCAAGAGAAGAAGAAGTAGAAATTTTCTCAAAATTTCTAACTCAATATGGATTCACACACATGCACTTCTCTAAAAATTCTCCCAATTCTCCAATTGTTCAAGAAATGTGTTTCATGGGTTTATGATACTATTTATAGAACACCATTGAAAACCCTGGTGTTATATTAAGCCAGGCTTAACAAGCCCAATCCAACTAGTGCCATTGAGCCAACCTTAATGTAACGCCCCTTTTTTCAAATACACAACGATTCTAAATATAAGCTAATATCACAAACGGGCATTATGGAAATCCTTACCAATGGAAACAAATGATTGAACCTGATAGCTAGCTAAGTCTAGATCATAAGGATTTTCATTATATATATACTAATACAAGTACAATCGCAACACATGTTCCCAAGCTAACAAAATAAACCCCTATTGTGGCATATTCCTCTTTCAACATGCACATCGCATCATTCGAGACACACATAGAGATTCTAACACACAACCCTATGCATATCTTTAACACAAGTGTCATGACTACAAACTACAGTACTTCACACCCACTAATCTACGGGATTACAATGGCATCACTTGTAATACAACTGTAGGACACCCATACACACCTCTCGCAATTTTGAGTATCCTAGCAGCAATTTACAATGCATCATTTGGATTACACGGGTATGCAATAAAATCAAAAATTCAAAGCTAGCTAAGCACCACCTCTTTGCCCTTGCTTGAACTGGAACTTGGAGTATATTAGTGTTGGTGCTCTAATTCTAGATTTAGATGGCATCTGACATTTATTATTATGAGATTAATGATATAATTCTTGCAATATATAATAAAATATATTTTTATATTTTAAGGTTATATCTTCATTCATAACTCTTCATTTATAGCTCTTCAATCATTATATATGAATGAGGCGCTAGATTTCCTGTTGAAAGTCTTATTCTTAATTAGTGTTAAGTAGGGGTGTTCATGGTGCGGTTTGGCCGATCTGAACCATTTTCAGTAAGCCAAACCGCTAGTGCGATTTTCTGATCAAACCAGACCGCATTTGCGGTCTGGTTTGGTGCGGTTTACCGCAATTTGAAAATAACTATTAACAACATATAATATAGTATAAAAATATTGGAAAGAATAATTATATATTATTATAAACTATTATAATCTGTTGGCAATTATAATAGTTATATATTATTATAAACTTGTTATATATTATTATAAAAATTTTATAATAATAAGGGTTGTAGGGGTTGTTGGGGTGATTTTTATAATAATATATTTTTTATATTTTCTTGGGCGGTTTGGTTTTAAACCAAACCGCCAACCATACAAAACCGCAAACCATGCGGTTTGTATAACCACCAAACCGTTTTGGACTGCAAAAAAAAAAAAAAATGACTGGTTCGGTTTGGTTTGGTTTGGCCGGTTTCCGCGGTGCACCGATTTTTTTGAACACCCCTAGTGTTAAGAATATATAACAATTGATCTTTGTAATAAGGATATCTTAATGATAATTCTCAGTCCTTAGACTTCTTAGAAGGGGACTATGATTATTCAATTATAGACAGGCACATGGGATACTATCTTTGATTAGTATGAGATGGTAATGGTAAAGGATGGTGAGTCACATGCTATAATTCATGATATGGATATAGTATACATGTGGGTAGGTGTTAGTGGAACACTTACTGAATGTGATGCACGTGATAGATCACATGGCTGCGAGGATTTTTGGTTTATCACAGGCTTCAATTGTGTTACTAGTCCTTAGATTAGATGCAACATAGTTGTCTTATATGTTGGTTCCAGGGATTTGCCGTTGCTAAGAACCATCCAGTTATCGGGTAAGAGATGCATTGTGTGCTTCCTATGTAGTGGCATATGGAGGCAGGTGATTGCTAATGGGATCCATTGACCTTCGGCGTAAGGTGAACATCCTATGTAATCAGTGGTAGTCTTGATTGTAGAAACCCCTGGCCGACGTACACTTAATTGGAAAGTGTTCCAATGTCGAAAAGAGTTTCGATATGTCATCTCAATCTCACCACACTAATTTTGGCATAGTCATCGAGTTAGTGAATTTGATCAGTCCATGACTCTTACTCGATCAGAATGATAACTAATTGAGGGATTATAATACATGAGAATCAAAAGCCCAAATAGGTTCTTTTCTGAAGTAAGACTTCATTACTAGTAAATCGTCTTGACATAATGCTAGTTGTCACTCAAGATACATTGAAGAGATGGAGAGATTCTCATTGTATACCAAAATGTTTGGTCAACGTCAAAGAGTTTGACATGTCCTGATTGCTACTTAGTAGTGAACCTAAAAGGTCACACGCATATCCATGTGTGATGGTTGACTAAGCGATTAAGGCTAAAACTATAATTAAGAGTTAATGACAGTATCGTTAAGAGTTAACGGATCAAGTTCAATGATTAATTTATAAGGAGCAATCGTTAAGAGTTGATGTCCATGCCATTAAGAGTTCACAAGGGCCTTAGTGTCATTATGAGATAATAAAAGTGCTATTAAGAGTTAATAGTGAGCCTAGATGCAATTTGTGAAAGTTTTGGATAAAGGGACCACAATGGTCGACAACCTTGGGGAATTGTTGACCGTTTTAAGACGAACTATTAACAGCTTCTGGAAAATTGTCAACAGTTTCTATCGATTGTGTTAACAGATCGCATAATTGTTTGTTGATTCGTGAGGTAGAAAGGTTGGGGCATGTGGCAAGGGCGGATGAGAGGAGGACGGCGTCCATCCTCTTGGTTTCCTCCATCTTCCCAGCCCGATTTCCATGTCCTTTGTCTATTGTGAGAGATTTGGGTGGCTAGGGTTTTGGGTATTACATATATAAGCAAGTTGAGAATGCAAGGCAGTGGGTTACTTTCGATTTCTCTCAACCCTAACCCGAATTCTTCTCAATCTCCAAAGCTTGAAAGACCCTCTAGTTGGCCTCTTTCCATTGCTCCTCTTGCTTCCTCGTAGCTATTGTAGCTCATTGTTTGATTGTGAGACTATCAAGCTTGAGAAGTCCCTTTTGATTTGAACCTATTCTCTTTTCAGCCCTAATCTCCCTTACTCTCTCTATCTAGCACAAAGAGAAAATGTAGAGATTCACCATCTCGCTAGAGCGTGGACAGACAAGGCCTCCCTTATTTTCGAGAGTCAATTCGGTCTAACTGAAAAGTTGTTTGGGAGCTATTTGGAGCAAGGAGTTGCTGCTACCGAAGGATTTCAACCTTTTCGTCAGCCTACAAGAGTTAAAAGGTATATACACTAAACCCCCTATGGCATGGTTTAGTTTTGGATAGCATATGGACATCGAAACGAGTCTTGCAAGGTGATTTTGCTTTATGTTTCTACTGCCATTTTATTGGTTTTTTCGAAAAAGTTTTGCAAAATCGGTTATACCCTTGCATTGATACTCCAATAGTTAGTGTTTCTCATCAGTGGTATCAGAGTCTCAGCTCATTTCCATGTCCTATGTGATTATTGGTGCAATATGTATGTGTTTCGAGTTGGGAAATGCTCACTGTTTTGCTGTTAAAGCTATTGTCGATCGACAACCTACACCAATCGATCGACAATTCTAGGCATTTGCCTTGGTGAACTGTCGACGGTATGCAAAAAACTATCGATAATGTAGAGCATAACCCAGAAAATTTCGACAGTATGATATTAGCTGTCGACGGTTTTGAGCAAAACCCAAAAGCTATCGATAGTTTGTCTTGAAACTGTCGATTGTTTTCAGCCCAATCTGAATTTTGGGATTTTTCGATTTCTATTTTTATGCAATGTGATTGTTATGATACAGAATCGATTAATGCTTATGATATGAGATATTAATGTCCCAAAAAATTATGCATATTACATTAACAAGGATATTAATCTAAAATCGCCATAATATTTAATAAGATTGAATTGTGAGGGTGATCATGGACTTATACAATGTGATTGTATGAATGTTTGAATGAATGGATGTATGTTACAGGTATTCAATGGTATATAAAATAATTTATTTCATTCTATTTTTGGGTCTGTAATGAGACATAAGTCTCCTTGTAATTTCATTTTAGTAGGAAAAATGTATAGTACAAATTTCTTGTAAAATGAAGGAGCCATCAAGAGTTGATGGCCCAATGAGCAAGAAGGCTACAAGGAGATTTCCCATGAGATGGGTGTTGCCCGCTAAGTGTTTGATCTGTTGTTTTATTTTTGTATACTTAGTTTTGATGATGAAAAATAATATTTTATTTAATCCCTAAGTTATGAATCAAGGTTGTGGTTTTCAACATAAATCAATTTCAATATCAAGTATTACTTTGTGAGAATGAAAATCAAATGAATTTCAAGTATCGAGATTTCAAAGTCATATTTTTCTAAATCTAGAAGGTTAGCACCTTATAAGGAGACATATATGAAAATATTTTATTTTTAGAAAACTAACTCCCGATATTTCAATAGCTAACATTCATTAGTGATAAAATGATTTTTAACGAATTTTTCAAGAAATAGAAAGTGTATATCTTGGAGGTGGTAAAATCGCGAAATCTTAAGTCTGTACTAAAACCCAAATTCTACTTTCTTATTCTTATGGATTTTGATTTTCTAGATATTTTTATTGAATTCAAATAGGGGGTACTTTCTTATTTACATTTATGTATTAAAGTAAATGGAAGGTAAAATATAAAGTAAATATGTTGTGATGTTTTGTATCAATTAAGTGTTCTTCTACATGTTATCAGCTAAGTGTTCTGTTTTTTTAAGTGAATGGTCGACTGTGTGTATATGTTTTGTCGACTATATCTATGAATAGTCGACTATGTGCCTAAGGATAGTCGACTATACCTAAGAATAGTCGACTATGCTTGATGTTCTGTCGATTATATATGGCTTCTGTCGACTATTATGTAAGGATAGTCGACTATGACTTTTGTTCTATCGACTATGTATTGCATGATGTTGTAAAGTTTCTTTGTATTTTTGTATCTGTCGACTATCAATTGATTTTCTTGAGCAATAGTCGATTATGCTTTCTTGTCTATCGACTATGTCTTAGTTTTACTTGAAAATATAGCCGACTATCCATTATCTTTTGTCGACTATCTCTTTTCGCATAAAGCTTCCAACGACTAGTTTTTCAAATCCCAACGGTCACAAATAGCTAGTTTCAGGCAAAGCTTTTGGGATGCCTATTTATACAAGTCATGGATGAACTTGAGGAGGCTAATGGACAGAAACGAGATGATCTAGCGATTACAAATCATTTTATTCGAGCTTTACAAGAGTCTGTGCTTTCAATGTTATATTCTTCTCTCCAAGGCTTCGTTCTATCTTTGTAAATTTATTTTTAAGCCTTATTTTCATTGTGAGAGAACTTGTAACTAAGAGTGTTAACTCTTAGCTTCTCTCTTTCATTTGTATTGCTTTTATTTTTCCTAACTTGATGTACAAGAGGACTTGCTCGTTGAAGCAAGGGGTTGAAATTCCTAGCTAGGTGCTAGAGGGTTTGCTTGTATAAGCTAGAGGTTTGTAATTTCCTAGTCTTGGAGGTTTTAGTGAATTATTTGCAAAATCCTTAGTGAGGAGCTAAGGTAGTGGATTAAGCTTGGGTTAAGCCGAACCACTATAAATCTTTGAGTTTCTTGTGCTTGTGCTCTTTGATCTATTTATCTTTCCAAGCATTTCATTATTCCTCACTTGGTTCACATTTTTATCTTTGTAAACTTACATCTGTCATTTTATATGCTTCACGTTTTAAATCCTAAAACCTCAATTTGTATCAAAAAGTTTTTCAAGTTCAATTAAGTTTTTAAAATAACTAATTCACCCTCCCTCTTGGTGTGTGCCATAGCACCTCCCGGTTTAACATGATCCCTTATTGATGCTATTGATCAAGTCTAGAGGTTCAGATTTAATCAATTAGCTTAAAGTCCATGATCACTCCACTTTGTATGATTAAATTTATTTGTGTATGAGATACATAAAAGAAAAACTTAAATGCATGCTCAAAGTGAAAATTCTCTAAAAAATAGATTATTTTTGCATAATTCCCCTCTTTCTCAAGAATGGATTCCTCTCCTCAAACCCTCTCAATTTGGCCTAGTTTTGGCCCAAATCCTAATGGCATGTTTTGGGTTAAGCTTGAGGCTTATTTACAGACTTTCTTGGCTAATCATGTATCGCCACCTCAGGATCATTTATGAGAAGTCATAATGACTTCCAAATGGCCAATAATTTCTTATCACATGCCCTTCCATTTATACACCTTGGTTTGTGTGCCTCATCATTACTTCCAACAGCCCATTCCGTCAGTTTGTTTCTTTAATGACATAGTTATGAGTTTCCAAAAATTATACCTCAGCCCTTAGCTTTGTACTATTACACTTTGGCCCAAGCCTTTGTGCTATCGCACTTTAACCCGAACCTTTCAAAGATTGCACTCCTGCACTAGACTTTTCAAAAATTGCACTTTTACCCTAATTCAAAAATTGCACTTTTACCTCAGAGCTTTCATAATCCTTTGGGGAATATCCTATTTCCTTAAATATATGATTTTATGAAATTCTCGGGTATTATACTTAATATGCTAGCAAAAAAACTCATCTAATTATTGATAATTAAATATTATATTCATAATATAATCATTTAATTATTCTTATTTATCCAATAAATAAATGTACTATTATTAGAAATTCTAAAATTACTAATTTATCCTTCTTCTTTTTGAAAGCAATTTCTTATTCGGTGAGACTTTCTAGATTCCCAATTAAATTGACAACAAGAATGCTCAATTATTAATTCTCGTAAATCATGAGTGAGATCTAGCAATATATCATGATTACCCAATTTATTGTAAAGCGAGTATTATGAACCTTTTATTGTGATACTATGCAATACGGTCCTTCTATCATCCTATATCTCGACAAGATATAAGATCATGGATAACATGTCAAATCTCTTAATCTCATCATATGACTAAATCCAAAATCAATCTTGACTAATATGAGATAACCTTTACGGAACACACATTTCATTATCATATTATCTCAGCTAAGGATTTATCGTCAAGTGATTATTGGATCGAATAGAATATCCTCATAAATCTCGAGGTGATAGATTCCATGTCTGATGCTCACATACCTCATTCATCACTGAACTAAACACATAGATACGTATGATTATTCCTAATGAGAACAACCATGTAATATCATTGATATCCTAATCCACTAATACATAGATATCCATGTCATCTCAGGTCTAAGCACTAATTGTATATAATCATATAACAAGCACCCTCTCATCTTCCTTCTATATCTCATACAAAATAACACGAGACTCACTAACCTTATCTTTCAGCATCTCATACTAAATAAGGAGGAAGATGATCCGCTGGTCTTTGCGAGTTGCTACTATCTAGGTTAGGAACTCTATGGTCAGGAACGTGTTTATAGTATAACAAATTGTGAATTATTTGTCACGCATATTCTTAACACTTAAGAATGGTATTCACTCCATATTATACTAATGGATGTATGTTTAATTTAAATCATATTGCAATTTCAAAAAAAAAAAACATAAACTTACTATTTAAATATTATTTAACAAATTACAAGATCAAGTCCATTTGTGTCACTAAAATTGGTCTTCAGGGTTCATATCTAACAATATCCCACTAGCACTAAGACCATTCTACGTGGTATCTCATACCCTACCTATCAAGATGGAATTCTAGTTGTTTCTGGTTCATGGCCTTAGTCAGTGGATCTATTGCATTCTCTAATGTATCATCTACTAATGATTTCTCTAATAAGATGGAAATGTCTCTCAATATGTTTGGTCATTTGGTGAGACCTTGGTTCCTTAACTTGGGTTATGGATCTATTTTTGTCGCAAAATAAGGGAACGACAGACTCTATAAAAGGAACCACTCCAAGTTCTATCACAAACTTTTTGACTCAGACTGCTTCCTTTGCAGCATCTGATGTTGTAGTACACTCGAATTCTATAGTAGAATCGACAGTCGTATCATATTTAGAACTCTTCTAACTGAATATTCCTTCATTACAAGTAAACACATAACTAGAAATAGACTTTATATCATCAACATTTGATGTAAAATCAAAATCTGTGTAACTTTCCACTTTAAGTTCTCCTTCTCCATAATTGAGAATCAAATCCTTAGTCCTTCTCGATTACTTAAAGATATTCTTAACGGCAATCTAGTGTTGCTCATTTGTATTAAACTGATATCTTCTTACAACACTTACAACATAAGCAATATCAGGCTTAGTACATATCATTGCATAAATTAAGCTTCCTATTACCAAAGCATAAGGAATCCTATATATGTGTTCTTTCTCTTCTTGTATCTTACGGCACATGTCACAAGAGAGGTGGATTCCATGTCTAAACGGTAGTTATCCTCGTTTGGAATCCTCCATGTTGAACCTCTTCAACACTCTTTCTATATACCTAGTTTAAGAGAGTCCTATCAATCTCTTGGTTTTATCTTTATAGATCAATATACCAAGAATATAGGTTGCTTCTCCCAAATCTTTCATGTAAAACTTACTTAACAACCATACATTTATTGTTGACAACAATCCTATATCATTCCCAATGAGTAGGATATCATCAACATATAAGACCAAAAGCTTTATCGCACTCCCATTAACCTTTTTATTAATACAGGGTTCATTAACGTTTTGGATGAAATCAAACGATTTGACTTCATCATCAAAGTGGATGTTCCAACTCCTAGATGTTTGCTTAAGACCATAAACGGATCTCTTAAACTTGCATACCTTCCCTATTTGATCCTTAAGTGTGAAGCCTTCAGGTTGTACCATATAGATATCTTGATAAATATAACCATTCTAGAAAACTATCTTCACATCCAACTACCAAATCTCATAATCATAATGAGCGGCAATGGCTAGTAAAATCATAATGGATTTAAGCATAATGATTGGTGAAAATGTTTCCTCATAGTCAATACGTTGTCTTTGACAACAATCTTTTTTATACAAGTCTTGCTTTATAGGTCTCAACCTTTTCATCTGAATCTATCTTCTTCTTAAAGACCCATTTACAACCAATAGGTACTATACCTTCTGGCGAATCTACAAGATTCCAAACTTGATTCGTATACATGGAATCCATTTTGGATTTCATAACTTCTAACCATCTATTCAAGTCGATATCTGATATCGCCTCTTGGTAAGTGGAAAGATCATCTAAATGATCATTATCTCCTACTAGGAACAATTATTGTTCACTTAAGAAACCATATCTCTCAGGTTTTCGAGGTATCCTCTCACTTCTTCTTATGGGAGGTGCAACACTCAGCATTGGCTCCTCAATAGGTTCTTGGACATCCTTTGAAATAGATTCAAATTCGACAAACTCTTCACCAAGTTCTATCTTCCTTTCTACTCCACCTTGAATAAACTCTTTTTCAAGAAATATGGTATTTCTGCTAACAACTACTTGTTGCAGTTTAGGAAGATAAAATCCATATCCTAAGATATCCTTGGGATATCCTATAAATCTTTCATTTAATGATCTTGTCTCAAGTTTATTTGATTTCAGTTTTTTCACAAAAGTTGTACATCCCCAAACCTTAACATGGTTAAGACTTAGCTTTCTACCAACCCATATCGCATAAGATGTTGTAGGAATTGATTTAGAGAGAACTCTATTTAATATATAAATAGCAGTTAGAAGAACGTGTCCCCACAAGAACAAGGGTAAGTGTGTGTAACACAACATACTTCAAACCATATCTAACAGAGTCCAATTTCTCCTCTCTGAAACTCCATTCAATTGAGGTGTTCTTGGTGGAGTCCTTTATGATACAATACCTGAGACCTTAAGAAAATCTTCAAGCTCGTTACTTAAATACTCACCTCCATGATCTAATCGTAAGGCCTTTATCCTTTTACCAGTTTGATTTTCTACTTCATCCTTAAATTCTTTGAACATTTCAAAAAGATTCAGACTTATGCTTCATTAGATAAACATATCCATATCTAGACATATCATTTGTAAAAGTAATAAAATATTGATAACCTCCTCAAGCTACTACATTAATAGGCCCACATACATCTGAATGTATAAGCCCTAAAAATTTTGTGGCCCTAATCCCTGGCCCAACAAAGGGCAATCTCGTCATCTTGCCAAAGATGCATGATTCACAAGTCGGATATGGTTCAAAACCCAATGGGCCTAGAAGCCCATCTCTCTCCAATTTAATGATTCTGTCATCCCTTATATGATCTAATCGATGATGCCATAAAATTTTAGGATTCGGGTCATCTCTTGGTCTCTTATTGTTAACCACACACAATTGTTGCTTGTAATTGTTTAAGCCGATGTTCGTCTTTACCGCAATGGAAACACTTTTCCCTTATCAACGACAGCTTTTCCCTTCTTCTTGCTTATCCTCTTGGATTCCCTCAATGCTTGAATGGTCTTTTACTTGCCTTTGCCTTCTTAGTCCTACTAGAAGAAGTAATAGCCATCACAGCACTAGGCTTCAAATTACCTTGCGTGGTATTGAGTATGTTTAACATCTTGGCCAGGGTGTACTCTATCTTATTCATTTAGAAGTTTGAAATAAAAACCTTCAAATGAATCTGGAAAAAATTGAAGAATTAAATAAATCTGTAGGTCAGCATTAAGGTCAACCTCCCAAACCTTTAATTTATCAATTCTTCTTTGATCCTCCCAGTGTCATCTTTGCCTTAATGAGTGCATTTGATATCTCCCATATATGGTTGTACAGCTGTTCACCATATAACGTTTGCAAGTGACTAATCATAGTATAAGCGTCAAACATCTTCTCATGTTAACATTGTAACTTGTTACTCATTGAAGCAAGCACTACAAGAAAAGTGACTTTTAGTGGCGGCCGGAAAAAATTTGTCACAAATAAAACTATTAGTGGCGGCCGGTTCCGTTTGTCACTAGAAAGACATCTTTAGTAGCAGTTGAAAAAATTGGCCACTAAAAGCCCTTTATTTGTGACGGCCACATGTTATGGTCACTAAAAATATGGTTATTTGTGACGGCCACCACTGGCCGCCACTAAAAGTGGATTATTTATAGCACCAGTAGCGGTGCTTTGTAATAGAACATGATTATTTGTGACGGCCACTAGTGGCCGCCACTAAAGGTGCTCCACACAACATGATTTTTTGTGACGGCCACTAGTGGCCGCCACTAAAGGTGATGGTGGGTATAATATGATTAGTTGTGACGGCCAATAGTGGCCCTCACTAAAGGTGCTCCACACAACGTTTATTTATGACGGTTGGTTGTGGCGGCCACTAAAAGTGGGTGGGCTTTTATACTTATTTGTGAGGTCAGTGGGGGCGGCCACTAAAGGATAACTATTTGTGACGGGCAAGCCATGACGGCCACTAAAAGCTTGAGATAGGGCTTGCCAACTAAAAGCACATTATTTGTGACAATCAAAGCCAGCGACCACTAAAAATATACTTATTTGTGGCAATCAAACATGGTGGCTACTAAAAGTTTCTATGTAAATTGGAATATACACTTATTTGTGGCATAAAATGTGACATAAAATATAAAATATATAATTAATAATTAATAAAAAATATTTTCATTCTTAATAACATTTTTCTTCCAATATACTTTTATAATTAATAATATACTTATTTTTAAAAAATATACTTCTATATTCTTAAAATATAAATATAATTAATAATTAAAACCAGTTTTTATTTCAATATTATATTTTTTACTATTATAACATTTGCAAAAAATATATATATTTTATTTATTTTTCTTTTCTTATAAAATATAAACAAAAGTTATATATATATTTTTAAAAATATTCTTAAAAACTTTTATTTTATTTTCCTTTCATCTCCCTCCCTCGTCTCTCTCCCGCCCCCTTTTCATTTCCCTCCATCTCCCTCCCTCCCTCCCTCATCTCTCCTGCCCCATCTCCTTCTCCGCCGCCTAACTGCCACAACCGTCTCTGTCTCCATCTCCGTTTTCGTTTCCCTCTCCTTCTCCGTCTTCGGCTTTAGCTCCATCGTAGCCTCAACGTTGTCGCTGTTGCCGCCTCCGCTGCCTTAACGCCGCTGTGTCTCCATCTCTAGCAGGTATCTCTCTTCTCTGTTGATTGCACATAAACAATATACTTATAATAATAAATCAGTTTTGAATCTCCTTCTCTAGCATAAACAATATACTTGTAATAATAAATCAGTTTTGAATCTCCTTCTCTAGCAGAAACAATATACTTGTTAGAAGAACTCATTTGGAAAATAAAATTAATGAAAAATAATAAATCAGAAGAGGTTGAAGTATGTAGAAGCAGCCAAACACGCTTAGAATTGCTATAAACTGACTGGATTATAAATTTTATCCAAAGATTAATTGGTGACAATTAATGCTGCTTATAATTTAACTTCATGCGTTAGTTTGGGGTCTTCTTCTTTTGGCCCATAATTTTGAGGTTTCATTAATCTTGTAGGTTGTATTAAATTTTTGGAGTCGTATTACCTCATTTTGGTGACAAAACGTCGGCAAATCGGATGTATATGTGGTCATGCGATTTACAGTATAGATGAGAGCCAGTTAATTACAATTCTGCATGCCTCAATTCAAACTGATGTTGCGCATTCCAAAACTGAACTGAGGTACTTTCTACGACCTTTAATGTTCTATTGCTAACTTTAGTTACGCATAGTTTTCAATTATTGTAACATAGGTTTGCCTTTACACAAGGAGGTTTGATTACTATGACTTCAACCATAGTAGAAATCTTTGTTCTGTAGCGGTATTTGTAATCGCAAAAGTAAAGGAACAATTATGGGTGATTCGATATATTAATTTCTAGACATGATCTTTAAGTTCTGTATTTATGTTATATATATATATATATATATATAAACTGTGTCTAAAAATTCTAAGCAATTTTTACTCCAACCGTGTACGTTCTCCCATTACATTCACATCACATTATTCTAAATCATCTACTCTAAACAATCCATTCTTTCTGCATCTCTTTGCTAAGCATCAACAGGCGATTTGAATAAATAACCAACTATAATACTTGGGTTAAGTTGGCGACTTGTCCTGCATCTCCTATTTAAACCAAGTGTCTTAAATATACCCAAAACAAAGAGGCTCAATTACTAGAAGAAGACCACTTTTACAAGAAAAGATTCAGTAAATAGAAAATAGCATGTTTATTTGCAATAAGCCAAAACTTTTGAATAGAAATTTCATTTCATAACTTGGAATTTCTTGAAAATTCAGCGCACTTTCCCCTTCCTTCCCCAAAAGCCACTTTGTTACCAACCACCCTCCAGCCAACCTCAGCTACTATTGTTGTTGCTAAAAGCCACTATTAGCGTTCTTAGGCCTTGTCCTTATTTCTGAATCTGTTAGGGGTCCTTATGGGATTAGGCCTCCCAAAATCCTCCTCGCCCTTCTCAGTAGCCAAGAGTGGCATCACCGATGCCTGTTTACAGTCCAGAAACTCTAGAGATTGAGTTATTGATTTTGTTGATTCTAATTTTGCAAGTGATCCTGACAAGAGAATATCGCTTACTAGGTATATTTTCACCATTGGTGGTTGTGCTATCAGTTAATGAATATTATCGAATTGCAATATCTTGGTGGTTTACGAGTACTACTATTCAAGTGTGATTGGAGAGATGTATGCAATAAAGGAAGAGGAATCAAGACAAATTATTATGGGTTCACTTCCTTAAATTTTGATAGATCATTGCAGACTAATGAATCATTTATACTTGCTTGCCAAGCTGAACAACTGTTTTATGTAAGGGAAATGGGGAAACCTAATTGGTATGTTGTTCAACGATCACAACCTCGAAACTTTTATGATATGGATGCTTATGAAGCCACTAGTGATGAACCATTTCAACAAAATGATCTATCAAACATTAGCCAATGTTCAACCCAAGATGCGGATCTAAATGACTGTGAGTTTTCATGCCATAGAAGTGACATTCCGCTAGAGATTGCATTTGAAGAAGGGACATCAAGACAACGAAGGAAAAAAATGTATCCTTCAGTTAAGGGAAAGAGAAAGACTAGAGGAAGAAGAAAACAAAAACCAGTTTTAATTGATGATGATTGATTGTATATGTCTTGCTTGCTTAGTTTTGATATGTTTCTTTTTTTTTTTCCCCTCTATTTTTCTAAAGCTTAGTGTATTTCAATGTTTCCTTTTTCTTTAGTCACTTTCTATATATAAGTCTATGTTGTAGCCAATGGAGGGTATAGCTGAAACCAACAAACAAACTCTCGTCACACCAACTAATTTTGATCCATCTACAAGACAAAGTTGCGCTGGTAAGAAATAATTATCTATGTTTTAATAGTTAGGTTTTTTCATCTGTAAAATGATAAAATAATTATTAGTTTTTATTTATCATATATTTATTGTATGGGATCATCATCATCTAATGCAAGAAAAAGAGGTCGAGGGAAAACAAAGAATAAAATACTAACATCTTTGGCTCTTGATCAAAAATTGCCATTGGAATTCAATAATTACGGTCAAGCCATTGGATCAAATGCTAATGTGTTTGCAAGTCATATTGGCAAGATTATTAAAGTATGTGAAGATGCACCAATTTCTTGCAAGCGTTGGGACGATGTTCCACAAGACAATAAGAATAAAATGTATTCTTATGTACTAGTAAGATCAATAATTATTCTATATTATACTTATATGATATTGTATTAAATCGTTCTTCATGACTTATAACGTTTTAAACAACTTTTTCTTTTAACTTGTGTAGGAGAAATTTGAATTTGATGAAAACGAAGTAAGAAAAAATTGGATCTTTAGAAAGATGGGAAGGGCTTTTGAAAACCATAGATATAAGTTAAAGGCTGACTATTATGATGCATATGACAATGATGATGATCGAATTAAGTTTGCTCCAACAACAATCGACCAAGGACAATGGAGACAATTTGTTAGTTGGTTGAGCTCACATGAGTTTCAGGTATTCTATACCCTTTACTTTTTTTATGCACAAGTAACTTTAATTATTTAAAACAAGATTATTGTATTTGGTCTTACATATAGGTTTCTTGTGCTCGTAATAAGTCTAATCGGTCAAAGCAAACAATGACTAAAACTACAGGCACTAGAAGTTTTGCTCGAGTTAGAGCTGAACAGGTATAATTTAAATCATTTATACATCTTTCTCATTAACAATTTTTTTTTTTTTGTTGATTAACTTGTCTATTTAATGCAAGCTGAAATATTAGGACACGAACCGTTTGCATGGGAAATGTTCAAGGTGACACACAAGAAAAAAGACGGGTCAATGGTTGATTCCACATCAAAAGAAATAGTGGTAAATTTTATTTTAAACAGTTTATGTTGTTATTGTGATATATATTTTAGTATTATGCTATAACATATCTATTTTATTTATTATCAAATTTCAGGACAAAATTCAATCTTTAGTAACCCAAAGAGCTGAGGAAGAACCTTCTCAAGCTATTGATGAAAATGAAATTTTTTCTGAAGTAATGGGAAGAGAAAGACATGGACGTGTTCGTGGGTATGGATTCGGACCAACTCCTTCTTCTGTCCTTGGAAAGATTCCATCTCGTCATGAGCTTGTTACAGAACTAGAACAAATGCGACAACATAATAATGGTTTGAAAAATGAAATGCAACTTTTGAAAGAGAAAAATGAAGCGTTGTCGACAGAATTGGACCAAGTCAAAGAAAGGCAATCAATTTTTGAAGCTTTTATGGAAGATGTTAGGGCAGGAAGGATTAGAAATAACAATTGACTAGACTTAATTGTTTGATGTCTTTTTTTGATGACAATGTGATTGTAAATTGCTAGATATCTTTTTTTGATGACAATGTAAATGTAAAGTGCTAGTCAATTATTAATTTACTAGAGTTGTTTTCTAAAGTTTCTTGATGATTAGAATGGTGTTTATTTTGGATACAATGTATTAAATTAATAGGGTTTAAAATATAGAAAAACAAGCAATGGGTTGTGAGAAAATTTTATAAAAATCACTTTTTGTGACGGCCAACAAAAAGTGGCCACTAAAAATGTCTTTTTTTGTGGCAGCCATAACTCTCACTAAAAGTATCAGTCAAACACTTTTTGTGGCAACCAATATAATGTGGTCACTAAAAAATGCTCATTTTGTGGCGGCCAACACTATCACTAAAATCTTACCATTTGTGACAACCAGCAAAGCCGTTACAAAAAATTCATTACCTGTGACAATGGTGGCCGTCACTGAAGAGTCATTATTTGTGACGGCCATGACCGTCACAAAAAATTACATTAGCGGTAGACGACTGTGGTTGTCACTAAAAAAATTTTTGTGACCATCACATCCGGCCGCCACTAAATGGTATTTTTAGTGACGACCAGCCAATAATTGCCACTAATACTATTTGTGACAGACTTTTTAGTGACAGCTTGTGACGACCAACTTAGCGGCCATTAAAACTTTTAGTGACGATCTTGGCCTCCACTAAAAATCTTGTTTCTTGCAGTGAAGCATATAACTCCTAACGATAAGATCACCATCTTGCCACTTATTAAGAGTATTTTACTCTTCTTGAATAATATTTTGAGCCATGGGCGCAAGTACAAACGTATCCAATACATAAGTAATCCTTTTCAAATTGAAAACAATTTTCAAATTATGGAGCCAATCATTGAAATTTGGTTACTTAAGTAATTAGTATAAAGTATTTTTGCAAGTGGGTTAATTGAAGACATTAGATGTCTTTACAGAAAATGAATACATTGTTAGACATCTTGTTTTCTTAACTATCTGATTTTGGTCTTTAAATCAAATAGTACCTCCCACTAAGTTTTTCAAATTCTTTACTCCCAATAAAGGAAAAAGCTAATTCACATTGGTATGAATTCTAGTGGGTATTTAGATTCTTATTAAACTTATTACTCCTTATATTTATAGATTCTTGGAATAATAATTTCAATAAATAGACAACTCTTGTCCAGTACATCTCTGTACGCCCTAAATATTTTACTTCGACTCCCAGTCCAATATACCTCACATTATAATTTTATGGTAATTGAACATGGTTAAATTATACCATCACACTAATAAGTTTGCACAGTTGAATATCAATTCCCTCACATTTATAGTTTTTTGGGTCACGATATTTGTGCATCCACATCTCATCAAATGTTATATAGAAATTAAAATAGTTTAGCCAATGTGTAACCCCTATGTTTTCATATCCGATCAACACAAGAATCAAAATGCCTTAATTTCTACCATGATGAAAAGTTCCGATTAGATTATCTTAACTTTTAAGATCTAACCGATTACAATTTAATTTTACAGATATGGCATATTTTTTATCTTTAATTATTTTGCCTCAAGTTTCACATGCAACTTTTGAACATACATTAACTTTGTAAATAAACATTTCATAAAGTAGTCGATACAATCATGAATTCAAACATGCATACTATGCGCAATTTCAACCATTGGAATCTTTTGACTAAGAGTTAATTTTTATATTTGGATAGATCTAGCCATTGGATCAATTCAATTTTTGGATATGTTAACCACCTCAGAATGAGGGAACATTATGACTAGCTCCGATCAAGGGAATCATCGATCGATGGTGGATGACTGTGAGTAGAATCCCTAGGATTAATTCTTAGATCTAATAGTTGGATATAGTCATATTGCCCCATTTTGGTTATAGTGGCTTAGCGAATAAATGATTATAGCGGTGGGGTCAAATTGTTGAGGAAATTGATCGACAACAAGGTAATTCTAGCCCTGGGTTTTTCTTGATTGAGGGATTTTTATGAAATTATGTAAAATTTTTATGGTGCTAAAATAAAATAAAGAAAAGCTTGGGGTTTGGTGTTGGTTTTGTGTAAGTTTGTGGTTTTGTGAAGTTTTGGAAAGGTTAAGTGTCTTGGTGAAATTTTGTGTAAAATATGGGTTTAAATGATTCATTTAAGAGTCTTAAAGTCCTTAATGTGATTAAGGCATTATCGTGGGGTAAAATGTATTAAAAATATAGTGGTTTGGGCTTAAATGGGATTTTGGGGAAGTATGGACCAAGAACATGATTTTTTTTTATAAAATTTGAAGCCAATATGCAGATTGTGAAAATAAGACTATTTCTATGTGAACAATGTTAATGTTTAAAGGTAAAAAAATGGTGAGTCATGATCTTAGTTCGGTCAGTTTTTGGCCCAACTGAAAATGGAACAAAAAGTGGATAACATATAAATCAACCCTTTTTCAATAATGTGTATCGAGGGATGATTTTGTACAATCAGAATACATATGTGTTTCGCTTTGATTCCTCTAGGGAAATTTGATAGGGTTCTATTGTTTATAGGATTAGAAGTGAAGCTGCAACTCATGGAAGGGCAAATTTAGACATGCAAGTACTTTAGTGGACTTCTAAGAGCATGAAACTTATTTAGCCATTCCATAATTGAAATTAAAAATAAGCTAGATTGTAGAAATAATAAATATTTGTTTAAAATTATCTTCTTTATTTTGTTTAAGATAAATCAATCCCTATAATATCCAAACCCAAAGACTATGACCTGACCCATCGCATCACGTATCGGGCATTCTACAAATGGAAAGTAGCATAATCATGACTTGGGTCTAAATGATGAAACTCATATAGGGCTTCTTGCTTTGGTGAATTATCGCATTGTGCTTCCATTCTGATTTCATATCTAAAATCACATTGTTGATACACTTCACATGACTCACATATTGTAACTCCCTCTCTTTTCAAATGTTAGTTTAGTCTTAACTTTCCTTTTCCTCCATTCCTCTCATTCATTGAGTGTGACTATTGTGTTGGGAAATATTCAATATGCCACCACAAATATATTCCCCTTTCACCATGTGATTAAAATAGGAAATCAAGACATTCACCATGAGCAATAAAATACCAAAATAAATAAAGTATCAATGCAATAACACTAAGAATTATTTAACGTCGTAAAACCCTCCAATGCGAAAGGAAAATTGACAGAGCAAACCGATAATTCCACTATTACCAAATAATAGAACACGATGTTTTTCTTCTCTAGATTTTTTCCCTGAATCTAGAGGTAATCAACTACACACCTTCAAGATAAATTCTTGGCAACCACAGATTTCATCATCTATGTAATAATTGATGGAACCCATAATAACAACAAAGGGAAAGAACTACTTCACCCGATAAATCAATGATAGTAAGCATAAATTTCTTCCTAAAAAAACCAGCAACCAATTACAGCTTCTCATTCTTCAATTGATCATAGTGACAGCCTCTACCTTCTCCAATTGATTGCAACAATAGCGGATTCTAATTCAAATGCCCTCCCATGCAACCCACTATGCACATATATATATAATCATGGGTTGGACCCATATTAATATAAAATTAATAAATGAACCAAAGGGCATATAAGCCCAACAATCTCCCCCTCCAACCCATGAGGGAGGTACACCAAAGACTCCAATCACTTGGAGTCCATCCCGACCTTCTCGGCGCAAAACTCAAGCTTCTGCTTGGTACAACCTCAATCAAAATATCTGTAATATTTTTATCATTGTGAATATTTTCCAACTGCATCAATTTCTTATCAATTGCTCCACGAATCCAATGATACCTTACATCAATGTGTTTGGTACGAGAGTGGTAGGTAAAATTCTTGCTCAACTCAAAAGCACTCTGACTGTCACAATAAACGACGTACTCATTTTGCTTCAGATTGAGCTTTTCGAGAAACTTTTTCATCCACACCTTCTCTTTCCCTGCTTCAGTAATTGTAATGTACTCAGCCTTAGTAGTGGATAATGCCACACATTTCTGTAGTTTTGACTACCAAGAAACAGGTGCCCCTACAAAAGTAAACAAGTACCTAGATGTAGATTTTCTACTATCAAGGTCTCCTGTCATATCTGCATCTGCCATATCTGCATCTGTATACCCTGTTAAAATTGTCTGAGCTCGCCCAAAAACTCAAACACAAAGTAGAAGTTCCTCTGAGACACTTCATGATCCATTTTACTGCTTCCCAATGATCTTTTCCTAGATTAAACTGAAATCTTCTTACCAAACCAATTGCATGTGTAATATCTGAACGAGTACATACCATATCATACATCAAACTAGAAACTATTGAAGAGTAAGGTATTGCTTCCATCTTCTTCTTCTCTTAACTAGTTGAAGGACAAGATCTTTTGGTAAGTTTGAGATGACCACCAAGAGGTGAGCTAACTAATTTAGCTCCTTTCATGCTAAACCTGTCAAATACCTGCTCAATATATTTTTCTTGTGGTAACCACAATCTCTTAGGCTTTCTGTCTTGAACTATCTCCATGCCCAAAATTTGTTTAGCCGGTCCCAAATCTTTCTTCTCAAATGATTTATGCAAGGCTTCCTTCAATTTCTTAATCAACCCTATATCCTGGCCAACTATGAGCATATCATCAACATAAAGCAATAAAATAATAAACTTATCACCTGGAAAAAAATTGATATAAACATAAGAATCTACAATTGTCCTTGTGTATCCCTAACTCGTCATAAAAGCATCAAAATTTTTATACCACTATCTTGGTGCTTACTTGAGCCCATACAAACTCTTCTTTAATTTGCATACAAGGTGTTATTTCCTTTTTTGTTTAAAACCTTCAGGTTGCAACATATAAATCTCTTTCTCCAAGTCACCATGTAGGAAGGTAGTCTTTACATCAAGTTACTCCATCTCCAGATCTAAATTGGTTGCTAAACTAAAAACAACTCTAATGGATGTCATTTTCACAACATGAGAGAAAATCTCATCAAAATTAACACCGTGTTTCTGCCTAAAGCCTTTAACAACCAAATGAGCCTTGTATTTCATCAAATCACCATTGCCATCTCGTTTGATTTTCTACACCCATTTATTTCTCAATGCTTTCCTACCCTTAAGAAGATCCACTAACTCATAAGTATCATTCTTCTTCAAGGAGTTCATATCTTTTGTCATTGCTTTCATCTAGTGGACTTTATCTCTATTAGTCTGTGCCTCTAGAAAATTTCCTAGCTCCTCATTAGTAGTAAGCAAAATATATTCAGAATTATGATACTTATAAGATGGTATGCCCTATCTATTAGACCTTCTGACATGTGCCTCTTCATCTTCTTCCTTATCCAGAATCTGTTTCCCCTTAATAGCAATCTCATCAGCTGGTATATCACCCTGAGTAATTTCATCAACAATATCATCATGAGGGGATAAATTTTCTCCAACAATAGGTTATGGTGTTGGAGAGCTACTAGATGTGAGATCAGGAATAACTACATTCACTCTCCTAGACTGCTTAACTTCATCAAAATCCTCAATTGTTTGGTCTTTATGAAAAACCATATCTCTGCTTCTCACAATCTTCTTTTTCTCTTGATCCCAAAATCTATACCCAAACTACTCATCACCATAACCGAGATATATAAGGAGTAACTTTGTCATCAAGCTTCGATCTTTATTGATAATTTACTCTTGTATTTTGTTTTGATGATGAAAAACAAAATCAATTTATTTTCCTAAGTCATTTGTCAAGCATATGATTTGTTGGAGATTATGATTTGTCAAGAATATGAAAAACCCAAATGATCTATGATTTTTTATTAGTTGGAGATTAGCAAAACAAATTTTAAGATTTGAAAGAATCTCCCAAATGATTTTTACAAATTGGTTTTCAATCATTGGATAAATGAAGCAAAAATGTTTCAAAGGCAAAAGACTATGTTATTGAGTCAAATTGCTCCAATCATCCTATTGTGTATTTTGGTGTTTAACTTCTAAGTCTAAAAGATTAGTGCATTATGAGGAGACATATAAGAAAATATTTTCATTTTGAAAAACTATCTCCTCATTTTTTGATAGACATTATTCATTGTTGTTAAAACGATTTTTAATAAATTTTTCAATAATTATAAGGTATGTATTTTGAGAGTGGTAAATTTGTTAAATCTCAAGTTTGTACTAAAACCAAAATTCTATTTTCTTATGATTATGGATTTTGATTTTTTAGATATTTTTATTGAATCCAAATAAGGAGTACTTTCTTATTTATATTTATGTATTAAAGTAAATGGAAGGTAAATATAAATTAAAGAAAATGAGGACATTTACTTTGTCAACTATCAGAATAGATATATTGACTTGGTCGACTAAGTTATAGGCTTTGTCGACCAACAGTATGCTTATTTATGTCTTGGTCGACTAAGCTATAAGCTTTGTCGACTAACAGTGCTTATGTGTTGACTTGGTCGACTAACTCCTTGAGCTTGTGGACAGAAGAATAGCATTGGTTGACTAAGTGTCATGCCTATTTTTGTCTTGGTCGACTAAGTGTTCTATTGTTTTTATGACTTGATCGACCAACTTATTTTGTCTGTCAACCAAGCTTGTTATTTTTCCTGATTCTATCAACTAACCATTTTTATCTATCGACTAACTCTTTTCATAAAAAGCTATAACGGCTAGTTTTTCAAATCCCAACGGTCACAAACGGCTAGTTTTCTCTTAGATCTTTTGGGATGCCTATATACACATCAAGGATGATCAACAAGAGGCTAATGGATGGGAATGAAGTGAAGTGAGCTTAAAGATTATTTCATACTTCTCGATTTGCATTTGTGCTTCAACTTTTCTCTCAAAAGGCTTTGTACTAAATTTGTTTCATTTGATTCAAGTCTTGTATCTTCATTGAGAGACATTGTAACTAAGAGTGTATACTCTTAGAAACTCTTTTTTGTATCTTTCTTATTTTTCCTAGCTTGTATTGCTAGAGGGCTTGCTTTTCAAGCAAGAGGTTATATTTCCTAGCTTGGTGCTAGAGGGCTTATCCGAAGTGGTAGGAGGTTTTAGTGAATTGTTTGCAAAATCTTTAGTGAGGAGCTAAGGTAGTGGATTAGGGTTGGGTTAAGACGAACCACTATAAATCCTTATGTTCATCTCTTGCTTATGCTCTTTATTTATTTATCTTTTCAAGCATCTCTATATTCCTCACTTGATTCATATATTTAACCTTTCATTGAAAAAGATTTCATATTTTTCAATCTTGTGTTCTCCATTGTCAAGATGAGATTGTCTTTATACGATTGATACCTCATCGTGCCATTTCAAGGTCTTGAGGTTTAACAAAGCTGTGGTCTTCATAAACGACATCTCCTTTTTATCAAAAGAATTTTTAAGGAAAAAGAAATTTTATATACCAATTCACCCCCTTCTTGGTGTGTTCCATAGCATTTCAAATCTAACATGTTCCTTAGGCACATGTTTTGTTGTACTTTTTGTACAATAGTTTTAATTATGAAAAACATATATTGGTTTAATCCCTAAGTCATGAGTCAAGTATGTGGTTTTCAATATATATTAATTTCAGTATCAAGTTTCACTTTGTGAAAATGAAAACCCTGTTTTGACTAAGTCTGGAAGGTCAGCACCTTTTAAGGAGACATATAAGAAAGAGTTTTCTTTTTGGAAAACTATCTCCCTGTAATTTGATATCTAACATTCATTAGTGCTAAAACAATTTTTAATAAATTTTTTATCAAATAGAAAGTATATATTTTGGAGGTGGTTAAATCGCAAAATCGTAAGTTTGTACTAAAACCCAAAATCTACTTTCTTATTGTTTTGGATTTTGATTTTCTAGATATTTTTATTGAATCCAAATAGGGGTACTTGATAGAGCACATATTTTCATATTATTTAGCCCTCATATTTAGTCTTTTTGCACATTAGTTGTGTCATTTTATTCATCTTGACTTTATTTCATTTTATTTCATAGGAATTGGGCTTCACACTATTTTACTTTATTTTTCCAGGTTTAGGGCTATGGGAGCATGAGATGGGGCATGAGACATCTTGATGGCAATGAGATATCTTGGAAATTGGAGATAGAGAAGTAAGGGCAATTTTAGCAGATTTAACCCCCTGCACTTCCTTTAGTATTTTGGCCAAGATAAAATTTTAGAATGAAGATGATGTCTTCAGAGATACTGTAGAGGACTTCTTGGGCTTTCTGTAATGGTATGGTTTGTCCAAATCCGAGTTCGTTTGGGCCTTCAAACAGCACTTCAAAGTCGGGGCTAGGAAGTTGGGTCAAATTAGGAAAGCTGAACAGATGCTGATTCTTTAAAAGGCCATATCTTGGGCGTCCGATATCCAAATCAAGTGATTCAAAAGCCCAAATTTATCTAATCTTCCTGATCTACAATTCTTGTAAAGAGGCCGAAGCCCAGAACGCACGTTAACCTATCTGAAATCGGCTGAGAAGTGGCAGTAACCTAGGGTTTCATCCTTAAGCTCTACTTAAGCACCTTAAGTGGTCGATTTTGATATTATTCTTTTGAAGGGCGTGAACAGTAGCCAGCTTTCCTTCTCCCCATTGTTCTTGTCAAGATGGAGGGCTAAGGATTCTGTAATCAGTTGCAATACCATCCTTGTTCCCTGTTTGAGTCTTTGGTTTTAATGGAAATCTAGTTTTTAGTTTTAACTTTATTGTTCTCTTGTTTCTGTTCTCTCTTAAATCTGTGTATGTGTTGATGCCGGTTGGATGAATGCATGCATTGTCTTTGTTTGAGAATCCAAGGTTTTTGTGCTCGGTTGAGGCTTTAACTAGAAGCAAGAACAATCAGTCTCGAATCTGTGCAATAAGGGGAATCAAAACTGATAGATTGAACTAAGAGGTTTCTGAAATCTTTTTATTGGTTTTCTTTCCAATCTTTGGCTGTTGTTAAAGGATTTTTCTGATTTTTGATTTGAGGATTAAAACTAAACAAATTGTTTATTGAGAAGGCGATGAAAACTGGGATAGAAGGTTGGTTTGCAACTGATTGCATCTTGATTCATTGTGTTCTTGCATATCTTGTTTTCTGTTTTTCATCACAAACTTCCCCCCCCCCCCCCCCGTTTAGCCTTGTTTTGACAGATCCGTTAGAGGTTCGTTGGGAGACGACTTTGGGTTGCACCCTTGCTGCAAATCAAAATTCTTATTCATCTAATCTATTGGTGTTCGACAGCCCCGATCAATACTTCGTTATTTACATTTATGTATTAAAGTAAATGAAGGTAAAATATAAATAAAAGAAAATGTGGACAATGCTATGGATTGTGCTTTCATGCATATGTTTCTGAATATCTGTCATGTTCCTATGCATGTTTCGAAACCCCTTTGAAAAGGTTTTTAATGTTTTCAGTGTATGCTATTTCGAAACATCTATGCAATGTATGTGTTTTCAATTTAGGTTTTGAACCATATTTCGAAACTTATATGTCTATGTTTCGAAACCTATATGCATCATGTTTCGAAACCTCATTTCTAGAGAGGTATGTTTCGAAACCTATTATGTCATGTTTAGAAACCTCTGACATTCTGTCAACAGATCATTTGAAAATCGACATGCATGTGTGTTGTATTTTTGTATGCTTCTCACATCATTTGTTTAATGCATTCTCCATGATAAGGAGATTCAAATTTAAATGTGAAAGTGGAGACCATTGTTTATTCTTAATACCCATAAGCTTCTTTAGAATCTATCTCCCACTATCTGTTGTCTCAAAGTGCTTGTCCTACTGTAAAGTGTTGTATGTTTCGAAACCTATGTGTAAAATTATGATGTTTCGAAACCTGCTTTTCTGTCTTGTCTCTAACGGCTATACACGGCCAGATTTCTATCTCTTGGTATAAATAGTAGGTATTTGAAGACAAGAAGAGATTGATTGAGCAAGAACAAGATACAACAAGCGAGCACACACTAGAGACACACACACAAGCACATATGATCTAAATCCGTTTGACAAGCTTTCAAAGAGGATTCATTCATCCATTCCTAGATGTGCATTGTGATGTGAAAAAGAAGAAGCAAGTGAAAACAATGAGTATCATCCTCCAGCTCTCCTCACCTCAAGTTAAGAGGTTTGTACAACCATGTGGTAAGACATTTATTGCTCTTTGGGTTATAAACATAAAACGTTTATTATCTTGTAAATGTTCTAAAGGTTTGAGTTTAGCCTAAAACTCATTTGGTGTAAAGGTTTGAGTTTAGCCTAAAACTCATTGTGTCAAAGGTTTGAGTTGAGCCTTAAAACTCACTTAGTGTAAAGTTTGAGTTAAGCCTAAAACTCACTTGGTGATAGGTTTGAGTTGAGCCCGTAAAAACTCACATTGTAAGGTTTTGGGGTGAACCGTTGTAAAACCCTTGTTGTGGTGATCACTAGTAAAAGTGATTGGGATTGCAAATCCTTCAAGTGGGTAAGCTTGAAGGTAGTGGAGTAGGTGGGTGCCGAACCACTATATATCTTGTGTGCAATTGTTCTTTAGCTTTTGCTTATCATTATTGTCTATTGCACATGTTATCATAAGATTTGTTATCAAAGGCTAAAATAGTTTTCTTGTGCATAAACTTATACATATACATAGAAAACCTATCTTTGATATTCAAACATCTTTGATATACTCTTAATTATATAAATCATCATTTCCAAATATCGTTATTTTGAAATACAAGATAAAGGATTTCGAATCAAGCAAAGCAGTGAAGTAGATTTCGAAACATATATAGTAGGTTTCGAAACCTACTTAACAGAAAGGTTTATTTCGAAACATATATCTTATATTTCGAAACATAGTGTTTTGTCATCTATCAAAGTTTTAATTTATCGAAAATTTACCTAATCCCAATTCACCTCCCCTCTTGGGATATATTTACCATCATTAGGAACCAACAACATGCACAAAAGCTTTGCACCCAAACACGTTCAAATGAGAGTAGGAAATATCTTTGTCGGTCTAAACACTTTTTGGAATATCAAAATCCAAAGGAACAGAAGGGGATCTATTGATCAAGTAGCAAGTTGTCTGAACTACTTTACCCCAAAAGATTTTAGGTAGTTTGGTTGTCTTCAACATGCATCTGACTCTGACAAGAATGGTACGGTTAATTCTTTCCCTCACACCATTAAGCTGAGGAGTGCTTGCTTCTGTAAACTCACGTCGAATCCCAAATTTTGAACAATATTGCCTTAACTCATGTGAAGTATATTCCCCATCATTATCAATTATGATGCATTTCAGAGGCTTACCTGTTTTTTGTTCTACCAGACATGAAACTGTTGAAACTCTGAAATACCTAATCTTTAGATTTCAGAAGATATACCCATAGTTTTCTAGAAGCTTCGTCCACAAAGGTAACAAAATACTTATTTCCACTCAAAGTAGCTACATCACTAGGAGAGCACACGTCAGAATGCAAAAGTTCTAAAATATCATATTTTCTTCTAAAAGAGCCACTAAAAGAAACCCTATGCTACTTACCATATAAACAATGATCACATCGGTGTAGAGGCATACCATTGGCTAAGGGAATGTTTGTCTTCTTATCTAGAACTTGCAACCCTTTTTCACTCACATGACTGAGCCTCTTGTGCCATAGATCAGGATAAGAATCTTAACTACATTCAGCTCACTTTTACAAGCTTTTGCATAAGTCTTGTAGAGCATGCAACAAGCTTTTCCTTTAGCAACAATCAAGTCCCTTTTGATCATTTCCATTTCAAATCACCGAAATGGTTACGATAACCCAATTTGTCAAGAGACAAAACTGAAATTAGATTGAGGCGCATATCAGCAATATGTCTCACATCCTTCAGCACCAATGAGCAACCAAGACCTATTTGCAAATAAATGTCACTGTTATGGGTATTTCTTGGAAAGAGCTAAGTAGGCTGAACTCGACCTTGCAGGCCAGCCCAAGTGTCTTGAAGCCCACATAGGCCCAAGGCCTAGGTCGTCAGAACCAGCTCGCACTTCTCCTACTCCGAGCTTAGGCCATGGACCAAGCGAGCTCCCATCAACGCGTTAAGCTCTTAGACCGCAAACCAAGCAAGCTCCCAACAGCGCTCTCATTTCGCAAACTGAGGGATCATTCAGCTTACGGACTACTTGATCATTCAGCTTGCATGAGCGAGAAGACTACGAAGTAATGATGGGCTAGACATCATTCTGGCTGGACTGTCCGAGCCCAATCTAGTTTCTCTCTTGGCCCATCTTTTAGCCCATGACGGTCCCATCCTAGCCCTATGCCAGTCTGCAGCAACATCATTGCAACCTCTACTGGGTATTCGTATGCCCACCTCAAATCTCATCCGCATTAATGAGGGACCAATCAACGCCAAGCGCCACCTGGGAAACCTCATCGGTGCCGGGATTCAATCTCATCACTTGCAAAAGCACAGTACATGTGGCGAGGGCATTTCCTCCTCTTATATTTAGCTAGCTCTCTTCAGAGTCAAGGTACGCTCTCACTCTCTGTCTTGCTAATACACAGCTTACTCCCTTACTTACTTGGGCGTCGGAGTGCTTGCAGGGGCCAGTCATCGGAGCGCTAACCGAACCTTCCAAATCTCTCTGGTGCGTCTTCTCTTCTCCCCCTTCATGTCCATTTCTCAGAGCGAGCAAAGGAATCACGATCGACCAAATCTGAACGTCGACATTTTGGCGTTAGAGAAAGGGGCCCGCTCTGATTGATAGCGATGCCAAGAGGAAGAAACACCAGAAGTTCTGAAGTGGTGACCAAACAGCCTAGAAACCATGTTAATCAACTGCCGAAAGTTCCACTTGTCAGGGGCGCAGTTGCAACCGCTACAACTACTTCTATACCCCCACGTTTTGGAGCCACCTCTGCCATCCCCGCGTGGGTTCCCTGCCAATCTGCTGTCCTTACTCCCGAAACGGAGGCGATACAGGCTTGGCAGAAGCATCAAGAAGTGCTAGAGGGTACAGTCATGCAACTCGTTGACATAGTTAGGACATTGGCCCAAATGAAAGTTCGTGTAGCCCAAATGCAGGTGAAGGCTACGCCACCCCGGCAACATGGGAATTCACCTTGAGGAGAAAGCTCGGTCAGGGTTAGCCCAGGCTGTGCCACATACCGCAACTCGCGAGACCTCGAGAATAGGAGGCGGGGTATGCCGCGAGATCACTATTCACCAGAGTAAGCCAGCGAACAGGAGAAGCGATCTCGTACTAGGTAATCTATGGATTAGGACCCCACCGTGGAAGGACTACTGCAGAGGGTCCAATAGCTGGAGGCAAGATACGGGACACAAGATCGAAGAGAGGGCCACAAAGTGAGGACCCCATTCTCTAGGGAAATCGAGCTAGATCCTCTCCCCCGCAGATTTAAGGTCCCTAGAATCCCTTAGTACAATGGGGATAGCGACCCATATGACCACCTGGATGCTTTCAATGTCCAGATGGACCTGCAGACTTCTAGCTCGTTGGCAAAATGCCAAGCCTTCCCCATAACCTTGGGAGACATACCTCGGACTTGGCTAAGGAGTCTCCGTCCTCGCAACATCTGTAGCTGGGAGGGGTGTCAAAGAAAGTTTATAAGTCAATACAGGTCGCTTAGGAGGCAACTCGCCCTAACCTGTCACCTCGCTACAGTGTTCAAACAGCCCAATGAATCCTTGAAGAATTACATTGAGAGGTTCATCATGAAGTCAATATTGTTGATAACCCATCAAATGAAAGTACTTTGACTACGATATCTGTGGGGCTCCGGAAGGATGGGAAGCTCTATGAGAGCATCTACAAATCCCTCGTAAGGGACCTGGGCGAGTTCTACAAACGAGCTGCGAATGAGGTCAGATGGGAGGAGACCTTTTTTCTCTAGAAAGTTGGATGACCAAAAGAATGAGATTGGAAGCACCAGTCACAGCAAGAAAAGTGACAATAGCGACAATGATAAGGTCGGTAAGAACTCAAGGAACGAGCTAGGTTACGAGCGACCTGCGCACCAAGGTCGCAACGACAACTACAATATCCTTCTGACACTCAGGATAGGATCTTCGCTACTGAGAAAGGCGAGGAGGATTTTGGGAGGCCTAATCCCATAAGGACCCCCAACAGATTCAGAAATAAGGACAGACCCTGTGCTTACCACGACGAAGTGGGTTACAACACCTCTGAGTGTCGAGCATTGAAGGACACAGTCGAGGACTTGATCAAAAGAGGCCACTTGCATGATTATGTGATGCGACCAGAATGCTAGAAGCCTCAGCAACAGGCTCAACCAGAGCCTTGTCGAGCTCCTGAGCAGGATTGAGCACCTGCGATCGCATAAGGATGGCTACCATCAACAGCAGGCTACGAAAATTGTAACATGAGAATTCGAATTCGGTGCTATAACGTCGGTGATACCGGGCTGCGCCTTGTTCTTCATGGAGCTTAAAAGGCCAGCGACCAGACACTAAGCCAGAACTGCGAAGGCCCCCATATTATCAAAAAAAGCCTAGGAAACAGAGCGTATCGATGGGGCTATTCTCCCACGTACTTGGAATGTGGAGCACCTCCGTCCTTACTCCCAATGAGCTTAACTGATTCTTACTTATTCTCCAACTTTCTTTTACAAATAATTCTGATTGGAATTTATTGATTTTCATTATGTAAGCTTATTTCTCTTTACTCATGTTTCATGTTCAATTGAATGTCCTTAAAATTGGGGCTAGAGATACCATGGTTTGCAAGCTAGGGCCTATTCCTCTTAGCCTCCGTGCTATGGTTTGCAGCTTATCTGAGTATTCATCTTGGTCTTCCCCCAGGTCGTGGTGTGCGAGCTGAGAACCATTCATGTTGACTTAAAGTCATGGTTTGGAACCTACTAAGCAACCACTTCCATTAATAATCTCGAGCTAAGGGTTCACTAACTAGGGTCCTTTCATCTTGACTCAAGTCATGATCTGCGACTTATCTGGGTGTTCCCTCTCGACTCATTAAACTTTTAAGAAGCTATGGTATATTAGTTAGGATTGCAGCACGATCTATCTGGACATATAGCTTGGCAATGCAAATCAATCTCAATAGAATACAACTCATTCAAGTTTTCTACGAAGCCATTGTGTGTTAGCTGAGATCGCGATGCGATTTATCTAAACATATATCTTGGCAAGGTCTTCAATATGACCCATATATTATTTCATCATGGTATGCTCTCGCTCGCCACAAAATTATAGTCCACGATCTTCTGGATGTCGGCATGGGATGGCATAATTTGGAATGATCGGGCAAAAGTCAGAAAGGTAGATCAACGGATCGCATAGCCCGCTTCAATCAGCATACATTAGCTCTCAGTTAGCAGATCGCACTAAGAGCTGGGGGGGCTAATGTTATGGGTATTTCTTAGAAAGAGCTAAGTGGGCTGAACTTGACCTTGCAGGCCAGCCCAAGTGTAATACCCAGGAAATTATTTGAGGTTATAAACGGTATTCAATGAAGGGCATAAATGGAATTTGTGGAAACATGAGGCTATAGGGTATACTGACGCAGCTTTAGGTGATCGAATTAGACGAAGGGAGTACCCCGGACCCTAGATAGCCAAGGGAAATGGTATAGTATCAATGAATGATTTGAGTTATGATTTTTGGTAATGAAAGAAATGGGATCGGGAACAGTGTTTAGTACAGCTGTCGATCAGGCTGAGAAAATCGAATCGACATAGGAGACATCCGGAAGGTCAACAGAGCATGTTAAGGACCAATATTTTATGTATAGAACAACTCTTAAGTGATTTTAGGTTAAAACAAATAGATTTAAGGTCAAATTGACCAATCGGGCCTAGGTGCAATTTTTTAAATTTGCCCAAGGGAGGTTAAAACGGTAATTTTTTGGGAGTTTCAAGGATGAAATGAATAGTACAAAGTTTGAGGGCCTTCGTGGTATAGTTGAATTCATCAGGGGTATCATGGAAAGGGTGGAAATGTCATTAGAAGAAAGCAGGGGGTCAAAATGTAATAAAACAAAAATCTGGCAGTGTGAACGCAAAGGAGAAAACAGCCGCCACACTGCCACCGCACGTGGAGGCCATTTCTGGCGATGGGACGATCGGGGAGGAACTGGGGGAGGTCGTATACGGCGTGGGCTGGCTTGGGGGCCAAACCTTGGCCACTGATTGGCCAGAACTTGGCCGAATTTTTGCTATAAATAGCAAGGGTTTCGGTTGACACTTAGCAAGAAAATCGATCATGGTGTTGGATGTTTTTGGGAGAATGGTTAAGGGGCTATTGATGCTTGCATCAAGGGTAAGAGTTTGGGAGGTTTTTGGAATGTTTTCATCAAATGAAGAGGCCGATTGAAGCTCGGTCGAGAATGGGTGGCGGACCGCCTACAGCTACCTGCAACTGCCATTTTCAGGCGTTTTTCGATGAGGTTTCGGGCTCCAACCAGTGCCATTGTGATCGACTTCAAGTGGGCTTCAAGGGGATACCTTCAGATCGGTCATTGGAGACGTCGGCGGTGGCTGAAAATTTGGGGAAGAAGGTGGTGCGTGGCGCCACGCACCACACACCACCCGCACCCACGCGCTAAGCGCGTGAGGGCGCGTGAATGGGGGTATTCTGGTAATTTCTTTTCCATTATTTTTCTTAATTTATTTTAGGAATTATCATGTGGAAAAATTCGGAAAAATGTTTGAGGAAATAATTATTTTGAAATTATCGAGGTGAAAAATGGAAGAAAATAGAGGAAATTATGAAAAAATTAAGGAAAATGGAGTTTAATGCTTCCTTAATTAAATATGGTGTTTAGGAAGTATTATGGTTCGAGGTTGACTACAAGTTCAAGTGTTTGTGATATGGCACGCAAATCGAGGCATTGCACGAGGATCAAGGCTATCCGAATACGTTTAGGTGAGTGGTCTGACTCTAGTTTTACCCTTATTTTGGGAAATGTCTTGGTGAGAGTGTAGTGAGTTCAGGTGAGCGGTCTTACCAGAACTCGGGATGCTATGCTTATGCGTTTTATTCATGTATTCATGGCATCATTTGCATATTAATCATGTATTATATCGCATCAATTGTTTTTACTTGCAAAAGAGTCAGTGCATAGCGTGTGATTTTCATATCATCGGGGCATTGATTTTCATGTTGTTGTTGGGTCCGTGCGGGACGGGATGGGGTCTTCTTGAGAATGGGACAAGGTTAATCCTGGTGAACGAGTGACACGATAGGGCACTCGAGAGATTTAAGTATGTCGCAGCAAGGTCAACCCCAACGGTGTGTGGAATGGATTTTCCACGGGAGGTTGAGTATGTCAGGGAGATTTCTCAAGATAGACGTGTTACATGTCGTTTTGTCTATATATGCCATGCTCGTATGTCTTTTATGCATTATGTAAACTATTTCATGTCGTCACTTAGATGTTTTGTCATCTAACCTGGGTTATGCCCCTAGAACGTTCAATGTTCCAGTCAGGGACTGCTCGAAGGCAAGGACATGGCTGGTTGAAGGTCAACGGTGCTTAGATTGATAGTTGTTGTAAACTTTTGGGGTTTTAGTATGTATTTCAGGTTGTGTATGAATAGTTGTACGATAACGTTGTTATCATTTGGTTATCTGTATTACGTATTTTGTATGGAAATACTATGTAAGAATCACACTGTTTGATGTTAATGTATCTGCTGCATTATGGTCTATCTCGTTTAATTGTTAAGATTATTGATCTTGTTAAGTTAAACGGGCAAGACTGGGGTTTTTGGGATCCTGTGTGTGTATGTAAAGGTTGTTCATAAAGCACCGCGCGTGATGATGTTAGAGAAAAAAAAAAGATTCCCAAAAATACCCTTATAGTGAGGCGAGGTGTTACACCAAGTCTCTTAAAGCCCATATAGGCCCAAGGCTAAGGTTGTCGAAACCAGCTTGCACTTCTCCTACTCCGAGCTCAGGCAAGCTCCCATCAACACGTTAAGCTCGTAGACTGCTGACCAAGCAAGCTCCCAGCAGCGCTCTTAGTTCGCAGACCACAAGATCATTCAGCTTGCGGACAGCTTGATCATTCAGCTCGCATGAGCGAGAAGAATGCGGAGTAATGATGGGCTAGACATCATTCTGGCTGGACTGTTGGGGCCTAATCTGGTTTCTCTCTTGGCCCATCTCTTAGCCCATGACAGTCCCATCTTGGCCCTATGCCAGTTTGCAGCAACATCATTGCAACCTCTATTGGGTATTCATAGCCTGCCTCAAATCCCATATGCATTAATGAGGGACTAATCAACGCCATGTTGCCACCTAGGAAACCTCACCGGCGCCGGTATTCAGTCTCATCACTTGCAAAAGCACAATACATATGGAGAGGGCATTCCCTCCTCCTATATTTAGCTAGCCTTCTTCAGAGCCGAGGTACGCTCTCACTCTCTGACTTGCTAATACACAGCATACTCCCTTACTTACTTGGGCATCGGAGTGCTTGTAGGGGCCGGGTGCCGGAGCGCTGACCGAACCTTTCAAATCTCTCTAGTGCATCTTCTCTTCTCCCCCTTCGTGTCCATTTCTCAGAGCGGGTAAATGAATCACGGTCGACCAAATCTGAACGTCGACAGTCACCAATCCTAACAATCTTAGATTGACTGGTATTCCCCATCTTTATGATACCAAAATCACCTGCTCTATAATTAACAAATAAATCTATATTCGAACAAACATGGGAGGAAGCACCACTATCAATAATCCATGCAGTACTGGAATCATCTATTTGTAAGCAATAACCTGCACAAGATAGTACTTCTTCACTAATAGTTACAACAGCTGCAGTGTTCTTATCATCCTCTTTCTTCTGATTGCTGTCTTCCTTTTACTCTCTCAACCAAATATGACAATTTCTTTTAATATGACCCACATTTTCACAATGATAACAAACTGGCCTTTTGTCTTTTGATTTTGATCGACCTCTTGACTTGTTGTGACCTTTATGCCCTTTATTCTTATTTATCCCTCTATCCTCTATAACAAGAGCATGTGTATGATCTGATCTTGTGCATACACCTAAAGACTTTCTCCTTGATTCTTCATTCTGCATACTATCTTTCATAGAATCCATAATCAAAACACCATCTGAAGGAGAGTTACTAATAGTCACAACAAAGGTCTCCCAACTATCTTGCAAAGAACTCAAAAGCAACAAAGCCAACAAATTATCTTCAAGGGTCATACTCATAGTCCCCAACTGATTTATGATATTTTGGAAATTGTTCAAATGCTTTATCACACCCATGCCATTTCTGTATTTCATGTTGACCAAGTCTCTTACAAAAAAGACTTTTTCTTAAAGCAGTCTTCTTCTCAAACATAAACTCCAATTTCCACCCACTATCTCCTGTGCCATATGATAAAACACGATGTTATCCACCCCCTGTCTTATAGTTCCAATAGTATTTATGTGTTGTTTATACCAGTCTTTTTCTAACATACCTTTCAGTTTAGCCTTATAACCCTCAATAGGATCATGCAAATCCTTACAATAAAGGATATCTTCCATTCTAGGCTTCCACGTTACCCAATCATGATTGGTAAGTCTAGTCATAGCACTATCAACCGAATCCTCCATTTTAATTCACACAATTCAACATTGCTCTAATACTAATGTTGGGAAATATTCAATACGCCAACACAAATATATTCCCTTTTCACTGTGTGATTAAAATAGAAATTCAAGACAATCACCATGAGCAATAAAATACTAGAATAAATAAAGTATCAATGCAATAACACCAAAAATTATTTAACATCGTAAAACCCTCTAATGCGAAGGAAAAATCTGTAACACCCAAAATTCTCATAGAATTACGTGTTTTGAAGAAATGAATGATGTCCCACTGCTTGGTGAAAAATAGAAAATTTTTCAGGCAAAACTATAATTTTTCTAAAGCTGTGGGGCAAAAATGCAATTTTTACAAAATTCAAACTTACCCAAAGGCGAGAAACAACATCCAAGGAAACCTTGAGAATCTTATAGGGACCTAGGGAAAAGGGGTTAGAAGGGAAAATAACTTATTCAAGCTGTTGGGGGAATAAACATAAATATACAAAGTTGAGGACCAAAGTGAAAATAAATAAATCTTATAACCATCTTCGCCGGAGGAAGGAACTAGCCATGACCAAGTTAGAAGCTGGTTAGAAGGTCATCATGAAGGGGTTTAGGTGGCCTCCCAGGTGTCCCCAATGTTGGCAAATTCTGATTAGTTCAGGTTACCTATAAATATGGAAGAAATTTGGAGAATGAAGAAAAAACCAGTCCAAACCGTGGGGAATTTAGGTTGATTTGAGGGATTTCTAGGTGAGGAATAGAACCAAAATAGGTAGGGTAAGATTATGCAACAAACGAGGAGAGTTTTGATGCCAAAATGAGAGAGATATAGGTGAGTGACTGAAAAATAACATCTGGTTGGAATCTAGGTTGGGTGATTAGAAACTCTATCCAAAAGCAAAAACTGAAGCTATATCATTGTAGAGGAGGGAGAGAGGAATATATAGGATCAAATGGAAGGCAAAACGGAGTTCGGATGAAGGAGAAAAGTAAAAAAAAAAAAACTGCAGTTGCTCGTGATCACCAGCGAACGGACGTAAGGAAGAAGACGCACGTGCAACACACACGCCAACCAGCCAGGTGCGTGAGCCGTGAGTAGGCTCCATCCCCGAGGCGAGTGAGAGAGCGTGAATAGGTAAGAAATTCTAGAAAAAATTCAAAAAAATAAAATAAAACAATATCTAGTGTTTTGTGGAAGAAAAATCCAAAAACTAGCTAAAACAATTCTCGATTTTATATAGAAAAGGGCAATTCGATAGTCCTAACTGCTTTCTGTCAAGACACTCAGTAAAGGTAAGTGGTTCTCTTGCCCATACTTGCATCTTGGCCATATTTGACTGTCATTTGTGGTGATTTGCATCTCATGTTCCTTTTTTTGGCTAGCATATCTCCTTGTTTTAGCATTAAAATTCGGTACACTGAGCCAATGGTTATGTTACGCACCATGGGTGATCTTGGAATCACTTGGCCTAAGTTTGACTGTGGGACATGGTGAATGGATGGAATTTATGGTTACTAACTTAGTGTCAATTTTTATGGATATTGCATTTCAAATTTTATGTCTGCATATGCATATTCCAGAAAGTAGTACAAGACCACTTACTTAGATGTTCATATCTAATCTCAGCATATTCAAATGTGCCAGGTACCTCGAGCACAGGCAAAAACAAAGGAAATGATGTGGCTAGTCCCTAGCAATTCATTTCTTATGTTTCTCTTGTTTAAAATTCTATTCCTTTTTCCCTTCGTCATCTCTTTAAGCTATATAATCGAAGACGGATCTACTTTGGTTTGGGTATGCTATTGGATAATTTATCATCTCTATATGGACTGAATATGAATGCATGATTGGACCTCATGTGAACAAATGACAGCTATGATCGATACTTGGATCCCAAATGGACTATATTTGGACCTCATGTGGACAATTTTTGGACTACGTATGAATTATATTTGAACTATAAGAGGAAATACAAGACAAAGACTCCTAACCAAAAAGGAAACTAAAAATATAAAGAGAAAATAATAATAAATATACTACATAGGTTCAATCCTTCAGAAAAATAGTCTTTTCACCCTATATTTTTGCGACGGTGAGTGGGGCATTACAAAATCGACTGGGTAAACCGACAATTCCACTATTACCAAATAATAGAACACAATATTTTTCTTCTCTAGATTTTTACCCTAAATCTAGAGGTAATCAACTACACGCCTTCAAGATAAATTCTTGACAACCACAAATTTCATCATTTTCATAATAATAAATGGAACTAGGGGCAGAGCTACATCGCTAATTTTTTTTTAAATTTTTTTTTTTACAATGATTTATTATTAGAAATAAAAAAAATTATATTATATTTTACTATTAGAAATAAAAAAAAAGTAAGTATTGAAGAAAGCAAGTATAATGGCCCAGTAGTAACCATTATAGCATTTTTTATAATTTGCTCATAATTTTATTTTTTTACAATAATGATCCAAATAAAGCTAAGTATTGAAGAAAATTGTGAAGTAAAGAAAACAAGTATGGAGGAAATTTATATTGAAGAAAATAAACAAATTAACAAAGCAAGTATTGAGTAAATTGATGTTGCACAACTTCTTATAGATCTCGGGTTAAGAACTATAATAATGGATTACAATGTTAATTTTCGAAATCAAATTAAAAGAGTCTACTTGCAAAGAAGTCTGTGTTAGCCTCAAAATCAAGATGATTCATTCAACCTTGATTCAATGAATTTGGTAATTTGTTGGAATATAGTATAAGTAAAGATGTCATATTTTGCTTATACTATTATCTTTTTAAAACAAATAATAGGGGACAAGAAGATGGTGATTCTTTTGTGAAAAAAAAGTTTAGTAATTTAAAAAAAAAATGATAGATTTTATGTTCGTGTTGGAGATGCTAATAGTGCACACCATCAAACTCGAAACAACTATAAAAATTTAATGAATCAAGAATAAAATATTGAGACAATTTTCTTCATATAGTTAGAACAACCACTGTGTGATTATTGAATTCATCTAAATGCACAATTAATTGTATTTGATTTCTTCTACAGTAAAAACTAGCCCTTCGTGGTTATGACGAGTTTAAAGATTCAAATAATTAAAATAAATATCTTAAACAATTGCAATTTCTAGTATGAAAAGTAGTAAAAAACAAATGTAAAAAAAAATATTTTAATTTATTATTTTTAAAATTATATTTTTTGTATTTAACTCATCCCCCACCCTGAATCAAAATTCTGCCTTTGCCCCTGGATGGAACCCACAATAACAACAAAAGGAGAGAAATAGTTCACCAAATAAATCAATGATAGAAGCAGAAATTTCTTCCTCAAAAGACCAGCAACCAGCGGCGACTTCTCCTTCTTCAATTGATCGCAGCGGCAGCCTCTTCCTTCTCCAATTGATTCCAACAGCGGCGGGATTCTAATTCAAAAGCCCTTCCATGCAACCCACTATGCACATATATATATATATATATAATAATCATGGGCTGGACCCATATTAATATAAAATTAAAAAATGAACCAAAGGGCTTATAAGCCCAACATATTGTGCGCGACCTGAGGCTTCTTTACTCAGTTTTTCTTCCGGGGCTGTGTTGTGTGCTCAGAGTAAAAGGTTGAAGGCCCATTCTCAGATTTGGCATAGTTGAAGGTCCGCCAAAGTTTTGGTTATGCCCGGTTTGCAGGCCTGTGTTGGTTTTAGATTGGTTACCTTTCGGTTATTTTTGTTTGTTAGTGTACACAATCCAACATCTTACCTTTCAAAGAGAGGAAGCTCTTTACTTCTTTACGTCTGCTTCGGTAATTTTCTCTAACATGGTTAAAATCACTACAATTTGAAACCTTCAAAGTGCAATCCTGTCAATTTCCAACTTGCTATGGTGAGGGAATAAGGCAAAGAGAGATTTCAGGGAACGAAGGACCTTTATGATTGGATATGCTATTCAAGTGAGGTATTTTCAGAATGATGTTTCATCAAACTTTTGTGTTTTTTTTTTTTTTTTTATCTGATAAGTTATGCAATGCACAAATTAATCATTGAAGACTGGCTTGAAAACCTCCCAAGGGTTCTTTTATACAACAAATTAGTGAATTTCAGCAAACAAAGCTTTCGATCCTTTGCTGATAACTTGTTATTTGGCGTATAGACAAACATCTGCGATGATTTTCAAATCAAAATCAATCCTTCAATTTTCTTTTGGAATTGGAAATGGTGGGTATCTAAGGTTACTAATGTACGTGGCTGTATATAAGAGTCAACAGCAGGGGCTGGTCAATGGCAACCTGTGTGCCGCATGAAGCCAAGATTAGATCCACCAGTTGAAGATCCATGGAACTCACTGTTGTTGTTTCATGACACAATAATATTCTGGTTATATTTTTGTTAAGCTTGGCTGGCTTCTGAGCATTCGTTGTATATGCAGTTTGTAATTTGTGTTCTACATATGGTTTGGTGTTAGTTTGTTATCTTCTTATCCTATTTGTAAGTTTGTTTTTTGCTTTTCTTTTTTCTTTGCCGGAGTTTACCCTGGCTGGCTCTTTTTTAATAATTAAAAAAAAAAAAAAAAAAACTACTTTTGGGATAAGGTTTAGGTTAGGTGCATGCCTTGTGTTTATATTGGGATTGGTTGCATCTTCAATTTTTAAACTATTTGGTAAATTATATGTCATGAACACCCTTTTGGGCCAGCAAAATTCCTGACGTTTTGGGCCCATGTCGGAGTTGATTTTTTCTGTTATTTGTAGCTGATTATGCCCTGACATATACAGATCATTCTGTATTCTTGGGGATTCAAAATTCATTCGTCTTTTGACTTTTGATGGCCTTTTGACTTTTGCAACTTTCCCACTCATTAGAGTCACAGTCCTTCCCCCTGTGTGGGTGTGGGTGTGGGGGGGGTTTAAAAGGGAGTCCTTATCATCTGTAATTCATGGGCCAATCGGCAAATTTGAATAGGCTCAAAGTTGTGCAAATCTAGTACGAGTTGATTATTTGGTCTTGTCATGTAATCCTTTATAAAGAGCAATATAGTGGAGAATGAAGTAGCTCATTTTAAAAAGAGAAAAAAAAAAAAAAAAACTCTTAAGACAGTGTCCTCAAGTTGCCCAATATATTAAATAGGTAAAGATTTTTTTAATCTATCTTGTACAAAGATTATTCGTTTATCCAATTTTTTGAGAAATTTTGTATTTTACTAATAGTAGAGTATGTTCCATGATTCACTCTTAATTATTAAGAATTATTTAATCATCTTTTACCTACCTATTCAATTTAAGTCTAACAAATCCAACTCTCCCTGCCAAGATTACAAAAGTCTAAAACAGAAGAAGCTTCACCTTTTAAGGAAAGGGCTTTGTGCAGCTCTTTTGCTTTCCAATACAAAATTATTGCTTTCAGAAACAATAAGCACAAGACCGAACTAAGAAAGTGATTCCAATTGAAGGACAATTTTAAGGTAAAGCTAAAATGCAACCCAACAGAGTTGCTCCATTCTAGAACTTACATGCGTTAGATTAAGGATCCTGATTTCCATGTTCAAAGACAGGTTAGAAGAAATACCTTTTTAAGACAGAAACTAAAGTAGAACCAAGAGAAATGGATTAAAGCTAACACAACAACAGGCAACCCCAATCCAAAATTAATGACATAAAGAGGTTTCACATACAAATATCTGATTTAGCAATTTAGGAAAACAAAATTTGAAATTGTAAGCTAATATTAATGAGATGATCGGCCAACATACTACTACATCCAAGACATTAACAAAATAATTATAATGTTAAAAAAGTCAAAATTGAAATGGAGAATTACAAATTAACTACTTCTGCAAAGCTCTCAAGAAGTACATACAAACAAAATTACTTACTCAAAAGAGTAATTGTTTATAATCAGAAACAACAAGAACAATCAAAAGGACAAAGGGGGGTATCTCCAGCATCTTCCCTTCCAATCCCTAACTCCTCCTCTGTATAAATGGCAAGCCCATCACCTGTCTTCTTCCTAGGCCGAGAAGACGGGTCCACCAACCCACTATCCTTAGGGCCTTCAATTTTCTTCTTCTTCTTATTCATTTTTTTCTTAATCCTATCTTCATTACCTGCCTCACCTTCAGCTGGTTTCTTAGCCTTTTGTTGTACTGACTTCTTTCTCTTCTTGCCAGCAAAGATCTCATCAATCTCGCTACCTATTTTTTTGGGTTTGGAAGATGGTTTTATCTCCATTTCTATAACTGTATCCTCCAACATTAGAGTGGATGGCTTGGATGAACCTTTTTTTGGCATTGTATTCTCTTCAAACTATCTGAAAGAGAACAGGGACTTGCTTTGGCTTTGAGCTTACATAATACACGACAATTGTGTGTTACAGTCCAGAAAACAAATATAAACAATGATAAATCAGAAGCAAATCAGAAAGGAGATATGGAAAGAGTGATAAATCAGAAGCCAGATACAGAAAGGTCTAACTGTGTCCTCAAACCCCTAGCCTTTGGTAACATGCAAATGTTTCACTTGATAGTAGAGATATGAAGCAGGTCAGGATTAGGCCACAATCCTTTCAACTTATAATAACATGCACCCTAATCCTCAGCAGCACGTCCAGCCATGCACACTCAACATTACGACATAATTAACACAACATTCATTTTTTTACGATCAAAAAAAACTTGCAGCCACTACTTTAGGTGTGCACTAAGAAAACTCACCAAGCAAGCACACCAACACGCATAAATTCTTGTATGGTCACCCCTAATGAAGTTTAGCCATAATTACATGGGAGGTGCTTGCAACTTTTTATCACTAGAAGAACCCTTGAGAGATTTTTATTTCACGTGTGGATTTCTTGTCCCTCATTGGGACTTATTTAGTACCAGACTCCACCTAATGAAATGGCTTAAAGATTTTTATTCTTGCTCTTAGGGGGGATTTATATAATCTAAGAGGAAGCCTTATTTGCAAGCTCACTAATTTGATGTATAGGATATCTATGGGATAGAAATTATCAAATAACCAAAGGGTTCATTATAATTAGACCTCTTCAACTATCATCAATTTTCTCTTAACAACCTCACCTATAATACCTTACACCATAACAGAAAAAAGGAATTGATAATTTTATGCTATTTATCTGTGTCTTATGTAAGCACATGTTATTTCAAGCTAGTATGCAAGACTACACCATAATCATGGTTGCCATCAAGTCAACCATTCTAATTCTACCATTCTGATCCTATTTTCCATCCTCTACTATATCTAAGTCTTCAATAGTCATAGCTACTACCCTTCAGATATGCACTAGGCAAACTGATTAACACACACAATACACCTCTCTTGAACTAATGCCAATTTTTTCCATCACCCAATCCACAATGATAATTTCACTTCTTTGTTACAGTCAATACCCCATACCTTGACCATGCCCCAATGAAATAAATCTTAAGTCTCATCATTCTCGCCCCTTGAAGAGAGCAAGGATCCCCAAACTTATCCCATGCCCCTAACTTGTCTTTAGTAATGCATTCAAAAACAATCAAATTAATAATGCATGACTAGTTAAAAAATTTATTTTATTGCACCTACCCTACCAATGGACAGTAAAATATAAAAATTCATCAAAGAATTATCGAATGAAGTTCAAAAACCAATCAAAATATTTAAAAAATCATTTAAAATTTACAATATACAAGCTCTTTACATAACCCCATAGTACCAAAAACAATAAATCATGATGTCAAACCATGATTCATGAACTTAATTAAAGTTTACAAACAAAAACTCGTTACACAAAAATTCACTGAATGCAATGAACATTTCCAACAAAAGAATCAACTCTTTGTGTCTCTCTGTTCAATTAAGTCCCCTAGCATAGAAAGAAGCCACACTAGTCTACAATGTTTAATTTGTGCATAACTCATCAAATAACTCATATTTTTAGACATGAAATTAGACATGGTCCAACAACATAAAATTAACTTGCATGAAATGATTATATCTACAAATTCACCAAGCTCGACTTGGCAAATATAAGCTCAGGCTCAAGCTTGAGTCAAGCCTCGAAGCTAAACTCAAGCTCGATCTCGATTAACATAGTCTGAGCTCGAGCTCAGCTCAGGCTCAGCTCATCAATTTGGATGACAAGCTGAACTTGAGCTCGCCAAGGGCTCAGGCTCGTTTGTCAAATTTTTGTTTAAAAAAACCTAATAAAGTGATGTACAATATAACAAATATAGTTTTAAATCCACTCAACCTGACAATCAACAAATATAATATCAACATGATAATTGCGTAATAATAATTTCACAAATTACAATAAACATAAAAATTATATATCAAATCACATAACCAAAAGACAAACAAAAATCTAATCACATAATCTAACCTCATTCTCATATAAATGCATACATTTATTCAATCATAGATCCATATCAATATATAGCTGTATATCATTCTAAGAGACAGCATTGCATACATTTATTCAATCATAGATCCATATCTGTATACAGCTGCATATCATTCTAAGAGACAGCAAGTTCTCTGTTCTTTGATATGTAAATAAGATAGGTTTGTTATTGATTTACAAAGATGTGTATTTTGGCCATACCTTAGAGTAAGAGAGGCAAGGGCGGCAAGAGAGCGGAGGATGCAGCGACGGTCAGCAGTAAGAGGCGAGGCGGCGGCGAGAGCGGAGGATGCAGCGGCGCTCGGGAGGCCGTGGCCAGAGAGGCGAGAAAGGCGAGGCGGCGGCAGAGATTGAAGATGCAGCGGCTGTCGGCGGCGAACAGCTAGGTGAGTGGCGGCAAGACAGGTCGGCGTCGAAAGCAGCGGATACTCCGGCGAGGCGGCGGCGGCTATGGGTCTCTCTCTAGTGCTCCAAACCCAGCGGGCTGCAATTGCTTTGCAAATTTGCAGTCACTCAATTTAGGGTTTACAACTTCCCATATTATTTATATTATATAAATTATAAATTAATTTTACATACACCCTCATTTAATTTATTTTAATTTTTATAATTTTAACTATTTTTTACATAAATTCTATCTATTTTACTTTTTAAGTATTTCCTATTCTATAATTTTTTTTAAAAAAAATAATGATAACCAAGAACAATGATTATAACATCATATTAAGGTGTTCAATAGAAAAATTTAGTTAAACGAGAAACATGCATTTAAATGGTGGATTATAATAAATAGTTTGATTAACTTAATTCTCTTGATTAATGAATTGATTTTTGTGATCCATATATATAATTAACAAGGATTAAATATATATTTTTTGATAATATATTTATTATAATAAAATTAATTAACAATAAATAGTTAGACTTAAAAAATAAGATATAATAAATATGTATTGTCTGAAAATTAATATATGATATTGATGTGTTTTGCAACATATAATATGTAAAATAAAAAAGTTTTTATTCCACATATTACTTAAAATATGTACAATGTTCATATCTTTTAAATAATTACTATTTTTTATGACAATATTATTTATATATATATATTGATGTAATATTACACAATTCATAATAGTCTTATTTAAAATTAATAATAATTCTAATCACCATTATGAATCATTAAGTTTCAAGTTTAGGAAATGTTTGTTGCCCGAACTTGGATCTTTAGAACATAATGTGAGGCATTGTCCCCCCAGCTTCTCCAAGCTCTCTTTGGCCTGTCCTATATTTGGTCATGAGACGACCAACTCGAATGATCCTCATGGGACAAGGTGGGATGGAATGCCCTCCTCCAAGGGGCGATTGTATTTTTGAAAGGGATGGGATAATAGGAGAAAAGTGTTGATAGGCATATAATAGTAAGGGAAAAGCCTTGCAGAGGGTCCTTGGTGTCTCTTCAAGGGAATTTTCCATGTGGTTCACTGGGAGACACTGCAGACTTATGCCAAAGCATTATGGAGGGTTTACAAGTTGCAACGACACCCTTGTGTAAGTGGACCTTATGATTCTTGCCATGGAAGATGACTTTTTGCACGTTTTTCATAGATAATGTAAGACCCATAAATTTTGTAAATAAGTGTTTTGATGGAAATATGAAAATTCGTGGAAAATATGATATCAAAATACCCTGAATAGATGACCGAATCAACTGCGGGGAGTACCTTAGAACTTAGATGTCTAAAGAAAATGATATGTCATTGACAAAAATCTCGAAGCAAGATTTATGACATCGAAAGAAATCGGATTAGAGATGATTTTCGGTACAGCTATGATTCAGTCTGAAAAATTGAATGGTCGTAAAGGACTTTCAGGAAGTCAACAGAACTCTGAGAAGGTTCATATTTAGTATAAGGAACAACCCTTAAGCAGTTTCAGAATGAAACAAAAGGATTTGCGGTTAAAACACGATCTTACGTATATTCAGGCCTAAGTATAATTTATTAATTTTGGCTGAGGGAGGTCGAAACGGTGGTTTTTTCTGAATCTTTGGGGCTAATATGAAGGGTTTGGAACTTATAGGGCTTAGTGGAATTATTGGATAACTCAGGGGCTTTAAATAAGGGCCAAAATGAAAATTAGAAGAAAAAGCGGGGTTAAAACGTTAATTTTAAAAAATTGCCATAGCCATTGTCGACCAAGCTTCTGCCACCTTCGGCCAACCTCCTATCGGTGTCGAGAGGGTCGTATCAAGGATCAAAAGTGGGCTTCAAAGCATGGTGGTTCGATTGGGAGCTATCATGGCCATGATTTGATGTCGATATGGCCAAAGGTTGCCGAAAAATCGGGCAAGCTCATTTAAGGCTAATTACAGTGATTTGAAGCGAGATAAGGTCGTATCTGGGCATTTAAGGTTCTGATTTGACAAAGCATGGCTTATCTTGGCTCAATTTCAGGTAAAAATAAGGGTTGAATGGCCGAGGGTTTCGTCAGAAATTAAACTTTAAATTGCTCGCTTTTGAGAGTAATTCAGAGGTCTTGGATAAGAGGCTTTTGTTCTTGGTTGAGTGAGGATCATTTTTGAAGGATTTCGTGAGGTTTCATCAAGGTTTAAGGGTGTTTCAAGTTTGGGCGAAAAGTCGCGATCGATGTTGGTTCAGGCTAAGGGTAGTGACAAGGTGATTGACTGAAAGGGGGCTTTGAGGTGGTGAAGTTGAGAAAAATTTTTGATTACCGACTGGCAAGAAGCTTGCTAGAGAAGAAGACGCGTGTGCGTCACACGTGCAGTTTCACACTCACAGCCCATGCATAAGCGCGTGGATCGAGGTAAAATCCTATTTTTAATTTTAAAATCTTTAGAAAAATATTTATGATTTGTTGTGGAAAAATATTTGGGAAATATTTAAGAAGATATTTATTTTGGAATTATCAAGGGAAAAATAGGGAGAAATAATGAAAAAAATGGGAAAAATAGATTTTGATATTCCTTTGAATAAATATGATGTCTAGGGATCGTTGAGACTCAAGCTTGAGTAAAAGTACAGTTGTTTGAGGTTTGACAAAAAAATTGAGGTTTGGCACGTGAATTTAAGTGGTCTGAGATGCCTTAAAGGTGAGAGTTCTTACCCCAAACTTAGTTTATTGTGAGTGTTTTGTCTAAAACTTGGGTTATTGTGAGTAGTTCTATTTGAAACTTGGTTTATTTTGGATGGTTCAACCCTATACTTGATTTGTTTACACAAACGATTTGACCTGCGATAGGTTGGTTTCATGTGGGAGGTTCGTCCCAAATTGTTTTATATGTATACAAATAATAAGAGTTTGCATACATGAATGTTATGCAAAACACGTTTCATGCAATAGGAGCTTTATACAAAAATAGGAGTTTGAGTATCGGAGTCTCACATTGAACTTAATTTGGGATTCCTCAAAATTCGTGCCCAACCTCGAAACGCGTGCCCTGATAATTTCCTTGCTTCGAGCATGCTTCTCTAGTCCCAAATTAATTTCTAAAATTTTTTTGAAAATTTTGGAGGTTTTTCCTTTTTTTTTTCTTTTCTTTTTTTTTTCTTTCCTTTCTTCTTCATTCTTCCTTCTTCTTCTCTGTTTCTCCCCTGCACGTGCACAGCCTCTGCGCGCACAACCTCTGGTCGCTACCTGGGCCTCCGCCGGCCTCGCTGTTAGCCACCAGCCTCACCAATTGTCGCTATGGCCATCATCGGCCTCCTCCATGTGCTGCCCCTACTTTACCACTTCCCATGATCGCTGACCAGCCACTGCAAGCCCGCAGCTATGGTTGCCGCTTGCTGTTGTGGCCCATTTCGGCCGCCTCCAACCATCCTCAGCCATCTCCATGCACTTCCCAACTCCGTCGCCCAGCTGTTGCAAGCTCACGACCACTCTCTCTCTCTCTCTCTCTGCCCAAGCTCTCATTCCTTTCTTCATTTCTCCTATTTGCTCTCAATTTGCTCCCTATTTATAGGCTCTCCACCGACTTAAGTGCCTTGGCCATCACTCTAGCATTTGAATAATACCATTTTGTAGCAAATGAAGCTTCGTGAAAGCTGGCCATCACACACACAGTGATATATATATCTATATATATATTGTGATATTTTACTCTTGGTAATAAAATGGTTTTGATAATGACTATATGAAAATCAATCTTTAATAAATAAGTTTGAAGTAAGGTATGAAAATCTATAGAAGATATGTTGAGTATTGTTGAGTGTGGTTTATTTCAAAATATATTTTTGATAATCTCAACTTGCTTTCAAAAGAATCAAAATGAGGATTTGTTAAGTTTTCAATCTTTTCAAATGGATAGCCGACAATGTGGTTCATTCTATCGATTATGCCTGAAAATAGTCGACTATGCTATTAAGGATAGTCGACTATGCATAAGGATAGTCAACTATGCTGGTTTAATCTGTCGACTATATAAGGCTTTTGTCTACTCTTTTTCACTCTGTCGACTATTATGTAAGGATAGTTGACTATGGCATTTCTTCTGTCGACTATATTTGTACATGATTTTCAAAATCTTCTTCACATTTTTGTATCTGTCGATTATGTGTATGTGTCTGTCGACTATGGGTAATTTGTGTTAGAAGATAGTCAACTATGATTTCCTGTCTGTCAACTATGCCTAGTTTTATTTGAAGAAATAGTCGACTAACCTATTTTGTCTGTTGACTATGTGTTTCTCAGAAACTTATAACGGCTAGTTTTTGGTGCAATTAATGCTCGTCTAACCACCCACAACGGTCCAAAATTCAAACTTATCCACCATTAACTATAAATAGGTGGTTGAAGACGCATTAATGGCTACTAAACTTATTGAATATCTTGAACTACCGAGCTTTCACTATTACATCGAGCGTTTAATTTTTTTTTTTCCTGTATTATCAATTTTGAGGCTTTGATATCTCACTGTTCCATTCATTTTAAGCCTCGATTATTTGTTTAAAGAGAGAGCTTGTAACTAAGAGTTGTACTCTTAGACTCTCAATTTCACGATTTCTGTAATTTTCCTAGCATAAGCTAGAAGGCCCATTAAATTGGGAAGGTTATACATTTCCTAGTCAAGGACTAGAGGACCTGCTCATATTGAGTAGAGGGTTTGATAGTGAAGTTTCTTAAAAATTCTTATTTGGTAGCTAAGGTAGTGGACTAGACTTGGAAAGCCGAATCACTATAAATCCTGGTCTCTTGTGCTCTCTGTTTTCACTTGTCACTGATTAGCATTTTTATTCTTACTTATTTCGCTTAATCATTCATAAGATTTCATATTCTTTTAAGAAATTTTTAATTTACCAATTCACCCCCTCTCTTGGTGTGTGCCATATCATTTCAATTCTATCAATTGGTATCAGAGCCAAATTCTCTTGTTTTTTATTGGTCTAACAACCTAGGGAAAAAGATCTTATCAGATGGCACATTTTGCCTCCTCATCTCAATCCGAGGGTCTAAGCACCACTCATCCCCCATATTTTGATGGAACTAACTATAACTATTAGAAAACAAGAATGCAAATTTATTTGATGCAGGACTCAAGCTTAATGCAAGCTGTTTATAAGGATATCAAGCTAGCTGATATGGAGAAAATTGAGACCTGGACAACAGAAGAGAGAAGAAACATGGAAATAAACACAAAGGCTATGAATACACTTATCTGTGCACTGAGCTCAGAGGAATTCAACTGAGTGTCTACGTGGAAGACAACTAAGGAAATTTGGGACAAACTAAAGGTAACACATGAAGGAACCAATCAGGTAAAAGAAACAAAAATCAATCTTCTTATCCATGATTATGAGTTATTTTCTATGAAGGAAGACGAGTCTATGAAAGATATGTACACTAGATTCAATGATATTGTTACTACCTTAGAAGCTTTAGGTAAGACATTTACAAATGGAGAAAGAGTTAGGAAAATTCTAAGAAGTCTACCTAGATCGTGGGAATCCAAAGTCATTGTCATAACAGAGGCTAAAGACTTAGATACACTTCCATTTGACAACTTGCTAGGTTCATTAATGACACATGAAATTATGATGAAAGGAAATGAAGTTGATGACTCCAAGAAAAACAAAAATGTAGCATTTAAAATTGAGGATGAAGATAAAGACTCACAAAGTGAAGATGATGATTTTGCTCTGTTAGCTAGAAAATTTAGGAAATTTATGAAGAAAGGTAGATTTAATCAAAGGAGAAACTTTCGGGAAAAAAAGAACAAAAAGAGACTAACCCATCTAATGAGCTTCGATGTTTTGAATGTAAGAAGCTAGGTCACATTAGAAGTGACTGCCCTCAATTGAAAAAGAAGGATCACAAGGAAAGAAAGATGAAGAAGAAGGCTTTAGCTACATGGGGAGAAGATGAGCTCTCATCAAGTGATGAATCCCAAGAAGATGAAGTTGTCAACATTTGCTTTATTTCCAATATTGAAGATAAGGTAACTTCTCAGCATCCTACTTCAATTTCTGATTTTACATTTGAAGAACTACATGATGCATTCAATGATCTGCTAAGTGAATGTGAGCATATGAACCAGAAAAACATTGATTTAAAAAAGGAATCAAGTTCTCTAAAAAATAAGGTAAATGAGCTAAAAAATAAAATAGGAATGTTAGAAGATGAAAGAAACAATCTGAGTACTGAAAAAGAAAATCTCTTGAAAGAAAACAAAGACATGAAAAAATCCTTAGAAAAATTAGTTGAAGGGAAAAAGAAACTCGAAATGATCCTCGGAGCTCAAAGAAATTTTGGACATAAACAAGGAATTGGATTTGATCCATTCCAGGCAAGCTCTAGTAAAACAGTTTTTGTAAAAGCATCAAACCAAAAATTTATTCAAAGAAAATCATCCTTCAAACCGAAGTTTTCAAAAATAGGTATTACCTGTCACTACTATGGAAGAAATGGTCACTCAGTCAACAAATGTTTCATACGAAATTTTCCTCAAAAATTCAAACAAGTTTGGGTTCCTAAAGATGAAGTATCTTCTAACAAGAATGGACCCAAGATAATGTGAGTACTAAAGGGAACAACATGAATGATTCTTTGTGTAGGTTGCGTTGGTTTCAAATGATTCAAGGAGCAAGTGGTTCCTTGACAGTGGGTGCTCAAGGCACATGACAGGAGATCAAGATCTTCTCAGCAACATCATTTTCAAGGAAGGAGGTAAGGTTTTCTATAGTGACAACTCTCAAGGTAAGATCATAGGTATGGGTTCCATTTCTTTTGAAAACATTACATTAGAAAATGTATTTCTTGTTGATGGACTTAAACATAATTTGATTAGTATTAGTCAATTGTGTGATTTAAGCTATGAAGTTTGTTTTGATGCTAGTTCTTGTAAAGTTATATGTTCTAAGACAAAAGAAATGAAATTACAAGGAAATAGAGTAGGGAACATTTATCTCACATTTCTAGAATCATCTAGGATGGAAAACTGTTTAGTTGCAAATTCATCACAAAACTCTTGGTTATGGCATAATAGGTTAGGATATGCTAGTATGAACCTAATAAACAAGTTAGTAAAGCATGATCTTGTAAATGGTTTGCCCAAATTTAAATTGGAAAGAGATCACATTTGTGGCACTTGCATGAAAGGTAAGCAAATCAGTGTATCATTCAAACCAATAAATGAAGTATCAACATTTAGACCTCTAACACTACTTCACTTAGACTTGTTTGGTCCAATGAGAACTTTAAGCTTAGGAGGTAAACAATATGCTTTGGTAATAGTAGATGATTATTCTAGATTCACATGGGTTATCTTTCTTGCATCCAAAAATGAAACTTTTAAGTCATTTGAAATATTCAATAAAAGAATTCAAAGAGAAAAAGGTTTTTGTATTTCAAAAATAAGAAGTGATCATGGAGAAGAATTTGAAAATGAATCTTTCAAACTATTTTGTGACGAAAATGGAATAGATCATAACTTCTCTTGTGTTAGGACTCCCCCAACAAAATGGTGTAGTAGAAAGAAAGAATAGATCCTTACAAGAAATGGCTAGAACAATGCTTTGTGATAAAAACCTTCCTAAATATTTTTGGGCAAAAGCTGTTTATACTGCTTATCACATTCTAAATAGAGTTTCAATAAGACCAATATTGAAAAAGACTCCCTATGAACTATTCAAAGGAAGAAAGCCTAACATAAGTCATTTTCATGTTTTTGGTAGCGCTTGCTATATTCTCAATAATGGAAAAGAATCTCTAGGTAAATTTGATGCTAAAAGTGATGAAGGTATATTTTTAGGATATTCATCTCAAAGTAAAGGTTACAGGGTGTTCAACAAAAGAACCCTAGTAGTAGAGGAAACAATTCAAGTAATAGTTGATGACATAAGCATTGAGGTTCCAAAACTTAGGGAAGATGGTGAAAATGAAGTAATCCAAAATTTTGAAAAGCTTTCAATAGAGCAAAATAAATCTAATATTCAAGAGAATGATCCGTTTGAAGGAGAACAAGAGCATCAAGTAGAAAAAGAACCAACATTTCCAAGAGAAAGGAAATATGTCAAAAGGAATGAAATCATAGGAGATCCATCCAAAGGCATTTGAACTAGATCATCCATTAGAAATGAATGCCAATATGCTGCCTTCCTATCTCAAGTAGAACCTAAAAATGTCAAAGAAGCTTTAGAGGATGAAAATTGGATTATAACCATGTAAGAAGAATTAAATCAATTTGAAAGAAATGGAGTTTGGAAACTAGTGCCAAGACTAAAAGATTATCCTATTATAGGCACAAAATGGGTATTTAGAAATAAGATGGATGAAAATGGTGTTGTAACTAGAAACAAAGCAAGGCATGTGGCTCAAGGTTATAGCCAAGAAGAAGGTATAGACTATGATGAAACTTATGCCCCTATTGCTAGGTTGGAAGCCATAAGAATGTTGTTAGCATTTGCTTGTTTCAAAAACTTCAAGTTATATCAAATGGATATTAAGAGTGCTTTCTTAAATGGGTATATTAATGAAGTTTATGTAGAACAACCCCCGGGCTTTGAAAATCAGAAATATGAAGACCATGTGTTCAAATTGTCTAAAGCTTTGTATGGTCTAAAACAAGCCCCTAGGGCATGGTATGAGAGACTTAGTAAGTTTCTCTTAGATAAAGGATTTAAAAGAGGCCAAATAGACACAACCTTATTTATAAGAACCCATGATAAGGACATCTTATTAGTTCAAATATATGTAGATGATATCATATTTGGATCCATAAATAAATCTCTATGTGATCAATTTGCAAATCTTATGCAAGGGGAATTTGAGATGAGTATGATGGGTGAGCTTAAGTACTTTCTAGGATTGGAAATAAAACAAGAAGAATAAGGTATATATATTTCTCAACAAAAATACATAAGAGATCTTCTCGAGAGGTTTGATGTTCAGGATTGTAAAGCTATGGCTACACCTATGAGTAGTTCTCAAAGCCTAGATAAAGATGAGTTAGGCAAGACTGTAGACAACAAGCTTTATAGAAGCATGATTGGTTCTTTACTTTATTTAACAGCTAGTAGACCTGACATTATGTTTAGTGTGTGTTTATGTGTTAGGCTTCAATATAATCCAAAAGAATCACACTTAAAAGCAATTAAAAGGATTTTAAGACATCTAAAAGGAACTGCAAATCTAGAACTATTTTATGCTAAATCAAACAATTTTGATCTAATAGCATACACTGATGCAGATTATGATGGATGTAAAATAGATAGAAAAAGTACAAGTGGTTCTTGTCAACTCTTAGGAAATTGTTTGGTATCTTGGTCAAGTAGGAAGCAAAACATAGTGGCTCTGAGGCTGAATATGTAGCAACTAGAAATTGTTGTTCTCAAATATTGTGGATGAAATACCAAGTAGAAGACTATGGCATAAGACTTCAAAATATCCCAATAAAATGTGACAATACTAGTGTTATAGCTTTAACAAGAAATCCAGTGTTTCATGGAAGAACTAAACACATAGAAGTAAAACATCACTTCATTAGAGACCATGTTCAAAAAAGAGACATAAGTCTTGAATTCATAGATACTAATCATCAAATAACAGATATTTTTACAAAACCCCTTGATAGAGAAAAATTTGAATATTTTAGGAGTGAACTGGGATTAATTCTAACATGAGTAAGTATGTGGTATTTGATTTTTTGATTTTCAAATTCCTGTTTATATATTTGATAAGGCCAAGCTCTCAATCTATCAAATAAATAAAATAATCTATTGACAGAATGCATTAGGGCTAAAATTTATAAGTGATGATTGGGCACATCTATGATAATAATTTTTTCCTCTTCAAGTATAGTCGACAGAATTCATGTCTTTATCGACTAAAGAGTCAAATATTTACAAGGATAGTCGACAAAATCATTCATCTGTCAACAGCATCTAGACTCTAGTCGACTATGTGCTTTATTTAAACTAAACTTAGTCGATAACAACATTGCGTCTGTTGACTATTCCTCCATTTTTCTCTAGAATAGTCGACTATGCCCCTCGAGTCTGTCGACTATTGGGGGCTGTCTATTTAAAGATCGGGCGACTATCGGTGTTCATTATAAACCCTAACCTTCATTTTGTGGCCAAGTGCTCTCTCTCTCTCTCACATTCTCCTCTCCGTTACTCTCTATCTCTTTAAGTTCTGAACCTTCATCTCTCATTTTCCTTTATATACTTGATCAATATTCGATCATCGCTCCTTCTTACTCTCTCGGTTTTATCTCCGAACATCATTTCCTATGGCACGAATGAAGAACTCGGACAAGGGCAAGGGAAAAGGAAAGAAACCGGCCTCTTCAAGCCGTCCACCGTCTCAACCAAGGCCTCAAATCCAACTTTTCAATTTTGCGGGACGACAAGAAAGGTTGAAAGCTCACGACCACTCTCAACCATCTCCGTGCACTTCCCAACTCTGCCGCCTAGCTGTTGCAAGCTCACGACCACTCTCTCCCTCTCTGCCCAAGCTCTCATTCCTTTCTTCATTTCTCCTATTTGCTCTCAATTTGCTCCCCTATTTATAGGCTCTCCACTGACTTAAGTGCCTTGGCCATCACTCTTGCATTTGAATAATACCACTTTGTAGCAAATGAAGCTTCGTGAAAGCTGGCCATCATGCACACAGTGATATATATCTATATATATATTGTGATATTTTACTCTTGGTAATAAAATGGTTTTGATAATGACTATATGAAAATCAATCTTTAATAAATGAGTTTGAAGTAAGATATGAAAATCTATAGAAGATATGTTGAGTATGGTTGAGTGTGGTTTATTTCAAAATATATTTTTGATAATCTCAACTTGCTTTCAAAAGAATCAAAATGAGGATTTGTTAAGTTTTCAATCTTTTCAAATGGATAGTCGACTATGCGGTTCATTCTGTCGACTATGCTGGTTTAATCTGTCGACTATTTTTCACTTTGTCGACTATCATGTAAGGATAATCGACTATGGCGTTTCTTCTATTGACTATATTTGTACATGATTTTCAAAATCTTCTTCACATTTTTGTATCTGTCAACTATGTGTATGTGTCTGTCGACTATGGGTAATTTGTATTAGAAGATAGTCGACTATGATTTCTTGTCTATTGACTATGCCTAGTTTTATTTGAAGAAATAGTCGACTAACCTATTTTGTCTGTCGACTATGTGTTTTTCAGAAACTTATAACGGCTAGTTTTGGGTGCAATTAATGCTCGTCCAACCACCCACAACGGTCCAAAATTCAAACTTATCCACCATCAACTATAAATGGGTGGTTGAAGACACATTGATGGCTGCTGAACTTATTGAATATCTTAAATTACCAAGCTTTCACTGTTACATCGAGCGTTTAATTTTTTTTTTCTCTGTATTATCAATTTTGAGGCTTTGATATCTCACTGTTCCATTCATTTTAAGCCTCGATTATTTGTTTAAAGAGAGAGCTTGTAACTAAGAGTTCTACTCTTAGACTCTCAATTTCATGATTTCTGTAATTTTCCTAGCATATGCTAGAAGGCCCATTAAATTGGGAGGGTTGTACATTTCCTAGTCAAGGACTAGAGGACCTGCTCATATTAAGTTTTGATAGTGAAGTTGCTTAAAAATCCTTAGTTGGTAACTAAGGTAGTGGACTAGGCTTGGAAAGCCGAACCACTATAAATCCTGGTCTCTTGTGCTCTTTGTTTTCACTTGTCGCTGATTAGCATTTTTATTCTTACTTATTTCACTTAATCATTCATAAGATTTCATATTCTTTTAAGAAATTTTTAATTTACCAATATACCCCCCTCTTGGTGTGTGCCATATCATTTCAATTCTATCATATTGCACATCACATTTATTATACAATCCTCTAAAACCTTTTACCTCAGATTTCTTACAGATCTTCTTCCTCAAATCTTGCTATCAATAGCTTTTCAAATCTTGCAGCAAATCTCGGCCATGAAGCTTCACAAAAGCTACGCGCATAGATATATATATGTAACATATTATATATTACACCATGCTATAAGGGAAATTATATATTAGAACCGAAATTTCATCCTTATTTCATTTAGGTAATCATCTAATTGCAATTATATTCTCAATCATCAAATTAATTTGTATTACAATATTTAAAATGCAAAATTAATAACTCCAAGTCTTACTCAAAAAGAACGATTTCGCCTCTACGCCCTCACAGGACCTTTGTTTCATCCCAAAACCACCTTAGGGTTGATTCTTTTACACTTTCTCTAATAAAATGATGTCTAATTTCAATGTGATTTGTCCTAGAGTGAAGAATGAAATTTTTAGTTAATTGAATTGCACTAGTATTGTCACACCTAATGGGAATATGATTGAACTTGATTCCATAATCTTCCATTTGATACTTTATCCAAAGGATTTGAGCACAACAATTCCCAACCGCCAAATATTCGGCTTCAGCTATTGAAAGTGCAATTGATGTTTGTTTCTTACTAAACCAAAAAATAAGTGAATTTCTTAAGAATTGGCAAGTCCCATTTGTGCTTTTTCTATCAATCTTACTTCCACCAAAATCAGCATTTAAATAACCAATTAATTCAAAAGAAGATCCTTTTGGATACCAAAGTCCTCGATCTTTTGTTTCTAAAAGAAATTTAAAGATTCTTTTTACAGCTGTTAAGTGTGATTCCTTAGTATAAGCTTGAAATCTAGCACATAAACATGCACTTAACATTATGTTGGGTCTACTAGCTGTTAAATAAAGTAAAGATCCTATCATTCCTCTATATTTCTTTTGATCAACATCCTTCTCATTATCATCCTTGTTTAGCTTAGTTGAAGTACTCATGGGAGTTGGACTTACTTTGTTTAATTCAAGCTCAAATTTCTTAAGAATATCATTAATATATTTGGATTGATATATAAATATTCCATCTTCTAATTGTTTTATTTGAAGACCTAGAAAATAATTTAATTCTCACATCATACTCATTTCAAATTCTTTTTGCATACACTTAGCAAAATCTTGTCACATATTCTCATTTGTGGCTCCAAAAATTATATCATTTACATATATTTGAATTATGAGCATTTCATTTTTTTCATTTTTTATGAATAAATTTTTATCTATTTTTCCTTTTGAGTAATTATTATCTAGAAGAAATTTACTTAATCTTTTATACCAAGCTCTAGGAGCTTGTTTTAATCCATATAAAGCTTTTGACAACCTATAAACATGGTTTGGATATTTTTCATTTTCAAAATCTGGAGGCTGTTCAACATATATTCTTTATTTAAGTATCCATTTAAAAAAACACTTTTAACATCCATTTGGAAGAGTTTAAAATCTTTATAGCAAGCAAAAGCCAAAAGCATTCTAATAGCTTCTAATCTAGCTACAGGGGCAAATGTTTCGTCAAAATCGATTCCTTCTTGTTGATCATACCCTTGAGCAACAACCTTGCTTTATTTCTTATTACTATTCTAGATTCATCCATTTTATTTCTATACACCCATTTTGTTCCAATAACAGGGTAATTTTTAGGTTTAGGAACTAATGACCAAACTTTATTTCTTTCAAATTGACTTAATTCTTCTTGCATAGCCATCATCAAATTTTCATCCTCTTCAAACTTCTTTGGTTCCAATTGAGACACAAATGCTAAATGTTCACATATATTTCTAATCAATGACCTTTTTCTAACTTCTTCATTTGGATAACCTAGGATTTGATCCTTAGGATGATTTTGGACAAATTTTCATTCTTTAGGAAGATTACTTAAATCATTTTGAGGGTTTTGAGTTTCTAATGAATTATTTAGTTGAGATAAAATTTGATTATTATTTTTGAGAAACATCATCATCGTCTAAATGCACTCTAGGTAAAGAAGGTGAATAGTCATTAAAGGCAATGTGTAGTGATTCTTCTATAGTTTGAGTTTGTTTATTAAAACCTCTATAGGCTTTACTAAATCATGAATATCCCATAAATATTGGTTCATCATATTTAGGATCAAATTTTTATACGGCATCTTTGTTATTATTTAACACAAAACATTTACATCCAAATACATGAAAATGATCGACTTTAGGCTTTCTATTCCTAAGAAGTTCATATGATGTTTTCTTTAAAATTGGTCTTATAAGAGCTCTATTTAAGATATAACAAGTAGTGTTTACAGCTTCTGCCCAAAAGTATTTAGGTAGATTACTATCACATAACATGGTCCTAGCCATATCTTCTAGAGTTCTATTATTCCTTTCTACTACCCCATTTTGTTGGGGTATTCTAGGAGCTGAGAAATTATGATTAATGCCATTTATGTTACAAAAGAATTTCATATCCTGATTATCAAATTCTTTACCTCTATCACTTCTAATAGTAATTACTTTGAGATTACTTTTGTTTTGTATTTTTCTACAAAATTCTAAAAGTAATCATATGTTTCATCTTTTGAGGCTAAGAACATAACCCATGTATATCTAGAGTAATCTGTTAGTTCTATATAATGGCAAGTATATCCCAAGAGGGGGGTAAATTGGGATTTGGGTAAATTTTTCGATAACTTAAAAAAACTTTGGCTTGCAGGATACTATGTTTCGAAACTTGAGGAAGTATGTTCGAAACTAACATTTCTGTTAAGTATGTTTCGAAATAGTACTCACTGATTTGCAAATAATGAAACCTCTTTATGTGACACCCGTAACTTACTTACATGCTTAATGATAGTAATATTCATATAAAAATATTTGGAGCTTAAAACCAAAATCATACTTTCTTTAAATCAAATAAAATTCCAAGACATGCTTTATGGCATACATATAGGAAAAGATCAGAGTTCAACCCTAAAAACATTGTTTTCAAAAGGAAACTAAGCTTAAGTTCTTGAAAATCCTTTTTAAACAAGCCACCACGCTCCACGTCCATGTCCTGGTCTCCTCATTCATGCTCACCTAGGGGAGGGGGAAACATAAGGGGGGGTGAGATTACGCAAATCTCAATAAGTACAAGAGAACCATCATATGTATTTAAACAAGTCATGACATATCATAACATATCGTATGGAGACACGAGAGGTTCCACCAACTTGCAGGGGTAAGAACCCTCGTGCGTAGCGCTACCGAGCTCCGGTCCCGAAACTTGCGTGAACATAACATAACATGAGGGACCACATAACATAGTTCATAGTCATGCTTAAACATCATAAATAGTTCATAATGCACTTACCTTAACTTGGTTTGATGAGATTTGAATGCTGAAGGCTTCACCTTTACAAAAAGCTCGAAGCACTCCCGTCCAGCACGAATTTATCCCAACTTAGAATGAGGAAACTCTTGGCCATGAGCCCTATTTATAGGCTTGGAAACTTGGTCACCAAGTAAGTCACAATCATTTCAAATCTTTTCTAAATCTTTCAAGATATTCCAGTCATTTCAAATCTTCTAAAATATTCTCTAATCATTCCAAATCTTCTAAGATATTCTGCAATCATTCTTATCAAATCTTATCCAAATAAGATCTTATCAAATCTTATCCAAATCATATCAAATCTTATCCTTAAAGTCATCATGAGGCTTAATCTTTATCTCTAAAGTCATCATGAATACTTATCTTATCTCTAAAGTCATCATGAGCCTTCATCTTATCTCTAATATCATCATGAGGCTTCATCCTTATCTCTAATATCATCATGAGGCTTCATCCTTATCTCTAAAATCATTTATAAGGCTTTTCTTGAATCTCCCAAATGCCCTTAGGAAAAATATTTCAAGAATTACACTTTGGCCCAAACTTTTCAGGTAATTGCACTTAGACCCTTTTCAACTTGGTCCCTAGGCCAATTTTTAATTGCATTTTAGTCCCCGAAGAAAGGACTAATTACGCTAATACCCCTGGTTTTTAGGTAAATTACACTTTTACCCGAACCTCAATATTTACGATTTTGCCACTGGCTCAAAAACTGAACCTTTGTCTCAAGGCTTCTATAATCCCTTGAAAGGACATATTTCCTCAAGTATTAGAAGCTAAAATAAAATCCCAAGTATTACATTATATTTTAGTTTAAAAATCTTGGGCGTTACACTTTAGATTTTCAAAAATGATTCTCTTAAAAACATGAACAAGGATAACAACAAATAGGAATGAGAAATCAAGTACGCACAAGATTTATAGTAGTTCGACACTTTCCTACTCCACTACCTTCAAGCTTACCCACTTGAAGGATTTGCAAACCACAATCACTTTTACTAGCGATCAATGACACTAAAGGTTTTACCATGGTTCACCCTAAAACCTTACACACTGAGTTTTTACGGGCTCAACTCAAACCTTACAACAAGATAAATAACAGTTATCTTTTATAACCCAACAATTTGAATGTAATTAAAACACCTTACCAAATAGTTATAACAAACCTATTGGTATGGAGTGAGGAAAGCTTGAAGAAATGAGAGCTTTGGTTTTGGCTTGCTTCTCCTGTTTGTATCACAATGCATACCGAGGAATGATTGAAAGGAACTTCTTTGAGAGTTCGTTAGAAGAGCTTTGTTCACTTGCTTGTGGCAAAAATCTCTTGTAAATGTGTAAAATTGTGTATGCTAGAGAGAGAGAGCTTTCTTGTCTTTAAAGAGCTGATATATATAACAAAAGTTCGACTTTTGGCTAATTATAACCGTTAGAGACAAGATAAGAAAGTAGGTTTCAAAATATACTTATCAAGTTTTGAAACAAAACATTTTTACACAGAGGTTTCGAAACCTACATAACATGTTTCGAAACATACAGCCTTTACAGTTGGATATGCACCAAGAGACAAAATGAGTGGAAGATATCTCTTTAAAAAAAAAATGATTTGGTTTTATTCTCCACTTAAAACATATCTGAATTTTGAACATCAGAGTATGGGTATAATTTCAAAAATAGCTTTTGAAATAAAGTGCAAAAGCATGATAGATTTTTTGAAATTCTTCTGATAGAGTCAAATGTTTCGAAATATAAAAAGTAGGTTTCAAAACATACTTTAGAAACATGTTTCAAAACATGTTGAACAAGGATACACTGTTGACAGAGATTTCGAAATATACTAAATAGGTATCGAAACATAAGCTTAGATTTCAAATAGATTTCGAAATACATCATATAGATTTAGCAAAACTTGAAACCTTTTCAATATACATCTCGAACCAAGTTTAGAAACATGGCAGACTGATGTTTCAGAATATGAAAACTTTGTTTCGAAACATGATGCATAAAATTGAATTTATTCAACATATTAAAGAGAATTTCGAATATGTATAGAAACATTACAGATCTAAGTTTCGAAACATTGAAACATGGTTTCGAAACATGATATGTTAAAAAATTAGATTTTTAAAACATTTAACCTTTAGCGCCAAAACACTAATCATGCATGTTTCGAAATATGAAAAACTTATTTCGAAATATGAGATTTTCATATGATTTTTCATCAAACACATTTTCTCATATACCAAAAAATATGATACAACATAATCATCAACAATGACAAGACCATACATCTTTCCTCCCAGGCTAAGTGTCCTAGTTGGGCCAAATAGATCCATGTGAAGTAATTTAAGAGGTTTAGTTATTGATACTATATCCTTACATTTAAATGAAATTCTTATTTATTTACCTTGTTGACATGCATCACACATTTTATCTTTTTCAAATTTTATTTTAGGCAAACCTTCTACTAAATCAAGTATTACTAATTTTGAGAGTAGATCCATACTAGGATGACCTAGTTTCTTATGCCAAATCCAGCAATCTTCATTAGTTGTAGATAAACATCTTACATTATTTGCTAAGAGGTCATCTAAATCAACTATATATATATATTTTCATGCATTTGACCAACAAATATAATATTGGACTCGTGTTTAACTACGCATTTAGATAATTCAAATATTACAATATATCCTTTATCACATAGTTGACTTATGCTAAGTAAGTTATGCTTCAATCCATCAACAAGTAGCACATTTTCAATGATAGTGGAATGAGCATTACCTATTTTTCCAACACCAATTATTTTACCTTTAGAGTTATCCCTAAAAGTTACAAAGCCTCCATCCTTTGGTTTGAGTTCAAGAAAATTGTTCGGATCTCCGATCATATGCCTTAAGCATCCGCTATCCAAGAACCACTTTGCATTCCATTGAGATTTTGATTTTTCCTACAAACATTTCAAGCACTTTTTTTTTATGCCCAAACTTCATTGGGTTCGGCATGATTAGAAAATTTCGGAAGCATATTTTTAGGCACCCATACTTTTTTAACTAATTTTCTTTTATATGGGCATGAGTAAGCTTTATGCCCTTCTTCATAACAAGAAAAACATGTACCAAAGGATAATGATTTTTCTTTATATTTTTGACAAAACGTATTTCTATAGATCTTTTGGTTAGGATTATAAAAATTATTTTTCTTTGTTTCATTATCTTTATTTTTCTTATTTTTGACAAAATTTATTTTCTCTTTTACTTGATTTTTCAAACTTTTATTTTTTTTTTCGAGACTTTCATTTTCTTTTTCAAGACTTTCATTTTTTAATATTAGAGAAACACTTTCTATTTCAAAGTTTTTGATTTTTATTTTCATAGCATCATTTTCTTTTCTTAAAGAAGTTATTTCATTTTTTAAAGTGGAATTTTTTGTAGAAACTTTTTCGAGTTTATCAAAAACATCATAAAATACATCAAGGAGTTGTTCATATGTTAAATCTAAAGAAGAATAGTTTTCCTTTACCTCATCCTCAAGAGCCATGAAAACTACACTTGCAATCTCATCTTGAGTCTCATCATCTTGCTCATTTTCTTCACTGTCGAGCCACGCTGCCTCCATTGCTTTCTTCTTTGATTTCTTGAGCAATGGACATTTGGGCTTAATATAGTTAGGTTTCTTACACTCATAGCAAATAATCGACTCTTTCTTTTGAGACTCCTCCATTTTCTTTTGAGACTTCTTTTTGAGGAACTTCCTCTTCATCAACATGTTGTATCTTCTTGTGATGAGGGCAAGCTCATCATCCTCATCACTGTCATCCCTTTAATCTTCCTCTCCAATGGATTTCAATGCAATAGTTCTTTTCTTTTTAATATGGTTGTCCTCTTCTTCCTCTTCTTTGAGCTCCATCTCATAGGTAATAAGAGATCCCATTAGCTCATCAAGGGTAAGAATCTTGAGATTCTTTGACTCTTGAATGGCAGTGACTTTGGGCTTCCATTCCTTTGGCAAACACTTTAAGATCTTTCTAACAATTTCATAGTTAGGATAAGTTTTGTCAAGAGATTTAAGATTATTAATAATATCAGTAAATCTAGTAAACATTTCAAAAATAGACTCATCAAATTTCATCTTAAAAAGTTCATAACTATGAACAAGCATGCCAATCCTAGTTTCCTTAACTTGATCAGTCCCCTCATGTGTTACTTGTAACATATTCCATATTTCCTGAGCTATGTCACAACCTGAAATTCTATTAAATTCAGTGGGTGAAAGTGCACAATATAAAAGATTCATAGCTTTAGCATTACTTTGTGCCTTCTTAATATCATCTTCATCATATTCTTCCTCAGGTTTTGGAACTACTTCCCCTTCTTCTAATTTGGTAGGCATTTCTATACCTTTAGCTATGGATTTTCATGCATCATAATCATTAGCTTGAACATAAATTTCAATCTAGCTTTCCAATAGGTATAGTTTGTGCCATGAAACAAAGAAGGTCTATTTGTGAACTGACCTTCGGCTATACCATTACCAATAATGGCTGCCATAGTAAAATATAAAAGATAAATATTACAAGAAAGAGTAATATACAACTAGAGTAGATTATATACCTGCTCTGATACCAATTGTTGTCTAGAAAAATACCCAAGAGGGGGGTGAATTGGGTTTTTCAAAAAATTAATAATTTTAGCTCTTTTGAAAATTCTTAAATTTGTTATTTTAATATGTGGTGATTGCAGTAGAATTGAAATCAATAAAATCACACAACCACACAAAACAAGAGAAACAAGAGAAATTTATAGAGTTTCGGCTCTAAAGAGCTTAATCCTCTCTCTCAAGACTTAGTTTGAGGTTCCACTAGGGAGAATCAACATTAACTTTTAATTAGAGCTAGAACCAACATACAATCCCTTGCTTAAACAAGAACCACTAGCAAATACAATCCCCTCACACAACAAGTGAGTAAAAATAACAAATTTACAATCAGAGACAATTACAAACAAGTCACCAATGGTTAAGAATTCCACCAGCCAGCACACTTCCAGCACTTTGAAACTTCTCACTCTTGTTTGAATGCTCTATCAAGTTTGTTCTACCTTGAGTCTCCATACTTACCCTATATATATATATATATATACATTTTCCAAACACACTAGCCATTAAAGAAAAAGTTAATATGAAATTTGAAATTCAAAATTCAAAAATTGTTTAGGCTTTCTTAAACAATAAGAAAACATGTCTCACATTTAATTCAAAACAAATTTACTTTTTGCATGAGAAATCAAGATTTTAAAATTCAAATATAAGCTTTTGAGATATAAATGATTAAAACAAGAAAACATGTCTAAAAGTAATACTCCTTTAATTAAAAATAAATTTAATTTTTACATGAGTAAGAGAAAACATGTCTAAAAATAATTCTCCTTTAATTCAAGATTTGAAAATTCAAATATAAGCTTTTAAGACATAAATGATTAAAATAAGAGAACATGTCTAAAAGCAATTCTCCTTTAATTCAAAATAAATTTACTTTTTGCATTAGTAAGAGAAAATATGTCTAAAACCAATTCTCTTTAATTCAAAATAAATTTATTTTTTGTATGAGAAAGAGAAAACATGTCTAAAAGTAATTCTCCTTTAATTCAAAATAAATATACTTTTTACGTAAGTAAGAAATGCATTTATCAATAAATGAAAATTCAAACATAAACTTTTAAGACATAAATGATCAAAACAATAAAACACGTCTAAAGACAATCCACCTTTAATTCAAAATAAATTTACTCTTTGTACCCATTGTTATCATCAAAATAAATTTACTTTTTGTATGAGAAAAAAATACATTTATATCATAAAAATATTTTTGTTAACATGTATTTTTTGCAACAACAGAAGCAATAGATATTGCATGTCGAGTGTGGTGGGTGACTCTAACTATCGAGTGCTGGCGGGGGGGGGCCCTCAAGTGCTTATGGCGTAACACATGGTTTGATTCAATTTTTTGGTTATTTATACCAAATAATTGAACAGAACCGAATAATCGATTTTTAAGGAAAGAGGTAACCGAACCGAACTACTCCCTATGAAAGATCGAACCAAACCCATCGAACTTGTTAGTTTGGTTTACTTAACTCTTGCTCACTCCTATTCTCACTCGATTGGGATGTTAGTTAGTGGAAGGACTATAGTGCACGGTAATCGAGAAGTTTTAATAGGTTCATATGAAGTTAGACTTCATTGCCATTAGAATCGTCCTGAGTCCTAGTTAGAAGATACTTAGGATCTTTTAAAGTGCTCTAGATATTTTGAGAGATCCTCTTACTAGATGGAGATCGACCGACGTCAAGGAGTTGATTTGTCTTGATTGTTGTATGGCTGTGAACCTAGAAAATCACACACACTAAGTAATGTCCAGATTAGTGATCCATTACTCTTAGTATGTTCCTTATCGTTGTTGTACAATGATGTTGGTTGTTTAATGGGCTGGACACATTGATCTATGAATATGGGAGGTTGTTATTGGTTAGCGAGGGCCTTGGTTGCATTATTGGATAGTGCAAGGGCTATTACATGTTAATAGCAGGTGCTAGGATACAAAGGTGATAAAGTGGGAGGAAGGTGACAGCATCAGTCGATCAAACCTTTTAGGTTGGTTGACCAAACTTGAACCGAGAGGTTCTAGTTGACTTCAGTTGACCTTATAGTGTAGTTCAGTTGACCAAATTCTGTTGCACCTTGTCTTGTCCAAGCATTAATTACTCTAATGGCTTGGATGATGATAAGGGGCATTTGACGACAAGATGGCGTGTATGAGAAGCTTGAAGAGGCATATTTGAAAATAAGGGTTTTTGAGAAAGTCTCTTAGCTACTCCCCCCATCATCTTCTTCCTCCTCTTGTTTTCTACTTGCTGCTTCTTATTCCCATTACTATTTCCATTTCCTTGTTCTTGCTCCAAAAAGTTAGCAAGTGCAATTCCTCTTTTTCTTCTCCCATTTAGGTCGGGTGTGTGACAGTTGGGGTGCAATCGAGAAGGGACCTTAGGGAGTTGATGTTGCATCATAGTGTTGTTGTACTTTTTGTACAATAGTTTTAATGATGAAAAACATATATTGGTTTAATCCCTAAGTCATGAGTCAAGTATGTGGTTTTCAATATATATCAATTTCAATATCAAGTATTACTTTGTGAAAATGAAAACCCTGTTTTGACTAAGTCTGGAAGGTTAGCACCTTATAAGGAGAAGTATAAGATAATGTTTTCTTTTTATAAAACTAACTCCCGGTAATTTGATATCTAACATTCATTAGTGCTAAAACGATTTTTAATGAATTTTTCATTAAATAGAAAGTATATATTTTGGAGGTGGTATTATTGCTAAAACTTGAGTTTGTACTAAAACCCAAAATCTACTTTCTTATATATTTGGATTTTGATTTTCTAAGTATTTTTATTGAATCCAAATAGGGGGTACTTTGTTATTTACATTTATGTATTGAAGTAAATGGAGGTAAAATATAAATAAAAGAAAATGTGGACATTTACTTAAATAACCTGTGATGTATGCATACTGTGGATTGTGCTTTCAACCAAATGTTTTTGAAACTCTGTCATGTTTCTATGCATGTTTCGAAACCCCTTTGAAATAGTTTTCAATGTTTTCAGTATATGTTATTTCGAAACATCTTTGCTATGCATGTATTTTCAATTCAGGTTTGAACCATGTTTCGAAACCTATATGTCTATGTTTCGAAACCTCATTTCCAGAGAGGTATATTTCAAAACCTATATGCATCATGTTTCGAAACCTCATTTCCAGAGAGGTATGTTTCGAAACCTATCATGTCATGTTTCGAAACCTCTGACATTCTGTCAACAAATCATTTGAAAATCGAGATGCATGTTTGCTGCATTTTTGTATGCTTCTCACATCATTTTATTAATGCATTCTCCATGCTATGAGATTCAAATTTGAATTTGAATGTGAGTGCTTATAAAATATTCAAAGTGTGCATAAGACTTTGTCTCCCACTATTTGCTGTCTCTAAGTGCTTTGTCCAGCTGGAAGCTTGTATGTTTCGAAACCTGTTGTCTATGTTTCGAAACCTATGTGTAAAATTTTGATATTTCGAAACCTATTATGTATGTTTTGAAACCTACTTTTCCGTCTTGTCTCTAATGGCTATAAACGGCCAGATTTCTATCTCTTGGTATAAATAGCAGGTATTTGAAGACAAGAACATATTGATAGAGATTGAAAGAGAGACAACAAGCAAGAACAAGTGAGCACACACTAGAGACACACACACAAGCACAAATGATCTAAATCCGTTTGACAAGCATTCAACGAAGATCCGTTCATTCATAGATGTGCATTGTGATGTGAAAAAAGGAGAAGCAAGTGCAAACAACGAGTATCATCCTCTAGCTCTCCTCACCTCAAATTAAGAGGTTTGCACAACCATGTGGTAAGGCATTTATTGCTCTCTGGGTTGTAAAGATAAATTTGATTATCTTGTTAATGTTGTAAGGTTTGAGTTTAGCCTAAAACTCATTTGGTGTAAAGGTTTAAGTTGAGCCTAAAACTCATTGTGTCAAAGGTTCGAGTTTAACCTTAAAACTCACTTGGTGTAAGGTTTGAGTTAAGCCCGTAAAAACTCATTTGGTGCTAGGTTTGAGTTGAGCCCGCAAAAACTCACATTGTAAGGTTTTAAGGTAAACCGTGGTAAAACCCTTGTTGTGGTGATCACTAGTAAAAGTGATTAGGATTGCAAATCCTTCAAGTGGGTAAGCTTGAAGGTAGTGGAGTAGGCGAGTGCCGAACCACTATATATCTTGTGTGCAAAGTGTTCTTTAGCTTTCATATATCATTATTGCCTATTGCACATGCTTGCATAAGTTTTGTTATCAAAGTCTAAAATAGTTTTCTTGAGAACAAGTTTATACATATACATAGAAAACCTATCTTTGATATACAAACATCTTTGGTATACTCTTACTTATGTAAATCATCATTGCCAAAGATCATTAGTTTGAAATACAAGGTAAAGGATTTCGAATCAAGCAAAACAGTGAAGTAGATTTCAAAACATATATAGTATGTTTCGAAACCTACTTAACAGAAAAGTTTATTTAGAAACATATATCCTATATTTCGAAACATAGTGTTTTTCCATTCATCAAAGTTTTAAAGTATCAAAAATTCACCCTAATCCCAATTCACCCCCCTCTTCGGATATATTTGCCATCATTAGGAACAAACACATAGGGCCTACAGGCAGACATTGCCATTAGCAAAATAAGATAATGGAGACTGAGAATAACCACCATTATAAGAGCTATTTTATGCCGATGGCTACTGCCCATACCCTTACTCAGTCACTAGTGCCGCATCATATGGTCGCTTTAGGGTCAGCTTTGGGCATAGGCTGTCTAGACTCTAGGCAGGCGCCTAGGGCCTATGCCCATTTCAGGCCACTAGGGGGGGCCATGCTTATTTCAATTTTATATTTTAAATTAATTAAAAAATAAAATTTATTAAAAATAGTAAATTTAAAAATTGAAGAGACATTAAAGGTCCATGCCCATTTCAAACCATTGTAAATTTTTAATTAATCTCAATCTCTCACATTCCTTTTATCAATAATTAATTTCATGAGCATCACTACAATTTTTAATTAATTTCAATCTCTCAGATTCCTTTATTAATAATCAATCTCATTCTCATGCATCTAGCAGTGACACTCATCCCTTTACAACTATTCCATGTATTTTTAATTAATCTCAATCTCTCATTTGTATGATTGTATCGCAACTATTTACATAGGCCTGGCAGTGGTTGCAACTCTATTGTCTTCCTCAGTTCCTCTCCTTCTTAATTTTTTATCCATCTATTGTCACTGGCATCCGCCATCAATCTACGCAGGCGTAGGTCCTCAATCCAATTGATTTCACAACTATGCCTTCTCTTCAGGGATTCTATTTTCGTCCTTATCATCCCGTTGTGTGACTTATCAGGTATATCTTCTGATTTTTTTTATTAACCCTTAAATTATCAATTAATTTTGTGTATATATTTTAATATTTGTGATCCCTCTATTATTAGTGAATCTACATTAATGGATTGAAAATAGTGTCAATTAAAAACATATGTTGGAACAAATTAATTATAATAGTTTAATTATTAATTTTTTATCTAAAAAAGCTAAAAGAGTAAATTTAAAGTGAAATATTGTAAATTTTATATAATAATTTTTTTTCATATTAATTTTATTTTTAAATATAGTTATAAAAGGCCCTATAAAAAATTTCGCTTAAGACTCCTAAAATCTCAAGACCGACCCTGGGACGCTTAGCTTTATAGGGTGAGTGAGAAAAAATTAAATCGATTTAAACCGTTGAATTGTCAAATTATAAAAGAAGTAGTCGATTATAATTTAATAATTTGAAAAGTCATCTAAATTGATTTGATAACCCACCAATACGACTGCTGCCCAAATCCTAAAGAAAACTAAAGTTTTTAATAATTTAAACTAATTAATTGTCAAGTAAATTACAAATTCAAAATTTTTAGTTTAATTATTTGTGGCAAAACCATTTAAACAACCAAAATGCCATCAACTTTTTACCTCACCGTAAACCATGCAAATTAGTAACTTTGATGGATTGCTTTAATTGATATCTCTTTTAATTTTTCTTATTTTAAAATAAAAATATCATTATTGTTTGTGTATTTTCTCTTCTTTTTTTTTAGTTATTAATTATAATCGTTCGCAAACTAATTGATATGTCCGTGAGGGCGAAATGGATCTGTGATCGAATGCGGGCCCCAATAGAAGACAAATCAAAGTCAAAGGCCAAGGAAGACCCGCTCGGCCGTGCCGGGTGGGAGCCCACTCGGCACAATCGAGTGGATGAGACCACTCGGCTAGGCCGAGTGGCCGTGACCACTCGATTGCCGAGTGCTTTTCCCAACCACTCGGCCCAACCAAGTGGGGTCCACTTGGCCTAACCGAGAGGAGAGGGTCACTCGGTCATACCGAGTGATCCCTCCCCGAACTCGGCTTCACCGAGTTGTGGTCACTCGGCATGACCGAGTGACCCTTCAAGATAGTCGATCCAGCCGAATTCCCCCTTTTCGCTCCAGACGATGAGCATTGCGATATTTTCGTAATGGGCCGCGAGATTTCCGCCGAGAAAACCGCGACTCCTCTCTCTCTCCTTCACTATAAATACGAAACCCACCTTCATCACGAGGTACGCAATTTTGAGTTATTGAAGCACACTTTTCTCATTTTCTCTCGAGATCTGACTCAAGCATCGGAGGGTTTGCGCGGGGACCCCCACCCGCGTCCTAACGGTGCTCTCGTTTTGTAGGCCACTCGTCACCAAGGTCACTCGTCACCCTCAGGTCACTCGGTCGTCAAGGCCACTCGTCACCCCTCAGATCACTCGGTCAGGGCCATTCGTCACCCTTCAGGTCACCCGGTCGTCAAGGCCACTCGTCACCCTCAGGTCACTCGGTCGCCAAGGTCACTCGTCATCCTCAGGTCACTCGGTCACCAAGGCCACTCGTCACCCCCAAGTCACTCGGTCACCAAGGCCACTCGTCACCCTCAGGTCACTCGGTCACCAAGGCCACTCGGTCATAGGTCACCTAATCATTTTGGGTCACCTGATCATTTTGCGCCACCTAATCATTTTGGGCCACCAGATCATCAGCCCTATCAGACTATCAGATCTGGATCTTTATCAGATCCAATTGCTTGTCCAGATTTTCATCAGCAAAGATACGACTCCCAAGACTCTTGCGTCTCTCCTCGATTAAAAATAGATTGTTGTATTTTGGCAACAACAATTGGCGCCGTCTATGGGAAACGCAAGACAAAAAGTTAACTTAAGAATGGCAAACACTCGGGGACAACGACGAACTCTCTCTCAAGGCGTAGAGACACGCCTGCCACCGCGAAACTCTCAGCAACAGGGAGCGCCTCCCACTATTCACAATTCTCAGCAACATCATCCTCCCCCTCATAACGCTCAAACGCAAGGAGGTGATCGCTCCATTTCTCCAAACCAACAGATAGGGGATCAATCAATCCCACCTCCACTTAACATGGGCTCAGGATCACTCCCTACTGATCAAGCTGGGACCTCACGACAGCCACCACGTATGGTCCCGTGGGAAGAATATGAAGCATTGAGACAACAACACGTTGAAGGCATACAAGCACTACGAGACATGGCTGGTGTACTCCAAAGTATGATACCCGGAGGGACGTTGCCAGACACTCTAAAAAAGTTTATGCCACCTCTTGAACCTCAACCCGAGGCAGGGGCTGATTCCTATCAAGAGGCTACTCCCGATTCACATTCACGATCTACGCCTCCACGCGACGGTAGACTCAAGTCACCACCTCCAAGAAGGATCCCTCATTCCGTGCCTCGAAAAAATGAAAACCCAAGAATGGAAAACAGGACCAGAAGCCCTCAAAGGCGGAGGTATCACGAAACAGTGGCCAGTACACCAACAAGACATGACAACCAGACGACAGCTAGTATGCGTGATGACATGAAAAGAGTAGTAGAAGAGGTGCTTGAGAAGAAAAATTTAATCCCGGTAACAGAAGAACACCAGCATAGAAAATGTCCTTTTACTGCAGATATATTGGAGAGACCTCTGCCTCGAAAATTCAAGATGCCTCAGATCACCCCCTATTCCGGCAAGGATGACCCATATGATCATGTTCAGAATTACGAGTCGCTGATGATATTGCACGGATGGGACGACGACGTGATGTGCTGAGCATTTTCCTTAACGTTATCAGGACATGCTCGAACATGGTTCAACAGCCTTCCAGAAGCCTCTATTTCATCATTTGGGCAGCTAAGAACAGAATTTACCAAGGCTTTCGTGATTAACAGTAGAAGAAAAAAAGATGCCACCTATTTGCTCAGCATACGACAAGGGAATAAGGAATCCTTACGTCAATTTGTGGATAGATTTCGCAATGCTACTCTTGAAATCCCAGACTTGCCTGCTCAAGTAGCAGTATCTGCTATGCTCCAAGGGACATGCCTCGCCTCTCTTCAAGAATCACTCTCTTTAGACCCTCCAACATCCCTGGCCGATTTATTTGTCAGAGCAAACCGATATATCCTTCACACTGAGATTATGAGGAACGTGGCGGGGAAAGAAGAAAAAGAAAGGAAGAGAAAGGAACGTGAAGGGGAAGAAGAGCCTATTCGACGACAGGAAAGGAATATAAGACCAGATGTACCAAAACCTCATTTTAATCATTATACTCGGCTCTTACAACCCTGATCAACTATATTAGCTACAATAGAGGGAGAAGGACTTCTTAAATTACCCCACAGAGTTAACCGCCCCATGGGAAAAAACCAGGGAGAGTATTGCAGATACCATCGAACCAGAGGGCATTCCACTGACCACTGTAGAGAATTGAAGAATCAGATTGAGATGCTCATTCGTGAAGGACACTTGCAAAGATATGTGAGACACGAAGAAGAAGAAAACAGAGAACCCTAGCAAATGGGAGATAGGCGTGATGGACATGAAAGGCCAAATCCGAGACAACAAGAGAGAAGAGGAGATCGTCGACAAGATACTCATGTAGACAATGAACCGACTCAGCAGGCCATTCACGTCATTTCAGGTGGGGAAACCCTAGGTGGGGACACATCAGCCTCCCGAAAATCATACGCCCGTCAAGCCTACCAACTCAGTAATGGAGGTAAGAGATGATGAAGAGCCAATCACTTTCGCCCCAACCAATCAGGGTGATATAATACTCCCACATGATGATCCCATGGTTATTTCAGCAGTCGTAGCTAAGCACCCCATCAGTAGAATTCTGGTAGATAGTGGCAGTTCTGTCAACTTGATCTATTGGAACTGTTTTGAACAAATGCATTTATCTCATGACCGGCTGAAGAAAGTATCCTCACCTCTATATAGCTTCACTGGAGAAGCAGTTCCAGTTGCAGGGTCAATTTAGCTGCCTATCACATTAGGTGAGGACCCCCAACTCGTAACTCGACAAGCAAATTTCATGGTGGTTAAAACCTCCTCGGCAGCATATAATATGATCTTGGGACGCCCGTTACTCAATGATCTAAGGGTCGTGGTATCCTCGTGCTATTTATTGATGAAATTCCCCACACCCACCGGAGTAGGACAAGTTCGAGGAGATCAAAAGAAAGCCCGAACTTGCTATGTGTCGTCCACAAAAGGGAAAAGAGCTGAAGAAACCTTATCCATAGCCGAGAAAGCCATACATAAATCCTTGGAGGAAGGAGCTGCACGTAAACCTCAACCTGTTGAGGAATTGGAAACAGTACACCTAAGTGAATCAGATTCAGAGAAAATAGCGTATGTGGGATCCCAGCTTCCAGAGCATACGAAAGAAGAAATTGGAATATGCCTGCTAGAGAATTCAGACGTATTTGCTTGGAAACCGGAAGATATGTCAGGAATCAGTCCAGAAGTAATATGTCACCACTTGAATGTGGACCCCCAATTCAAGCCTGTCCGACAAAAGAAGCGAAACATTGCCCCTGATAGACTACACGCATTAGAAGAAGAAGTTGACAAATTGCTAAAAGCGGGCTTCATTCGAGAGGTATTATATCCAGACTGGTTGGCCAATGTTGTTATGGTCCCAAAACCTAATGAAAAATGGCGTGTCTGTGTGGATTTCACCAATCTAAATAAGGTATGCCCCAAAGACTCATACCCGCTACCACGGATCGACCGTCTTGTGGACGAAACGTCTGGATACCAGTTCCTGAGCTTTCTGGATGCTTTCTCAGGGTACCACCAAATAATGATGTACCCCCCGGACCATGAGAAGACGTCATTCATCACCGAAAAAAGGACATATTGCTACCAAGTCATGCCTTTTGGACTCAAGAACGCTGGAGCCACTTATCAACGCATGGTGAACAAAGTCTTTAAAAAACTGTTGGGCGACACAATGGAAGCATATGTTGACGACATGATTGTGAAAAGTCGAAAGGACGAATCCCATGTAGAAAAACTAGCGCAAGTGTTGGGAGTCTTTAGACAATACAAGATGCGGTTGAATCCAACAAAGTGTGCCTTTGGCGTACAGTCAGGAAAATTCTTGAGATACATGATCACGCAAAGAGGAATCGAAGCAAACCCTGAGAAAATACAGGCAATATTGAACATGGAACCACCAGCATCAACTAAGGAAGTTCAGCGATTGACAGGGCGAATGGCAGCTCTTGGACGTTTTCTCTCCAAGTCAGCCGAAAGAGAGTTACCCTTCTTACAAACATTAAGAGCAGGAAAAAAGTTTGACTGGACAGAGCAATGCCAAAAGTCGTTTGAAGCGTTAAAGGAGTATTTGAAAGAAGTTCCCCTATTAACACGACCAGAAACTGGAGAGACATTGTACTTATACTTGGGGATAAGTGATGAAGCCATAAGTGCAGTATTAATCAGGAAAGAAGGACAGGTGGATCGACCAATATATTATGTCAGTAAGGTATTGTAGGGCCCTGAGACACGTTATCCAGTGGCAGAAAAAATGGCATTAGCACTGGTAAACGCATCTAGAAAGTTGAGGCCATACTTCCAAGCTCATTCGATCATCATACTTACAGATCAGCCCTTGCGAAGTATTTTACAAAAGCCCGAATATTCCGGTCGCCTTACCAAATGGTCCATCGAGTTAAGTGAATATGATATCCAGTATCAACCTCGACAAGCTATAAAAGGACAAGCACTAGCTGACTTTATTGTGGAATGCACACACTCCGGTAAGGCGACAGAAAATAGGCAGGAAGAATGGTTGTTGTTTGTTGATGGGGCATCTAGTTCACAAGGGAGTGGCGCTGGGATAGTACTCGTATCCCCCGAGGGAGAAACGTTTGAGTATTCCCTACGGTTTGCTTTTCCGAATACCAACAACATAGCTGAATATGAAGCATTAATCGCTGGAATGAGGATAGCAAGAAAATTGGAAGTAGCACGATTGGTTGCTCATAGTGATTCTCAGTTGATTGTGCAGCAGTTTCAGGGACAATATGAAACCATAGAGTAGATAATGCCCCGATATTTGTGCAAAGTGAAAGACCTAACACAGACATTTCAGAGTTTTCAGTTAACACAAATAAACAGATCACTCAATGGACATGCTGATGCCTTATCTAAACTGACGTCCACTAAAGAAACAACCGGAAGAGCAGTATTTGTTGAAATGCTTCATCAGCCGAGCATTGAAGAAAAAGAGATATCGTGTGTGGAGACAGGAGTGGATTGGAGATCGTCCTTCTATTGTTATCTCACTAATAATGAATTACCAGATGATCCACAAGAAGCAAGAAGACTTAAGATGCGGGCTTCAAGGTTTACCATCATAGACAGGATATTATATAAGCGAGCTTACACTACACCTCTTCTCAAATGTTTAGGCCCTCAAGAGGCCGAATATGTCTTGGCAGAAGCTCATAGTGGAATATGTGGAGAGCACTAGGGAGCAAGAGCCCTAGCAACCAAAATCTTGAGAGCCGATTTCTTTTGGCCCACATTAAGGTCCGACGCGTTAAAGAAAGTCAAATCATGTGACAAATGTCAACGACACGCTCCAGTCCAATCTGCCCCAATATCTCAGTTGCAACCTGCGTTCCAGCCTATACCATTAGCTCAGTGGGGTTTGGATATTCTGGGACCTTTTCCTCAAGCGCCCGGGCAAAGAAAATTTTTAATAGTGGCCACCGACTATTTCACCAAATGGATTGAAGCTGAGGCATTGGCTACTATTACGGCACGAAAAGTGAAGGCAATGGTATGGAAAGACATTGTGTGCCGGTTTGGGATACCAAGAATTATCGTCACGGATCACGGGAAGCAATTTGACTGTGACTCCTTTAGAAAATTCTATAACGACCTAGGAATTCAACTAAGATTCGCTTCAGTAGCGTATCCCCAAGCTAATGGGCAAGCTGAGGTCAGTAACCAAACCATATTACATGGCCTAAAAACCCGACTTGAAGGAGCCAGAGGCACATGGGCCGACGAGCTGCCCACCATTTTATGGGCTTATCGAACAACTAGTCAGGTAGTTACGGGAGAAACTCCATTCAATCTGGTATATGGAACAGAGGCTTTAATTCCCATTGAAATTTCAGCTAAGTCCCCAAGACTGATGGCATATGAGGAAGAGGATGGCGCAAGGAATTCTGAAGCGTTACGAGAAAATTTGGATCTGATTGAAGAGCAGAGGGATAACACTGCCATGAAGATAGTTGCATATCAAAGAAGAGTAGCCAGTTATTTCAATTCTCGAGTAAAGAACAGACCCATGAAAGAAGGAGATTTAGTACTTCGAAGATCTGTTGTAACCAACGCGCTAAGGGATGATGGAAAGTTACGAGCAAATTGGGAAGGGCCGTACCGCATTCTAAAACTGCTTGGCCCCAACACTTGCACTTTACAGACTCTTTCAGGAGACACTATGGGGAAAACATGGAATTTGAACTATCTGAAGTTGTATATGAACAATGTATCTGAGAAAATATCTGCAATAACATAAGTCCTAAATGGGACCGTGGACGTAGGCGCATTTAGCCGAACCACGTAAAAATGCTTGTGTGCGCATGGTTTGTCATTTTATTTTCGGAAAAGAAAAGATCGAGCCCGTTGTCCCGCCTATGGCCCGACAACGAGGTAAAACTAAGATCGAGCCCGTTGTCACGCCTATGGCCCGGCAACGAGGTAAAATTACGATCGAGCCCGTTGTCACGCCTATGGCCCGACAACGAGGTAAAATTACGATCGAGCCCGTTGTCCCGCCTATGGCCCGGCAAGGAGGAAAATTACGATCGAGCCCGTTGTCACGCCTATGGCCCGGCAACGAGGTAAAATTACGATCGAGCCCGTTGTCCCGCCTATGGCCCTGCAACGAGGTAAAACTACGATCGAACCCGTTGTCCCGCCTATGGCCCGGTAACGAGGTAAAATTACGATCGAACCCGTTGTCCCGCCTATGGCCCCGCAACGAGGTAAAATTACGATCGAGCCCGTTGTCCCGCCTATGACCCGACAACGAGGTAAAATTACGATCGAGCCCGTTGTCCCGCCTATGGCCTGGCAACGAGGTAAAACTAAGATCTAGCCCGTTGTCCCGCCTCTTGCCCAGTAACGAGGTAAAATTACGATCGAGCCCGTTGTCCCGCCTATGGCCCGGCGACGAGGTAAAATTACGATCGAGCCTGTTGTCCCGCCTATGGCCCGGCAACGAGGTAAAACTAAGATCGAGCCTGTTGTCCCGCCTATGGCCCGACAACGAGGTAAAATTACGATCGAGCCCGTTGTCCCGCCTATGGCCCGGCAACGAGGTAAAAATACGATCGAGCCCGTTACCCCGATAACAAGGAAAATACGCTCAAGCTCGCCACATCGTGCATGGTCTAGTAGCGAAAGAAAAATGTTGGCCTTATATCACTAAAGACAACAATAAAAGGATGAATCAAGCAGTAAATAGCGAAACACATTGGGTAGGACAAAGAAAAAACATTCATTGATAAAACCAACAGACAAACTACAACGAGAGGAGCACATTCGCCCGACAACAGCTGAAATCAAACCACAATGAGGGTTTACTCGCGGGAGCGAGACTTGCGAGAGGAACGCTTAGAAGACCCCAACGATGCAACAGGAATCCCAGGAGGATCGGCGGGGAATTCCCCTTCTTCAACCTCAACCGCTTGAGGGATATCTTCAACGGCCGCACTAGGATTTTCTCCAATGGCTCTGGGGTCGACCACCATGCCTTCTTTGAAAAGAAACGGGTTCCAAGGGCCCGCCAAATTCTCCAAATCATCCACCAAGTAAGAATCCAAATAAGAAAAAGGACTCATGGGCTCGTTCAGTTCATACTGGCGCCAATCTACTTGATGAGACTCCTCAACCTCTGGAGTAAGGAAAAGTTCAGGAAAAGTCTCTCCCGGACGTTGAGATTCCAGATGGGCGCGTGCCAGATAAAACCCATATTTCAAAAAACCTGAAGCATATTTTCCTTTCCTATCTTGACAGTCGGTTGAGAGACGATATTCTTTCACTGCTTCAGCCCGAATATCCCGAGCATCCTTCCGACTTATCTTCAACTCTGACAGGCGTAGAGAATGTTCCTGTAAAAGTGCCTCGTGTTGCGCCATCAAACCAAAACTCTTGCGCTCTTCAGCTTCTAGCTAAGAGCGTAAGTCTGAAATTTCCCCATGAAGACCCGAGGTACCAACAGAAGCCTCAGACAGTCGATCCTCCATGCGCCCAATCTCTGCCTCTGCATTTTTCTTCCCGAGCTCTGCCCGACGAGCAGGACCCTTTAACTCTTGACACTCCTCATTCCAAGAAAATTGGCACTTCCTCCAGTCTGACATTTGGGCCCTACTTGTTCACGATAGGCCCTGTCCCTAGCATTAGAGGCAACTATCCCTTGAACCCCTTGCACCAGAAGTTGCTCCACTTCATCCCTAGTCTGGGCATAATTGCCACCGATAAGTCGTCGTTCATCTCGAGGGAGAATGGTGGAGTAAATGAGGCGAGTGCCAATCCCTGGTTCAGTGACGAAGTCTGTTTCCAATACCCCGGGGAAACTTCATAGTCTCGACCAGTAAGCTTTGTACCATCCCCGAGAATCACAGTGTGCTTCACCTCACCCGGAAGAGGAAGTACAGGAGGTGGTCTCAATGCTTTCTCCCCCCCAAGACGGTGACGATCTTTCCTGTTAGGAACTACAGGGTGGCGATATTCTTCTTCCACCCGAGCCATATCGCCAGCAAACCGAGAAGACGAGGTTCGCCCCCCTTGCGAATTGGGAGCAGGAGATGGAGGGTTGACGGCCTCTTCATGAGGAAGAGGAAGAGATGGACTTTCTGTGTGAGAAGGAGCTTCGATACTCGATTGGTCACTTCTGGGACGACGTCGCCTTTCTACTCCAATGGGAGAAACACCGGCAGGCCTACGTGACCGAGGAGGGTGAGAGCTTGTAGATCCCTCGGCACCATGTGTAGAAGTCCCAGCTGTTGTTACAACACGTGCCTCCTCCTCACGCTGGCGTCTACGTAACTCCATCAGCCTATTCAACCCAGCCATTTCTGCGAAAATCAATGCAAAGCAGTTAATACGGAAAAATGCAATAATGGGAAAAGAAAAAAGGAAGGCAATGTCAAAAGATATTCTACCCCCAGGAGTGTTTTCCTCCTGGGGATCAAAAGGAGGATGCGAAGACGATTCAGGCATTTCCATCTCCTCATCCTCGACTCCTTCCATTTCCTGGTTAGATAGCGTAGAAGACTGAGGAGGAGCAGTTGGCGTCACGACCCCCCAACCCGCGATTCTGAAATTCTCCACCGTCAAGAGGCTCATCAAGTCAACGGGGCCTTGTGCCGTTAACATTTCTACTAGGTGACGATACACGCCCCGAACTTCCTTGCAGGGAGGGAACCCTTGGCTGGCGTCTTGATGATTCCAAAATAAAGGAGCATCCCAACTAGGTGGAGGTTCTATCACTAACCACCGTTCTTCAAATCGATTAATCTTGTTTGGAAGCGCAATGAACAGCTCTAAGCCCGACACCTTCTGAGCGTGTAAAGAGCACGATCCTTGCTGGCTTTTCGCAGTTGATAGAAACAACTAAAAAGTCTCAAGGAGGGGACGACGTCCCTCAGTCGACAAAGTATAGAAAAGCCGACCATCTGAGCCCAACCATTAGGATGAAGTTGAGCGGGAACAATCTTGTAGTGACGCAACCACGCCCTTGCAAAGGGCGGAAGAGGAAAACGGAGTCCCACCTCAAATGAAGCAAAGTGAAGACCAAGGGAGCCCTCGTCTACCCAAGAGGGGTCCGGCTCATCAAGACGGGGGTACCTCACCATAAATCCAGAAGGCGTGGCGTCATAAACTTGCTCATAGGCCCCGTATCGAAGCCTGGAACTCGAAGTTGTAGGAATGTGCGCGGGGCCGGGGGGTGATGCCGGTCTTCTCCTCGACATATTAAAGAAATACGAGACCGTTACCTTGTTACAACAGGAAAGACGGAAGGTCACAGGAAGCAAAACACCTGCACAAAAGACAAAGAACATCAGTACAAGGCAAAAGAAAGAAACAATTGAAGGAAATCAAGTGACTAAAGGCATAAAAGGACGAGGGAAGGCCGGAGCCACTCGACCACAGCCCAGTGAGGGGCCACTCGGTCATGACCGAATGGCCTCCGTCGAGTACAAGGCCACTCGGTCATGACCGAGTGGCCACTCGTCACTCGCCATAGCCACTCGGTCATGACCGAGTGGCCTCCCAATCGCACCCTTCGAATGCTGAAAACGAGATGTGGCCCAGAAACGCGCCGAGACCTGAGAGAATTTTAGTTTTGAAGCACCTCAGCTGATCATTGTAAAAATTAAATGAAGACTTGAAGCCCTATTTATGGAGGTTCGAAAGGCAAAAAGTCAAAAGCTGTGGAGCAAATACAGAAAATGAAGAGCAAATGCGCAAAAATGATCTCTCGAGAGATAAACAAAATGTGGCAAAAGCGACGCCCATTTTTCCAGGATCGTATGCTCTTTTACCCGACTCCTCAGCTAAAAAAGCAGGGAGCAATTGATATGCCCGGGAGGGCGAAATGGATCTGTGATCGAATGCGGGCCCCAATAGAAGACAAATCAAAGTCAAAGGCCAAGGAAGACCCGCTCGACCGTGCCGGGTGGGAGCCCACTCGGCACAACTGAGTGGATGAGACCACTCGGCTGGGCCGAGTGGCCAACCACTCGGCACAACCGAGTGGCTGAGACCACTCGGTTCTGCCGAGTGGCTGAGACCACTCGGCTAGGCCGAGTGGCCGTGACCACTCGATTGCCGAGTGCTTTTCCCAACCACTCGGCCCAACCGAATGGGGTCCACTCGGCCCAACCGAGTGGAGAGGGTCACTCGGTCGTACCGAGTGATCCCTCCCCGAACTCGGCTTCACCGAGTTGTGGTCACCCTTCAAGATAGTCGATCCAGCCAAATTCCCCCTCTTCGTGCCAAACGATGAGCATTGCGATATTTCCGTAATAGGCCGCAAGATTTCCGCCGAGAAAATCGCGACGCCTCTCTCTCTCCTTCACTATAAATACGAAACCCACCTTCATCACGAGGTACGCAATTTTAAGTTATTGAAGCACACTTTTCTCATTTTCTCTCGAGATCTGACTCAAGCATCGGAGGGTTTGCGCGGGGACCCCCACCCGCGTCCTAACGGTGCTCTCGTTTTGTAGGCCACTCGTCACCAAGGTCACTCGTCACCCTCAGGTCACTAGGCCGTCAAGGCCACTCGTCACCCCTCAGGTCACTCGGTCAGGGCCATTCGTCACCCCTCAGGTCACCCGGTCGTCAAGGTCACTCGTCACCCTCAAGTCACTCGGTCGCCAAGGTCACTCGTCATCCTCCGGTCACTCGGTCACCAAGGCCACTCGTCACCCCCAGGTCACTCGGTCACCAAGGCCACTCGTCACCCTCAGGTCACTCGGTCACCAAGGCCACTCGGTCATAGGTCACCTGATCATTTTGCGCCACCTGATCATTTTGGGCCACCAGATCATCAGCCCTATCAGACTATCAGATCTGGATCTTTATCAAATCCAATTGCTTGTCCAGATTTTCATCAGCAAAGATACGACTCCCAAGACTCTTGCGTCTCTCCTCGATTAAAAATAGATTGTTGTATTTTGACAACAATACTAATAATCTGTGATTTTGGTGGTTTTAACATATAGTAGTTTGGTTATGATTTAGAAAATATATAAATCACCTATACTTATTAGTGATTTGATTCGAAAAACACAATCCAAACTACTAAATCCAACCATTGCATACCCCTAATATTAATAGTTTTGAAAAAATTATTTAAAAAATAAAGTTAAAGGATATAAACTTTTGAAAAAAAAATAAAGTTTTGATTTAGTTTAAATTAATGTAGATTATGGATAATATTAATAGTTTTCTAATGATGTCGAAAATTGTTTCATCATTGTTTTGACTAATGGAGAATGCCACACTATTATGACAATTAAAACCAACAGATTTTCTTACCAAACCTACAAAATAATGGGTTAAGAGTTACTCAAAGGCTATTCTCTTCCCAGAGGGTCAAATCTTAGTTGTCATCTTGGTTTGGCTTTTTTAAAGAAAATATTTGTTTTGAAAAATATAAAGATTCAGTCAATAGAGCAATAAACTTTTAAGTGAAAAATAAGAAATGCCAAGATAATAAAAGTGAAAATGTATAAGAGAGACAATAAAATTCAGAGTGATTTGTCCCTATTTAAGTTTTAAGGGTGTTTTTTATTTTCCTAAAATGTCTTTCTTGTGTTATGCTTTAAAATAAAATTTTAAAAAAAAAAAAATCTCTTCCCCACCAAAACAAAAATTAACTCCTACAGACATAAAAAACTTCTCACTAAAAACTTAAATTAGATAATCAATTTATTTTATTTACTTGACTACCCCTCTAGTACACTGAACAGATAAATTTTTACTTCCTCAGCTTCAATGTACCTGAAAGTCTAATGGAACTTAACCAATATACAAATTATACATACCCCCCATTGTTCCCCCATATGGGCACCATATATATTTCAACCTCAATAAGAAATCAAGGCATCTTCACAATTTCCAGAAGAGAACCAACGAAAACACCCCCATCAAAATCAATCACTAGACCAGCAGGATTGAACTGCAAAGGCAAATCCACCACTCCAAAAACTGCTAGTTTTAGAATTTTTTTTTTTTCTTTCTTTTTTGCCTCTTTTTGACCTTAAACTGATCCTACATATATTGAAATACAAAAGAAAGATAACCGAATGTATCAAAAAGATCGTACAATTAATATTATCAAACATGAAACCTGCTTGTTTGCTATCCAAAATTCACTGAATGGATTCTCACTACGGACAATCTCAATTCCGTAAGGGGCATGCAATCCCAATAAGAGTAAACTCAATCTTATTTAAATCAACCACCTATCCCATGATCTTCAGTTTGAGCAAGAAAGCAATCTCTCCCTCACTTTCTAGTTTTCTTTTTCCTTTCACATTTTGCCAAGAGGAAAAATGCAGACGTCTGCAGAATAGGCACTTGGGCAGTCCAAAATTCTCTTGCTTCAGTGGTTTAGTAGAGTAGAAGAATTCTAGAATAGGGTTTTCAAATCTGACAACCAAATAATCATAATTACCAACTGAGCTAGTCATTCATGGAAGGATGCAGTTCTCCCCAGATCAGCCCGATTTATCTTTTGGTTCCTCCTTTCCGGGCAGTTGATGATCTTCCTCTCCAGGCAGGTCGTCATATTTAACCAGCATCCTCATCCTATCATGAACAGAAGCACGGTTCCCCTCAACATTACTCTGTCCAAGTTGGTTTTCCACATGAGGTACAAGCTGTGAACCATCTGGAGGTGGAGTCCCATCTGTGTTCGCATTGTCTGTTCTTATGGGAGAGGACGCCTCTTTATGCATTGTGTGTTGCCCGACATTTGGTTGCCTGAATTGCTTCTGCAAGGTGAGAAAAACAGAACCAATTAATATCCATTAATCAAGAGAAAAAAGCACGCAAAATGGGGTATCAATCTGTATGAAGCAAATTGCATGCCACAAAAAGCATATCATGATTGGCATAAATATAGCAAAACTTTAGCCAGCTAATGAGTTTTTGTTATTATATATAAAGCACCAAATCTTTTGTCAGTTGACATGAACAGAATAAGTGCAAGCAATTGGAAGTAAAAAACCAAAAAGCATGAATTTAAATTCAGTGCCACGAATTTGAGTGTAAGCATCAATAAATAAATTTTGGTGTCTTAAATACCTCATTAACAAATAGTTTTAAAACAATTCCCTTCCCAACACAGTATAAATCCTATGATTTTAATCAACTATTCTATTCCAGTAAGGCAGCATAAGGAATCGTATGTAAAGAAAATAATATTCCTGTATCCTATTCGTTATTTATGTAAAGCATTAAGGAACAAAAACTGTTCACTATGAACAAAGTGCAATCACTGGATGCGTAACTTCAAATAGTTTGAGCATTCTAACACACCTCAAACTCCTTCCCCTTCTTCATTATCTCTTTATAAGCATTTGAGTCTCGTGTTTTTAGAATATTCCATAATATGCCGCCACCATTTCTAAATCGTCTGCCATCAGCAGTCTTCTGACCTCCACATGCCTGAATTGCCTCCACCTACAGTACATCTACAGTTAACCCAAATAAAAATAAAAGCCAATAGAAAATGGGGATCAATGCAAAATATTGCAAACTATGTGATGTTCAAGCAACCATATGTTAACATGCCTCCAACTACTTACCACAAGGGGAACATCTCCAAATAATGAAAATTTTAATATAATTTTCAAATAATATTAACCTATATACTTGAGATGTAAATTGAGATGCAATAATCTATCCACCATGCATCTCACTAATAATCTATCCATCATTAAGTAATCAATACTTTTTTATGCAGCTAAACGGGCATAAATTTTATAGGAAGACTACACAACGAATTGAACAAATTAAATGCATAATTGCAAATAATATCACTGTGTAGCTCAACCTTCCTCTTTGGAAAAAAAAATATACTATATTTGTACAGTATAACTATGAAGATATTTATCAAAAACGAAGTTCATCCATACACATGGAAAATGAAATGTATAGTGTGTCCAATACCATGCCCATGACCCACCTGTTCTATGTCAGCAATTCCATGTCATTTCATCTTCCATCTCCCTGGTCCCATGTCTGTATTGAGCTACTTAGGATGACATATTGACTCCCTTCTCTTAAAGATTTTTAGAATAGCAACAAATAAAATCACAAGACCCAGGGTCAGCAAGTGACTGAATTTAACAGTAAACGAACTTGAGCAAAAGAGAAAAGAAAATGAAAGAAAGAACTTGACACCACACCTAATAGGACAAATTGGCAGGCCCCCCTATGGCACCATGTTAAAAAAAAAAAAAAACAAACAAAGAAAATTTGGGCAAAATTAGTGGCTGCATTTCACTGTAAATAGAAACATATAATTGCCCCCAGAACCATATGTTAATGTCAGAATAATCTTTAAAGTATAATTTCACGCCCCTCTTGGATACAAGCTTTTAAGATTCGAATTTCAATATATGTACTAGATATCAGTTACTTTTTTTTGTTTGTTTAATGAGGAATGCAGATGGCAAGTGATTTTTCATCAGAAATGGAGAGCTTTTCTTTTCCAATAGAAATTTATATACATATTTTGTTGTACGAAAGAGTGGATCTCTAGGAGTATACCAAGTTATGGAACTCAAAAAGAGAAGTTAAACCATTTGAATCAACCTACACCAAGAGATAACAACAAAGTAATTCAACCGGGGGATATAACAGCCCAGAGATGCACAAGAATGAAATCAATGAAGTGGCATCTGGAAGATGTATTTGCAAGGGTAGGCAAACAACATTGAGTATAAAAAATAAAAAAAGTAGGTCCTATAGAATGAATTATCATTTCTATACTTTGTGAAGATTACTTGAAAACCAAATCTCTCACCTTTAGTGTAAAACTAAATGAATTTCCATTACACTTGACCAAATGAAAGGGCAAATAATTTCTAAAAACTTCTAATTAGAGCACTAGTTGGAAAGCAAAGGATCGCATGGCCGACATGGTAGACTAATGTGAATTCACTAGAGATGGTGTATTCAAGCAAGATGGAAGCACGTGCTAAAGCCATACAAAGATAAGCAATCCCCTTAAATTTAAAATCAAGGAATCAGAAAAGCATATTGTGGCAAATAGGCAACTTAGCACCTAACAAGTTGGTTTAAGCCTTGTGTGATGCTAACAAACATGAAGCTCTTTAAACACATCACATCTAAGATAAGAATTTTTGCAACGCATTTCAAATCAATTATGTTGCATATGTTAAAGAGCAACAAAAGTGATTTTGAGTCCATTCAGCACCTTGTATAACGATATATACAAACTTGATTATAAAAAATTTCTCCATATTCACTGTTTCTTGCACAATTGTCATATCTTATAATTTTACTGGTCAAAATCACATTAGCACTTCTATTTTCATTATGATTGTTGCCCCAGCATATATTATGTCTAAAAATTTCTATTATACAACTATTACATGAAAGATACCTCTTTGACAAGATCACTCAAAGCAGATACACCCAGGCTACCCACAGCAGTGTACACCAGGTACGTTTTTCTCTCTTTCAAGCGTCTACAAACATCTAAAACAAACCTGCAATGAACATAAAAATGAACACAATCAGCCCCCAATTTTAAATTTCCCAACTCTTTTTCTTGGTTTAAATTCCCTCTGAACTTGTCAGAAGGGGAAATTCCTTTTCTGCATGAGACGAAAGAAACAAATTAAAATTAAAATGATTATTTCATTTGCTATTTATTGCAATAAAACTAAAGCAACTGTATATATAAAAGGTGAATCCAACATATCAATATAATTAACATACTTCCTTTTTGAAAGCAATGCCTGCAGCAAGGCAGTTAAAGAATAGGCTCACTAAGCAACGTGCAATACTGAATGTACCAGTTGGGAGCGAAATCATCCAATACAATAACAAAATGATGACATTCACAAGCCTTAATCCCACTAGGTGGGGTCGGCACAGTGAAATCATTCAATAAAAATGCCAAAATCAAATTGAAGACGAAAAAACAGACAACTAAATTCACAATATTACAGATGATTTAGCTTCAGATTGGCCCTAAACAGAAAAATAGAGAAGTTTTGGCATCCAGCCATAAATACTTAATTGAGGCTTTATAAAGTAGAAGAGAAGTTCAAGTCATCGACACTGATTTAGAAGTTTCCCTTAATTTGTTATTTCATGAATAAAACAATAACACAAATTGTTTCATCAAACCAACATCCTGATCTATAATTTCTTTCAAGGTTTCCAGTACAAAAGTCCTAAATTGCAATGAAAAAATAACTGTTACTTGTTATAATCAATTAATCATACATCATGATTTATGATCTCTCCTATTAAAAACTCATGGTGTAGACAAAACATTAAGACTAAAATATAACTATCACTTGTAAAAATCAAGGATAATCATTGCCAGAACAAAAACCTGTTAATATCCATCACATTTTTCCCTGAACTGCCTTTCTTTCTTCTATTCTTCTTATTGCTCCTATGTCTGCGTTTGTTATTGCTAGATTCAGATTTCACTGCATTAGCATCTCCACCAATTTGTTTTCCCAATCCAATCTCTGAATCCTGCTCCACCAATTCTCCTTCTTCTACATCCATCATCTCCACATCTTGGACATCTTCAAAGTTATCCTCCTCAAATATGGCATCTAATATGCTCTCTCCTCTGTCCATGAACCAGATGAACTGCTGTGGGTTCAAGATGCACAAGTCATTTAGAATCATATAAAAAAGAAGCACATGAATCAGAAGCGTAACATGTAAAATATACACAAACCCACCATGACATTATTCTAAGATTAAAGCTATGTTTGGGAGAGATGTAGTAATGGAGTGGAATTGAATGTTACAAAAATGAATAGAAAATATTTTCTTCATTTTTGAGAGCATTATGGAAAAGGATGGAATCGAAAATTATTAAACAAATGACAAATATGCCTTCATGATAATAAAAATAAGTAGATGTATAATTTTGAGGTCAGTTTTTCTATATACAATACTAAAAGTTTGCCCTTATTTTCATTCCATCCAATCTCCCCCAGATTAGAGGAGACAAAAGTGAAGTTATAAAGAGATTAGATGGAAACTCTTGTAATGTCCTAAGGGTAATTAGAAGGGCAATAATATAATTAGTTATATTAGTTTATTAGGAGATATTTTGGTGTTTGTTAGGAGCACATGGGTGCTGTTAGAAATTAGTTAGTGAGCTAGCTAAGGCCTATAAAAAGGCCCATTGTAAGAAGAGAGGGTATGCTGAAAATTATTGAATTGAATATCTGATTCTCTCTCATTTTCTCTCTACTTCTCTCCCTCATTTCTCTCTACCTCCTTCCCCCATTTCTGTCCAAATATCCCTCTAAACTTTCTGTTCTTAATTCTACTCAATCGGATTCTTCCGATTGCCAATCCAGCCCCGTTATGAACCCTAGGTTCATGACAAATGGTATCAGAGCATGTTCCTCAGCTGTGATTTCAATCTATTCTAGACGGAATTGAGGCAAATATAGTGATCTTGGTGAACTGTTGAAGAGCTTCAACAGAACCGATTGGCCAACAATTTCGATCCGATTCATAAGGAACCAAGGAGAGATCGTCACCAAGCGAGGCGTCCCTCAGAACTGATTGAGGCAACTTTGGAGGACAACTTCGGAGCCGGTCGAGTTACAAGAAGCGCTTGGGTGATTCGATTCTAGGCGATTTTTGGCTGAACCTCGGAATTTGATTCCGCGATCAAGGAGGAAACTGTGATAGCAAGATTGGCTTGAAGAGGAACAACACTTGCAATTCGTGATTCCTAGAATCAGAATCAGAGGCAAGTTAGGTTGTTGAAGGCGACTTTGAAGGACCGAGGGAATCCTAGGAAGTTGATTTGTAGCGGATCGATTGCCGACGGTTGTTACAACGTTCTATCTAGGAAGTCGCGACTGGTGTAGGAGTTCTGAGCGAACGCGAACGGCCAGGAGATCGCGATTTGGACTCGGGGGGTGTCTCGATACAGCGAGTGTTGCGATTTGGACTCGGGAGTGGGTGTAGCTATTGAACTGACAGTGAGTTCTGGTGATTTTGGAATCAGAGGCGATCGCAATTGGGCTGGGAGCCTTGGACGGTGATTGGGTAGAGAAGAACCACCATTAATTTCTGGAAGGCGCAATAGGCACTCCTGTTCTGAGTCTTGAAGAGGAAGGCGAGCAACCCAAACGACTCTCGATTGTGTTGCGCAAATTTTGAACGTGAAGCAAGAGGATTGGCCTTTGGCTTGAGAAATCTGGGAAGTATTGACCGAGCAGCTAAGGCAATTTCGCTAGTGAATTCCAATCCATTATTGGCTGTCATTTCTATTTGGAATTTGAAGGGGATTGGGCCGATTCCGACAGAGAGCTTCTAGCGACTCTTAGAGCGGTTCAGATTGATCGAAAATTGCAGACGAAGAAGAATCAGGGAGTTGCGAGAAATTCCAGTGATCGTTGCGGTAAGCGAAGACAGGCAACTTGTGGCGATCTGGGTAGCGAAACAAGGCCAGGCAACTTCAACGATACAGTAATTCTGATCTGACATTATAACTGAGCAGAATAGCTTACGGAAGGGGTGAATTCATCATGTATAGAACCCCTATCCCTTGGTCTTCGCAGTGTCTTGTTCGTGAGAAATCGGCCATGGGAAGCAGTGCATGTAGGAGACTATGGGAGCCTCAATTGCAGTAGAAAAATTCTTCATTTTCAGTTGAAATGGGATCTCAATTGCAGCCAAATGATGCTGCATTTTTGGTGGCTAATTTTCAAGCAAAAGAGCAGCCTCAATTGCAGCGGGCCAGTGCTACATATTTAATGGGTTATCCTACTAGTGAAGCTAGGGGAGGCAGTACATACATGAAGCAGAATGCTTCACTTGCAGCTGGAATGGAGCCTCAATGGCAGCCAAAGGAGGCTGCATTTTCTGCTGGCAGCAACAAGGACAAAAGAACAAGTAATGGGATTCATGAAGAGTGCGAGGAGTTTGGCCGTATGTTCCGCGAGAAGCTGCAAGAGTTTGCGATGATACTTATTAAGAAGTATCATTACAATTTTCCGGTGGAATATTTTAATGATTATCACGAAAGTTTTAACAAGGAGGAATTCCTTGGAGCAGGGCAGCTGAAGGAGGAGACAAGATTACGAACATCCGATTCATTGCCTACTCTAGACTTTGGACAGAAAAAGAAGCATTCTGATAGGGCAGTAGATCAAAAGGAGCCTTCAGATCTTTTTGAAGAAGAAATAATATCCCAAGATGCATCTACTAAAAGGCTGCAAGGAAATTTTAGGGAAGCAATTGATGAAGTGATAGAGGAGGCCAAAGCCAACTCGTTACCCCCAGTAGCTAGTGCAGGGGCAGAAGGGTTTGGGATTACTCCAGATCAGAAGTTTGTGGAAAATGGGACAGCATTGGATCAGACAAATCAAACTAAAGGACCAGCCATCGGTGTGGATGATGGTGCTAAAGCCTTTCCTCAGATTTTAGACTTACCGAAATTTGAGGAACAATCACATTCAGAACAAAATATGGATTTGACTTGGGTTAAAATAGGCAACGAGAAAGTGAAGACAACACTAGCTGGAGGAAAACTAAGGGATATAGTGGAAGGAATTGAAAGGTTTGCTGAAGAAAACACAACTATCGCTGCTGTGTTGGTTTTTGCTCCTACTAGAAAATCCAAGTTGCTGTCTAACACATGGAAGGATGATTTGTTGGCTGAAATTGAAGTTGCACCAGCTCCTAAGGCTAATGCTCACAAGCAGCCTTAGTATGAGTGTCCAAGACAAATCTGCAATCTTCCATTGCTGCATTTCGAGGATGCTGATGATATCTTTCAATGTGCAGCTGTGGTGCACCATGGAGGTGTAGGAACAACTGCTACTGGTATTGAACTTGAACTCTATCAAATTGCTCCTATTGAAGTTCTAGGTCGAATTACAACGGGTATTGATCTTGGATACTTAAGAACGAGGAAGAAGAAAAGGCCTAGAAGGACAAGAAAAGAAAGAAAGAAAAATTAGATAGAGAAGGCGGGCATTGGATAAAGAAGCAATGGCTAGATGGTAATAAGTTTCTTAGGGACAAGAAACATTTCAAGGAGGGGAAATTGTCATGTCCTAAGGGTAATTAGAAAGGCAATAATGTAATTAGTTATATTAGTTTGTTAGGAGATATTTTGGTGTTTGTTAGGAGCACATGGGTGCTGTTAGAAATTAGTTAGGGAGCTAGCTAAGGCCTATAAAAAGGCCCATTGTAAGAAGAGAGGATATGCTGAAAATTATTGAATTGAATATCTGATTCTCTCTCATTTTCTCTCTACTTCTCTCCCTCATTTCTCTCTACATCCTTTCCCCATTTCTGTCCAAATATCCCTCTAAACTTTCTGTTCTTAGTTCTACTCAATCGGATTCTTCCGATTGCCAATCCAGCCCCGTTATGAACCCTAGGTTCATGACAACTCTTTCCATCCAATCCCATTCCATTACATAATTAATGTTTCTCCCAAGCAATGGAAACCTCCTATCTAATTCCACTCCACACCACTCTCCCTAACACACCTTTAAAAAGCCCATAAAACCATAGCAATAATACACAAATAGATTGATCCAATTATGTAATTGTAAATGGACTCCTCCTGAAAATATGAACTAACTTAATATGTGGATTAGTTAGTGCATGCTATGACCCCAAGGATATATCAGTAAATATAGTAGATGAAGTAAATATAGTAGTTAGTAGTAGTTAATTTGGTATTCTAGTTGTTGTATTTTCTGTTTTGCTCTGTAACAGAATTACCTACATAGGAGAAGTAGCCTTATATAGCTACCAGAGCTGTAAAGAAGGGATTCTGTGAAATATATCAAATTCAGACTTCTGATTTTCTCTCTCCAAGTTCTCTCCCTCTCAGATCTGACTACTCTTCCCGCCCTCAGCTTCTCTTCTTTTCTTCTCTGCTCTTCTCTTCTCTCTCTCCTTCCGAGTTCTGTCTCTCTCACCTCCTCTGATTTCCCTCTCAATTCTCTGTTTTCTATCTCAAATATGTCTATTATCTCTCTCTTTCTGTTCTAACTTTCTCAATTTCTTCCAATTTCCATTCTAAACCCTAGGTTCATGACAAATGGTATCAGAGCCAACGATTCTTGGCTGTGATTCCAAAAGTTTCAGCAATTGACCAAGGTGAAGCAGATTCAGGTGATTTTCAGCTTTAATTCTAGCAATTCAGAGCAGCAGTGACATTTGATTTGCGGCTGTTGATAGGAGATTCCTAGCAGTAATTCCGATTTAACTTGAAGACATCAAAGACGGATCATAACCAAGCAGAGTAGCTGATCCTTTGAAGGCAAAGCAAAGCAAAACAATTCTTGGCTAACATTCAGGGGCATCTTGGCAGCAATTCAGTAAAGCTAATTCAGCAGGCGGTATCAGGAGGCTGTAACAGAACTGATCGAGTCACAAGAGGTTGATTCTTGGCTGTTAATTGAGGCAGATCTAGGCGATTCCTAGATTGTTTTCAGAGACAAATCCAATCGATTCACTGATTCCTAGAGGCTGTTAATCAATCCTTTGTTTTCAAGGCTACTGAATTGTGAATTAGGCGAATAGCTGGAGGCAGTTTCATTGGCGATTGGTTTATCTATTTCCACAAATTGATTAAAGCGGATTCAAGATTACTGAATTTAGATCTAGGCGACTGTTGGCAGCAATTCAGAGAAGTTTCAGGAGCGAGCAATGGACACAAAACTCAAAGAAACATGCACTAACCTCAACCAAAAGCTAGGCGAAATCATGATTATGGTGGCCAAACAGTTTAAGGTTAGTCTTCCAGCTGAATTACTTTCTAATGAGTGTTCGAATCCAATTATTCAAAGAAAGAGACCAGTGCCGATGACAGTTGGAGATCCATACACTACTTGTCCGTGGAATCAGCTTCCAAAGATAAACATCTAAATTCACTGAAGGTCCAATTATATCAGCTGGAATCATTCCTCAAGACTTATGGATTGCAGGAATCTGGGGAACAATCTGCAGCAGACGAGTCGGTTGTTACTCAAGACTCCAGCAATGAAGAGACCTTTCCTGCATCTGATGAGTTGTGTGCCTAGGCATCTATTCTAGGCTGGATCAAGTCTTTGAAGCTCCACATACAGACAAATAAGTTTTGATTAGGCAATTTGGACCCAAAAAATCTTATAATGGCTCCAAAGAAACTGGTCGTAAAGCTGATGAGGTCCTAAGACTAGGAATGGTAGTTGCAGGAAATGAGAAAAGACCTGAATTGGATCGGGCCATGCAAGATGACAAAAAGGGAATGGCAGTTGCTGGAGAAGTTATTGAGGCTCCACTGGAGGAGAAATCTGTTGAAAGTGAATCTCTGATGTATGCCAACAAACAGGAAGAAAAATGTGCTTCAAAAGCACTAGTGTCTGTTGACTACAAGAGAGTGAAGTTATTGCAACAAATGAGAATTGATGTGGCACTGCAAGTACTAAAGGAAGGCAGTTTGCCAGTTTGGAATTTTTCTACTGCAACTGAGGATTTAGCTAGACAATCCTCTGGGCTCAAACAGCCAACATCAAAGGTTTCAGCTGCTAACCATGACAGACAGGAAGTGGGTGATCATGCTAGTAATCTTGCATCAAAAATTAGTAAAAATTTAAGAAATTAATTAAAGGCACTTGGCGTGAATATATTGACAGGTTTTGGCACCATACTAGGTCCTTAGACCATGAGTACCAGCAATCATGTTCTTAAATTGGAGTTCGATCTACATTGGATAGCTATTGCAGGAGGTGGCCATATTCAGCTTGAATTCAGTGAAGTTACTTATATTGAAGTTCTGGATCAACTTATGACTGGATTTGATCTTGAGAACATAAGAGAGAAGAGGAATAGGCCTAGAAGGAGAAAGAAAGAAAGAAGGATAAAATAAATAGTGAAAGCAGGGATTGGATGAAGAAAACAGTGGTCAGGTGCTATAATTTCTTGGAGACAAGAAATCTCTCAAGGAGAGGAGAAAAAAAGGATATAACAATAAATCTAGTAGATGAAGTAAATATAGTAGTTAGCAGTAGTTATTTTGGTATGTTAATTGTTGTATTCTCTGTTTTACTCTGTAACAAAATTGTCTACATAGGAGAAGTAACTATATAAAACTACCAAAGCTGTAAAGAAGGGATTATGTGAAATATATCAAATTTAGAGTTGCAATCGAGCCGAGCTGGCTTGGCAAATCTGAGCTCTAGCTCGAGCTTGAGCTCAGTTAACACAGTCCAAGCTCGAGCTCGACTCTGGCTCGGGTCATCAATTCAGTTGACAAGCCGAGCTCGGGCTCGGGCTCGCCACAACGCTCAAGCTCTCCAAACCTTGGCGAGTTGGGCTCGAGCTCGACAAGCTTCTGGCGAGCCTGAGCTCAGGCTCAAGTTCGAATTTTTCAAATTTTTGTTCAAAAAAAAAAACCTAATAAACTGATGTGCAATAAAAATATTAACAAATATCAACCTATAATCAACAAATATAGCTTTAAATCAACCCAACCTAATAAACAACAAATATAATATCAACATGATAATCAAGTCACAAATTTCAATAAACATAAAAATCATATATCAAATCACATAACCAAAAGACAAACAAAAATCTAATAACATAATCTAATCTCATTCTCATAGAAATGCATACATTTATTCAGTCATAGATCCATATCAATATATAGCTGTATATCATTCTAAGAGACAGCATTGCATACATTTATTCAATCATAGATCCATATCGATATATAGCTGTATATCATTCTAAGAGACAACAAGTTCTCTGTTCTTTGATATGTAAATAAGATAGGTTTGTATTTATTTACAAAGATGTGCATTTTGGCCATACCTTAGAGTAAGAGAGGCGAGGGCGGTGAGAGAGGCCGGAGAGGGAGGATGCAGCGGCGGTGGCGAGAGCGGAGGATGCAGCGGCGGTCAGCGAGGCAGCAGCGAGAGAGGCAAGGCGACGCGCCGACGGAGAGAGATGTGAGGCGGCGGCAGAGATGGAGGATGCAGCGGCGGTGGGCGTTGGGCGGTCGGTGGAGAGCGACGAGGCGGCGAGATGGGTGGCGGCGAGAGCAGCGGACACTCCGGCGAGGCGGAGTCGGAGGCGGCGGGTTTCTCTGTAGCTGCTCTAAACCTGCCTGCAATTGTTTTGCAAATTTGCACTCAAATGACTCGATTTAGGTTTACAACTTACAGTATTATTTATATCTTATAAATTATAAATTAATTTTACATATACTCTTATTTATTTTATTTTAATTCTTATAATTTCGATTATTTATCATATATACTTTATCTATATTATCTTTTAAGTATTTTTTATTTTATAATTTTTTTTAAAAAATAACAATAATTAAAAACAATGATTATAATATCATATTAAGATATTTAAAAAAAATAGTTAAATAAAAAACATGCATATAAATAGTTAATTATAATATATAGTTTGATTGACTTAATTTTTTTTATTGATCAATTGATTTTTGTGATTCATATATATGGTTAATAAGTATTAAATATATCTTTTTTATAATATATTTATTAATAGGTCTAATACGAAAGGAAAACATCAAGGTGTGTAGAAAAGACTATTGGAGATAAATTCTAGAGCATTATATACACCATGTGACTGTTATAGTCTTAATTTAGTAATTTCTGATGTTGCTGCCTTTTGTGTTAAAGCTATATCATTTTTCAAAATTTTAAAACACATATATTCATTATTCTCTTCTTCACCCAAAAGATGGAAAATATTAAAGGATAACATATCTAATTTAACTGTCGAATCATTGTCATAAACTCGCTGGGAAAGTCCAATTGAAAATGTCAAGGCAATTAGATTTCAAACTCCAAAAATACGAGATGTTTTGTTTGAATTAGCATAAAGTAGTGATGATCCTAAAATAAAGAGTGAAGCTAAATGTCTTGCAAAGTATTAGAGAATTTTGAATTTTTGTTGGGCATGATTATTTAATATGATATTTTGTATGCAGTTAATTCACTTAGTAAGAACTTTCAAAGTGAAGATATACATATTGATGTTGCTATAGATCAATTAAAAAGTCTTCTTTCTTTTTTTGAAACTTATAAGGAAAACGGATTTGAATCTGTTATGGTTTCCACCAAAAAACTTGCAAATAAAATGGAAATATAACCCATATTTCGTGAAAAACGTGTGATTTGTAGAAAAAAATAAATTGATGAAAATGTCGATGATGATAAAACACAATCTGCTGAAGAATCATTTAAAGTTAATTATTTTATATACATGATTGATCAAATCATTTCTTCACTTCGAAATAGGTTTGAGCAATTTAGAATATATGAAAAAAAAATTGGATTTCTATGCAATTTTAAGAAATTAAAATCAATGGATGAAGATATTTTAAAAGAGTATTGTTTGAATCTTGAAAACGTTATTAAATTTGATGAACTTTCTGATATAGATGGTTTAGATTTATTTTTAGAATTAAGAGTATTAAGAGAAACTTTTCAAGAAGAAAAAAATAGTCAAATGAAAATTCTTTATTACATCAAAAGAGTCGATTCATTTATGAATGCATATATTACTTATAGAATATTATTGACAATTCCAGTTTCAATAGCTTCTGTAGAAAAAAGTTTTTCATAATTGAAATTGATAAAATCATATTTGAGGTCAACTATATCGCAAGAAAGATTGAATAGATTAACTATATTATCTCTTGAACATGATTTATTAGATAAACTTGATTATGGAGATTTAATCAATAATTTTGAATCTCAAAAGGTAAGAAAAATTGATTTTACATAAAGGTGAATATAGTCTAACACATTTTTTCTTTTTTATTTAATAAAATGATAAAATATTTGTGTAAAAAAGTGTATTATTTATCTTTTTATAAAAAAAATTAATACTCGAAGGCCTCAACAAATCTTTTCGCCTAAGGCCCCCAACTTTGTTGGGCCGGCTCTGGGTGCATGGTTGATCACGGGAGTGTCGTTCAGGCCTCGTGAGCGTTTTGAGAGTTTGGACACCAACTTGCGTTAAGAGTCTCGTCACCAAAGTACGCTAAGAGTCTCGTCACCAACGTGTGCTGAAAGTCTCGCCACCAACTTGCGCTAAGAGTCTTGTCACCAAAGTGCGCTGAGAGTCTCATCACCAACGTGCTCTGAGAGTCTCATCACCGTGTGCTGAGGGTTTGATGACCGAGTGGGTCTTGTGACCGAGTGCCCTTAATGACCAAGTTTCCCTTGACGACTGAGTGGCCCTTGACGACTGAATGGGTCGAATGACCGAGTAGCCCTTGATGACCAAGTGAGTCTGATGATCGAGAGGCCTGGAAGACGAACACACGGTTAGGGGCGTGAGTGGGTGTCCCAGCGCAAACCCTCCGATACTTAAGTTAGTTCTTGAAAGTGAAAGCGCAAAAATGAATTCAAAGTGTGAGTCTGAGCATACCTGAGGTCAGAGGCGTGGCCTCCTATTTATAGAGGAGGGAGAGGGGGACATGTGGTGGCCATCCCAAGAGTCTTGCGGCCAATCTCGAGAGTCTTGCGGCCCATCTTAAGGGTCTCTTCTCACCTTTTGGAGTCTCGGTGCATTTTGTAGTCTCGGTTCATTTTGGACTCTCGATGTATATTGGACTTTCAACGCATATTGGACCCTTAGCGCATTTTGGAGTCTCGACGCATTTTGGAGTCTTGGTGCATTTTTGAGTCTCAACGCATATTGGAGTCTCAGCACATTTTGGACTCTCGGCGCATTTTGGAGTCTCGGGTCCGTGAGGTACCTGCTCACTCGGTCATTTGACTGAGTGACTTGGTTTTTGCATGCATTTGGAGGATCAGAGAGAGAGGGGGGGATGAGACCCCTACCCACTCGGTCATGACCGAGTGAGTCTTCACTCAGGCGGTTCCCATGCCTTAACATCAACAGCGCATGTGCCTCAAGTTCAAGCCCAAATTTCACCTTTATGCAGCCTGTATATCTCAAAACTTAAAACATGAAAGTTGTAGATAATTATCTTATCTTTCCATAGGGTGTTGAACCATCTCAATCGGATCTCGGACGAAAGAGTTATGCTTAAAAAACCAAAATAGTGTCACACCCACTCGGTCTGGGTCTTCATCCACTTGGATTTGAGTGCCCCTTTTGCCTTTTGTCTTGGTTCGGATCCATCCTCACTCCAATGCTTGACTCTGCTCCTTAATAGTGCGGGTGCATCAACTTAGAGCCCTATTTCAACCTTGATTCAGCCAGTATCTCTCAAAACTCAAAACATGAAAGTTGTAGATAATTCTCTTAACTTTTCACAAGATATTAAATCAATTCAATTGGAGCTCGGATGAGAGTTTTATGCCCAAAAAACTAAAGTAGTATCACACTCACTATGTCATGATCCAGTTGGTCCTCCCTACTTGGTCTTTGCTCGACCTCTTGCTCCTTCAGCTTGTTTCCTTAATCCCTTGCAACTCTTTTGCTCTTTGGGCTTCATATCCATGTCTCGTGACTCTTTTAGGTCCCGTGACTCTCCAAGTTTGCTGGGCATATCACTATTAAAAATATTTTTTAAGATTAATTTATTTATAGCATATGTATTATTAAAAATATTATTTTCTATTAAAAATATTTTTTAATATATTTTTAAGATTAATTTATTAAATATCTTTTTAAAACATATGTATTATCAAAAATATTATTTTTTATTAAAAATATTTTTTTAATATATTTTCGATTAATTTATAAAATATTTTTATAACGCATTGTATAACAAAAAGAATTTAACAAACTGGATGCATGCCCCATGTCTTGATCCCTAGACCTCTAATAAGTCTCAAGTCTTTCCTTGTCAGTTGATTTACAAGCCTTTTTGGTTATTTAAGTGCACATATTAAGTTTAAGTTATACTAAGTTTTCTTGTTATAACGGTTAAATTTTTAATCGTTGGAAAAATGTCTATAAATACCTCCACAAACTCATTTTTTGAGTATCCAAGTGCTTCCATTGCATATTCAAAACACCCAAAAGCTCTCAAATGCTTTCAAACAAAGTATCCAAGCAATCCGAGACTCTCGAAATATTATTGTACATCCACCGAAGAGTCACAAGACAAGAGGAGAAAAGTTTTTTACGTCTTCTGCTACAAATCCGAACTTTTCTATTTGAAATTATAAATTTATTTATTTATTTAAATATTATTACCTTGTATAATATTTATTCTTAATTGCTCATTTGTGTCCAAGTGTGGACAAATTATTTGTAAACATTTAAATTATTATTGAGAATTGTATAGATTTCCTATAACCATTAAAATCTAGGTAAATCTAGTTTCCAAGTTAAGTTAGGGTAGAAACCTTGGTATAGTGGTTGCCTAGAACCCATTATAATCTAGGTGTATATCTAGTTTCCAAGGTAAGCTAGTGTGAAAACTTTGGTGAAATTATTTTAGTGGAACCCTAAGGGTGGTTAGATCTTGGGAGCGTGGACTAGATGTGTGTGAAGACATCTAACCACTATAAATTGTGTTGTGTCTCATTTTATTTATTTATATTATATCTTGTGACTTACATTTATTATTAATCTCAAATATAATTTATTATATGTATCAACTATATATTTTTCAATAAAATCATTAATAATTTTTTTATTAAAATTGAGAAAAAATTTAATCATTCAATTCACCCCCTCTTGAGTGGCCATTCCCTAAGGGACCAACAATTGGTATCAGAGTAGAGTTCTAAAATAGTTAAACTCTTAGTTTACACTTTAACTTAGAAGAGATCTAGATGGCTGCATTCACCAACCAAGCTATAGCCAAATGACCCTCACCCTCTAGACTACCATTATTTGATGGCACAAATTTTGTTTATTGAAAAATGAGAATGGAGTCATATTTATTTTCAATAGATTATTATCTGTGAAAAATAGTCAAAGATGGTTTTATCAAAACTTCAACTAAAGAAGATAAATGGACCAAAAAAGATATTAAAAAATACCAAATGGATCATAAAGCTAAACACATAATTTTTTGTTCAACCCTTCATAGTGAATATGAAAAATTATCTGCTTGTTCTACATCACATGAAATTTGGAGAAAATAAGAAGTAGTATATGAAGGTCGATATTAAGTAAAAGATACTAAGATTAATCTCTTAATGTCACAATATGGAGAATTTGAACTACTTCAAAATGAAAATATTAGTGATATTAATGGTAGATTCCAAAAGATTATAAATAATCTTAAAATGCTAGGAAAAATAATTTCAGAAGAAAATCAAATTAAGAAAATTCTTAGATCTCTAATAGTAGATTGACAGCCTTTAGTGACTGCTATTTCTCAAGTAAGAATTTAAAAGAATTAAAAATGGAAGAATTAATAAGAACACTTCTAACTCAGAATTAATATTAAGTAAAATAAAAAAAAATGAAGGGCAAGAAAGATAAGAAAATCTCGGCTTTAAGAGTAAATGAAGAGAAATGCTTTATGGTTATAGAAGAAGATAAAGAAGAGGAAGATAACATAGATGTAGAAGAATTATAAAAAGCATATAAAGAACTATATATAAAATATATATCTATTAAGAAAGAAATGTAAAAACAATCAAGAAAAATCATAAAGAAGAAAATAAAAAATTAAAGAGTGAAATAAAGAATTTAAAAGAAAAATCACAAGAACTCAAGAAAGAAAATGAAGATAAATTAAAAGATCAATTAATTAATCTTGAAGAAGAAAATAAAATATTAAAAACTCAAAATGATAAATTATTAGTAGAAAAGAAAGCCATAGATAAAAGTTTAGCCACATTAATTTTAAAGAAAATTTCAAAACCCAAACCAAGGTACAAAGCACCTAAGAGAGAATGAAAATAACCTAGATAAAGATCCTAACCTAAGATAAACAACATAGTACAAATGTGGATACCCAAAGGGGTAACACAAATAATGAATGAGTTAGATCATAAAATCTTAAATGTTGCTCCTCATCCACATACATCAAGAATGATAAAATCATTTGATCCCAATGAAGAAAGATTCAAGGGACCCGTCTATTATTGTTGCCAAAATACAACAATTAAAATTTATGATGTGGTGTCCACTCGAGCTTGTTGTCGTTAGGTTGCCATAAGAAAAGTTACCTTCAAGGGAGTTTGCCTCTAGGATGCTCGCCGCAAGGATTTTGCCACAAGGTTCTGCCACAAAGCTTTGCCACTAGCTCTTTCGCCACAAGGTTTTGCCACTAGCTCTTGCCACAAGGTTTCGCCACAAGGCTTCGCCACTAGCTCTTGCCACAAGGTTTTGCCACAAGGCTGTGCCACTAACTCTCGCCACAAGGTTTTGCCACAAGGCTTTGCCAGTAGCTCTTTCGCCACAAGGTTTCGCCACTAGCTCTCGCCATAAGGTTTTGCCACAAGGCTTTGCCACTAGCTTTCGCCATAAGGTTTTGCCACAAGGCTTTGCCACTAGCTTTCGCCACAAGGTTTTGCCACAAGGCTTTGCCACTAGCTCTTTTGCTACAAGGTTTCACCACTAGTTCTCACCATAAGGTTCTGCCTTCGTAGCTAGGTCTCGCTGCAAGGTTTTACCTCCGCCACGAGATCTCGCCACAAGCTTTTAGCTTCGTCGCTAGCTTCGCCTCAAGCTTTTGCCTTCGCTACTAGGTTCGTCGCAAGGATTTACCTCCGCCACGAGGTCTCGCCGCAAGCTTTTAGCTTCGCCGCTAGGTTCGCCAAAAGCTTTTTCCTTTGCCGCTAAGTTCGCTGCAAAGATTTGGCTCTACTGATGCTCAAAAAATGGGTTAGAAGGCTCGCGAGAATCTTCCCCCGCGAAGACCCTCCGATGCCAAAGTCAGTCTCGAATCCCAATGACTATTCACGAAAATAGTAAATGTGCATTCAAAGTGTTTAGATTTTATCGAAGTTCCAAGTCCTTTTCAATGTCCTGTAGTTAGGTATTTATAGGGCACAATTCTCAAGGATGCTTGGTGCTGACACGTGTCGCTCGTTGAATGAACCATGTTCGAGATGTGTGGCTACAATCAAATCTTTGATGCAAGGTCTTGCCACAAGGCTTGCAGCAAGGTTTTGCCTTTGCCATACGGTCTCGCCGCAAGGTTTTACCTTCGCCACAAGGTCTCGCCGCAAGGTTCTGCCTTCACCACAAGGTCTTGCAACAAGGTTTTACCTTCGCCACAAGGTCTCACCACAAGGTTTTGCCTCCGCCATAAGGTTTCGCCGCAAGGTTTTGCCTTCACCATAAGGTTTTGCCTTTGCCACAAGGTCTCACAGCAAGGTTTTACCTCCGCCACAAGGTCTCGCCACAAGGTTTTGCCTTCACCACAAGATCTCACCACAAGCTTTTACCTTTGCTACAAGGTCCCGTCGGGAGGTTTTACCTCCGCTACAAGGTCTCGCCGCAAGGTTTTGCCTTCGCCACAAGATGTTGTCGCAAGGTTTTACCTTCGCTATAAGGTCTCGTTGCGAGGTTTTACCTCCGCCATAAGGTCTCGCCGCAAGGTTTTGCTTTTGCTACAAGATCTCGCCGTAAGGTTTTACCTTCGCTACAAGGTCTCGCTGCGAGGTTTTGCCTCCACCACAAGGTCTCGCCACAAGGTCTCACCGCAAGGTTTTGCCTTTACCACAAGGTCTCGCCACAAGGTTTTACTTCTGCCACAAGGTTTTGCCTTCGCCACAAGGGGGCTCGCGGCACACTTCCACAAAGCTGCTGCCGTAAAGGGGGCTCGCGGCACACTACCGCAAAGCCCTTATGATGAGAATCATCACGAAGAACAAGCTGACTCAAATCATTCAAGTGACCCATTGCATGTTCCAGTAGGGCCAATTACAAGGGCAAGAGCTAAAAGACTTAAAGAAGCTTTGAATGGGCTGGTTCTAGATATGTGGGCCAATCAAAATTATCAAGATTTTGACCTAAAAAGCAAGCAAGACGTCATCAACATTATATGGGCTGAAGAGGGAGCTGTTGAGAGTCTTTTGAGCCAGAATACTATTAAATGAAGAGCTTGGGCCATAATGGACACTTGGGCTGACTCATTGGGGCTTGTACTTTATTATTTTGGGCTGCACATGTTGTTTTAAATCTTAGCCACATGGGTGCACGAAAATTTAATCTTGAAAACCCAATCTGACTTTTCATATTTTCAAGCATCTTTAATACTTTGAGTTTCTAGGCTAATTAAGTTAGAGATTTAATATTTTGTGGGAAATCAGATTTGAATATTTCCTAGGCTAGTAATTATGGTCTTTTGTATTTTCCTAAGTGTTTACTCTCTCTATAAATTGTACTCTCCCAACAATTGAAAATGAATCAATGAATGAGTGATTTACTTTTCTGGAATTCCAGATTTGAGAGGTGCTCTTCTCTTGGGTTCTTTTATGAACTAACCGACTTATCAAGGCTTGATCAACCTTGTGGCGTCTTCAACATTCGGGGTCCTTGTTCTTTCGTGTCCAAGGGTTTCGTGTGGATCATCCAAATCTGTGTTTAGCGTTCTTGGGGTGCGTATATCTTGCATTGGTTGTGGGTTCATAGGATCAAATCCTTTTGGGTTCGCACCATCTTGGTATCAGAGCTTCGGCCTAAACTCAGGTTATATCTTTGTGTCTTTTAGCCTCATTTTCGTGTTCCCTTGTTCCTTGTGTTTGTTCATGTTCTTTTAATTCTGAACGTAACTCTCTATGTGTCTGTTCATCTTCTCTTTGAATCTGGACGTCACTTTCTTTGTGCCTTTGTTTCAACACGTTATACTTCGAGTTTTTGGACGTGCAATATGTCATTTTCATAGTTCAAAATCTCATCTTTTTGGTCGTTTTGAAAACACATCAATCGGAGCTTTGTAGAGAAAGTTATAAACGTTTCTACCAAACAGCACTCACCAGAATTGTCCCAACTTGATTAGTGTCCTATCTTTTGGTCAATTTTTTTTAAAAAAAAAAAAAAAAGAAAAGAAAAGAAAAGAGAAAGAAACAAAAAAAAAAAAAGGGTTGTGCTGATTTGTGTTTGATATCCAAAATTTCTATTCTACAAATTGTTGATCTTAAAAGCTCCTGATTCATTATTGCATTCCTCATCTTTTCCAAGTGTCAAATTGTTCTTAAAAGTTGCTGATCCACTTCCACCTTTCTCATTGTTGCATTTCTATTTTTTTTCTTCTTGATCTACTATCACATTTCTCATTGTCTCCAAGTGTTGAATTCACTATACAAGTGTTGGAATTGCCTTTGATTGAGTTGACCAGTTCTCTAAAGAGCCAATAGAGAAGACTAAGAGTGGAAAAAAGGCAAGAGTGTGAAAGATCATCATTGAGAAAAAGCCTATCAAGAGTGAAACACGAGGGAAGAGTGACATCTATTGTTGTGAGGATTTTTTTTTACAGCTTTGCAAATGTCTAACAAGGAGGAACCATCAAGCGTTGGGGGTAAACCAAACATGGATTTTGTTGTCAATGCTATGCAAAAACAGTTTGAGCGCTTCAATATGGTTTTTGGGGAAATAAGGGATAGGATGGATAGACAAGATGCAATGATTGCAAACTTGCAAAGGGGGGAATTATTATTTACGACCGTGTCTCCTATAAGATCTTATTTTATATGAAGCTTAAGCTAGGCTTCAAGATCTTATTTACGACCGTGTCTCCTACATTTTTTCCCTCCAATAACAGGTCGTCGATCTTCAATTTCATCTAGCTTTATTGGAGGAATTATTATTTGCAAACTCTTATGCAAACCCTTTCAATGTTCAAAATTGCTTTCACCCAGAAACTAATTCAAACCTATATTATGACCATGGATCTTTCCTTGTGGATGATCCAAACCCTATTTGGAATTTTGAAAACCTAGTCATCCAAGAAGAAAATGCGTCGTTTCCTTATTTCCAAGAGGCTAGTTCGCAACATTACCTAGTTGAAACTAGCAGCAGCCAATGGCCATTTCCGGGTGATATCGATGAACTTGGATTCATCATGTTCGGCAACCATCATTAGCACTGAGCATCGGGGAAATCCAAAGCTATCAACGTGGATGACTGCTTTGTAGATTCTATAATGCTACTGTACCCCTTGAATATTCTATAATTACTTTCTTAGATGTTGTGTAACTTTGAATTTGTGGTTGGAATAGTTCTCATGTAATTCTCTGACAGATGAGCTGTTATCATTGTTTATTTGCCATTTTACCTAAAATGATTTTTCATATTTTTATCATATTGTTTATATGAATTATGCTTAGTAAATGTCTTTCATGGACTCTATTGTTTATATCTTTATTTTCTCCACTAACATGTCTTTTTTATTATGACAAAAAGGGGGAGAAGAATGAGATTGTATGTATGATAGTAAGTTATAATTTTAAAATGTAATATTTTTACACGGGGGAGAAGAATGTATGATAAATTTTTATGATTAAGAGATTTTATATGTGAGGAAATTGTATATTTGAGAGATAAGAAATCAATTTGGGCATTCAAGGCAAGCAAATGCAATCAAGGCAATCATATTTGACAATCAGGTTTGCTTCTTAAAACTTTAAAAAATATTATCTATTAAGCTATATCCAAAACATTTTCATGCTATTAGTATTTTTGAAAGGGGGAGCTTATAGTATAAAATTAAGGGGGAGTTAAAAAATATCAAATTAATCATCTCATAAATTATGTTTTTGTCATCATAAAAAATGGAAAGAATGTTGAGCCAACTTGCTCATATTAATTAAATTTTGACGATTAATAAAAAAAGAATTTTCCATATACAAATTATAATATTTTTGGTGATTAACAAAAAGAGTATTTTTATTAAATATATTAAATATAGTATCGAATTATTTTTAATTAATTTATAAAATATTTTTTCATACCATATGTATTACAAAAAATATTATTTTCTATTAAGAATATTTTTTATATAATTTTTAGATTAATTTGTAAAATATTTTTCATAGTATATGTATTACCAAAAATATTATTTTCTATTAAAAATATTTTTTAAGATTAATTTATTTATAGCATATGTCTTAGTAAAAATATTATTTTCAATTAAAAATATTTTTTTAATATATTTTTAAGATTAATTTATTAAATATCTTTTTATAACATATGTATTATCAAAAATATTATTTTTTATTAAAAATATGTTTTTAATATATTTTAGATTAATTTATAAAATATTTTTATAACATATGTATTATCAAAAATATTATTTTTTATTAAAAATATGTTTTTAATATATTTTAGATTAATTTATAAAATATTTTTATAACATATTGTATAATAAAAAGAATTTAACAAACTGGATGCATGTCCCATGTCTTAATCCCTAGACCTCTAGTAAGTCCCAAACCTTTCATTGCAAGCTGATCTACAACCCTTTTTGGTTATTTGAGTGCACATATTAAGTTTAAGTTATATTAAGTTTTTCTGCTATAATGGTCAGATTTTTTATCATTGGAAAAGTGTTTAAAATGCCTATAAATACCCCCCTCAAACTTATTTTTTAAGTATCAAAGTGCTTCAATTACATATCCAAAGCAATTGAAAGCTCTCAAATGCTCTTAAGCAAAGTATTCAAGAAATCTGAGACTCTTGAAATATTATTGCACATCCACCGAAGAGTCACAAGGCAAGAGGAGAAAAGTTCTTCAAGTCTTCTACGACAAATCCGAACTTCTCCATTTGAAATTACAAATTTATTTATTTATTTAAATATTATTACCTTGTATGATATTTGTTTTTAATTACTTATTTGTGTCTAAGTGTGGATAAATTATTTATAAACATTTAAATTATTATTGAGGATTGTATAGGTTTTCTAGAACCATTAAAATCTAGGTGAATCTAATTTCCAAGGTAAGTTAAGGTAGAAACCTTAGTATAGTGGTTGCCTAGAAGCCGTTGTAATCTAGGTGTGTATCTAATTTTCAAGGTGAGTTAGTGTGAAAATCTTGGTAAAATTATTTTAATAAAACTCCAAGGGTGGTCAGACCTTGTGAGAGTGGACTAGGTGTGTGTGAAGACACCGAACCACTATAAATTGTGTCGTGCCTCATTGTATTTATTTATATTATATCTTGTGATTTATATTTATTATTAATCTCAAATATAATTTATTATATTTTTCAAATATATATTTTTCAATAAAATCATTAATCAAGAATATTTATTAAAATTGAGAAAAATTTTAATCACTCAATTCACTCCATTCTTGAGTGGCCATACCCTAAGGGACCAATAGCCAATCTACCTCGTGCGGACCTCGGACACAGCCTCGTCATTGCTCTAGGTGCCTCGGCCTTATCGAGCCACGCCTTGTATCAGACATGCGCACAGGACCTCGAGCCAGACTCGGTTCTCCTTTATGTCGTGCTCGGGACCTAGACCGACTTGGCCAGTCTGCCCCACTCGAACCTCGGGCATAGCCCTGTCATTGCTCTAGGTGTCTCGAGCTTGCCTCGGCCCTATTGAGCCACACCTTGTATCAAACAAGTGCACATGACCTCGTGTAACGCCCCGCTCCCACTTACGGGTGTTACTTGTGAATAATCAACTTACTATTCAAACGCTAGGGCAAAGATAAAGAGACGGCTACGTTTCAATGAGAAACGACCTAGGTAGGAACTAGACTTTGCCCTCCCTTTGCTCCACTCAAGGATCCAGGAAATATCGAAACGACCCCGCGAAAATAAAACCCGAAATCTCGCAAAGTGTCACTCCTTCTCAAGCTCTTAATGAAGAGCTAAGGATGACTTCCTAGGATTCGACAAAATAAACTAACTCACTTGCTTCATATTAATTATGGCATAAGGCCTTAATTATAAGAAAATAAATTTTCTTTGCCCCAACTATTAACCCATTTTCTCACTTCCAAATCCTTTAGAAAATATTTGGATTAATATCTCTTTGGAAAAAATTTAATAAAATTTTCCTTATCAAATCTCCATTGATTTTTCTTTTTAATTATTTCAAAATACCTCAAATTTCCAACCCTTAGGAAATAATTTTTGAAATTCAAACATCAAGCTTCCTCATCCATTTTCCAAATTTCAAGGAAAATACTCCCTTATTTATTTTCCAAAATATAGGAATTTTCCCACAATTGCCTCAAAATTTATATTAATTTAATAATTAATTTGGAGGCTTAAATACTCATTAATTTATTTATTTAAACATGCTTTTATTTCAGAAAATCCCAAAATAGCATATACAATTAAATAAACAGAAAAAGAAATAATAAAAAAATTTTAAACAACAGTAGGGGGCATCGGCAGCCCAGCTGCGCCCAGCGCTGGCCCCGCGCGCCAGCCGTGCGCCCAGCTTGCTGCCACCAAATTTTTTTATAAAAAAATATATTTTTTTTCTTTTTAAACCAAAATTTCTAGAATGTTTATACACCTCAAATGCCTTCCAAAACATCCAAGTTTTCCACCATTCATCCACATTAAGCATTCATACATATTTAACTAAAATAAATACATCAACATCCACTAAATCAACAAAATACATTCAACTTCACATGCATTTCTCTTGCTCCATTACCTTCAATATTCCAAAACTCTCTTTCCTTTAGAAGATTCCCCACCTATATAGAGCTCAAAGTACCTTATGAGTCAATTCTCAGTAAGGGTGCTATGCAAATGTAAATGTAACATGAGAAATATACATATAATGCAAATGCAATGCATATAATGGGTAGTCCTCCATGCCCTCATAACTACATAGGTTAAGGCACCAACTAACCCCTCCCACATCACTAGTCCTCCATATGGTCATAGGTCCACTATAACACAAAACATGCAAATATGACCATTAAATGCAACTCATACAAAATAATTACAAATGCAAGCAAACCCCACCACTTGGGATCATCCCTTACCTCTTTTTCCTTGAAGCTTCAAGCCCTCACTCGCTAAGACTCTCTCTTTGGCTTTCAACCACCTTAAGAAAAGAATTATTAAAGCATTAAAGATCTTGAAGACTAGAGAAATGAAAGGAGAATGAAGACTTTCTTTCTCTCTAGAAGAGATTTAAATCAAGGCTTACCTTTCTCTCCTTTGGAAGCTCACAAGAGAACTCTCCTTTATTCTTTAATTTCTTCCACCAAGCAAAACCTCCTCTTAGAGATTTATCTTCCTTTATATATTAAGTCTTGACATCTCACAAGTTCAAGACTAATTTCTAGCCTTTGATCAATATTTTGAAGAATAAATTCTAACCGTTGAAACTAGCACAATCCTTGTGCTTTTGATAAATTTAATCCTAGTCTTTGATTTTAAGGGAACCCATCTCTACTCTCTAGAGAAACACAATCCTTGACATCTAGCCTCTTTAAATCTCCACCATTGATGATAAACTAGAGACTACATCTCCATCATCCATTCTTTTATTAGGCTTATTAAATATTTATTTAATTTGCAAATTTGGCAATCCATGCCACTTTCAAGACTCCATTATAGCCATTAGATCTTGATCCTTTCCAAGCTAAATCCTCAACTATTGGATCAATTTTCTAATTCCCATAATTCTCCAATTTTCAAAATTAATAAATATAGACTAATTTCAAGATTGACTATTTCCTCCATTTTTCATTTAATTTAAATCCCATAAATTTTCAAGCATTTAATGGAGACTAATATCTTTTTCCTTTTGATTTAATTTAAATTGCTCTTGAAAGACATAATTCCCATTAATTTGGCATTTACTTTAATCCACCATTTTCCCACATAAATGCATGACTAATTTCCATTTAATAAAGAATTTCTTTAATTCTCATCATAATGACTCTCATTTAATGCTTGAGAGACTAATTTCATTTTCTTTTTGAATTTCTTTAAATCTTACTCTTGTTTCACAAGATTATGCCAATTGTCACCAATCTACCTTACTTGGTTTCCATTTTTAATTCCACATTTTCCATTCATTTTCCCATGCATTTAAACAAGAATTAAATTCTCCCAAAATCAATTCTCCAATATAAATATTTTTTCCACAAAATAATTTACCTTTTATGGGACGGGACTCCAAATTACCGTTTTGCCCTTTTTAAGGCATCCTATATATTATATGCCTTCTTTTTAATTAAAGGGCAATTATGAAAATTTTCATATATCATTATTCTCTTAATTGACAATTTTTACCATAACTCACCAAGGGTATTACACCTTGAGCCAGATTCGGTCCTCCTTTATGTCGTGCTCGGGACCCAGACCGACATGGCCAGTCTGCCTCGTGCGGACCTCGGGCATAGCCCCGTCATTGCTCTAGGCGCCTCGAGCCTATCGAGCCATGCCTTGTATCAGATAGACGCACACAGGACCTTGACCCAGACTCGGTCCGATTACAAAGTATCTTATATCAAATACGACCAGAAGAGTCAGGAGACGGCACTATCACCAAAATGAGCGTCTAAGACGCGACACCAAAAGCAAGGTACCCGGAAGACGCCTACATTTCATTACAAAATTTACATCTGATTACAAGCTTCATATTTGCAATGATTTTACATTACACTTACCTATCACTCTATAACCACTATACGACACAAACGCCTAAAAACACAACTGATAGTAAGGCTAAACAACAATCGCTGTAGGACGCGCTCCTCTTATAACCATCAGTAATCGCTTTCCCCACAGGCAACTTGGGAAAGGTTGAAACTCTTTTGTATTGCCTGGCATCCTGTCCCCAAAGAGGTCAGATTCTGCCAGCGCGACAGCTGCTCCTGAAGAAAATCCAAGACAACCTAGCGCCTAGGCGATGTTGAGATTTCCTACTTTCAACCATGGAGCTATCAAACGACCCCTACCTCCAGCTTGATGATGTCGACATTAGAGATCCAAGCAGTCAGACGCCGGAGCATGGTACTTCCACCAGAGGCAAACTTCGAGAAGGCCACATCACCCATTCTAGACACAACACATCTCACCCATCCTAGTACTGCTCTTACCCAAATGCGCCGAACCTTAGAGCTCTTGGCCTCTACTACGCCATCCGTGAACTTTCCATTCACGAAGTTACCACTAGAAACATCCCCCCTAGATAAAAAATCCCTACTACTAGCCATCGACCCCATTCCCCTAGTCTCCCAGAACCAGGACACAAATGGGAAAAGATAGCATGGAAGGAAACCAAGGGCTTTCCTACCCCTTTTTATAAGCGTAATCGCCCGATAATCAGAAGATCTTCACCGTCCTCTAAAAATGAAATACGGTTAGGCTCTAAAAAATCGTGCCATCAATACGGTCATATCCCCACCTCAAAAACTGAAAGGCCACTCCTGCCATGACCAATTAATGCCTTCCACGTGCTAATTGAACCCCTAGACAGCAAAACATTTCGCATATGTACCATGCCTAACGCCGCCAAAGCGTCACCTCCTTCATAACCTCAAATCTTATGCTATGCGCACGATTCCCCAGAACCTTTGCAAACTCTAGAATCTGCACTCCAAAGCACCCCCTAAACCCTAAGATTGAGCGCTATCCCTAGCACTTAACTCAGGAACCACTGCGTCAATGTTCAATTGCCTCAGCTTGGCTAGGAAAAAGAGTGGCACACTAGAAAGAAAGCAAAGGAGATGTCTTACGAAAAAGAAAAGCAATCCGATATTTCATTACGAGTAGCGAGTCATCAAAAGGCGGTAAAAATAGTAGGCCACAATATCACAAGCCCTAATAAAATCGGGCTACTAAGAGAACACCAAGAGATCTACGCTACTACAAAAGAATAAAGCAACAAATCAGCTCAGCTCGGCCCGAGCCTCGGCGTCTTCAGCAACACTCTCCTCGGACTGGTCCACCTCGACTCCGGGGGTTCCCCTTGAAGTCCTGATGCACGCCTCTTCAGTCGGGTCAACAAGTTGGCCGCCTTCAACCCTCATATATGGCTTGCAAGGCTGTAGGTCTAGGCCAGGGAACAAAGTATAAACGTGGAGTAGGGCCTCCTCGTGGCCCTCCAAATACCCATCCACAGCCTTCAACATATGAGCCCTGCCAACCACCACCATCAATCGGGTGACCTCAAGCATCGCTTTCAGATGGGCAATCTCTACCTTCGAATAGTGAAGCTTCGCCCTGGCATCCTCGCGCTGGCGGCCGAGATGGCTTATAACCTTACGACAGCGAATCAGCGATGCCTCCGACCCCTTCAACAGCTGACTCAAGTCGACCGTCACCCTAGCTACTTCTTTCCCCACCTTGCTCTTCGTCGCCTCTTAGATATGTCTTATCTCCTCTCGATGCCACCACTTGAGAGCAACCACCTCTGATTGGAATCCGAGCTCCAGCGTACGACACTCTGCCAAAACCTCTAGAGCCTGATCCTCCACCCGGCGGTATGCCACTCGATGATCTCCTGAGGCAAGAGGGTCAGATGCACCCATAAAGAGCTCGCCAACGAATGACTCAACCCCTCCGGCATCCCTCGCCTTTCACTGGCAGCAAGTCTCTTGGAATGCAACACCGGAATGGCATTAGAAGCAATCAAAAGAACTGGTGCAGTGGTAGAAGATACCGGATCGATAGTTGGAAGAGTGGCGCCTCATTTGCTGTCGCCGCTAGAGGACTCTCTCTTTCCCTCAAAGATAGCCTTCAACATTTCCCTACTAAGACAGGGAGCCATTTTTACTTATAAGGAACGGTTAAGAAGGAAGACTTAGAAAACAACGCACATTTGATGCAAGGAAGAATATATGATGGAAAACTCAGAAGAGAGTGGATGCACCCTTTATACTGTGCCTGAACGTTGCGTTCGGAAGAAAGCAAACGCCATCAGAAGCTTAGCAAGCGCTAAGGGGGTGCCAGTTGTCACACATTCAAAACCTCGAGGCAAATCATTAACCGCCACTCATACCAGCAGTAGTGAGTCTTCCTAGCAGGACGTTTCATACCCCAAAGTTCCACGCGTCGTGATTGATGCTTAAAAATGTCAAAATTTTATTATATTTATACCCCTAGTTTAATCTTAAAATTAGTTTTAATTGAATAAATGTATGCAATTTGTGGTTATATGTAGGTTTTAAAAATTAATATAAAAATATATAAATAAAATATATATAATAATAATAAGATAGTAAATAAACATAATATATAACATATATAAATATAATACATATATGTATTCTATATTCATGCGTGACATACATATATATAATATATAATATATCAATAACATATATTCTTTGTATGTAGCGTGAACCAGTGGACTTGAAGTAAGGCTAATTGCAATTTAACTTGGAGATCAAATCAAGAAGTCCAAACTGGGGCCCACGCATGTGCACATTGAAAGCGAAATTGAAGTCCAGAAGCGTGAAGCCCACTATTATCAAACTGAAGCCCACAATTGAATGTTAAATTAAAGCCCAGCTCGGGGAATCAACAGGCGCACAGCAGCTTCAGCATGCGATCTTTTGTCAGAGCATGCGTAAATGAACGTGGTGGCATACAACGTAATTTCTTCTCTGACCAAGGCCATTTGCAGAATATATACATGTATATATATCCATCGTCGACTTCAACAAGGAGAGACCCCCATCCGCCATTTAACCAGAATAAGGGGAAGAGAGCATTGTTTACGTTCTGTTTTCTTTTCTTTTTTTCTTTCATTCCAATAGTGTTGTTCATTTACTTTGTTTCATCAATACAATGTTCTTCATTTTCTGTTAGTTACATTCTTCAATTTCTTTTCATGCTTGTTTACATTCTGTAATGTTCTTTAACTGTTCATTTACGTTTCTATAATTTTAATTTCTGTATTTACATTCTAGCATTTTACTTCCTGTCTCTTTAATCTTTAGTTGGAGATGTATGGCTAAGCTTAAGCTTGGGCCAAGGCAAGGACTGTGTCCAGTGCCACTGCTTGCCCAAGAGAGCCAAACTCTGATTGAATTAACAGAATGCTTATTTGAATTGAGAAATGTGTGTGTATTGAATCTTTGGGTTTGAGTTGAAATTAGAGTCTCCATGCCATGTATGGAGGTTACTTAAACTGGAAATGGTTTCATACTCAAGCTGGAATGATTAATTTGCGATCCAATTTATGGTGGTTTCTTAATTTAGACTCTCTCATGCCATGTATGGAGAGTGCTTAACCTAGAACTACCATGACCTTGAGTTGTGGTTACTTATCGGATCTCAAATGTATGTTAATCTGTATTTCAATTTATGATAGTTACTTAATCCAGACTCTCTCATGCCATGTATGGAGAGTGCTTAACTTAGAACTATTATCATCTTGGAATACAGTTAACTGCATAACCTCAATTTAAATCAGTTAATGTTAAGTATTTTGATATCTCTTTGGTAAATCAGTGGGCTGGCACATAAATTGCTTTGTCCCAAGATTACCTTCCATACACAAACATCATCTTATTTTTAATCTTGAAAAACAAGTCGTTTAGCTGAATTGGTCTGACAAACCCGTCCAGCGCATAAAAATCTTTCGTCGCATTTCATTTCTGTTTTGATCTCCCAGTGAATCGACCTGGACTTACCCAGAAAATTAAATTGTGCTACAGCGCACACTCGTACACTGGCAAGTATAAACGCCTTGTGCCTGCATGCTTGTTTTTTTCTTTGTTTATTTTGTATGTGTTTGTTTGAAATAAATGCACAAGGTTAAGCGCAGCCACGTCGTATACCAGAACATCGGGGAACTTTACAAAAGTATCCCAAACCTCCCAAAAGGATTGGGAGGATGGCCATAACTAAAGTGCCACCCCCAAAAAGTATCCCAAAACCTCCATAAAGGTAGCATGATCTCTTCCTTCCAAGTTTGGATAGCAAAAATCGAACAAGAGCTCAGATGCACCTTGAACACATCCTAACATCAACATAAGATTCTGCCGATGCACATTCAAGATAGCTAGCCGGCCACCATTGTAACGCCCCACTTTTCCCGAGTGTTAAATAACTTAGGAATTTTGGGGTATATTTTTTTTCCAAGATAAACTCAATATAAATCATTCCTCAACAATTCCGTTCTACCTTCTCAGCATACCAAAATAGGAATCAATAAGCTAAGACAGGTAATCATCATAAATGTAGAAGCAATACTTGAAACCTGATATGGTACATACCGAATTTACTTTATTCATAACTGTTAGTATAGGTGCTTTAGACCCAATCAGATTAGGCATGTTATACACTGACAATTGTAATCATGTTTATTATTTGAATAAGGAGTTGTTCAAATTTACAAGAAGTCATTCTATTAGTTTATTGTTATTATTGTAATAACCGAATGAAACTAGATAGAAGTCAATATGATGTATACTGTGATTAATCTATAAAGATGTGAGATGATGCATTATAGTTTCTAGACATCATTAAACGTCCCAAGTCGTAGCAATGTCAAGAATGGACATTGACAATTGCGGTAAGACTTGTATGTGATATGTTTTTGCTATGTGATAGTAATAGGGGTCTCACACCCATAGGTATGGGGATGCCTAGACAAGTACATAGGTGACCAATGTTGGAGAACGTGTCACTGGACATGACTCGCCATGAGAATCCATTTTAGTTGTATGTTGATGGTATTCTTGTTAGTGTAGGTGCTCTAGACCCAATCAGATTGGGCATGTTGTACACTGACATTTGTAATCATGTTTATTATTTGAATAAGGAGTTGTTCAAATTCACAAGAAGTCATTCTATTAGTTTCTTGTTATTATTGTAATAACCGAATGAAACTAGATAGAAGTCCATATGATGTATACTGTGATTAATCTATAAAGATGTGAGATAATGCATCACAGTTGCTAGACATCATTAAATGTCCCAAGTCGTAGCAATGTTAAGAATGGACATTAACAATTGCCGTAAGACTTGTATGTACTATGTTTTTGTTATGTGATAGCAATGAGGGTCTCACACCCATAGGCATGGGGATGTCTAGACAAGTGCATAGGTGACCAATGTTGGAGAACGTGTCACTGGACATGACTCGCCATGAGAATCCATTTTGGTTATATGTTGATGGAATTCTCTTACGAGATGGGTGTAACTAATCCTTGGACCTAAAGTTGTCACGGTCATCTCATAAGAAGATCGGTATGCTTTGACATCGTTTCGATAGGCCTAGATAAAGGCTGCATGTGGGCGATTGTTGGGTATATCGCGAGGTTTATGGAGATGGGTGCATAACCAAGATGAGACTCGTCTATCTCTTGATAGAGGATGATGTATCTAAGGCGCCTTCGGTGGATATTTACTTTAAATCCATGGCCATGGTGAAAGAGATCAATAAGGAGTTATTGATTCACTTTCTATTAAGTGAAGATATCCGGATGACCGAAGAAAAACTTATGTGATCATAATCAAGCAATACATAACCAATTTGAGATCACATAGGATACATTGACGAGAGGATCGTATTACACGGTAACCATGCTCGTGAAAGGTTATTTGCGAATTATGAATTCTTCTGAATAATTGGGTAGGCATGATGCCTTGCTAGAGGCCAATCTTGTCTTATGTGTTTGTACCGATACATTGCCAACATATTAGGAAGCCTAATGAGTCATATGCAATAGGCACGGTCCCTGGCTTAAACTAGGAGAGTGGATGTATGGTTAAGTGGGACACTTTGGCAAGAAGTTGTGCCGTCGTAGGTTTTCATAGAAAAAGAACAAATAGACGTAATGACGTCGATATGACGAGGAGTCGTCATAATAGAAAGAGTTTCCTAAAATGACAATTGATTAAATTAGGAAGAAGTTTCTAATTTAATAATTTTCTATTTGGTGGAGTGGCAAATAGGAAATAAAATATATTTGGGCTTAAGTTAATATTTGGACTAAATTAGATTTGGGCCAAATATTAAATTAAATATTATATTTGGACTAAATTCGATTTGGGCCAAATATTAAAATAATATTATATTTGGACTAAATTGGATTTGGGCCAAATATTAAATATTATATTTGGACCAAATTAGATTTGGGCTAAATATTAAATAAAATATATTTGGGCTTGAATTAGATTTGGCCCAAAATATTTTATTTAAACCTATAAAAGGATTTGGGCCTTTAATTATATTTCTAGTTGAACTAGAATGAGCCCACTTAAGATTCTAATTAAATTAGAATTAATGGGTTAGCCAAATCCATTAGGGTTTTAGAAAAACTCTAGGATATTTCTCTATAAATATCCCTTTATAGGTTGCCCAAATGTGCGAGAGTTTTTGGTGTCATTTTTCAAGAGTTGAAAAACGTATTGCCGTTCACTTTTCCCCGTTTCTTTTGGCATCAATACGAAACGAGGGCGTTCTTTTCAGTCCATAAACAAGCCGCGAAAAGGAGAATGAGCTAGCACTCCTATTCCTCTCTCCTTGCAAACGGATGCGTGCCGCGTATCACGAGTTAGAGGCCGGACGCTTGGATGGCTTGAATCCGAGAACGACTCGATAATCTAAAGGTTAGATTTATTTATTTGTTTGTGAATGATTTGATTTCGACATTGATCCAATCACCGAGATCGGGGTAAGGTTCAAAATTTTTGAACTACGTTGCTTGCCCGGTAGCAATCTTGCTTTACTTTCAGTGGTATCAGAGCCATTGTCGAAATATTTTAATTTCTTACGTGCGGATTTGGTTATGTTGTTATTTGTGAAATAATTAATTAATTGTTGCGTTTGTATTTTTTTGGATTGCAAAATATTTTTGGGTGAAGGGAAAAAGATCGTGTATGACACAAAAAATGGCGAAACAGGGTTCGGGGTGCATACGGATGCACCAGAGCGTCGAAAGATGCGGTCAAGAGGGGCCCGCGCGCTAGGCACAGCTTGGGGCGGCCTAGCCGAGTGTAAGGCCCGGCCAGGCGCGACCGCGTGCGTTGGGGGGCTGCCAGGCACGACCAGGCAGGCCCACGTGCATGCGAGTGGGGCCGCCGAGCGCGGACACGACCCGCGACCCGCGACCCGCGCACGGCCAGCAGGTGAGACTCGCGGCCCGGGGTGCGACCCGTACGCCTGCGGATGACCTGCGCATGGCCAGCGGGTGAGACTCGCGGCCCGTGGTGCGACCCGTACGCCCGCGGACGACCCGCGCGCGGCCGACCCGCACGGCCCTTGCACGCCTCGCGCGGCCCCAGTGGCCCGCGCTCGCTCCCCAGCGGCCGTTGCCGCGCGCGCCATGTAACGACCTATTAGAGGGCCCGGTATTTATTCAAGAATGATTTAATTAATTGTTGAAGTATTTGATTAAGCGATTTTTTTAATTAATTATTTAATGTGGCAATTTAGAGATTTTGAAGGAAAAGAACAACATTTATTTCTTTTTAATGTTGGAGTTAAAGGAATTTTTCAAGGTGACAATTTAGATTTTTAATTGAGAGAATAGTATATAAATAGCATTTAAAGAGCATTTAATTCTAGTTATTTATTTTGAAAATTAAATGCAAGGGCATGAAGGTGATTTTGGAGTTTTATTATTATTTGAGAGTTTTAATAATAATTTTTGTATTATTATTAATTAAGTAGGACTATGTATTTAAAGAAGAATGAGAATTCATGTATGAGATGGATTTGGATTAAGAGTCTCCTCGTCCTAATAGGAGAAGGTTTTGAGAGTCTCCAAGTTCAATTAGGAGAGGGATTCCAAGTTATAAAAGGAAAGAGATCTAGGACTTTATGTCTATATATAGAGCCCATTAGCTTAGCTTTTCTTCACGCCGTGTGAAGAACAAAAAGGCCAAGAGATAGCAGAGGCTTGCTAGAGTCTTAAGGATCGCTCCAGGGTTCGATCAAAGAGTTCTATCAGGCAAGTATTCTTCCTGTAATCCCTTCCATTACAGGTTCATATCAGTTTTGATTTCAGATTATTCCAGTTCTTCGTTGTAGTTTTCAGATTTATATTAGTAAGTAGAGGCGTATATATATATATATATGGGTATAACAGTGAAGTTATGAGTAAGTTCTATTACTCCTTATCCATTTTGGATTGCCAGTTCTATTAATCTTTATCCATTTTGGATTGCAAGTTTTATTAATCCTTATCCATTTTGGATTGCCAGTTCTATTAATCTTTATCCATTTTGGATTGCAAGTTTTATTAATCCTTATCAATTTTGGATTGTAAGTTCCATTAATCCTTATCTATTTTGGATTGCAAGTTCTATTAATCCTTATCCATTTTGGATTGGAAGTTCTATTAATTCTCATCCATTTTGGATTGCAAGTTCTATTAATCCTTATCCATTTTGGATTGCAAGTTCTATTAATTCTCATCCATTTTGGATTGCAAGTTCCATTAATCCTTATTCATTTTGGATTTCAAGTTCTATTAATCCTTATCCATTTTGGATTGCAAGTTCCATTAATCCTTATCCATTTTGGATTGCAAGTTCTATTAATTCTCATCCATTTTGGATTGCAAGTTCCATTAATCATTATCCATTTTGGATTGCAAGTTCCATTAATCCCGATCCATTTTGGATTGCAAGTTTCATTATTCCTTATCCATTTTGGATTGCAAGTTTTATTAATCCTTATCCATTTTGGATTGTAAGTTCTATTACTCTTAGTTCTAATATCCGAATATCTTGTATTGTATCCGGATGTATCTAAAGTTTTTCGAGTATGATATCCGGATAGTTTGTTTATACATCCGGAAAGGTCAAGATAATATCCGGATGTCTTGCCTGATATCCGGATGACCAGAATCATATCCGGATGTCCTAGTTCATATCCAAATACTTCCCAACATATCCGAATAGCTTCCACTTTGAATGTCAGTGTATCCGGATGTCTTTCATCATATCCGGATATCCTTCCTGATATCCTAATGACTTTTCCAGAAATCCAATTTAGCTTCTAGTGAGTCCTAATTCAAGTTTAATTCAATTAATGTATTCAATACCTTCCAACATTGAATTCATAAGCTAGAACATGACAAGTTAATCATACCCATACCCTAAATCACAGTTCATTGAATCTTTGTATTATAATATATAGATGAAGATCATATCATGTTCAGCATTATTATAACATGATTAACATTATTTTGTGAGATTATGTGCATACATTTTGGTATGAGCATTGAGCATGACTTTATATGGAGCACTACATATTGTGTGATAGAATTTATGTGAGCATTGCATTGCATTATGCGCGCCAGACGGCTTATCCGCAGGAATCCCATCAGTTTCAGTTTCAACTCAGTTTATGAGTTGCTCGCCTGGTGGCAACCAGGGGGCTAGGGGCTTTGCCCACAGTATGTGCTTACAGTTTTTATGTATGTAGGTTTCAGTTCAGACATGTATGTATTATCAGATTAAGTGGGCCTATGAGCCAAAGTTGCATACCTGCATTTAGTTTACAGTTTATGTGCATTACATTTTTATGAATGCAATCAGACAGTGATTATACAGTACAAGTTCAGTCAGTTATTTATCAGTATCGATATTCTTCGATTCAGTTTCAATATTCTTTCCAGCTTATTACTTGCTGAGCTTTTGTAGCTCACCTTGTACTCTTCACCCCTCCAGGTTCTAGTAGGAGAGTATCAGATGTGGGGCCTAGCAGCAGTGTTCAGTAGTGTGTGTACGTGGAGCCGCTCAAGATAAAAGATGTCTGGGAGTTTGTTGAGTTCTATAGAGTTTTCTCAGATTAGATCTATTTTATATTTCAGTTGAGGGATTGTCCCTTAGATAGAGTTTATGGTTTCTAGTCTGTATTGACTTAGAGTTTTTATTCTAGTTGATTGAGATGTTCAGTCATGGTATCAGATTTCAGTTTATCAGCTAGTTTATTTTATTATCCCCAGTAGCACCTTTTCTCGGTCAGTTCTAGGAGAGGAGGTGTTACACGCTAGGCCCACCCAGCGCCGCCCATGAGCGCCCGGCGCACGCCAGGGGCGTCCTAGGCGCGCTAGCAGCGGCCCTTGGCCCTTTTTGGGCTGGTAGCATGTGCGACATGCTGGCTGGCCGCCTTTCGGCCCCTCCCGCTCCCTTGGGCTTTGGTTTGACCCTTTCCCGGGGTTCACGTGAAGCACCTGGGCCGACCCTTCGGTAGCCCAGTGCATTCCGTTCCCACGGGTAGGGCCCGACCAAATTGTTTGGAAATTTTTTATTATTTTTTATCCAATCCATGAGTGTATGACACCTATGGGCTATGATTAAAAATGGACCGGGGCCATTAATTGGGTTATTTATTAATTATTGGGCTGCTAGTGTATGTTTAACATGCATTGGTTAATCCAAGGCCTGTTGAGCCTTGTTAGTTAGACTAATGGATGGAGCCCAAGCCCAACACAATTAAAACAATTTTGTTTTTTCAAAATTATACAAATTTTCAATTTATTGAAAGCGTTTCATTAAGATTGAAATAGATGCGACAATTAATTAACATAATTATGAATGAATCAATTAGATTGATTGCATGGGTGTATGGTATGGATTGAGTCGACCATTTATTTTATGTTGGGAATGAATGCTTGTAAATTTGATTTTTGAAATAGGGCCTGCATGTCCTGCCTCTCTTATACTCTGATGTACATTCTCTTCTCATCTCACTCCCCCCGAATGTAACTCGGGGTTTCTGATTCTATGTAATGTATGTAGAATAGAATAAAGTAGTGATAGTTGTAGTTTGTATAAAGAGAAAGAGATGGAGCGAAATTGAAGACAAGATTCGAAGACCAATGAAGGCTTGAAGAATGTGCTTGAGAAGCAAGTTGTGATTCTTCACCTAGATTTGACCCGCTAGCTTCCCTTCTATGGCTCGAGGGGGCTAGCCGTAGTTATCCATACCATACACTGGTTTGAGTCGTTTATTATGCATTATTAATTTGATTAATTGCATGTGATGAGACCTAAATAAATAAATAATAAATCCCTCATTAATATTAAGCCAACTTGCCTTCCATCATTATGAAGCATTAGGTTTCTAGCTGGCACTTGATTTGTTAAGTCACTCAAGGTCGTGTGTCACCTATGATTCCTATGTTTCATGGGCCATGAGATGTCCCTAAATGATGGGTCTGACTTAACTAGAAAGGTGAGGTTTGTTGAGTCACTCAAGGCCTTACTGAGTATAGAGGCAAAGATTGGGAGTCATATAAGATGTGCTTGACAAGGAGTTGTCAACCCAATGAATCTAGAAGTTGCATAGAGATGCAATTGGTAGCAAGTATCTACCTAATCGATCTTAGCACAATTTGTTGAGTCACTCAAGGTTGTGCGAGGGGAGATGGGATCCTAACCCATTAGGAACTCTTCCAACGGGATTTCCCAAGTTATTTCTTGAGGGTGGCAAACTCGTAGAAAATAGTTGGAGCAATCATAAAATGTTACTTCTTGCAATTTATGATTTCGTAACTCAATATGACTATAATAATATCTCTATTCGATTGTTGATCCAGAATATCTAGAAACATGTCGATAAGATCGATACTCGAGTGCAATAATACCTTCAACGGGACTAATTTCTATGACTGGGAGATCATCTTGAGGATAGTCCTCACACATGATAAGATTCTCTATGCGATAGAGAGATCTCTTCTTGCGAAGCCACCAATTAAGGAAATAGTAGCACATCAGGCCTGGGCGATACACAAGGGTGATATGATCATCGCTTGGTATATTGTCATGGCTGTCATGACCCTGAAACATAGGTCGCAACATAAGAGTTATGATGCCTATGAGATCATGGCTAGGCTCAAGGATCATCTATTGAGAAGCATGTCATGGAGATGATACATTTTATCAATAGGTTGCTAGAGCTGAACTTGGGTATGGATGCCGAAACTTACCCTAGACTTAGTGCTACAGTCCCTCCCTAATAGTTATGGAAAAGACTCTTGGAGAGTGGTTGACCATACTAAGGGAGACTGAACCTAAAATTGATTATAGGTCAAGGGAAGTGTTCTCTTAGTTGAAGGGCCCAAGGTGCACAGGGGCAAGTCCAAGAGTAAGAAAGCCAAAAAGGAAGAAGAGTTCTTCCATAGCGCAATCTGGAAGAGTCCAGAAGACCAAAACTCGAAAGAGCAAGGAGGATGCGGTCTATCTCCACTGAGATAAACTGGGAAGTGTAGAGTAAGAAGAGTTCTACTCAGGACATTTCAGGTATTTATGTTATTAGAATTAACCTATCTACTTCTGATCAGTCCACATGAGTATTAGATACTGGATCTAGTGCTCATATTTACACTTTCGTGCATAGGCTTAGGAGTACGAGGAGATTAATAATAGGAGAAGTGTACCTATATGTGGCAAATGAATCAAAAGTTGTTCCATTAGTTGTAGGGACCTATTTATTAACATTGCCCATAGCGCTTGTATTGGAGTTACATAACTGTTACTACAATCCTAGTTTGACTAGGAATATAATTTCTAATTCTTGTTTGACAAGGATGGATATTCATTTTTATTTAAGGACAATAGTTGTTCGTTTTATAAAAATGAGTTGTTTTATGGTAAAACAACAATACGTAATGGTTTGTATGTCCTTGATGTTGATACTCCTATAAATAACATAAATATTAAGCAACTTAAATCAGGTGATTTAAATAGCATTTATTTATGGCATTATCGCCTTGGCCATATAAATGAGACTCATACATCCAACTTGTATAGAGCTGGATATCTTAACACATTTGATTATGAATCATATGGTGCTTGCGAATCTTGTTTACTTGGCAAAATGACTAAGTCTCTTTTAAAGTAAAGGGAGGCTACATAAGTGCTAGGGTTTGTGCACATTAATGTGTGTGGACCCATGTCCACCCAGGCTAGTGGTGGATATGTCTATTTCATAACCTTTACTGATGATAGATCATGTTTTGGTTATGTGTATCTTATGAGACACAAATCTGAGGCTTTTTAAAAGTTCAAAGAATTCAGATTTGAAGTAGAGAAACAAATTGAGAAAAGTATCAAAGTACTTCAATCAGATCAAGGTGGTGAATACTTGAAAGTTTCTAGATCATCTGAAGAAGAATGGGATTCACTCACAATGGACTCCACCTGAAACACCGAAGATGAATGGAGTGTCTGAAAGGAGGGATATGACCTTATTGGATATGGACTGGTCCATAATGAGTCGCACTGAACTCCCCATTTCATTTTGGGGATACGCATTCCTTATCGCGATCTTTGTTTTGAACAGGGTTCCAAGTAAGTCAGTTACTCAAACTCTATATAAGATACGGAAAGGAAAGAAGCCAAATCTATCTTTCCTTAAGATTTGAGGTTGTGAAGCTTATGTCAAGCATGTTGACAATAATAAGTTAAAACCCAAATCAATGAGATGTTTGTTTGTGGGATATCCAAATGGATATTACTTTTACCACCCATATGAACAAAAGGTGTTTTGTTGCCAAGCATTTGGTATTCCTTGAGAAGGAATTCTTAGATGTTGTGGCTAGTGGGAGGAATGTTAAGCTCCAATAGATTCGAGGCGAACCACAAACAAATATTTTCCTCCAAGAACCCGAGAAAGATCAGACACAAGATGTTGTGTCAACTCCCCAACCTTCTACACAAGAACCTCGTAGGTCGATGAGGGTTCATCGCGAGCAAGAGAGATATGGATTTCTCATCTCGGCACATGGAGATGTGTTTCTAGCTGAGAACAATGAGCCTACTACCTATGATGAGGCAATTTCTGACATTGACTCTGAGTTATGGCAGATGGATGACAAAACAACTTTCCTTAAAAGAAACCTGGTCGAGGATGTGTATATGACATAGCCTAATGGTTTTATTACTCATAAACATGCAAATAAGATTTGCAACTTGCAAAGGTCCATTTATGGACTAAGGCAAGCATCCCGGAGTTAGAATCAATGTTTTGATGAAAAGATCAAAAAGTTTGATTTTTCACAAAAGGGAAGTTGATCCTTGTGTTTACAAGAAGGTTAGTGGGAGCGTGGTGGTCCTTTTAGTCCTATATGTGGACAATATATTGCTCATAGGGAATGGTGTTCCCATGATGCAATTAGTTAAAATATGGCTTTCAAAATATTTTCTCTATGAAGGATTTGGGAAAAGCAACCTATATTCTGGGAATAAGGATCTATAGAGATAGATCTAGGAGATTGCTAGCACTCTCCCATAGCGCGTACATTGACAGGGTGCTAAAGAGGTTTAGCATGGAAGATTCTAGGAGGAGAAGTCTTCCCATGTCACATGGAATACATCTCTTCAAGGCTATGTGTTCGAAGACACAAGATGAGAGATAGGATGAGTCGAGCACCATATGCCTTGGCTATTGGCTCGATCATGTATGCCATGTTATGTACGAGGCCTGATATCACATATACTTTGAGCATATGTAGTAGATATCAAGTTGATTCAGGTGAGAAACTCTGGATTGCTGTGAAAAATATTCTTAAGTACTTGTGAAGTACTAAAGAGATGTTTTTTCCATATGGAGAATGAGAGCATACCATGAAGGGGTTCATGGATGCCAGTTTCCAATTCGACCATGATGATTTTAAATCACGTACAGTCGAAATTTATATTCTGCCTATATGGCTAGGCTATGAGTTGGAAGAGTTCCAACAAGAGATAGTGGCAGATTCAACAACTGAAGTCGAATACATAACAACCTTTGAAGCAGCTAAGGAGGTTGAATGGATTCGTAAATTCATTGATGAACTTAAAGTGGTGTCCAGCATTGTTGATCCAATAACAATTATTAGGACAACAATGGATCGCGTAAGCGAATGAACCACGGTCTCATCAACGGACCAAATTTGTATTGCGACATCACCATATGATAATGGAGATTATCAGCTGAGGTAACATATATAGAGAAAGTGTCAATGGATGACAACGTAGTAGATCCCTTGACTAAAGCTCTGTCCCAAGAGAAACATGAAAGTCATGTTCAATCATCAGGTATAAGATACATGAGTGATTGACTCTAGTCCAAGTGGGAGAATGTTAGTGTAGGTGCTCTAGACCCAATCAGATTGGGCATGTTGTACACTGACATTTGTAATCATGTTTATTATTTGAATAAGGAGTTGTTCAAATTCACAAGAAGTCATTCTATTAGTTTCTTGTTATTATTGCAATAACTGAATGAAACTAGATAGAAGTCCACATGATGTATACTGTGATTAATCTATAAAGATGTAAGATGATGCATCACAGTTGCTAGACATCATTAAATGTCCCAAGTCGTAGCAATGTCAAGAATGGACATTGACAATTGCGGTAAGACTTGTATGTGCTATGTTTTGCTATGTGATAGCAATGGGTGTCTCACACCCATAGGCATGGGGATGTTTAGACAAGTACATAGGTGACCAATGTTGGAGAACGTGTCACTGGACATGACTCGCCATGAGAATTCATTTTGGTTATATGTTGATGAAATTCTCATACGAGATGGGTGTAACTAATCCTTGGACCTGAGGTTGTCACGGTCATCTCATAAGAAGACCAGTATGCTTTGATATCATTTCAATGGGCTTAGATAAAGGCTGCATGTGGGCGATCGTTGGGTATATCGCGAGGTTTATGGAGATGGGTGCATAACCAAGATGGGACTCGTCTATCCCTTGATAGAGGATGATGTATCTAAGGCGCCTTCGATGGATATTCACTTTAAATCCATGGCCATGGTGAAAGAGATCAATAAGGAGTTATTGATTCACTTTCTATTAAGTGAAGATATTCGGATGACCGAAGAAAAACTTATGTGATCATAATCAAGCAACACATTGCCAACTTGAGATCACATAGGATACATTGACGAGAGGATCGTATTACACGGTAACCATGCTCGTGAAAGGTTATTTGCAGATTATGAATCTTTCTGAATAATTGGGTAGGTATGATGCCTTGCTAGAGGCCAATCTTGTCTTATGTGTTTATACCGATACATTGCCAACATATTTGGAAACCTAATGAGTCATACGCAATAGGCACAGTCCCTGGCTTAAACTAGGAGAGTGGACGTATGGTTAAGTGGGACACTTCGACAAGAAGTTGTGCCGTCGTAGGTTTTTACAGAAAAAGAACAAATAGACGTAATGACGTCGATATGACAATGAGTCATCATAATGGAAAGAGTTTCCTAAAATGACAATTGATTAAATTAGGAAAGAGTTTCTAATTTAATAATTTTCTATTTGTTGGAGTGGCAAATAGGAAATAAAATATATTTGGGCTTAAGTTAATATTTGGACTAAATTAGATTTGGGCCAAATATTAAATTAAATATTATATTTGGACTAAATTCGATTTGGGCCAAATATTAAAATAAATATTATATTTGGACTAAATTGGATTTGGGCCAAATATTAAATATTATATTTGGACCAAATTAGATTTGGGCTAAATATTAAATAAAATATATTTGGACTTGAATTAGATTTGGGCCAAAATATTTTATTTAAACCTATAAAAGGATTTGGGCCTTTTAATTATATAGTTGGACTAGAATAAGTCCACTTAAGATTCTAATTAAATTAGAATTAATGGGCTAGCCCAATCGATTAGGGCTTTAGAAAAACCCTAGAATATTTCTCTATAAATATCCCTTTATAGGTTGCCCAAAGGTGCGAGAGTTTTTGGTGTATTTTTCAAGAGTTAAAAAATGTATTGCCGTTCACTCTTCCCCATTTCTTTTGGGATCAATACGAAACGAGGGCGTTCTTTTCGGTCCATACACAAGTTACGAAAAGGAGAAGGAGCTAGCACTCCTATTCCGCTCTCCTTGCCAACGGACGCGTGTCGCGTATCACGAGTTAGAGGCCGAACGCTTGGACGGCTCGAATCCGCGAACGACTCGATAATCTAAAGGTTAGATTTATTTATTTATTTGTGAATGATTTGATTTCGATATTGATCCAATCATCGGGATCGGGGTAAGGTTCAAAATTTTTGAACTATGCTGCTTGCCCCGTAGCGATCTTGCTTTACTTTCAATTCTCATACGAGATGGGTGTAACTAATCCTTGGACTTGAGCTTGTCACAATCATCTCATAAGAAGATCGGTATGCTTTGACATCGTTTCGATGGGCCTAGATAAAGGCTGAATGTGGGCGATCATTGGGTATATCGTGAGGCTTATGGAGATGGATGTATAACCAAGATGGGATTCGTCTATCCCTTGATAGAGGATGATGTATCTAAGGCGCCTTCGGTGGATATTCACTTTAAATCCATGGCCATGGTGAAATAGATCAATAAGGAGTTATTGATTCACTTTCTATTAAGTGAAGATATCTGGATGACCGAAGAAAATTCATGTGATCGTAATCAAGCAACACATCGCCATACTTGATATCACATAAGATACATTGATGAGAGGATCAAATTACACGGTAACCATGCTCGTGAAAGGTTATTTATGGATTATGAATCCTTCTAAATAATTGGGTAGGCATGACGCCTTGCTAGAGGCTAATCTTGTCTTATGTGTTCGTACCGACACATCGCCAACATATTCAAAAACCTAATGAGTCATACGCAATAGGCACGGTCCATGGCTTAAACCAGGAGAGCGGACGTATGGTCAAGTGGGACACTTCAGCAAGAAGTTATGTCGTCGTAGGTTCTCATGGAAAAAGAACAAATAGACGTAATGACGTCGATATGATGAGGGGTCGTCATAAAGGAAAGAGTTTCCTAAAATAGCAATTGATTAAATTAGGAAGGAGTTTCTAATTTAATAATTTTCTATTTGTTAGAGTGGTAAATAGGAAATAATATATATTTGGGCTTTAGTTAATATTTGGACTAAATTAGATTTGGGCCAAATATTAAATATTATATTTGGGCTAAATTAGATTTGGACCAAATATTAAATAATAAATATTTGGGCTTGAATTAGATTTGAGCTAAATATTTTATAAACGGATTTGGGCCACTAATTATATTTCTAGTTGGACTAGAATAAGCCCATTTAAGATTCTAGTTGAACTAGGATTAATGGGCTAGCCCAATCTGTTAGGGTTTAAGAAACCCTAGGATGTAACTTTATAAATACCCCTTTATGAGTTGCCCAAACTAGTGATTATTTTGGTATAGTTTTTCAAGAGTTGAAAAACAATTATAGTTCACTCTTCCCCGTTTCTTTTTGGCATTGATTTTAAACGTGGGCGTTCTTTTCTATCCATACACAAGCCACGAAAAAGGAGAAGGAGCTAGCACTCCTATTCCTCTCTCATTGCCAACGGACGCGTGCCGCGTATCTCGAGTTAGAGATCGGACGCTTGGATGGCTCGAATCTACGAACGACTTGAAAATCTAAGGGTTAGATTTATTTTATTTGTATGTGAATGATTTAATTTCGACGTTGATCCAATCGCAGGGATCAGGGTAAGGTTTAAAATTTTGAACTACCCTGCTTGCCCCGTAGTGATCTTGCTTTACTTTCAATAACATGGGAAAATTGTAACATAGTTTAACGTCATGTCGTAAATACTTAAATACATGGAGACTCATTTATCAGAGATAATAACTAAATACCTTGAATAATAATACATAATGCACTTACATCTTACAAGTCTAATCCTCAACGGAACATAAGACTAAAGAATATTCGTCTCTTCATGATGAAGCAATATAATGAAACCACATGCTGAATCCATCAGACACGTCATCATGTTTCGTCACATCTCCACCAGTTCCTTGTCTAAGCTGCAAGTCCTATTTGAAATGTTTGAATATTCCGAGGGCATAACCCGATTAGAAGATGAATCTTCTAGTGAGGGTTTAAAAACATGATACATGAATGCATGATGCAATAATATGAACAACAAATGCCCTAGTGTAACTTCCTTGGCCCACCAGCTCGGCACGGAACCCTAGGCAGAATCCTGACCTGCTTTTAGGATAATCCTAACATTGTTCCATCAATTGCCCTTGGGGAATTATGGCTACACTATTGGGGCGACATCCCAATCCCAAACACGAGTATCAATATGCCCATAATATCGTGTCACGTAAAAATCATGACTTTCCATGTAATAGTATATGAGTAAATATGACAAAATGATCATAACTTTCATGAGTATCATGCATAATATAAGCAATCATATCATATACAAGCTTTTGGGGAGAACCACTCACCCGATGCCCAAAATTTAGTACGTCTCGAAAAATGTGCACCACCTCAATTTGCGTGTTGAGCTCAAAATTCGCACAAGTTACTTCACCTTATGCCTCAAAGCACCATAATCATCATATTTATTTAAATAAGTATCAAAACCTATTTTCCTCATAATTTCTTCATATTTCTCTATTTTAAATAAGTTTGGATCTTAACAATCAATCATCCCCACATCTTATCAATCAATCAATCATCCCCAAATCTTGCAAATCTTGTCAATCAATCAGCCAATCAATCAATCAATCCCAAATCTTGCAATCTTGTCAATCAATCAACTAATCAATCAATCAACCCCAAATCTTGCAACCTTTCAAATCTTCTCAATCAATCCAATCTATCAACCCCATATCTTGTTATTGGGCCTCCATAAATGCTCAACAGATATTGGGCCTCCATGAATGCTCAACAGATCTTGGGCCTCCATTAATGCTCAACAGATCTTGTGAGGCTTTAGCAACCTGATTCACATCATTCCCCCTCTCTTGAGAAAGATTTGTCCTCAAATCGTCACCTACATGAAAAGGAGAGAAATCAGCAACATTAAAGGTTGCACTTGCAATATACTCACCCGGAAGGTCAAACTTGTAGATCCTTTCAAGCAATTGAAATGGATCGTCTCCCCTTGAAAGTTGTTTTGAACGCCTTTGAATAGGAAATCGTTCCTTCCTTATGTGCCACCAAACCCAATCACCAGGATCAAATACAACTTTCTTGAAACCATTAGGTATCTTTTCCGGGAACACATCATCAAATTTCTACAAAAAAAAAACAACAACACTAGGCAAAGAGGGGTGAAGGTCAGTAGTACTAAAACAAACCTGTTTGTACGAAAGTACAATCATAGGCTGATTTAGAAATAAAGCCCTTTTGAATTCACTCTCTCTTACATAATAGTTCACTTGTTTTCTCTCTTTTCTTTCCTCACTAACAAAAACTCCTTTTCCCTTTTTGCTCTCCTTTGCTTTCTGTTTGGTCTCAGTTTCTCTTACTTTTGAACTCTCACTCTCTTTTTCGATCATCTCAGTTTATCTTACTCTTGAACTCTCACTCTCATTTTTCTTATCACTCTTTTTTTTTAACCTCACTTGATCTTCATACACTTGTCTTGGAGATAGGGGTACAAGAGTAATTGGTTTTTTATTAAGTACAAAGGAGAATCTATTGGTATAACCTTCGTGAATTGCACACCTATCAAACTGCCATGGTCGCCCCAAAAGAATATGGCCGGCATGCATTGGCACCACATCACACAAAACTTCATCTGTATAGTTTCCAATGGAGAATGAAACAAACACTTGTTTAGTTACTTTAAATTCTCCACAATCATTCAACCATTGTAGGTTATACGGCCTAGGATGCTTCAAAGTCATCAAATTTAATTTTTCAACCAAGCTAGTACTAGCCACATTAGTACAGCTCCCACCATCAATAATCATGCTACATACCTTATCGTTGACATGGCATCTAGTATGAAAAATGTTCTCACGTTGCTCTTTCGCATCCGCTTTGACTTGCACACTAAGAGCTCTCATTGCCATCAAGAGCTCCCCATCAACTGGGTACTCAATGCCACTTGCATCCTCTAAAGGTGGCATGGACTCATTAGCAGACTTATTATCAATCTCATCTTCGGTCTCAATGTCACCATCATCTTTCAAAATCATCACACTCTTGTTTGGGCATTGAGATGAAATATGGCCTGTTCCCAAACACTTAAAGCATTTGATATCTCTATTTCTAGGAGGTAGAGTATCAGATTTTACCTTATTTGGTGCTCCTCCATCTTTGTTAATTTTGAAGGTTTCAACATTAGGCCTTTCATCCTTTCCACTACAATTTGATTCCCATGTTGAAGAAGAACTTGAATTTTGCCCAATTCGTGTGGACCCCTTTCTCTTCAATTGTCTCTCCACTTTAATGGCCATGTGCACCATGTCATCTAACTCAACGTAATGTTGTAATTCGACCACATCTGCAATATCACGGTTCAATCCAACTAGGAACCTGGCCATGGTAGTTTCTCGGTCCTCCTCCACATTGGCTCGAATCATGGCTATTTCCATCTCCTTGTGGTACTCCTCAACACTTTTGGAACCTTGAGTAAGGCGTTGCAACTTCTGAAATAAGTCCCTATAGTAGTGACTTGGAATGAATCGCCTCCTCATAATAGCCTTCATTTCTTCCCATGTCTCAATGGGCCTTTCATGATTCCGTCTCCTGCTCAAAATAAGTTGATCCCACCAAATAATAGCATAATCAGTAAATTCGATGGTGGCCAATTTTACCTTTTTCAATTCAGAGTACTTGTGACAAGAAAACACCATTTCAACCTTTGTCTCCCACTTCAAATAAACTTCTGGATCGTTTTTTCCTTGGAAAGATGGAATCTGCATCTTAATGTTGTCCAAGTTATTATCAATCCTTTCTCCATGTCTAACTCCTCTATCTCTATTCCCACGCCTAATTCGGCCTACACTTACATTAGAGGCACGATCATCATCATCTAGGTCATCCCCATAGTCATCTTCATAATCATACCTAGGTGGATGCCTCTCTCTTCGTTGCACAGTAGGAGCTCTAGGTGGTTGCCCCCTTTGTGAACTAGATTCAACTTTATCTATTTTCTCATTTATCTCATCAAACCTCATCTCCATTCGTTCAAATTTTTGCTCTAAGGACTGAAAGAAGAGTTTGAAATCTATCTTTTCCTGAGCTTCATTCTCTCGAGACATGTTTAATAGCCTGCAAAACAAAGTTAGGAAACCTCACAAACACTCCCTCACGTGTTTCCTCTCAAGATTGACAGCACTCACACTCGTGTCTTCTCAAACTTGGCTTTTACCCTCTTATGAGCTCACACTCTCACAAAATAATATTGATCAAAAAAACTAAATTCCTCTCGGGTTACATTGGCTTATATAGCCAAACTCAAATTCTAAATTAGAAAGAAATAAATCAAATCCTAGGCATAGTAGGAATTGATTACAAGAAGGAAATAGGATAATCTGATAAAGAAACAAGAATTATCTAAAATAGAAAAGATTTAAAACAAAGGAGGAAATAAGGGAAGTTTGGATCTTATCAATCAATCATCTCCACATCTTGTCAATCAATCAATCATCCCCAAATCTTGCAAATCTTGTCAATCAATCAGCCAATCAATCAATCATCCCCAAATCTTGCAAATCTTGTCAATCAATCCCAAATCTTGCAATCTTGTCAATCAATCAACTAATCAATCAATCAACCCCAAATCTTGCAACCTTGCAAATCTTCTCAATCAATCCAATCTATCAACCCCATATCTTGTTATTGGGCCTCTATAAATGCTCAACAGATATTGGGCCTCCATAAATGCTCAACAGATATTGGGCCTCCATGAATGCTCAACAGATCTTGGGCCTCCATTAATGCTCAACAAATCTTGTGAGGCTTTAGCAACCTGATTCACATCAATTATAGCTTTGAATCACTCGATTAGAGACATTTTTTGACTACTCAAACCAATTTTTTGATGAAGTCCATTTTTTTAATGAAGCTTCGTATCTCCCTCAAATCTCAACAAAAATTGCTCAAATTTTCTAGAAATGATCCTATGGACATGGGGAACAAAATCCCCTTAACCATTTCCCTCAATTTTTCCTCGAACTCTCTGAGCTGAGAGTTTAATTTTTCACACATTTTGGCCATCTCTCAAATCCTCTATTTATAGGCAACCCCGAGCCTTGCCACGCTCATGGCTGGTTAATCCAACCTCCCTGAGGCTTCTACTTGCCCCATATTAGACCAAAAATACCACCAAACATGGATTCAACGTATCAAAATTCAGGCCAAGAAACGATCAAAAATCATGCAAAATTGGTCATCTTTGTGGCCAATGTCAGCCTAGGCTCGACCCAAGAGCATCCTAGACCACTTTCCTTGAGTCTTTCACCACCAAATTCGGTGATAGGAGGTGGTGGTGGAAGCTTGGTCGGCCATGACAGATTTCCCTTTGTGCAATTTTGTAAAATTGCACTTTGACCTCAACCTCTTTCCATTTTGTACTTTGGTCCTTTCCTTGAAGCCCCTAAGCTTCCCAATAGTTCCATTATGACCCACAAGTTCTATACTTTCTATTGCATCCCATAAGATTCTTAAAAACTGCCATTTCGACCTTTCTCAGGCAAAATTAGAAAATTGCACTTACGCCCGAATCTACGTTTTGACTGTAAACCCTTTTGTTTCTTCTCAAAACTACTGAAGGGTTGTTCTACATACTAAATATAATCCTCCTTGGGGTTCCGTTGACTTCTCGGAAGTCTCCTACGACAATTCAATTTTTTATCCTAAATCCTAACTGTATTTTAACTATACTGAAACTCGTTTCTAATATGATTTTTTCAATGCCATAAATCATACCTCGATATTCTTGTCAATACCATATCATTTTAATTAGACATCTTGGCTCTAGGGCATCCCCTACAGTTAATTCGATCACTCACAATTATACCAAAGATTACATTATAGCCCTAATCTTCTGAAACTTTCATTTTTGTCCCAAGATAAATTACTCTTGAGCCCTTTACAAATTCTCGAGTATTACAACCACACCCAGACATTACTTAGGCCCCCAAGCATAGCGCCTTGAATCCTGAAACCACGCGTATTACGGGTCAGCACACGGAGAAAAATACCTTACCTTGGAGGTCATACCGACCTCAAACGACCCTAGAGCCGACATCTATTCAAGAAAAACCAAAGTTAGCTCGGTCATCCGCCTCGGTCAAATTTTAATGACAATTTAAGTCTCCAAAACTAGTATATGCAGCAAAATTGCCTAGGCCTACCTTTTCTAGCTCGAATGCTCACTTCTCAAGCATCCGACTTGGGGGCTGTGGACCGTCTGGGCCTAATATTGGCCCTCTCTCTCGGCCCATCTCTAGCCCCAATCTTGACCCTCTCTCTGGGCCCAATCTTGGCCTTCTCTCTCAGCTCATCTTTGGGCCCAATCTCAGCCCATCTCTTGTGTAATACCCAGGAAATTCTAAAGGTTATAAATGGTATTTGACGAAGGGTATAAATGGAATTATCGAGATAATGAAGCTGTAGGGTACACTAATACAGTTTTAAGAGACCGAATCAATCGAAGGGAGTACCCTAGACCTTAGATATTTAAAGAAAATGTAATGTTATTGACGAGTAATACAAGTTATGATTTTAGGCATTAAAAGAAGTGAGATCAGAAACAGTTCTTGGTACAATTGTAGACCGAGTTGAGAAAACTGAATTGACATAGGGAACATTCGAAAAGTCAATGGAGTGTTTTGAGGACTTAGATTTTGTATATGAAACATCTCTTGAGCGATTTTGGGTTGAAACGAATGGATTTAAGGTCAAAAGGATTAGTCGGGCCTAAGTGTAATTTTCTAATTTTACCCGAGAGAGGTCCAAAGGATAGTTTTTCTAAAATTTCAAGGGTGAAGTGAGGATTACAGAACTTTTGGGCCTTTGTGGTATTGTTGGAAGGATCAGGGGTGCTTTGAAAAAGGCCAAAATGAGTTTGGAAGAAACTAGGGGGCAAAGTGTAATAAATCAAAAGTTGGCAGTGTGAACGTAAGCCAAAAATTGGCTGCTGCCTTCAACAGCCCGTGGTCATCATTTTTGGCGATGGGACAGCCGAGGGAGAGCTGGGGGAGGTGGTATACGACGAGGGCTAGCTTGGGGGCTAAGCCTTAGCCGGTGATTGGTTGAAAGGTAGCCGTATTTTGGCTACAAAAAGGGCAAGGGTTCAACTGAAATTTAGAACACAAATCGACCATGATTTTGGATGTTTTTGAGAGAGTGGTTAAGGGAATTTTGATCCTTGCATCAAGTAGAAGAGTTTTGGAGAATTTGGTGTGCGTTGGAGCACGTTTTGTGGTTATTCAAGCTTGGCCGGAAAGCTTGAGGCAGACGCCTCCGTCGCACCTGCACCTACTGATTTGGAGGGTTTTTCGATGGCCTTTTGGCCGGCAACCGGTGCAAAAGTGATCGACTAGACGAGGGCTTGAAGGGGGTTTCCTCAGATCTTCCATCGGAGCAGTCGTCGTCGGCCAAAAATTGAAGAAGATGGTGGCGTGTGAGCTACACGCGCCACACTCCACGTGCAACCACGCGTAGGGCACGTGAGGGCGCGTGACACAAAGGGTTTTTCTTGCATTTTATAAAATGTTGTTTATATGATGTATGGAGTTGTGAAATGTGGTATAGTCTTGTGATTTGTGTTGTTCATATGGTATGTCAGCCTAAAATGTTATTTGGATAATGTAGCCATAATTCTCCAAGGGCATGATGGAATAATAGGGGTATCTTGTGCTGGTGTGCATGCCGGGATAGCCATCTTGGTTTTCGTGCCGGGCCGTTTGGTATGGGAAGTTTCACTAAGATGACTAGGTGGACCATATGGGTTTTGAGTTGGGATTGTGTAGTGGTTCCTGGATGCTTAGAGTGGGAACGTAATCTCCAACCTAGATGTGGTGAGCCTGGTTCCTGCGTTGATGTGACCCTCTTGGGCCGGGAGTTGGTAACGATTGTTCCCAAGATGTTGGAGAGATGCATTGACGTTGCCCTTCTTAAGCTAGAACCTCGTTGTGTCAATGTGTCGGTATGGTGGCGTAGCTTTTAGAGAGATTGCTTTTTCCCCGTGGTAGGGTTAAGCGCTGTGGGGTTCTCTTGGGCTAGGGCTTACTGGGTTGTGTTAGTTTATTTCTTGTCTTGCATTCATTCATGAAACGTGATTTTGAACTCTTACTTAGATGATTCATCATCTAATATGGACTTTGTCTCTAGAATATTTAAACGTTCCAGGTGAAGGCAGTGGTGCGAAGGGAAAAGGAATTGCCGAGAAGTGACGGCGATTAGTGGATAGCTTATATTATGTTGCTTTCAATTATGTTGTTTATTTTTAGGACGTCATGTAAGTGTTGGTTTGACTCTATGTCATAAATAAAGTGGTTTTGATTATGTCTATTGAGGTTTCGATCTAGCTTCCGCATTTGAGGTGATGTACATGTCTTAGTTATTAATAGTTCATAGTTGATATACTGAGAAGGTGTAATGGGATCTTCGGGGAATGGTCTTGTAACATCCCGATCGAGCGATAGGAAGGACCAGAACAACTTACCCTGATGGGCCTATGCGAACTTCCCAGGGGGTCACCCATCCCTGGATTATCCCAGGTTAAGCACGCTTAACTTGGGAGTTCTTTGCCAACATTCAGCCCAAAAGGTATCCAGCTGGTGTTGTTTCTTTTCTTACACTATCCTCGATATATACTAACTTCTCTGGGCTCTCGGGGTATTACATTCTCCCCCCTTAAGCATATGACGTCCCCATCATGCGACCTTACAACCGGTCCCAGATCTCCCCTCTTGTATGGCCGATGTGGGATTTGCCTAAGGTGCCTACATGCACCCCCCATAGGGGCCTACACACACCCCCATCGGGACTCAGCCTCCTCGCTGAGGTTTGCCCCACCACCGCGCTCAGAGGCTCGGGGGTCTGCTCTGATACCACTTGTAACATCCCGATCGAGCGATAGGAAGGACCAGAACAACTTACTCTGATGGGCCTACGCGAACTTCCCAGGGGGTCACCCATCCCTGGATTACCTCAGGTTAAGCACGCTTAACTTGGGAGTTCTTTGCCAATATTCAGCCCAAAAGGTATCCAGCTAGTGTTGTTTCCTTTCTTACACTATTCTCAATATATACTAACTTCTCTGGGCTCTCGGGGTATTACAGGTCTTGTGTTGAGTATCCGATGGAAGGAAATATAAATATCCCCGAAATCTTACGTTACCTAATGCCATGGAAAGGCGGCGTGTTACAATTGGTATCAGAGTGAAGGTTTGAAATTTAAGGGATTCTGATTAGAGCGAAGGTTATTTGAGGATTATAGACTTCGTTGGAAATTTAGAAACTATCGATTTGAGGTTAATAGTTGAAATCCTTACATTGAATAATGGGATAACTGGTGGTTATCGAGACTGATTGAGTTAGGAATAATTCGGTATGGATCGAGGATCCTAGGGAATGATAAGCTTAGGATGGTTCAATAAGTGTTTTTGAGAATAAAGTTTAAGGATTCCGAAGATTGATTTTGATGATAGGGATCTTGAAGTAGGCATTGTGAGAATTAAGGTAAGGTTTCCTCAAGGAAATGACTCATGGGAACGAGTCGAGTGTGTTAGTTCAAATGTTGACTTAGAGAATGAAATGGTCGGGATGTAGTATTGAGTCCCGTAAAGGTGATTAGAGATTAGGAATTGTGGTTATTCATGATTTGAGATTCGGACAGGGTATCCTTGATAGTTATGGGACCCGAAAGAATTGTTAGCAAGATTAAGATTATCTTTAAGTGAGTTTAGCAATGATTAAGGAAGTGTTTTTCTTTTCAGATGGTGAAGACTCGGAGAGTCACGGATCTCAACGAGCAAGATGAAAGTGACAGTAGTAGTAGTCATCATAGCCGTTCTGCAAATCATGTCATGAGCAATGGACGACAAGAGGAGCGATCAGGTCCTAGTGAGAATAGACTTGACCGAATGGAAAGGATCTTAGAGGGCATGCTAACACATGTAACGAGGAACGAGCCGCCGAGGCATACCACTCATGTGTTGGATCAGTATCGCCAACAAAAACCCCCGGTGTTCAAGGGAAAAGCAGAAGATGACCCCTGCATGGCTGAGTTTTGGATGGAGCAAACTAAGAAGTTGCTCTAACATTTATAGTGCAGTGACGAAAAAAAAGTTAATTGCGCTACATTCATGCTAGAGGAAGAAGCTGCACGATGGTGGCAATCAACCCAACGAGCTTTGCAGAGGACACTTAAGCAAGTGGAACAAGATCCAAGGCTGAGGCAAGCTCAACTTGTGACTTGGGTAAGATTCAAGGAAGTGTTTGACACAAAATATTTTCCTCGAAGTTGGAGAGAAGAAAAGACTTGGGAGTTCATGAAGTTGAGGTAGACTGATGAGATGTCGGTGACTCAATATGATGTCAAGTTTACTCAACTAATCAGGTACGTTCCTATGTACGAAGCCGATGAGTGGAAAAAGGCGCAGAAGTTCGTGAGTGGACTTAAAGTAGGACTGCAGCAAGCTCTCAGTTCATGGATGATGGACACCTACAACGAGGTGCTGGTTAGAGCCCTATCCATTGAGACTAATCTACTACGAGTGGGTTTGATTAGATTAGACGAGAAGAAGAAAGATTTGAAAGGTGGGGAACATAAATCAGGTGGAAGGAACTTCAAAGACAGTGAACTGTGTCCCCTATGTGATAAGGTACACTCAGGGAAACAATGTTTCCTAAGACATGTCCACTGTTTTACGTGCGACAAAGAAGGACACAAGGAAAAGGACTGCCCGTAAGAATAAAAAGGCACCTCCGACTGGGAACAGGTTAAGGATCACATGTTTCACGTGTCAACAACCCAGTCATTACTCGAGCGAATGTCTAAAGAGGCAGAAGGTGGAGCAAATGGGAAAAACGAATAGGCACAAAACCCCCTCCCTGGATGAGTTTTCTACCTAACAAAGGATGACGAAGAGATCTACCCGACAAAGGAGAAAGGTACGCCGAGTTAGTTCAATGTTATCAATTTCTGTGTGATCATGGCATATGCATTATCATAAGAGTGGGTTGGGAGAATTAGGAGTCAAACGAAATGTATTTTCGATGACACAGTTAGAAATGATGTCAGGCGTTATAAATTATTTTGAGATATGTGTAGCCGCCTGTATAGAGCTACAACGGGATATTCTGAAAGAAAGAAAAAAAAAGAAACATGTTTGGTAAGCATGGATCGTGTTAAGATGTGAGCAAGGAATGATTGCCAAGGAATATGAATGATATATTTAGGATATTACAATTGGGAGTCATTAGCAATAGCAGTGATTTAATTTATCAAGGGCCAAATTTTGAGGACGAAATTTATTAAGAGGGGGAGAATGTAATACCCGGGAAATTCTCGAGGTTATAAATGGTATTTGACAAAGGGTATAAATGGAATTATCGAGATAATGAAGTTGTAGGGTACACTAACACAGTTTTAAGAGACTGAATCGATCAAAGGGAGTACCTCAGACCTTAGATAATTAAGGAAAATGTAATGGTATTGACGAGTAATACGAGTTATGATTTTAGGCATCAAAAGAAGTGGGATTGGGAATAGTTCTCGACGCACCTGTCGACCGAGCTGAGAAAACTGAATCGAAGTAGGGAACATCCAAAAAGTCAACAGAGTGTCTTGAGGACTTAGATTTTGTATATGAAACAACCCTTGAGCGATTTCAGGTTGAAACGATGGATTTAAGGTCAAAACGATTAGTTGGGACTAAGTGCAATTTTCTAATTTTGCCTGAGGGAGGTCCAAAGGATAGTTTTTCAAAATTTTCAAGGGTGAAGTGAGGATTAAAGAACTTGTGGGTCTTAGTGGTATTGTTGAAAGGATCAGGGGTGCTTTGGAAAAGGCCAAAATGAGTTTGGAAGAAACTAGGGGGGCAAAGTGTAATAAATCAAAAGTTGGTAGTGTGAACACAAGCCAAAAATCAACCGCCGCCTTCAAACGTGTAACGCCCCGCTCCCACTTACGGGTGTTACTCGTGAACAATTGCTCAAATTGTCCACCTGCCTGGCCTTTGGTGAAGGGCGGACCTTGTTTCAAGAAGAAACGCCCTAGGTGGGAATTAGGCTCGTCCTTCCCTTCACTTAAATCCTAGGATTCACTAGCAAAATTGGGCTTTAACCACATCACATAGGCTAATAAAGAAAATCTCCTACAAACGCCCAATCGCCATTTTCTCATTTTTTTTTCTTTTCCCATTCAAGAATTTTCATCGGGCTCCTTAAAATCACCATTTAAGTCAATTCATTGATTGATTACCAAATTTGGAGGAAAAACTCAAATTTCAATTTTTCAAATTTTCGGCATTATCTCCAAAAATGTCCGAAAAATCCACTTATTTTGAAAATTCCTCCGGGGTCCAAAATCAATTAAGAAATGGCCCAATTTCTCTAAAAAATTCTAAATTTTAAAAAAATTTGCTGGGCGCTGGCCGCGCGGGCTGGTCGCGCCTGCCCGCGCGCGCGCCCTCGCCCGCGCGCGCGACCGCCCATACGGCCCTGCCCGCGTGCAGGCTGCCGCCTGCTGCTTCCAGCACTCCTTTTCTCTTTTTTTTTTTTCTTTGGGCTATAAACCCCCAAATTTTCCAGATCTCATTTCTGAAATATATGACTCCTAATTCCAAAATTTGGCCTCCAAAAACCCTCAAAAATTTATCCAACTAAATGCCTTTCACACTAGGCAAAAAAAATACATCTTTCCTTCAAGTCTCACACTTTGGGTTCTATGTTAGGCCAAATTTATTCAAAAATTTCAGAATTAAAAATCGATAAATATACACCCCAACTTCGATTTTTTTGTTTTTATAAATGAAGCTTATACACTCTCTTGATGCTTAATACAACATACAACACAAATGAAAGTACATATAGCTTAAGGCTTTATCGAGCCATTACAACACATCCTTGAAACTTCTCATTTATCCATAAGCTTTCCCCTTTCGCCTTGCTCTTTCTCATGCCTTGACAACCTACATGTGAGGGTAAAAACCTCATGAGCTATTAAGCTCAATAAGGGTGCTTATGCAATAAGTATGAACATAAACATAAATCATGTAATGGCATGTGCATGCAAATGTAGTTAGGTCTTCCATGCTCTCACAACCTTTCAAGGTTTGAAGCCTTAACCTACCCCTTTCCACCATGTACCTTAACAATCCCTATGGCCATAGCTATTATGTACATGAAGAGCATGCTTAATACAACATGAAAAGTTTATAAACATACTTACAACCATGCAAGGCCACCATCCCATGGGGCCATCCCTTACCTTTATTTTTTAGCTTCCTTCAAGGTTCTTCAAGCTCCATCAAGCTTCCATGGCCACTCTCCCATTTTTCCCAAACCTTCTTAAAGAAAATAAAGAGTGGATTACTCAAAACCCCTTAGAAAGATGAAGAGAATAAGATAAATACACACCTTACCTCTAGGCTTCTTCTCATTCCTCTCTTCTTCTTCTTCTTCTTCTTCTTCTTCCTTTTTCTCTCTTCATTTGCAATCCATTCAAAATGAAAAATGGAAGACTTAGCATCTTCCAAATACCCTTTTATCTCTAATAACTTCAAGGTTAGATCCTAACCCTTGGATCTTCTTTCACTTTATGAGAATAAATCCTCACCTTCCAAACTAGCACAATCCATGTGCTCTTGTCTTCCTTAATCTCCACCATTAGATTTCTTTTACTTTTGAAGACTAGATCTCAACCATTCAAATCCCTTTACATGTGGCAATCCATGCCACTTCTCTTGAATCATCTCAACCATTAGATTTTCAAGACTTAATCTCCTCCCTTGGATCAAATCTTCCATGCCAAAATAGCTATTTTTCTCATTTATTTTTAAGGGGACTAATTTCATGCCATCACTTGAAAGACCACTTGAGAGACATAATTCATTTCCATAATGAATTAATTAAATGCCACCATTTTCCAACCATTAATGCATGACTATTTTCTTTTCCTTTTGCATTTTTTTTTAAGCAACATTATCATTGCCTTCATTAAATGCTAGAATGACTAATATCATTTCTTTTACATTTATTTAACTCTTCATTTAACTTGGACCACCACTTGCCAAGTGTCACTCCATGACACCATTCTTGGCTTCCAAGCTTTAATCTCATCCATCCATGTGGCATCCCCACATTTATTCACCAAATTTAGGGAAAATTAATTATTTTCTCACATAATTCAATATTCACCATTTTTCCTATTTCCATAATTAAATTCCTTTATAGAATTAAATTCCAAATTCCAAAATACCCTTTGTGAATTTATTAATCCCTTATCTCCACATAATTACAAAATTGGGATTTAATTCACCTACTCACCTAATTCCACATAGGAATTATTTCCAATTTACCAAAATACCCTTTTATTGGATTTCACTATCCAAATTACCAAAATACCCCTCTGATAGGGCACCCTCAATCTCAAAGATCCAACACCTTCTCATGGGAATTTTTGGAATTTTCTCACTTTCTTTCTCATTCTTTTAATACCGGTAACACCGGGTGTTACAAACCGCACGTGGCCGCTATTTTCGGTGATGGGACGGCCAAGGAAGAGCTGGGGGAGTTGGTATACGGCGTGGGCTATGTAACACCCCCTCTCCTAGAACTGCCCGAGAAGAGGTGTTACTGGGGATAATAAAATAAACCAACTGATAACTGAATTCTGATACCAATACTGTATATATCAATTAACTGTAATAAGACTCTGAGTCATCAAAAACTGAAATCATAATTGCATCTAAGGGAAATTCCCTAAATTGGAAATTAAAATGAATCTAAACTGATCAAGCACTAACTAACAACTAATAACTCCCAGACATCTTTGGTCTTGAGCGGCTCCACGTACACACACTACTGGACACTGCTGCTAGGCCCCACGTCTGGTACTCCCCCACTAGGACCTGGAATGGTGAAGAGTACAAGGTGAGCTACAAAGCTCAGCAAGTAATAAACTGGAAAGAATAACTGAAGCTGAATCGAAGAATATCGATACTGATAAAAATACTTACTGAACTTGTACTGAGAGATATAATAATCACTGGATGGCATTTATAAGATGAAATGCACATAATCTGTAAACTAAATGCAAGTATGCAACTTTGGCCCATAGGCCCACATAACTGTAACACATACCTGACTGATCTGAGTCCTGCAAACATAAAAACTGTAAGCACATACTTTGGGCAATATGCCCCTAGCTCCCTGGTCGACATCAGGCGAGCATCTCATAACTGAGATATAATTGTACTGATACTAGTGGGATCCCCGCGGACAAGCCGCCTGGCGCGCATAATGCAATGCTCATATAAATGCTAGCACACGATATGTAGTGCTCCACATAAGTCATGCTCAATGCTCATACAATGTGTATGCACATAATCTCACAAAATAATGCTGACCATGTCATAATGAACTGCTAAACATGGTATATGATTTTTACTAGAAATATTGAGATTCAAATATTCTGGAATTTCTGAATATAGGCATGGCATATTGGATTTTGTCATATCTTGGCATAAAAATTCAATATCTGAATAATTGAATATTTATATTAAATTTAATACTTGAATCAAGAATTTATTGGAAGCCATTTGGATGCCATTTGATACTATTTGGATGATTGAGAAAGTCTAAGGAGGAAATTTGAATGAAAAACAGCTCATTCGAATGAAAAAAATGGATTTCAGCAAGCTCATTCGAATGGCAGAAAACTCATTCGAATGACAGAGACTCATTCGAATGACAGAAGGCTCATTCGAATGACTGATGATATTCAAAGGCTATTCGGATCTGATCTGGGACTCATTCGAATGACTCTCAAATTCATTCGAATGAATTTTGAAAATTTTCAACTTTTGAACTGGAAAAACTCGACTCATTCGAATGCAACAGTAACCTTATTCGAATCAATTTGAAGATCATTCGAATGACAAGAAGGCTCATTCGAATGCTAAGCTATACAAAGCAACAACTTACTCACATCTTCAAGGGCTCATTCGAATGACAACAAGGCTCATTCGAATGACAGTCAAAAACCTCAAAAATACATACGAATGATATGATAATCACATGACTCATTCGAATGACCCAAAAACTCATTCGAATGACTGGAATATTATAGGGGAAAAGCCTACGATAACACTGAAACTTATTCGGATACTTTGAAACTCATTCGAATGACTCAAGGCTTATTCGAATGACTGGATTCTTATCAGATATACTGCTTACGATAACAGAGATCAAAACTTGAATCAAAACTTAGCTTCACTACACCATTCCAAAAGAAATCTTGGGAGAACAATCCCAATTGACATATAAACAACTTGAGGGATGATTTACTGATCATAACTAATGTAAACATTGCAAGGAACATATACATAAACTGGTTGGTACTCGCTGTACGCATGTAAATACATATATAAACATGCACTGAACTGAAATAACTCATTGTAACACACATATATGAATATACATGCACTGGAACTGATTCAATTATGGAAATCTGATATCCAACTCAATCAAGACCTGTAAGAAAGGATTACAGGGGAAGGATACTTGCCTTATGATCTTCTTGATCGACTTAATGATCTCACGAGAGCCTCCTATGCAAGACTTGAACTCACTGCTCGTGCCTATATATATATATATACACTGACTGTAACATAAATCTGAAACTTAAACAAAGAGTTGCTGAAACTGATGATCGAATGCTAAATACGATCTTGTAAGAAAGGTTTACACGGAGAAGAACTTGCCTTTCAAACTCTCTGATCGATCCAATGATCTAACAGAAGCCTCCAACGAAAGCCTTTAATTCGCTGTTGAAGCTTCTTCTTCCCTCTGTTGTTCTTCACACGGCGAAGACAACATGGCTAATGACTATTATATATATACATATGCTTAAGAGAAACCCTAACGCCATCTCTCTCTCCTAATATAACTAGGAGTCTTTCAATCCGAATCCTCCTCACGGCTGGGATTAATTAATCCCTTAATCAAAATAATTCTATTTACTAATTGAATATTAACATCCAATCCGTAATATGACCAACACGTCCTTGCATTTAATTTTCACAATAATTAAATATAATTAAATGCTATTTTCTCAATTAAATCTCTAAATTGCCACATTAAATAATTAAATGGCAAATCCTCTTAATTAATCGCTTCAATAATTAATTAACTAATTCTAAATAAATACTAGGCCCTCTAACGGGTCGTTACAGGCTAGCTTGAGGGCCAAGCCTTGGCCGGTGATTGGCGTTGCAACCTCACCTCACTTTTTGTCAGGAATGAACAATTAATCAAAGTGTTTTGTAGTTTTAGAAACTATTTTTCTTAAATTAGAGAACTCTAGGCTTTCATACATATATATTCTTTAAAACAGCCAAGTATGGCTTTCTTTTAAGCAAGCATAATGAAAAACTCTCAAGAAAACTTTTTTGAAAATTGGCTAAGTATAAAAATCTTTTGTTCAAGTAAGTATATGTATATTTATAAAGCTTTTAAAGGCAAAGTAGTCAAATATTCTTTTAAAGCTTCTACATCTACTTTCATCTATAAAACAACTTTTAATTCAATCAAGTATTGCTTTCAAAACAATCGAGTATGTTTTCAGAAAAATCGAGTATTGAACTCATTCAATCAAGTATGATAAAAACCTACTCGAGTATGTTCTTATGAAGCTATGTTTCTTAAAGCTACAATCAAGTATGTTATTTTGTATAATCGAGTATGGATCTTTCTCCACTCAAGTAAGCTGTTGGAAAAATCGAGTATCTTTATAGTTATAAAACCTGAGCACATTTTTAGTCGAGTAATGCTTAATGTGTCTTTCAAAACAATTGAATATATGTTTTAGCAAAATCTCTTTCCAATCGACTACTAAGATTTCCTACTCAAGTATTTTATGTAAACTCTTTGTTTTTCTAAAATCAATCGAGTAAGGACTATTTTTAATTGAGTATCTTTTTGAACTTTGAAAGAGCTTGCCTCCCTTGACTTGAATCAACAACCCTTATGCATAACGTTCCCTACTTTAGATGCTGCTACTACTTTTGAGTTAAAATATAGACTAATACATCTCTTGCCCACTTTTTATGGCCTTGCAGGTGAAGATCCTCACAAGCATCTAAAGGAGCTTCATGCGGTATGTTCATGTATGAAACCCACGGGGGTGATAGAATATCAAATTAAATTATGAGCGTTTCTATTTTCTTTAAAGGATTCGACTAAGGATTGGCTCTATTATCTACCCTCCAGGAGTGTTGCCACATGGAATGAGATGAAGATGTTGTTTTTGGAAAAATATTTCCCAATTTCAAGGGCGGCTAACATTCGAAAAAATATTTGTGGTGGAAGGAAACACAATGGAGAGTCACTACACGAATATTGGGAACGTTTCAAGAAATTATGTGCAAGTTGCCCTCATCATCAAATCAGTGAGCAACTGCTTATCCAGTATTTCTATGAGGGCCTTCTACCCACTGATAGGAGCATGATTGATGCTGGTAGTGAAGGAGCTTTGGTGGATAAAACTCCCAAGCCCACGAGAAACTTGATTGCAAATATGGCAACCAATTCTCAACAATTTGGCACTAGGCTTGACCCTCCATCAAAGCATGTCAATGAGGTAAATATCTCCTCCCTTGAACAACAAATTGTGAGTCTAACTTCTCTTGCTCATCAAATGGCTGTAGGTAATATGCAAACGACAAAGGTTTGTGAAATTTGTTCGGTAGTAGGGCATCTAACCAATGTGTGCCCAACTCTTCAAGAGGAGCCCATTGAGCAAGTAAATGCAATAGGTAGTTTTCTTGGACAACTGCAAAGGAAGCATGATCCCTATTCGAGCATGTATAACCCGGGATGGAAGGATTACTGTAACACATTTTTTTGGGTGTGTTATAACTTAGGATAATTCTGGGATAATATTTTCTTTTCAAAACTAATTCTAAACCATATCATTCACCATATCTGTCCCAAAATTTTCATTCATCTATCTTGAATGAGAATTATCATAGACATCAAATGTGGAAGCTAAGAATCAAACCTTAATTTTAACATTAACCATAAAAATGTTATACATCATCATTCTTCAAAACATTCAGAATTTGAAGTAGCAGAACTTAAATATATATAGGCTACATATACATATAACCAACACATCATGTTCTTTTGTGAAGTACCATTACATGCCTCTTTCATCCTCTTTTCTGCTACAATCTCCATTTGGAACGTTTGAATATCCTAGAGGCATAAACCAAGTTAGATGCTGAATCATTTAAGTGAGGTCTCATTTAATAAAATCTTATGCGTGACATGCAAGTGTAAAATACATCATCCTTTATTTCATGTTAATTATCATTTTGTGACCCTACTTTCAAGGGCGGGATGTGCTTACAACATCCGTGATAGATTAGCGATATCATCATTCCACATATGATACATGCCAAAGAAATATAATGAATGCACATATGCATCACAACACATCATATGAATGCATTCCTAAATTATTATGCATGATAATATGACAAATAAAGCATTTTTGTATTATAATGGAAAATAACTCTTTAGGTAGGAACACTCACCTCGAAACTTGTGTCAGGCTTTTAATGTACTAAATTTGAAATTTCAATATACCTTGGCCATCATATTTATTCAAGGATATCAGTATTCTATTTTTCCTAATTTTCTCATAATTTTCCTCTATTCTTCCTATTTTTCCTCAATAATTCCACACTAACTAATTCCTCAAACATTTTCCCCAATTTTTTCACCACCAAAATTCATAAGATAATTTCTGAGCAAAAATCACTTACCTTGACTTAGCCTTTCAGGCTTTCTCAATATGCGTGCCCTAATATCAAAACACGTGCTCGGATAATTTCCTGGCTTTGAGCTTACTCTTCTATCCCTAAATTAATTCCCCAAATTTTTTGAAATTTTCCTACATTTTTTCTTAATTTTCTCTATTTTTTTTCTCATTTTCCCCTATTTTCCTTTACCTTTTTTTTCTTTTCTTTTTCTTTTTTCCTTTTATTTTATCTTTTTTTTATTTTCTTTTTCTTCTCTTATCTTCCTCCTTCTTCTTCCTCCAACGCACGATTGCGCATTGCTATCTCTGGCCACCTCCTGCATGTGCCTGTCATCGGCCACCTTCGTCGTCGCCACTTGCCGCAACAGCACCGCCGTTGCCTACTCCACCGGCTGCTTACTTCGTCGACTGCTGGTTGCAGCCATAGTCGCTGGTTACCGGCCACCATTGCGGCTGCCATGGCTGACTTTGGTGGCCGAAGGTCGCCACCAGCCTTCCTTGGACTGTCACTCGCGTGCACTTCCCCTCTCTCTCTTTCCTTTGGTGCTCTAGGCCCCCACCATTTCTCTATTTCTTCTTTCCCTTACCATGTTCAATTCACCCATTTATATAGGAATAGGAGACTTTGGCATCACGGCTATACCCACTGATTTTCTCACCTTTCCCACTGATTTCACTTACCCCTAATTTCATATACCCACTGATTTGGCCATTTGACATTCCATTTCAATTTCTTTGCTATGATCACGCATATATATATATAGGTATATTATATAATTCATTATCATATTATCATATTATCACATAATATTTTTTTATAATATATTTTCCATTTAACAAAACAAGTTATAAGATCTTGTATTATATAAACCTTTAACACTGAATGTTCAAAGTCTAAAATTACTAGTCTATAGTTACTCAAAAAGTACATTTATGTTCTTGTGTCCTCACAGGACCATCGTTTTATTTTAAAATCACTTTAGGGTTGATCCTTAATAAAACCGGAGCCTCCTTAGGGTTCCGTTGGTTTTCTGAAAATCCCATATGATCATTCAATTTTTCAAGCTGTACGAAAAATTGTCTCCATTTTAATTTCTTTCAGTGTCATAAATCTCGTCTCGAGACGCTTGTTAATATCATGTCATTCTTCTAAGTATCTGATTTCTGGGGTACTTCCTTCAGCGGGTTCGGCTTATTACACTGACTTCTAGTTCTCTAAACTACTTCATAGTCACTTGAAAAATACCTAAAAATTTCGAAATTACTTTATTTTATTTTGGGGTGTTACAATAACCCTAATCTTAGCTATTGGAATACACAAGTAAATCAACCCCATGACTCAAAATTGCCCAAGTTTCCAACAATATAA